>NW_027555847.1:710769909-711369909 GCF_003287225.1 Phascolarctos cinereus | reverse complement strand
TCAGGACTTGGTTTACTGTTTTGTTAATTATCCAAATGTAGGAAACTGATGAAGAAAATATTAATAATGCAACTTCAACATAAAAGTATTTCACGTACATGTTTTATTTTTCAGAGAGCCAGTTGTTAAACACCAGCAGACCTCTGAATCTTTTAAAAACATTGGCCTTGAGTTTTTATGAATCAATGTTATGTAAAGGTGATTGTGGGAAACAATCTGATCTGGAATAATGATCTGGTCTCAGCCCACTGTCTGAGTTCTCCAGGATATTATGAAGGCTGTATTTGTAGTATGTGGAGTTATAGTCTGTTAGTCAGGGAAAGGTAGATGTATAATTCTGCCATATAATTCTAACCACCAGGTCTTATCTTGCTGGATAGTTGGTAGGTGTTAAACCCTTACAGTTTACAGTGAGGTGTTGCATCATTTCCACCATTATCTTGCATAACCTACATTGATCACTAAGGACAGTTCCATAAGAATTATCCCCTAGTTTCTTATGGCAATGACCTGGTCCTGAATGGCAGTCAGAAACCCTTCCATTTCCACAGACGAATCCACACGATTCAGCTGTTCAGTCAACGTTTCTTTAGCAGTTTATTGTTGATTGAATCACTCACAGAGAGCCTTTTGACTCCACTCTTGGATATCAGTTGTTTCACTGGCCCCCATCCAGAGGTAAACCACTTTCAGTTATATTTGGAAAACCCAATGATATTTTTTATTATTGTTGTTATTGTTAGTATTATTATTACCCCCGAGATTCATCTAACATGCCAGTCCGATCCAATTCAATCCAATCTGAGAAGCATTTATTAGGCTTCTCCTTTATACAAGGTACTTTGCTAGGTTCTGGGCACACAAAAATAGAACAGAAATTGGTTCTTGCTCTCATGAAGGTTTCATTCTCCCAGGACAAAGTGGTTCCTCACAAGTACATTCTGAGAAATGTACCAAACCCAAAGATTTCTAAGCATAAGCTTTGGAAGGAAAAGGGACTTCAAAACATATATGTATGTATTTGCTCTTTTTTTTCTGTTTTGTTTTGTTTCCTCTTTCTTGTGGTTCCTCCTATTGGTTCTAATTCTTCCTTACAACATGACTAATGTGAAAATAAAACAAAACAAAACAAAAACATATATGTATGATTCTATGTGTGTTTTGCATATGGATAATAACATGCATATTGATGTTCTCATTAACCCAGTGTGTTCATACCTAACTTCTCATATAGCAATTTCAAAAGTATGGTGTGTTCATTGCACTTTTTAAGCTTGAGGAATGGTCTGCACCAGAGCCAAGCCAGGCTGGGGTGATAGGGGATCTGCCCCAGGGCGCCAAGTTTACAAATGCTGACAGCATTGGGAGTCCTTTGGGAAATTCCTCCCCCACTCTTCTCTGCTCCCTCCTGGAGAGGCCTCCCCAGTAGCGGCCTCACAGCAGAGTTCCCGGGTCTCTGTGACCCTAATAGTATAGTGTCACGCAATCATTCCCCCCAACTGAGTGCCTTTCAAGCCACTACCTTTAAATACAAAGATCTCTAGTAATGGTTCCCTGGCCACACTATTTTGAAAAATTCTCTTTGAGGAGGAGGGTGAAATCTAATGCCTAAATGCCAAAATAATACTTTGTATTTGTAGAGGATTTGCTTTTCAAAGCATTTGTACAATGATTTTCATAATTGATTCAATAGTACTATGAATTTGGAAGGATTGGATCTACCCTGTCATATGAGGATCATTTGAATGAACCGAGAATGTGTAGCCTAGAGAAGAGAAGATTTAGGGAGAAGATGGGAGCCTCCCCACGCATCTGAAGGGCTCTCGTGCAAAGAGAGCTTTTATTTGTTTCACTTGTCTGCCAAGGACAGAGAATGGGTAAAAGTTACAAAGAAGAGAATTTGAAATCGGTGTCCTAATGAACACAGTCATCTCAAAGTGGAATGGGCTGCTTTGGAAGGTGATGAGTCCTCCACCTTGCTGGTCCTCAAGCCGAGGCTTAACCACTTTGTAGAGACGACTCTCGTTCAGGTACGATTTGTACTTAAGGCAGCTAGATGGCACCATGGATAGAGTTCTGGACTTGGTGACAGGAAGACCTGAATTCAAAGACAATTGCTAATTGGGCAGCTAAGTGCACCAGCCCTGGAGTCAGGAGGACCTGAGTTCAAGTCCAGCCTCAGACCCTTACTAGCTGTGTGACCCTGGGCAAGTCACTTTACCATTTGCCTCACTTTCTTCATCTGTAAAATGAGCTGGAGAAGGAAATGGCAAACCACTCCAGTATCTTTGTCACAGAGAGTTGGACATGACTGAAATGACTCAACAACAAAAAAAAAAGGTGTGTGACCCCTGGGCAAGTCACTAGACCTCTCTCTCAGCCTCAGTTTCCTCATCTGTAAAATGAGGAAGTTTGATTTGATGGTCTCTAAGGTCTCTTCTATCTCTAAATCTGTCATCCTCCATGTGACTCTGAGGTAGTTTTGGTTCAATTCAATTCAGCATGCATTCATTAAATACCTACTATGTTCTAGGCGCTGGGGATACAAAGACCAAACAGAGATTGCAATCCCTTTTCCTCAAGGAGCTAAGCATTCATGACTCTGTGATACTCTCATTCTTATAATATAGATGAGGAAATTAAAGTGTAAAGTTAAGTGACTTCTCCAAGGTCACATTAAACAGGTTATATGTCCTGAATCAACTATTTTATTTTTAACTGGAACATAATAATAGCCATCTCTTGGGCATGCATTTATGGGCAGAAATGCCAATATCTAATTTTATCTTACTATTCTTGACAAGAATATTATGGCCAAGAGTAAATATATCATGGGATAATTTATCTAGAGCTGGAATAGACCCTCAGAGACCATCAAATCCAGTCTCTTCATTTGTCAGATGAGGAAACTGAGGCACACAGTGGTTAAGTGACTTGCCCAGGGTCACACAATTTGTAAATATCTGAGGTAGGATTTGAACTCAGGTCCTCCTGACTCCAAGTCCTGTGCCCCCATCCACTTGACTTCCCTGTGACATGCCCAAGGTTACATTGGTAGTATCAGAAATGAGATTTGAACTCTGACTTCAGAAATAATGTTCTTTCTCTTGTACCACAGTGTCTCAAGGACCTGACAAAGACACACTCTTATTTTCTAATTTTCTAGCCACTCATACTCACCCAGTTCAATTTTTTGGTCAAGTCAGCTAGCATTTATTAAGTGCCTAACTATATGCCAGGCACTGTGCTAATCACTGGGGATACAAAGAAAGAAAAAAAACCAGTCCCTGTTCTCAAGGAGCTCACAGTCTAATGGTCAACAAAAGAAAGCCTTTTATATTTAACCAGATGTGAGATTTCCACAAAGGATCTGAGTCAGGTAAACACCTCCCCACATAACCATCCCTGGTTTTCTCTAGAGTGGTCAAGTTCCGAAGAACAGGAGAGAGCTCCAGGTCTGATGATGACGCCATCTCAGGAGAACATGAAATCCAGATTGAAGGGGTCCGGTCAGAGTTAGAGGCTGTGGAATTAGAGGATGGAGCTGCAGTGCCCAAAGAGTTTGCCAATCCCACCGACGGTGAGTAGGGTAGTAATAACAACAACAACAATCACAATTTTATGGTGATTTAAGGCTTGCAAAGCACTTTACTTATATTGCCTCATTCAATCCTAACATCAACCCTACGAAGTAGGTGATATTATTATCCTCATTTTACAGATAAGGAAACTGAGGCTGAGAAAAGTTCGGCAATTTGCCCATTGTCACACAGCTAGTAAGTGAGTGAGGCGGAATTTGAACTCAGGCCTGCCTGACTCCATATTCAGTGCTCTAAAGCAACTTGGCTTTCAGAATCTATCTGCTATTTTTTTAAAAATTGAGATAAAAATTTTTTCAATGAATAAAAATGTTATCTTTTCTCCCCCAACTTTTTCCTGTATTGGAAAAAAGAAAAGAAAAACAAAACCTTTGTCACAAGTATGCACAGGCAAGCAGAAATAATTCCCATATTGGCCATCTAGCTGTTTTCTTAACGGCTGAAGTGAGATATTTATGGAGGCTGAGGCTCACTTATGGGTTAACCTTATCAAAATCTGCCCAATGCAGACATACTTGCTTCAGAGCTTACTACGTCTAGATGGGAAGGCAATGGGGACTAGAGGTGTCATTAACAGTGATTTACTGGGGTCAATTTCAGCATCTAGGGATCATGGACCAATCCCTACCAGACATCTTGTTGGGGGTTTTTTTCCTATTCAAATGATTACCGATACATTTTTTTGACATTGCCTTCATTTCCAAATGTCTTTTTTACTCTTGCCACCCCATCCGGTGATCTCTCTTTTACGGTAAAAAAAAAAAAAAACAGAAAGAGAGAAAAAAATCAGTTCAGCAAAACTAAAGAACATGTTAACCATTTCTGACAGTACATATGCTGTTTCATATCCATAGTCCCCCCCCTCCATCTCTACAAAGAATGGAAGAAGGGATGTTTTTGCATTTCTTCTTCAAGGCCAAGTTTGGTCATTACAATTACACACTGCTCAGTTTCATTTTTTTTCCTTGTTTTTTTCAATATCTATTGTTGTAGTCATGTATGTTGCTTTCTGAGCTTAGTTTCCATAAGTCTGCATCAGTTCACAAAACTTCTCCCTTGCTTCTCTGAATTCCTCACATTTATTGTTTTAGTGGGGGGGGTTGTTGTTGTTGTTGGTATTTTTGGTTTTTTGCTTAATTTGGTGAGGCAATCAGAGTTAAGTGACTTGTCCAGGGTCATGCAGTTAGTAAGTGGCAAGTGTCTGAAGTCAAATTTGAACTCAGGTCCACATGACTCCAAGGCCGGAGCTCTATCTCCTGCACCACCTAGCTGCCCACATTTATCGTTTCTTATAGCCCTGTCCCAACGATCTTGTTTTGGATAATCTTGGACTATAGTGGAACGGGGTCTGGATTATTGAAAAAAAGGAATTTGGATGGTGCTTTACAAAGCCAAGTGTACTCTAAGGGGAAAATTCTTCTTCTCCACCTAGTTCTATGAGATAACAGCAACACTAGTGGGAAAAATTAGATATCGTATATTTATATAAAGCCTGCCAATGTTGACAGTTCTGAAGAGTCAATCACATTTTATTTTACTTTTATTTTCCAAATGGTTTATTGATTCCCTCTAGGTTTTTTTTTAATCATAGTTATTTCTCAGTGTACTAGCCCCTTCACCACTTGTAACAAAGAAAAACTGTTAAGCCAAATTGACCTATGGAGAGAGCTCTGATATGTGCAGCATTCCACTTGAGTATCCCACTTCTCAAGAGGAGGGGAGCGTGTTTCATCCTGGGTTCTTTAGGTCACTGGAAATAATCTGAATTCAGTTCCCTTTTAGCATTGTTTCTATTTGCCTTATTATGGCCATCCTATACATTTTTCTCAAGGTTCTGCTGTATTCTTTCTACCTCACTTCATGCATGTCTTCCCATGTTCCTAACCTTTATTTTCCGTGGCCCGATAATATTCCATTCCACTCATATACCACAATTGGTTCAGCTATCCCCTAAATGATGGAGCGATAATATTCTCAGCAATCATTAAACCTTAATTAAGTGCCTGCTGTGTTTCTGTCACTGTGCTAAGCAGGAGGTGGCAGTTATGAAGATGACCAACCCTGAAAAGGAAGGAACATGGAGTGAACTTTATTGCATACATAAACCTCCACCATCTTCCAAATCATGTATTATGATGTTTCAATTTAACTTCACAGTGACCTTGAAATATTCTCACCCTAGGAAAACTATAGGGAAACTGACTTCTTTATCTCATTCTCAGATACTTTCATGGTGGAAGATGCGGTGGAAGCCATCGGCTTTGGGAAGTTTCAGTGGAAACTGTCTGTCCTCACTGGATTGGCATGGGCAAGTATTTGGAATGGGGCAGTCCAGTGTTTCAAAGGCAGGGTTTTTTTTTATTCTAAATTTTGCTATTATTACTTTTTTGGTTAGTTTTCAACATCTACTTTTATAAGATTTTGAATTCCAAATTTTTTTTCTCCCTCCTTCCCCTCTCCCCTCCCCAAGATGGCATGCAATCTGATACAGGCTATATGTGTACAATCACATTTAAACATATTTCCACATTAGTCATGTTATGAAAGAAGAATCAGAACAAAAGGAAAAAAACCATAAGAAAGAAAAAACAAAACAAAACAAAGAGAAAATAGTCTGCTTTGATCTGCATTCAGACTTCATAGTTCTTTCTCTAGATGTGGATAGCATTTTCCATCATAAGTCTTTTGGAATTGTCAAAAGTAGGTTTTAAGTGATCCCTACATACCATTGAGGTGTTGGGTGCTTTTTGACCAATAATGAATGAATGAAAAAGCATCTATTGTGACTACCACGTGTCTCTTTCCATGAAGAAGAACTGAGGATTTTAACTAAATAAAGCACACAATGGATGGAGCATTTCTACCCCTCTGTCATGGCATGGCTGCATGAGTAAATTTGGGAACCAGCTTCCTCATTCAGCCTGTTGACTTCCCTGAAGCATGAAGAGACAGTCTTGGAAGCTGAGGATGAGGAGGCAGAGTCAGTCGACACCAATAATCAGTGTGTCTGCCTGCTTTCCCTTTCCGTGCACTTCTCACACTTTCTCCTTCTTCTAGATGGCAGATGCAATGGAAATGATGATTCTCAGCATTTTGGCGCCCCAACTGCACTGCGAATGGAGACTCCCCAGCTGGCAGGTGGCCCTGCTCACCTCGGTAGGAGCACCGTGCATGTCTACTGTCTTCATATGGTTTAATCTGCCTACTACTCTTATGGTCCATGTGGAGTTGTCTCCATCATTCAAGCCCAGCAGAGGAGATATGAGCCTTGGCTGGGAAATCTGGTAGGGAAATCCAGGCTACAGTCTCTTCCTGCCTACCCCAGTACAACCTTCCTGTCTCTCGACCACCCACAGTGGAACCCACTTAAGAGGATGAAACTTACTTTCTTTTGCTCATCATTGAGCTCCTGCCCCAGAGTTATGGATTATAGTAGAAAAAAAAACAGTGCTGGAATTGGGGAGGCCAGAACCTGCCTGTACATGTCACCTCTGCCATTTACCTCTGTGTCCTCAAACAAGTCATTTGTCCTATGTGTGTCCTACTTTTTTTTTGTCTTGTCTCAGACATTTGCTATCTGTGTGACCCTGAACATGTCACTTAACCTCTGTTTACCTCAGTTTCCTTATCTGGAAAATAGGAAGGTAACCAGTAAGTGGATTCAGTCTTTAATGAAGCTGACTTTGCTGTGACTTAGGCCTAAATACTTCTCTTTGGATCTCACCTCCTTTCTTTGTAAAGTGAGGAAGGAGGCCTGGATCATCCTCAAGGTTTCAGCTCTGACGTTCTTTATTCCAAGGTGTCTCACACCCCAACCCCCCCACCTCTGACATTCTATGTTCTAAGTTCACCCCAAGCTCTAGTAACTTCTATTCTAAGGTTCCTCACTTCCAGCTCTGGCATTCCCTGTTCTAAGGCCCCTCACTTCCAGCTCTGACATTTCCTATTCTAAAACCCCTTGTCTAAGACTCCTGACATTCCATGTTCTATGACCCCTCCAAGCTCTAAAAAGCTCTATGAATCTAAGCAACTTCCCTAACAAATGTGGATGGAATCTTTGGAGGTTTTAATTTTAATGGCTTACTGGGGTTTTTTGCGGGGGGGGAGGGGAGTCATTCTTGGGGATCCTGAACTTATCTGTAACAGAAATTGTTTCTCACATCCTGCAGGTGGTGTTTGTGGGAATGATGTCTAGTTCCACTCTTTGGGGAAACATTTCTGACCAATATGGACGAAAGACAGTAAGTCAACTATAATCAGGATAACTTGTGTGTGGGTGTTCCCCATTTTATTCAATCAATCAATAAGCATTTATTAAGTGCCTAAGTCCTAACTATTGTGTGAAGTGCTGAGAATATAAAGAAAGGCAAGACTATTTCCTGCCCTCAGGGACCTTCCATCCAAATGGGGAAAACAACATATACCACAGGAGATACACAGAGAGTAGACAGAAGGTAACCTTGGAAGGGAGGGCACTCACAGCTGGGGAGGATTGAGAAAGTCCTGCAGAAGATGATGTTTGAGATGAATCTGGAAGAAAGACAAGGATCCCAAGGGTGGAGTTGAGGAGAGAAGAGCGTTTCAAGCGTCAGGACTGCCATTGCAAAGATGGATTGCAGAGGGAGTAGAAGGGAGTTACACGTGAGGACCCTGGAAAGATCAGAATGGGGAGGTTGGGGAGAGCTTTAAATGTCAAACACATGAGTTTATTGTGCAGGGCAGTGACATGGTCAGACCTATGCTTTAGGAAAATCTCTGTGGCAACCGGGCAGAGGATGAACTGGCATAGGGAGAGACATGAGATAATGGAGACCCATTAGGAGGCTGCTGCAGTACTCTAGGTGAGAAGAACTGAAGCCAGATGGTAACTGGGTGAGAGGAGAGAAAGGGTCAGATGAGGAGAGATAACTAGGAAGGCAGAAATGGCAAGATTTGGCAAACAAGTGACTAGATGCGGTGCAGGATAAGGATTTGGGGATCCTGCTAAGGGGATGATCCTGGAAGAATGGAAAGATGGTGCTGCCTTCAACAGAAGATAAGAGATTTTTATCTAGTGGGGGTGGAGGAATGGGGTGTCATGGTCAAATTGGAGATTAAGGAACTGGGGTCTTCTGACTCCCAATCCTGCCTTCTTTCCCCTTTTCCTGACTGCCTCTGAGTCATACAGACAGTGGCATTGTCCCAAAGTTAGTGAAACCAGCATGTGAACCCTGCTCCTCTGACGCTTAGCCCCAGACTCTCTCCTCTTCTCTTCCACCAAGCTGTTGCTAGTCCGGGATGCCTTGGAGACACCGTTCCTTGATGAATCACATGTGCTGGGAAGGGGGAGGCTGAAAAGCTTCCTCATCTCCTCCAGAGACAAGTCTCTTTCCTCCTCCTTCGCCTTCCCAGGCTGGCAGAGCGCTGCTGCCTGACACCTTCCTCCTACCTCCTGTCCCCCTTTCGGTTCAGCTGGTGACATTTGCCGGCTTGAAAGTCTGTGCCCTGGCACAGAAATCCTAATTGTCGTTCCCTGAGATGCCCCTTTCTCCATCCATCAGGGACAATTCCCTTCCTTTCGGATGTCATTCGTCCTTTCGGGAAGCTTCATTATGTTTTGGTTTTTTCAAAGAATGAATATGGGGAGGAGACATAGGCCCTGCTGAGTATTTATTCATAGGTCCCTCTTGTGACTGGGCAGGAAAGAAATAACAGTCACTAATTTGTACTATGCCTATAGTTCCTATTTCTCATCATCATTGTGAGTAAAGCACTTTATGAACTTTAAATGGCTATAGAGATATGAGCTATTGTTACTGGGACTGGAGGTAGGGAAAGTTAGGTTGGATCAGTGGAGGGTCTGGGTCGTTGAGTTATTTTTAGCGCACTTTATTTATGTTTACCTAGTAACCCTGATTGGCCTGACAAAGTGTGGCTATGTAAAAGCCCTCAGGACCCTGCCTTAATGAAGGAGCCTGCTTTAATCTTTAGGTGGAAGAGCTCTCAGAGTCCATCTAGTCCAACCAACATCCCAATAAGAATTCCACTCCTCTCCCTCCAGCATCCCTGGCCAAAGAGATCACCTAATCTTTTCTTGAAGACCTTTACTGAAGGGGAACCCACTACCTGCTAAAGTTACCCATTCCCCTTTGGGGCGGATCTTATTGTTAGGAAATACTTCCCACATCAAGACAAAATCTTCTGTGCAACTTGGGAGCCAAGAACAAGTCAGTCAAGCCATAAATATTTATTAAGCACCTGCTATATACCAGGCACTCTAATCTGTCTTTTGAATGACAAAGTATCATAAATGTAAAGCTGGAAGGTGCCCTCAGGCCCTTTGAGTTTAATCTTCTCATTTTACAGATTGGTAAACTGAGGCAGAGAATTTAAGTGACTTGCCCAAGGTCACACAGCTAGTATGTGTCTGAGATGAAATTTGAACCTGGATCTTTCTGACTCCAAATCTCCTGCCTGATCTGAGAGGCTGCCTCAAACCCTCGAAGACATCTGTCATGGCCCCCCAGAATCTTCTCTTCTCCAGAGCAAATGTTCCAGTTCTTTCAAACGATGTTCATTTCGTGCGGTTTCTAGGTCACTTGCCATCCTAGCCACTCTCTCCTGGATGCTGGCCAGCGTACCCGAGAGATAAGAATGATTTGTAATTGGCCCATCAGTTGTTTTGCGTAAAGAGGTACATTAAGAATTTGAGGATAAGAGAGTAATCTGTTCCTTTGCCATAAGCCCTGGGATCACCCATCCACCGTTTATTTCCCATGAGCAGCGCAGACATCTGTCTGGCTCCTGGTCCGATTATCACAAATTCGAACTGAGCTGGCTTTGAGAATCTCAAGCTGCTGCTGCACACAGCTTCAGAAGTGGAGCAAACTGGTAGGCCTGGCCCTCCTCTCTTTCCTTCCTCTGGTCTACCCCCCTTTTCTCCTCTCCGCCAGGATTCCTGCTCTGTCCATTGTATGGGACTAGTTTTGTTAGTGGCCTTGCTGGCCTTTCTATGTATCCCCAGAAATTAGCGCAGTGGATGGTACACAATCGGTGTTTAATAAATGCTTGTCGACTGCCCATTAACTGACAGCTGGCTCAGTAACAGACCTAGCCCACAAAAGACTTTGGGCCTAGGCCCTTCAGAATGACTTTGGTCATTCATTATTATTCTACAAGTGTGGGATGGTGGGGTGATGTTTAACAATCAGCTCTCCAGGGAAAAAAATGTAAGCAGGACCCACTTTTAACCTGTAGTACTAACTTTTGTCCATCACTTTCTTAAGCCCAAACAATCTACAAAACAATAAGTCAAGCTCTGGGCTGTTTAAATAATAAATCCAGCTGCTGATTCCTGAGGTGTAAGTGCTTGCTCTGAAAACTTAGCGCTTGGCTCCAGAACTCCCATAGCTGTGGCCAATATGGTACCCTCAGAGAGGGAAGTCTGCAGGTTTTATAGTCTTTCCTGGCAGCTCCTGAAGGGAAAATCTAAAGGGGAGAACTATAAAATGAACCACCTACTGCCACTGGCTGGTGAAGTGGATAGAGCGCCTGGCCTGGAGTCAGGAAGACCAGAGTTCAAATCCAGCCTCAGACACTGACTAGCTGTGTGACCCCGAGTAAGTCACTTCACCCTGTTTGCCTCAGTTTCTTCATCTATCAAATGAGCTGGAGAAGGAAATGACAAACCACTTCAATATCTTTGCCAAGAAAACTCCAAATGGGGACGGGAAGATTCAGACATGACTGAAAAGAACTGAATAACAACAAAGTTTTCATTAATCCTGCAATATGAATCCTGGGAAACAAGCAATCAAAGAGTAGCTTGTAATAATGGCGAATAATAATAATAGCTAACATTTATATAGTGCTTGCTATGTGCCAGACGCTGTACTAAGAGCTTTATAAATATTCCCTAATCTGATCCTCACGACCACCCTGGGAAGAAGATGCCATCATTATGCCCATTGTACAGATAGGGAAACTAAGGCAAACTTTGCTAAGCTAACTGAGCTAGGCACTGGGTATACAAAGATAGAAAAATGAAACAGGCCTTGCCCTCAGGGAGCATAGATTCTGCAGACGATGACTCCAAGTTACTTCCTTGGCTAATTACCATGTTTGTACGCCTCAAACAAGGGCTTAGAACAAGGAATATCAGGACTGGGCAGGGCCTCAGAACAGGGAATGTCAGAGATGGGAGAGACCTTAGAATATCAATGTCAGAACTCACCTTCACCCCTATTTCTCTTAAAATGTAGTACCTTCAGGATGAGTAATTGTGGTCAACAGATTTACCTAAGATCCCACAGGTAATGACAGAATCAGGTTTCAAACCCAGATCCTCGGACTCCACCTCCCCTGCTTTCTGGTAGTTAAGTGACCTGGCCAGGAGCTGGAACCTTGCTCTTCTGACTCCAGGACCAGGGCTCTCTCCACTGCACTACCCTATCTTCATAATAGATTCTCCTACTTTGCTTGGAGGGACCTTTATGTTTCTCAGGGTAAATCACCAGGACATCCATCAATGGCACACACCATGCCCCAGACCCTTACTTGGCCCTTTTTTCTCCAAACGTAATAGAAAGTTAGCTGGCTTGGCTTTCTCCTCATATTTCACTGAATTTCTGTCACGTTGCAGAGGGAATTTCTTGGTGATGCTACTGGCTCTCTCCTTGTCGTCAGAAGGCTGGCTCAGGGGATCCTGGGCAGGAAGCAAGCTTAACAGATTTCATCCTTCCCATATCAACAGGCCACGTGACTTGAATCTGTTTTTATCCCTGGCTGGCCTGGAGGGGAAAGATTGATTTGGCAGTTTCAATCTGGGCCTCGGTGGCTCAAAGTAGTCAGGGTCTCTTATCACAGAGCCCTTCTGATGTCCCCTTCCTCCACTTCCACCCAACCCCAGGCCCCTTTCATTGATTCCTCCTCATTTTTCTCTAGGATCAGGGGATTCAAAGGAATGTTCATCTTAAGACCTAATGGATCAGATTAGGAATCAGTATGGATTCCCCAACTTTGAAAATGCTTCTCCCCCTGGTAACCCCCCTTGCTAGGGGGTAAGGACCCCTTTCCTAAGCTCTCTCCAGTGTTGGGCTTGAGGAGAAACGACCCCATTTTTGGTGAGAAGATCGAAGGATCATAAATGTCCATCAGCCCATGATAATAGTAGCTAATATCTACATAATACTTTTAAGTTTTACTGTCTTTCCACCGTAAGAGGTGGCCTTCTTTTTCCCCTTTCTTTGTCATCCTTTTTTATAAGGGATGACTTTCTGAATGAGGTGGTGGGGAATGAAGGTGATGTAAAAACAAGAGATAGTCAGAAGGTGCTAAGATTCACACAGGTGCTCAAATTGTCGACAAACTTTATTACTGTTCTAAATGGAGAAGGGCAGTGTAGTACAGTGGGTGGGGAGGAAGACCTAGGTTCCACTGCCACTTCTGACACATGCTGGCTGTGTGACCCTGGGCACATCACTGAATCTCTGAATGCTCTAGGGAGCTAAGTTGAAAGGCAAGGGGGATTGGGGGATCTGCATTGATACACCTGGTATAACTGGGACATTCTTCACATGGGAAGTTCCTCATACCAGTGAAATCAGAGAGCTCATCCTTATCCCTACTCTAAAAGTGAGACCTCTGTCCAATGACCCACCAGTGGACATATTGGGCAGGGAAATGAATGGTATCAATCTTGATGGTTTGGCTACAAATGAAAAGAAGAATGAAGGACATTTTAGCCCAATAGAAGGAGGGCTCCGAGGTCTGCCTTGGAAAGGCTAAGAAAGGAATTGGCCAAATGGGTTTTCTCATACTCCCAAAAGCTACAAGAAATATTATTTCATGAGACATTTTGTCAATACACATACCCAGTTTTGAAAAATACTTGCGTAAAGACTGCCATGAAAAATAAAAGATGTCAAAAATTTTTTCAATGAGGCCTAAATATTTTGTGTCCATTATTAATGTGATATTCATTAACATTAATATTATCCTAGGAAAAGGCAGCCTGGGAGAATTACACCATATAGACATAAGAGGCCTGGACCGGCTATTAGGAGCCCTGGTCTAGTCCTGATTTTCCCTCTCTAGACCTCATTTTCCCCATCTGTCAGATGAGGACATTAGACTATGGGATCTCCTTGGGGGAAGGGGGATTCTTTGGCTAACTCATCCTAAGCTCCCTCTGCGACTCCAAAGCCAGAGCAGACTGCCTGCCAGGTGGCGTGGGGGTGCTGTTCAGTCTTGGAGTCTGACCTCCATTCTGCCTCCTCCCAATGCAGGGGCTGAAGATCAGCGTGCTATGGACACTTTACTATGGAATCCTCAGTGCTTTTGCCCCCGTGTATAGCTGGATCCTGGTCCTCAGGGGCCTCGTGGGCTTTGGGATTGGAGGAGTTCCTCAGTCGTAAGTAAATATTCATACATTCATTCATTCATTCATTCATTCATTCTCTAGAGACTCCAACACCTCTTCACAATGTGGAGGTGACCCAGGGCTCCCAAAAGGTATGTCACTGGAGTGAAAGCTGTGCGATTCTGTGCGTGTCATTCAATTTCTCTGCCTCATTTCCTCACCTATAACCAAATGATCAAAAAGCATTTATCAAGCACCTGCCACACACCAGGCAGTGTAGTAAGTGCTGGGAATATGAAGATATAGAGATGGGAAGCAAAGTTGGCCCTACCCTCAAGGAGCTTACAGTCTCCTGGGGGAGACCACATGTCCATATATAAGCACATGCAGTAAATACATATTTGTATATAAGCACACGTGTGCATGTATATAATGCAAGGTAGTTTGGAGCCGCTCCAGGGATGAGGGAAGACTTCATGTAGAGGGCGGTGCTTGCACTGAGCCTCGCAGGAAGCTCTGACTCCAAGAGACAGAGGTAAGGAGGGAGCGCATTCTAGGGGGAGGAGACTCTTCTGCTACTACTACTACTACTCCTCACTACCATTACTGCCCTTATTTTTACTATCATTACTACTGTTGCTACTACTACTTTTAATACAATTATTACTGCTAATCTCATTACCATTAATACTACTATTCTTACTACCATTACTACTACTGCCTACTATACCTCTTTCTACCATTACTACTACTGCATGCTACACCTCTTACTCCCATTATTGCTGCTACTAATCTTACTACCATTAATACTACCATTCTTTTTTTTTCTTTTTGGTAAGGCAATCAGGGTTAAGTGACTTGCCCAAGGTCACACAGCTAGTAAGTGTCAAGGATCTGAGGTCAGATTTGAACTCAAGTCCTCCTGACTCCAAGGCTGGAGCTCTATCCACTGGGCTACCTAGCTGCCCCTGATACTACAATTCTTACTACCATTACTACTATTGTTACTACTACTCCTCTTACTACCATTATTACTGCTGCTATTATATCTCTTACTACCATTATTACCACTACTGCTCTTACTACCATTACTACTACTGCTACAGCACCTAATACAACCATTATTATTGTTACTACTATTCTCACTACCATTAATTACTATCTCTTACTATCATTACTACTATTTTTTTGGGTGGGTGCTAGGCAATGGGGTTAAGTGACTTGCGCAGGGTCACACAGCTAGTAAGTGTTATGTGTCTGAATCCGGATTTGAACTCAGGTCCTCCTGAATCTAGGACCGATGCTCTATCCACTGCGCCACCTAACTGCCCCCTATCATTACTACTGTTGCTACTACTACTATTATACTACTCTCACCACAATTACTAGTAGTACTCTTACTACCATTACTACTACCAGTACTCTTACTATCATTACTACTACTTATCTCGCTACCATTATTACTGTTTCTTTAATTATTACCATTATTACTACTATTCTTACGACTGTCATTACTACTATTACCACAACTGCCATTATTACTACTAGATTTCACTACTTGTTGGTGTTGTTCAGTCCTGTCTGACTCTTTGTGACCCCATTTAGAGTTTTCTTGACAAAGGTATTGAGTGTTTTGTCATTTCTTTCTCCAGCTCATTTTACAGATGAGGAAACTGAGGCAAACAGGGTGAAGTGACTTGCCCAGGGTCATATCGCTAATAAGTGTCTGAGGCAGATTTAAACTCAGAGAGATGAGTCTTCCTGACTCCAGGAAGACTCCTGGCACTCTATCCACTGAGCCACCTCGCTGCCCATACTTTCACTACTACCACTGCTACAATTACTATTACTAATGTTACTACTTACTATTACCACCACTACTATTGCCAGTACTACCATTTTTACTACTATTATTGCTACCATTACTACTGTTACTTTGACTACTACTGCTATTACCATTGTTACTACAAGTCTTACTATCGGTACTATTATTAATGCAATCATTACTTTTAATGTTACCACTATCATTATCACTACTACTGTTACCACAATTATTACTATTACCAATACCACTATTACCATTATTACTACTTCTAATCTTACTACCAATCAATCAATAAACATTTATTAAGCATAGACTATGTGCCAGGCACCATGCTAAGCTCTGGGGACACAAAAAGAGGCAAAAGACAGTCCTTGCCCTCAAAGAGCTTACAATCTAATGGAGGAGACAACATACAAGCAAACTATATAGAAGACCAATAGGAAATAATTGGCAGAGGGAAACTGGAATTACAAGGTGTTAGGGAAGGTTCCTGGAGAAGGTGGGATTTTACTTGGGACTAAAAGAAGCCAGAGAGTTCAGTAGTCAGAATGAAGAAGGGAGAGCATTACAAGCATGGGAGAACCACTACTACTATTATTACTATGACTATTACTATCATTATTACCATTACTAGTAATTACAATCACTATTACAACTACCATAATCATTATTACTCCTTAGCGGTCTTACCACCGTTATTATTATTGCTACTTCTACAATTACTATTGCTACTAGTCTCACTACCAATACTACTACTACTTGTTACAATTCAATCATTTTTCAGTTGTGTCCAACTCTTCATGTGTGCTATTTCCTTCTCTAGCTCATTTTAAGCATGAGGAAACTGAGGCAAACAGGGTCAAGTGACTTGCCTAAGGTTTTACAGCTAGTGTCTGGGGCCAGATTTGAACCAAGGTCTTCTTGACTCCACACCCAATGTTCTATTCACTGGGCCACCTAGCTGCCCCAACGACTACTATTACTACTACTCCTATTACTATAATTACTCCCATTATTACTGCTTCTATTATTGTTACAATTACCATTACTACCACTATCATTATTACTACTACTGTTACTCTTACTACCATTGCTACAACTACTATTATTACTTCTGCTATTACTACCACCACTACCAGGTCCTACCAATCTGGAAAGGTTTCTTCCATGAACTCGATGAAGCTGGTATAGTTGTTGTTGAAGACCATGTCTAGCTTCCAGTTAAGGGAGGCTGTGGACTCAGTTGGCTATAGAGGGATGAATGGAGGGGACCTGGGGTAATAGCAGCTCCCAAAAACCATCTACTTGATTACCAAAGGGCTGCTATCTGCATTGGTGGAGAAGGTGCCCAAACCAGCAAAATCACAGAGGCTTAAGTTGTAAAGTGGAGAACTGGAGAGTTCATTCATTTCACAAATACATGCTGAGTACCAGCTAGGAGCAAGACTCGGGGCGGGGGGGGGAATTCTGAGAGGTAGAAGACTCATTTTCTGCAAAATGAGGAGAGTAATGTAGTTGATCTCTAAGCTCTAAATCCTATGATCTCATGAGATCTCTTCTGGTTAGAGTAAAAGCAGGGAAAGGTCATGAAGGAACTGAGCCTGGGAGGATTAGCAAGGATGTCCACAGAGGGCAGATGCAACCCATCCCCATCATTCTGGGCTTCTATGGTCCCAGGGAAATGAAGGCACTGGGAAATTTACCACCAGAGCATGTGGCAGTCTATGTTTCCCTCCCCTCATCCATCCTCATTCGTTATTGATCCTTCTTCTAAGGCTCTGGCTGATTGAGCATTGGACAGCGGATCCTGTCAGGGGTTAGAGTTGCCTTAAAAGCCCCTGTGACTGGAAGCCAGGGCTGGGTCTAGAGCTCAGGTCGCAAATCTTGGGACTAACTCACTCGGCTGCCATTTTGGCCTGGCTTCCTTCCCAGAGCTGGGCCATCACCCTGAATGGAATGATAAACGTTCCATTCCCAGGACTTTGTTCATTGACTACAGTGCAGCCATCCGCTAAGGGGTGACCAGACCATGAGGATGCTCCAATTTTCCTCTTGTCCTCAAGTGAGGAATAAGCAGTGTGGCAAGGCAGATCAAGAACTCACTGCTTTCGGAGCCAGGAAGACCTGGACTCGAGTCCCACTGCTGACCAAGCTGGCTGTGTGACCCTGGGCATAGCCTCTAGTCCTCACTGAGCAAGTAGGTCACTTAGGACAGGAGGCAACTTTTAAAGATTATAAATTAAAAGGAAAATAAGTAGACAGATTTGTTCATCTGGGAGCTCACTCCATCAGTGCAGCTGCTATCACTATCCCTCAAGTGAAACTGCAGAATTCAAGGCTTTAAAACTTGGAAAGAAACTTACAGATCGTCTAATCCCAATTCTCAATTTTACAAACGAGGAAACCAAGATTCCAATATGGGAAGTGACTTGTCTAAGGTCACACAGCATAAGGAACAAAACTGGGTTGAGCAGTCACATGTCAGTGCTTCTGGCCTCTACTGAGATTGTACGGGAAATGAGCCTCAAGGCTGGTTTTTCCTCTGAAGCACAATGGACCCCTCTTGCCTCCAGAATAAGATTTAAAATGGTGGTGGTGGTGGTTTCCGACTCTCTGTGATCCTTTTTGGGGTTTTCTTGGGAAAGATATTGGAGTAGTTTACTATTTCCTTCTCTAGCTATTTTACAGGAGACTGAGGCCAACAGGATTAAGCGACTAGCCCAGGGTCATACAGCTAGTAAGTGGCTGAGGCCAGATTTGAACTGAAGTCTTCCTGACTCCAAGCCCAGCGCCATGTCTACTGAGCTATCTAGCTGCCCGTTGTCTCTAGGATAAGATAAAAAATTCCTAGCCTGGTATTTAAAGCCTTTCACACTAGGGCTCCTATCTACCCTTCCAGGATTATTTCATATTACTTCCCCATCCCAGCCACATGAGCCTGCTAGCTGTCCCCCATGTCTCCATATACCCAGTGGTGATCACAGTATCTGGCACGTAGCAGGTGCCTAATGCATGTTCGTAGAATGGAATTGAGTTGACCTCAGATGACATGGCTTCCTCTTCTCAAGCAGAGTGGCCTACATGAACTCTCCAGTAAGAGCTCACTGTAGACCCAACAGTGAACATCAGGAAATTATGTCAGAATTAGCCACAGACGGCTGCTCGGTGCCTGCTAATTTCATTGCTCGTTCATCTGTCTCTCAGCATGATTGTAATCATGACAGTGCTCATCGCCAAGTGAACGCGGCTCATCTTTCTCAAGCCTCAAGCAGGGTCTAAAGCCTAAAAACAAGATTGACTTTCTCACCAGAAGCCCCGAGATGACAACTGTTAGGAGCTGCTTCCTCCCTCCCCAAAATAATTACTTATATTTGATCCTTGGGACAATAGGGAGTCCCTGGTGTTCACTGAAAAGGGGTGAGGGGAATGACGTGGTCAGAGTGAGCGTCAGAAAAATCACATTGGGAGCTGAGTGCAGGCTGGATCAGGGTGGGGAGAGAGACATAAAACAAGACTGGTTGTAGTGGAAAGACCCATAGACTTTCAGGAGACATGGGTTCAAATCCCAGCTCTGACATGTGCTACCCAGGCAACTTTGGGGACCTTTTGAAGTCTCAGTTTGCCCATATGTAAAGTGGGGATTGTAATATTTGCATTTTTCTACTTCTTAAAGTTGCTGCGCATATAACCCAGAATGCCAAGCTCTGATTTGGACTGAGCCAGGCTAATCTTGAAGAGCTCTCAAAAAAAAGTTTTTATATATACCTATATATACACACATGTATATGTATATGTGTGTACATGTATGTGTGTATGTGTGTATACATGTGTGTGTGCACGTATTTATGTGTCATTCTCTTTGGTTTATGACCCCACTCAAGGTTTTTCCTGGGAATTTCAGAGGAGGGCATGTTTTACCACAGGGAATACTACATTATATCTTTTGTCTAGATCTTCACATATGTAAAATCGTGGACTCAGTCAACATGTATGTATTATGCACCGGCTCTGTGCCAGGCACAGTACTAGGTACTGAGGGTACAAAAGAGTCTCTGCCCTCAGGAGGCTTCCATTCGATCAGGAGAGACGTTAGTGAAGGGCACCACATCCTCTGAGCCCCTTAGCTCCCCTCTCTCATCCTCTCTGATGAGGCTGAGTGCCTCAGTGGGCCTGCCAGGTCCCCTCAAGGCCCTGAGGTGTGAGGGGGTTGTCCTTCTGTTGTGTTCTCACCAATAGTAACACTAGCAATTCGGACCCAGCATCATTTAACCAATTAATACCAAGTAGCTTTTACAAAAAAGATATTTATTGAGGAGATTTCTCAATTACTCAAGAATCCGGGTGCAGACATATTCTCCCAGAGCCCCAGACCAGTTCTTCCCTGTACCATCTTAGTGCCTGGGGAGAGTGGGCTTAAATTAGAATCTATTTCAACAATGCATTGGCTCTGCCAAGCTCATTTCTGAACACAATTTGTTCACTTGTGTATGAGGCTGAGCATCTTGGCTCCTGGGCCTGTCCGCTGCTGAGCCAGGTGGTTAGACCAGGTTTGGCTGGCCGAAAACCCTGTCATGGATTCTGGCTCCCAGGCCCCTGGGGGCTCGCCACTCTGACCTTGCAAAGCTTAGAGGGTCATGGCCTTTTCTCATACTCTTTCCCCTACGAGCAGTAAGAAACGATCAATAAGAGACGAAGCACAGAGGCCAGTACAGATGGGCCCTATCAGCCCAGAGGGGGAGGGTCAAAGCCTCTCCTCACCCAGGGGTGTACAATGCATCTCTCTAACTCCAAAGGTTGTTGAAGGCTTTCTGAATGCAGCCTGGGTTTGGAGTCTGCAATCAAAAGGCCAAGGTAAGCAGACTGAAAATAATACCTGGGCACACTCAAGTTCACGTGGGGACTTCAAGAAGGGTGTGCTGCACCCACTCAGAAAAACTGAGCCTGTTGGCTAGTCTCCTGTTATAGATATACCTACAAAATGGGGACAGAGGGAGAGAGGCTGGATCTGTGATTTCACTGGCATGGGGAACTCTCATGTGAGAAAACTCCCTCCACCAATACAGGTTAGCACCTCCTCTGCAATTTAGAGTTGCTTAGAATGCTAACAGGTTAAGTGACTTGACCAGGGTCACACAGCTAGTCAGTGACAAGTGCCTGAGGCTGAATTTGAACTCAGGCCCTCCTGACTCCAGGACTGGTGCTCTATCCACTGCGCCACCTGGCTGGCCCAAATAATCCATACCTTTGAATTTTATTGTCCCTTCTAGACTATGGGTCCTTCATGATCTTAACCCTCACTTGAATGAATGAATGAATGAATGAATGAATGAATGAATGAATGAATGAATGAAGTTATTAAGTACTTTTTATGTGCCAGGCACCATGCTAACTATGGGTACCAATATGAACACAAGACCGTCCCTGTCCTCAAGAAATTTACAATCTAACAAGAGCAGAAAACACATAGAAGAGAGAGGTGGCCAGGGAAGGATCCTGTGGTCTGACGAGTCACAGGGATGCCGAACCAATCAATCTGATTGGCACTTCCTCCTGTCTATCATTAATCCATCTTTTTCTGATTTTGTTTTCCACAGGGTAACCTTGTATGCTGAGTTCCTCCCAATGAAGGCCAGAGCCAAATGCATCTTGCTGATAGAGGTATGGAGCTGCAGTCCCGAAGCCTAGCAGAGGAGAATGCTGAACACTTAGCAATCATCTTCAGGCCTCCAGATCCTTCTCCCCTTATCATCTCACTCCATCTCTCCAGCTCCAGGAGCAGTGTCCTTCCTAAGCCTAGTGACATTCCACCATGTAGTGCGAGAGGAAGGGAAGGAATGTAAACTGGAGATCAATGGGTTTTAAGAAAACTCTGCAAATCTATTCCACATTCACAAATGATCCATTATTTGGGTTGTAAAAGGATTCTTATAACCAGTGTGACTGGGTGAAAATCACTTCTTCTTGGGGCCTCAGTTTCTTCCTCTGTTAAATTTGGTTTAGATGGCTTCTGAGGTCTCTTCCAGTTCTGCATTGATTGATCTTATGAAGAAGTAGCAGGTCTGAGAGGGACGGTGCTGAGCGGCCCTAGAAAACAGTGGTGTCTGGGAGCCATGGTGGCACTGGGTAAAAAGCACTGGGTTTGGAGTTAGAGAATCTGAGTTCGAATCCTGACTCTGCCACTTATAAACAATGTGACCTTAAGTTAATGCCTCTCTCTGTCCTCAGTTTACTCATCCTAACATGAGAAGTTGGTTGAGGATCTTTCTCAGATCCTTCCAACTCCAAGGCTTTGGGTCCATGAATGAGTTATTTAATGTTTTGTGCCTTAGTTTACTTATCTGTAAAATGAGGATGTAGGATTGGATGAGCTCTAAGGCCTATGCTCCTTTCCACTCCTTTCCCCCCTTCCGATTTTATATCCAGAGCCAATGTTTCACACCTGGTCATCTTTGCTGCAGGCCTTTTGCTAACAAGAGAGTTAGCTGTCATCTTGGAACACTCATTCCAGACCCCATTGGCATGATCTCAGGCCCAATGTTGCTGAGAAATGGAGGGAGGGGTTCCCCTTCCCTATGTTCAGTCATTTTTCAGTTATATCCTACTCTTCACGAGCCCATTTGGGGTTGTTTAGTAAAAGATACTAGAATCATTTGCTATTTCCTTCTCTAGCTCTTTTTTTTTTTAACAGATGAAGAACTGAGGCAATCAGAGGTTAAGTGACTTGCCCAGGGTCACATAGCTAGGAAGTGTCTGAGGCTGAATTTGAACTCAGGTCTTCCCAACTCCAGGCCCAGTGCGCTATCCAATGAGCTGCTGAGCTCCTCTTCTCCTTCCCTATGCCCCTCATTTATTTATGTGCCCCCATAACAGCTTCAAGAAGAAAACCTAGGGACAACTTCTGCCTGGTACCTAATTAGGCAACACTGACTGCACTGTGCTGCCCATATTGTCCCCCCTGACACACTGACGTCCTGACCACAATGGTCGTCCTCTTCATTTTGGCCATCCCAACTAGCTGACTTTCCCATCTCCACCGACCTTCTTATTTGCTCTGACCCTGCTGAGCACACTGACCACTCAGTCCCACACTAGGAGTCAGCCTGTTCCCACTGACCATCTTCCCACACTGCTGTCCACACTGAGCAGGCTGACCATCCTGTTCACCCTGTCCAGACTTACCATGCTGGTAACACAGTCGACCCCATTAACTAGTGTGGTACAGTGGGTAGAGTCCTAGACTTGGGGTCAGGAAGACCAGAATTCAAATAAGTCCTCCAACATTTGTTAGCCATGTAATTATAAGCAAGTCTCCTCACCATGAAATAAAGAAAAGGGGCCTGAAATCAGAGTCCCAGGACCTGGGTTCAAATCCAAGCTCAGCTGCTTACTACCTGTGTGAACTAACACAAGTCTCTTAACCTCATTAAGTCTCAGTTTCCTAATTTGTAAAATGAAGGAAGCTGAACTACATGACCTCTAAAGTCCCTCCCAGCTCTAGCTTTATGATCCTACCACTTTTCTGGGCCTCAGTTATCTCATCTATAAATTGGGGCTAAGGACAACTATGGGCTTAAAGTCCTCTCTACCTTGTCATCAGGCAAAAAAGGGAGATTGGGTGGGGGGCACAGATGGCAGCTGTTGTCACCTGGCCCATTCATTCCTCCTTTCTTGTTCTTTCTGACCGTGCAGCCTTCTACTTACCTCTGATTTCCATTCTCCTGTGGCAGGTGTTCTGGGCCATTGGGACAGTGTTTGAGGTCGTCCTGGCCGTGTTTGTTATGCCCAGCTTGGGATGGCGTTGGCTGCTCATTCTTTCTGCTGTGCCGCTGCTCCTGTTTGCTGTCTTGTGCTTTGTAAGTACCTTTTTGGTTTTTTTAATTTAATTTTTTTTCCCCAGTCAACTAAAATCCACCTTTGGTCCCTCCTATTTGTCCCTCCCAACTTGAGAAAGAAAGAAAAACAAAATCCCTGCCACAAACCCATATAGTCGAGCAAAACGAATCCCTGAATTGGCCATGTCCTTCATTTCTGTTTCAGGAAGTGGGCAGGAAGTTTCATCACCTGGAATCACAGTTGGTCCTTACGATGGTTAAAGTTCCTGACTCTCTCCAAGTCATTTGTCTTTACAATATTGTCAGTGGATAAATCATCCCTTGGCACAGCCCACTTTACTCTGTTTCCATTCATATAAGTCTGCAGGTCCTTTTCTGAGCCCACCCAACTTTTCTTGATAACTCCTGCAGAGACAGAAAGTGGGCTGAGTGCATGAGGACACCTGAGCCCCCATCATGGAGGCACTGCCGTGCCATGGGAAAAGCCCTGGGATGGGGCAGGTAGAAGTGCTCATGGGGGGTGCCAGGACCTAGTCAAGTCACCTCTACTCCCTGCACTTCTGTAAAACAAGGGAGTTGGACCAATGTCTTGTCTATTCAACTCTATTGTTCTCCGTTCTATCTTCTAAGGTCCACCCCTCCAACTCTCAGTCAAGTCAATGAGCATTTATTAAGCACTTATTATATGCCAGTCACTGTATTGGGTCCTTGTTATACAAAGAAGTATAAAGGCTCTGACATTTCTTGTTCTAAGGCTTCTCTCAGCCCTGACATTCCCTGTTCTGAGGCTCCTCCCACCTCTGACATTCTCTGTTGTAAGGCCCCTTCCAGCTCTGACATCCCATGTTTAAGTCTCCACCCAGTTCTGACATTCCACATCCTGAGCACTGAGTAATAGAGATGGGAAGTTCCAGGGTCCAGATTAGCCTGATATTTCCTTCTCCCTCCTTATACATCCCTCTGCACCAGCTCCACTTACTGGCTAAAGATCAGACAGAAATTCAGCCCCTTGATTTGTAAATTGCTTTGGTGTTTGGCTGAAAGGCTGCAGTATTTTCTGCTGAAATGCTACTACGTCTATCTACAAGCGTTCACTTTTCATCTGCCAAACCTTTTTCAAATGAAAAAGTCCTGGGTAGGTATTAATTTCTTGGCCGAGTTAAAGAGAAAACTCAACAGAAACAAATCCTCATTGGATACCTGCCTTCCCGATACCAGAGTATCTGTTCTGCCTGTAGGCAGGCAGGCAGCAAACATTAATTAAGCACCTACTGTATTCCAATTGCTGTGCTAAGGGCTGGGACACCAAGAAAGGCAAAAACATGGTCATCTCAGTCCCTCACTCAGATTGTGAGCCTAGTTCTCAGATTACACGAGGATTCTTACAACATCATTGGAATTGTGGTCAAAAGACACCCTCCTAATGAGACATCAGAGGCAGAACTGGGAATTTTTGCACCTGGGGCAATTACCACAAACCACACAGGCTAAGCTCACTCTCGGGGGAGGGGGAGGGGGAAAAGTGGGGGAAGGGAAGACCTCATGCCAGTCTGCCATCCGGCAGCTTCCTATTTTAAGGAATTAGTCTTGCTGAACTAAATTCTATTGTTCCTATGCCACAGGACTGCCAGTGCGGTTAGAGCCCTTTAAATTCAGCGTTTCCTGCCTCCCCCTCCACCTCTGCTCCACCCCAAGTTCATCGCCCAGGGATAACAGTCTGATCTCCTTGCCTTAGTCACAGCTCCCACCATACATCATCAGCCCAAAGCAGGACCTCTATGAGCTTTTAAAAGCACGGACACCTGAGTCCAGGACTCCCGACTCGTTGGTGAATGGCGTGGGTTGTGCTACATCCAGGGCAGGCACATAGATTGTGCTGCTTAGAGCGAGTGAGGCTTGCACCTGGCATTCTGAGATAGATCTCCCATGACAGTCCTATTTGGTGTGTGGCTTAGAGACTTCCACAGCCATGTTATTTGAGAGCCCACGCCTTCCTTCTGGACTAGATGTGACAGTAACCATTATCTGGGTGCTACATTTATTCTGCTGTTCGGCTGCTTCTAGCTATGTGTCATTATTTTTCAGGAATTGTCTGCACTAGGAATAACCATATCTCACACACACACACACACACACACACACACACACACACACAGAAAGAGAGAGACAGAGAAAGAGACAGAGAGACAGACAGAGAGAGACAGAGAGAAAGAGAGAGACAGAGACAGAGAGACAGAGAGAGATAGAAAGTCTCTACTAAGTATACCCAAACTGAGTCCTGTCCAGAACTGGAAAGAATTATTAGCAAATCAATGAAACCATTTTTTATTTTTATTGTGAAGCGTAATCAATGGTCGGTTTAAGAAAGACCTATGGAATGGGGATGATAATACCACTGAGGATCTACTTCACTGGGCTGTTAGCGAGGCTCAGAGGAGACAGTATGTATAAACCCGTTTGTATACCTCAAAGGGCTATGCAAATAGCAAGTTTTAAATGATAACAAATGCATTGGTTGAATCTGGATCCAGACTTTGGCCGAGTGGAAAGACAGGGATTTATTTGAAATCAGCAGACCTGATGTTGCATCTTGGTTCTATGACTTCCTACTTCTAGAACCTTGAGCAAATTACCTAACCACTTGGGGACTTTATCTACTAAATGGGGTTCTCTGTGCGCTATGAAGATATCCTAGAAGATCCAAGGTTCAAACTCTGAAGAAATCCATTAGATTGTAAGCTCCTTGAAGGCAGGGGCAGTCTTTTGCCTCTTTTTGTATCTCCAGTGCCTGGCACATCATAGGCAGTTAATTGTTTATTGATTAATTGATTGGAAAGCCAAACATTATCATTTATATAAATAGAGCATTTTTGGCAAAAATAAATGATTCACCTTGACAATAGAAGTATAAATGAATGTACTAACTTCACTCTAATGCTTCAGATCTTGTCCCCCAACCATCACAAGTTTATTGACTCACACAGTCAGACTTCATGTAGTGTAGCCAAAGTTTTAACTCAGGATGTACTCTACTTGGCATTTTTCCTTGGTAGTCAGGTATCCGAACTCAACCAAATTAAGCACTTATAGATGCCAGATACCATGCAATGCTCTGGAAATGCAAAGATAAAAAGGAATTAGTCTCTGTCCTTAAGAAGTTTCCATGTCAAAAGAGCCTCTGAGGGCCAGCTAGGTGGCACAGTAGAGAGAGCACAGGCCCTGGAGTCAGGAAGACCTGAGTTCAAATCCAGTCCTTAGACACATGATATTTACTAGTTGTGTGACCCTAGGCAAGTCACTTAACCCCGATTGCCTCATTACAAAAAAAAAAGAGCATCTGGAAGGATTTTCAGGGACACATTGGTGGTTAGCTGGGATTGACCTGGATCTTAGACACCAGCCCCACATATTGGGGCTCAGCTGGAAGTCTGTGCCTAGTCTCCCCCTGACTCTGCTTTGGGTTTGATCTTCTCTGCCTTCCCAGTGGCTTCCTGAAAGTGCAAGGTATGATGTGCTATCTGGGAACCAGGAAAAGGCCATTGCCACCTTGAAGAGGATTGCAGCAGAGAATGGTGCACCAATGCCTCTGGGAAAATTGATCATTTCCAGACAGGTCAGTGCCCTGAATGAGCTGGTCCAGAGTGTGCTGCAGCTGAGGGGGATTGGGCGTGTTAGGGTGGAAAGACAGCTGGTTTAGGAGTCTTGAGGACCTGAGTTCAAATCCCTGTTCTGCTATTTACTACCTGTGTGACTCAGGGAATTTATGGAACCTCTCCAGACCTCAATTTCTTCATCTGTAAAATGATTAGCAGAAGTACATTCTCACTCCAAATTTGTGATCCTATTATCTCAGAATCATTTTCATGATTCAATTTTCTAGGCTCCCCAGAGGGATAAGCTTGTTCTGCCCTGTGTGTCTCAAGAACACAGGACAAGTGAGAGCCAATCCTGGCTACCTTTGCTGCCCAGTGTAGAGTTTGAAGTTTTGGAGGACAAAGGGGACCCCATGGACTGAATATTTATTTATCCCATAGGTGGTATAGGGGATAGAGCATCAAGTCTGGAATCTTCCTAAATTCAAATCTGATCTCAGACACTTACTACCTGTATGACCCTGGGCAAGTCACTTAACCCTGTTTGCCTCAGTTTCCTCATCTGTAAAATGAGCTGGAAAAGAAAATGCAAACCACTCCAGTATCTCTCCCAAACTGGGTCACAAAGAGTTGTTCAAGACTGAAAAACAATTGAAAGTGACAAAGGCTAAGTTAGGGACATTTTCTCCATGAACCTGTCCACTCCTACTGATTTTAAACAATCAACCTGTTCCCTGTTCAGACAGCAACCTTATTTTGAATTTGAGAAATGTAAACCGATTTGTCTTTGTTTTGAAACAGGAAGACCGGGGCAAAATTAGGGATCTTTTCACACCCCAATTTAGATGGACAACTTTATTGCTGTGGTTTATATGGTAAGAGATTTTTTTGTACCAATATTTTCCCCCCACATATGTTCCATATTTCTGCAAATCTACTCCATTGACCGTGTGGCACAAAAGATTTCCGTGTGTCTTGAAGACAGTCTTATTAGCAATTCCCAGGCTGCTGCAGTGTTCTCATTTCGTTAGGTGTCAGTAAATAGCCAATGCACTAGGGAGATAAGTTGGTGTAGAGGAAAGAACAATGGACCAGTCCCAGCCCTACCTCCAGCTACCTAAGTGGCTTTGGGCAAGTCTGTGACTCAGTTTCTTCATTTATAAAATGTGGGGATTGGACTCAACAGCTTCTGAGGTCCCTTCCAGCTCTAAATCTCTAATCCCTCAGTCTTGAATATTTGAATCAGTGGGGAAATTTGCTGGGAGAAAACAAATCCTCCATTTATAGTAGAAAGCACTGAATTTAGAGGGTGAGGTTGAATTCCAATTGGGGCCATTGTATTCCATGTCTTGAATACTGGAAAAGGAATTTTTGACCAAGTATGGATTGGACTAGATGATGTCTGGGGTTCCTTCTGACTCAGCTTCTGTGGTACTTGCATGACCTTGTAACTCTATAAAGACCTTTAAGTGCTCTGGGCCTCAGTTTCCTCATCTGTAAAGTGAAGGGATTGGATTAGATCACCTTCATGGTGCCTTCTGTATAGAAATCTAACCTCCTTTCTTAATCCCAATGTTTCGCTTTCGCCCTTTCTTTCCTGCTTCCTCTCTCACCAAACCTTGAAACAGGGCTATTCACACATAACCAAAAAAAAATACCGTTGCTTCTCTTTACCACTTTTTAATCACCTTTCCTCTTCCTTGCTCACTCTCTGGGAAAGGTGCTATTCACCTGTGAAATGAGCAACAAGAGGGAGAAGAGGTTGGCACCCTAAAGAAGCCAATGAATGATCAGCGCCTGAGTAATGGACAGTTTTATTCCCGTATTCAGTCATTCATAATAATCATACTACGTAGCATCTATACAGGGCCTATTATGTGCCAGGCATTGGACTAAGGGCTTTACAAATATCTCATTCGATCCGTACAACAACCCTGGGGGATAAGTACTATGATTATCATCCTCATTTTACAGTTGAAGAAACTGAGGTAGACAGAGATTAAGTGACCTGCACAAGGTCACACAGCTTATAAATGTCTAAGGTATGAGCCACTTCTGGGGGAGCCACTGTGTGGCAGGAGAATGGGAAGGAGGACAGCCCACTCTACCCTCTGATTACATCTTATTAGGACTAATTCTCACAAACTGGGCACTAAGCTCTGTTATTTCTACATGATGAGGGAGTTCGTGGAAAGAACACTGGAATCTCACCTCTAATGTTTACCTGTGTGACACATTGGCGGGTCATTTAACCTTTTGGGCCTCAGTTTCCTCATCTGTAAAATGAGGTGTTAGACTATGTGGCTTCCAGCTCTAGATCTAAGATTCAAAAAATCAGATTCCCTCAGTTGAAAGGGGCCTCAGAATCCATCTAACCTGGTCTGTACGTGACCAAGAATCCCCTCTATCATATCCCGGACACGTAGTCAGACAGCCTGTACTTGAAGACCTCCAGGGAAGGGAAGCCTGCTCCTTTCCTAGAGAGCCCATTCTGGGAGCAGCTAGGTGGTGCAGTAGATAGAACACAGGACCTGAGTTCAAATCCAGCCTCAGTCACTTAACCCCATTTGCCTCAAAAAAAAATTTTTTTTGCTTTTATATAGTTTTAATCGTTACGTTTTTCCTAACATTGGGAGGAAATTTGACTGTTGGCAACCTCCACTCAGAATAAGTCTATGTGAGAGCCTGTGACGTGCTTGAACACATCTATATGTATGCTGGGAATACCCTCTAAATTCAGCACCCTAGGGGAAAGATTCATTTGCCCTGCTCTAGTTATACTCTGGTGGTAGAGACCACCACAGTGTGGAGTCAGGGTGATAAACAGAAGATGTAGTCAGTCTCTACCCGAGAGAGGGTATTTTGACAGATAGAGTGTATGGGGTGGAGGAGGGGTGGGAAGAGGAGGAGATGAATTTCAATGCGTGAAAATGTCGTTGTCAAATGTGTACCAAGCAGAATTTGTCATCGTCAGTGGCGAAGGGTCATTGTAAATGATTTTCTAGAGATGGGAGTATTTAATAGGGACACAGAATGTGTGACTCTGGGGAAGCCCCTTCCTTTTTCCAGGCCTCAATTTTCTCATCTGTAAAATGAGAAGATTGGGCTAAATGATCTCTAACGTTCTTTCCAGTGCAGACATTATGTTTCCATCCATGTGTCAACCAATAAGCACATATTGTTACATAGCATTGTTACATAATATTTATATTATGCTGCTGCTATGTACCTGTGGACCAGGAACTTTGCTGGTTGGGAATGTAGCGGTAAAAATGAAACAATCTCTGATCGCAGGGAGCTTGAGCAAAAGAAAGCTTTTAATTTCTCCTGGGTAGCTCTGAATAATGTTTTCTGTCGTTGAGAGCAGCCTCCCCCTCTGTTCCTCTGGTTCACTTTAAGTCCTTGCCTGCACATAATGGCTTAGAACCGCCACATTAACACAATCGGCCCCGCGTGCCCTGAGAAGTCATGGGTCTCTGGAAGGTGGGTTGTGCAAGGAAATAGTGATAGTGTGTGGATGAAGGGAGGGGTGAGAAGCCTTCATCCCCAAGCCTCGTCACAGGAATCAACCATTTTCATTTGTTCCCTAACAGGTTTTCCAATGCGTTTTCATACTATGGATTAGTTTTGCTAACTACAGAGTTCTTTCAAGAAGGAGATGTCTGCAACAGTGAGTAGTAACGCTTTTTTCTTCTTATTTTCCAGAGATTTGTAGAATCTCAGAGCTGGGAGGGGCCTCAGAACAGGGAATGTCAGAGCTGGGAGGGCCTTACAGCAGGGGATGTCAGAGCTGGGAGGGGCCTCAGAAAAGGGAATGTCAGAGCTGGGAAGGCCCTTAGAACAGGGGATGTCAGAGCTGGGAGGGCCTTAGATCATAGAGCTAGTAAAGACCATAGATATCATTTAGTCCAACCATTTTACAGATGGAAAAACTGACTCAGAGAGAAGGATGTAATCTCTCACAACCATCCCCTTCTCTTCACTCACACAAACCCACCTTAGTTCAAGCCTCAATTCAAGGAACTTACATTGTATTGGTGAGGGGGTTGGGATGGGGAGGATAGGGAGAGAGGATAAAGGCTGGGCCTGTGATCTCATTGGTATAGGGAATTCCCAGGTAAAAAACTACCTCTACCAATGCAAGTCAACATCTTCTTCATAACTTGGGCTTTTAGAGAATTGCCTAGAAAATGACTTGCCCAAGGTCACAGTCAGATCAGAGATGGTACTTTGGCTCCAAAGACAAATCTCTACCCACTCTACCTGGTTGCTTCTTGTTGGGGGCGGGGAAGGGTGTTAGGAAGGAGGAAGGGACAGGATGCACAACCTGTACAAACATAATTAAATACATAGATATGAGGGACTTGGTGGATAGTGGTGTCCCTGATGAGAAAAGTGAAGTCAGAGGGCATCCAGGCACCACCTGCCTCATTTTATAGATGAAGAAAGAGGTCCCGTAAGACTCAGTGTTGTGCCCAGAGTCACACATTATTAAACAGCCAAGGTGGGATTTGAACCCAGACCTTTTAAGAACTGAAGATCCAGTGTCCTTCTCCCCGTGCCTTCCTGCTTCACTTGTGGCTGTCCAAGGTCACTACTTACACTGTCCAGAGGGCACTGGCCTTGCCTTGACCATGGCAGGGAGGGAGACTCTTCTGACCCCTGCCCTGGTGGGGACAGAACATCCTGGTCTCAAAGGCGCAGCAGCTGAAGGCCTTCCTTCCAGGCTTGGTCGGCTCAGAGGTCTAAGGGGAAAGTAGAGTGCTCAGCTGTTGAGGCTTGAAGTTAAGCCCCCCAGGCCTTGCGTCTGAGTCCTTCATCAGAGTCCCCTGCTCATCAGGGTATCAGGCCTAGTCCCAGCCTTGGGCAGAATGGGAGAAGCTTTTTCATTATGCCTCATTGCCCTCTGCCAAGCCTCTGAGACTTCATCACAGAGCGTGGGGCAGCTGTCTGGCTGAGGAATCACTGTTTAGAACAAGGATCCATGAGCTGGGGGAGGGGGTGCCTGCCATTGAAGCATGTGATTCTATGGCCAAGGAAGGATGGTGGGTGAAAGCAAGGCTGCCTGTCTTCTGTTCATGGAGCTGCAGTGGGGAAGGCATCTACTTAGTCTCAGCTCTGACCCGTGGCCCCTGGCTGAACGGAAGGAACCCATGGCCCTGGCTTCACCTATTACCCATCCAACTGATTTGTTTGAATTCTGCCAAGAAGAGACAAGTCCAAGAGACATTGCAGAAGGCCTTATTAATGGTGCATGGGCACTTGTTAGCACTGTCAAGTTAGTGGGTAGACAGCGGTAATTCCAGAGACAGTCGGGGCAGCAGGAGCAAAACCCACCTGGGGACAGGGAAGAGGAAGAAGAGCAGAGCCTGGCGGAGTCACCTCCGGGGCTTTAGGTGATGCCCAAAGGACTGGGAGGTCTCTTGGCAGCCTCTGGACCTGCTCTATCCAACTTCTCAGGGAATGTCTAAACATAATGCGTCTGCTGTCCTAGCCAGGCAGTCACCGACCCTTGGACAGGGTGGCCTGGGCAGCCCCTCTGCTTCTTGGACTCCCCACCTCCCTTCAAGGGGCAACTCAGGGGCCCCTTTCTAGGAAAGGCCTCTCCAGGCTGTAGAGCATAGATCCGGAACTAGAAGGGACCTCGAGAACCAGAATCTAGTCATCTTATAGGTGCAGAAACTGAGACTGAGAGGGTGTTATTACATATGAAATAAATGTTTATATATAAATATATCACATATGTATTTATGTATAGTCATATATTTTGATATACACATGATATTTATATATATATATCATATATTTGTATATAAATGTATCATAAACTACGTATTGTGGTTAGTACATGTGATAGTACGTATCATGTATTAAACACAAAGTGATTTGGACAAAGTTGAACAGAAACAAAGTGTCAGAGGCAGGAATTAAAAATTAAGTTTCAAGTCCCAGTGGTTACTGTTTCCCAAGATTGCTGTGTATTAACATTACATAGACTTTATATTTCCTTATATTTACATTTACTATACTGAGAGAGCTAGGTGGTACAGTGGATAAAGGGTGGGGCCTGCAGGCAAGGAGACCTGAATTCAAATGCAGTAGAAGACTCTTCCTAGCCGTGTGACCTTGGCCAAGTCACTTAAACACTATTTGCCTTAATTTTCCCATCTGTTAAATGGGGATGATAATAATACCTACCTTTCAAGGTGGTTGTGAGGATCAAATGAGATAATTATAATGTGCTTAGTACAGCGCCTGGGACATAGTAGATACTACATAACTTACCTGTTATTACTTCTCTGTATACGTGTTTCTACACACAATAGAAAGCAACCTCCTTGGGGTAGGCACTGCCCTCTTGTCTTACTTTTCTCTCAGTATCCCTAGAGCCAAGCACTTTGCTTGGCGTAAGGGCTTTTTGTTGTTATCGAGCCATTTCAATCATGTCAGACCCTTTGGGACCCCATGTGGAGTTTTCTTGGCAAAGATAGCGGAGTGGTTTGCTATTTCCTTCTCCAGCTCATTTTACAGATGAGGAAACTGAGTCAAACAGAATGAAGTGACTTGCCCAGGGTCACACAGACTAGCTAGTGTCTGAGACTGGATTTGAACTCATGAAGATAAAGAAGTCTTCCTGATTCCAAGCCCAGAGCTCTGTGCACCATAGCACCACCTAGCTGGCCTGGCATAAGGACTAGGAGCTTAATAAGGGCTTGCTGGATTAATCAGATAAGACAGTATCAAAGACATTAAGTGCTTTGGCATCCTTAAAGCTCTAGACAAGTTGCACAGTTCTCATTATCGTCACTATTTCCTTCACCTCATCTTGTTTTACAGAGTTCAGGTAGAAATGGTCCTGGTGCCATTGGCCCTCCTGCTATTTTTCTTTTATGTTTAATGTTCCAAGGACTTTTGTGAAGGATAGGGTGACTGCCTTTGTTTACATTTTCCATCTCATTTTTATTGTGGACTTAACAAACACCCAGTAAAATGGGCCATTCTTTCCTCATAGCAGAATAGGGAGTACTGTACGCTCTCTGCCGTGATCTGCAGCTTGTGTTTTCTTTTGAAGCAAATAATAAGTTCAAGAGGTAGCGTCCAAAACTGTCCTTCTCTCTGATTCCCTCTGGTTTTCCTTCTCTTCATTTTTCTGTGTTAAAAACAAAAACAAAAACTCAAAAAATGCAATTTCTACTATAACATCAATACCGGAAAAACAAACAATTAACTCTGATAAACGTGATGACCAGCCCTGATTTCAGCAGACCAATGGTGAAGAAGCTGCTCATCTCAGGACAGAAGTAAAGAACCAATATGCACAATGAGAAGCATTTTGGGGCATGGCCAACGTAGGAACTGGGTTTGCCTGACTATGCTTCCAGGATGGACAGCTAGGTGGTGCCATAGTGCATAAAGCGCTGGGCCTGCAGTCAGGAAGACTCATCTTCCTGAGTTCAGATCTGGCCCCGGACACTTACTAGCTGTGTGACCCTGGACAAGTCACTTCACCCTGTTTGCCTCAGTTTCCCCATCTGTAAAATGATCTGGAGAAAGAAATGGCAAATCACTCAGGTATCTTTGCCAAGAAAACCCCAAATGGGGTCATGAAGAGTCAGCCATGACTGAAAATGATTGAACAACAGTAACATCCTATATGTCTTCCTTTTTTCTTACTTTCTTTTTCTCCAGTTGGGGTGGAGGGAATTGGAAGGAGAGGAAATAAATGCTTGGCAATTTAAAAAAGTTTTTCAAAACAAAAATAAAAAGATGCAGCCTTTCCCAATTCCTCTTAATGTCAACGTCTTCCCTATATTGTTGGTTCTTATTAGTCTGTTTATATGTTGATTGTACATAGCTCTTTGCTCATTATCTCCTTCATTAGATTGTAAGCTCCCTGAGGGCAGGTACCGCCTTTTACCTTTCTTTGTATCCGCAGTGTTTGACAGAGTGTAATAGATATGTATGGAATAGATACTTAGTAAATGTATGTTGACTGACTGCTTCCTATTTGCCAGCACCCTGCTATTAACCCTCCCGATAGGAAAAAATATAGAAAGCCTTTGTAACAAATCTTCAGAGTCAAGTGAAACAAATTAACCAAAAGTATACAAATGGCTGTTTTTATAATTTAATAAAACCATGAGAATATAAGCTCTTCTTCTGTTAGTATCCTTGGGAGACCCAGACTACTGGACAGGATGATGGAGACAGTGTGTTCTTTGCCTGGCTCTCACATGGTTTCGATCATCTTTGTTGTCATAGTCAGTCATTTTTCAGTCGTGTCCAACTCTTTGCGACCCCATTTGGAATTTTCTTGGGAAAGATACTAGAGTGGTTTGCTATTTCCTTCTCCAGCTCATTTTACAGATGAGGAAACTGAGGCAAACAAGGTTAAGTGACTTGCCCAGGGTCACATAGCTTGTAAGTGTCTGAAGCTGGATTTGAACTCAGGTCTTCCTGACTCCAGGCCTGGTGATCCATCTGCTACACCACCTAGCCTCCCCTTTGTCTGATTCCCACATGGTTTCCTTCTCCTCTTGGGTTTCTATATTTTGGAAGGTTTTTTATTCCATGTAGTTTGGAGATTATAAGTATTTGACCTGGTGACATCTATCAGGCAGCTAGGTGTCACAGTGGATAGAGTACTAGGCTTGGAGTCAGGAAAACCTGAGTTCAAATCAGACCTCAGAAACTTAATAGCTATGTGACCCTAAACAAGTCACTTAACCTCTGCCTCAGTTTCCTCATCTATAAAATGGGGATAATAATGACCTACACCCAGGGTTGTTGTGAGGAGCAAATGAAATAATACTTGCAAAGGGCTTTGTGAACCTTAAGATGTTATCTAAATGTTAAGTAAGTTATTAATAAAATGTTGTTGATTGTTACTGAATTGAAAACAAGAGAGTAGGTAGTCCTGAAAAGTCCCAGCTAAAGCATTTTAATGTTACTTTCCTCGTCTCTCCCTTCCTCCTGCCCCAGTGTCCAGCAGAAGGAAAGCTGTGAAGGCCAAGTGTAGCCTGGCTTGCGAGTACCTGACGGAGGAGGATTACATGGACCTGCTCTTGACCACTTTATCAGAGTTTCCTGGTAAGTGACCCACCTGCTTACAGGGAGGGGGCCTAGCCAGAGACAGAGGGCCACTATCTGGCTGACCTGTGCTGGTACTACTCCCACATCCGGAACAGACATGAGCTCATTTATCTCTCACTTATCTGTGCTGATGTGAGGTGGTGCAGTGGACAGAACGCCGGGCCTCGAGCCTAAGTACAAATCTGGCCTCAGACGCTTACTAGTTGTGAGACCCTGGGCACCTAACCTCTATTTGCCTCAGTACACTGGAGAAGGAAATGGCAAACCACTCCAGTGTCTTTGCAAAGAAAACCCCACGGGGTCCCAAAGAATTGGACACAACTGAATGACTGAACAACAAGAAGAAAAGAAGCATGCAGCAGAAAGAAGGGAGATGCATAATTCAGAAGGGGGTCAGATGCTGCTACCATCCAGGGCACATGGTTGAATGTTGAAGACTTTGAATCAGAATCTTGGTTCAGGATCAGACTGTGATGAAGGGCAGAAGAACATAGATACAAAAGAATAAGGAAGGAAAACGCTAGAACTTATTCACCAAGTCTAAGCTATAGTCTTTTAGCAGGAGCTCCATCCACAAGAATTTGGGGAAAGAAAATGGCTGAGAAATACTGAAAAGGAAAGAGTTAACAAGGGGCATGACTGATTAGCCAAGCAAGGATCTGGTAAAACTGCTTTTCTCAACATTACTTTTGACTCTTAAAGACACAGTAATGATTTTTCCAGTGTCTGTGAAAGGTGTTTCAAACATGGGCTACATGGAAATTCAATGTTCTACCATGCCAGACTTAGGTCCATCATGAGCAAGTGATTGAGCAAAAACTCAGGAGGGTAGAGGGCACTCCCCTTCTGGGAGCAGATGTGGAGGGGCCCCACATCCGGAGATGAGCACAAACCAGTGCTGGGTTGTTATCTTGCTGTCTGCGGAGCATTGAAATCCAAGGGGACTTTGATAAGTGGGAAAACCAGGTTCAGGGGCCATTTCTGGCCTTGAGGTCAGGAGGGAAAATGTCAGGAGTGTGGGAAGAGAATTTTTTGTATGACTCAGCCTGTCTCCCCAAAAGCCACCATCTTTTTTATGGTGACTGCTTACCTGCCTTGTTCTGAGCTGGGAGACTGGAATGGTCCTGACTGGGGATCTTCCATAGCTCCTTCTGACTTTACCTTCTCAAGTAGGCTCTGTTTAAGGAGACCAGGATGAATTCTATAAATCTGGCATTCATAAAATGGTGCTTACAGCCAACTCAAGGGCTGGGAAGAGCCACTGATTATCTTCCCTGGTCCCCCAACACCTCCCCAAACCCCAGTTTGTCAGGCCTCAGGCTAATGGTATTCTTCTCTATAGGCATCCTTGTGACTCTGTGGATCATCGATCGCCTAGGCCGCAAGAAAACAATGGCCCTGTCCTTTTTCGTCTTCTCATTTTGTAGTCTCCTGCTGCTCATCTGTGTTGGAAGGTAGGGTCAAGGATGGATAATGGTGTAGGGGCCAGCCATCCTATCTCCTGGCCACCACGTTGGGAAAGGCACGTATGGCATGATGGATAAATTGTTGAACTCCATATCCATATCCTGCCTCTGACACTTCCTAGGCTTGTGACCACGGGTAAGTGGTTCTCTGAGCCTCAATTTCTCCATCTGTAAAATGGGAGCAATAATACCCACGCAGCCTGACTCACAGGGCCATATACAATAACATGCATAAAGAACTTTGAAAACCTAAAAGTGCACAGAAATGGCAGGTATTATTGTCATGATTACATCTGAAGGTTGATGACAAAGTTAAAGGATTTACTCAGTTAATTGATTAGCATTTATTCAGCTCCGACTATGGGCCAGGCAACTGTGCTAAAGTGCTGTGGATATAAAAAAAAAAAGGCAAAAGATAGTCTACTTTCCAGGAGCTCACAGTCTAATGAGAAAGACACCATGCAAATATGCTAGGTATGTACAAGACACACACAGGGTAAATTGGAGTTGATTTCAGAGAGAAAGCTCACAGACCTTCAGACTAGCTCAAACATCATCTCCTACGTGAGGTCTTTCCTGACACCTGCCCTGCCCCCTCCCAAAATTGTGTTTCTTTTCTATGTATCTGGACGCGTCCTAGTTTTCTACCCCTTTAGAATGAGGGCAGGGACTGAGTCATTCTTTGTATCCCTAGTTCTGTTCCTGGCACATAGTAGGTACTTAAATACTTGTTGGTTGACTGATGATACTTGCAGACACCTCCTGGTTTTCACACAAAGATCATGCCCATTGCTGGTTATTTGAGCTTCCTGCCCTGCCCGCCCTGTGGGGTCCCTGCTTGCCTGCCTCACATCCCTTCTGGCTGCTCAGCCTCCCCAGCTAAACCACACTCTGGTATTACTCGGGATACTTGAAGACAGTGATGATGCTGAGGTTAATTTAATATAACTACCATTATTTACATAATGCTTTTGAGTATTCAGAGTGCTTACCATGCATTATCTCATTTGAGCCTTGCAATGACCTTGTGAGATTGATGCCACAAGAGGGTTACATAACTCAGTTAGGGTCACACAGCTATCATCAGTGGTAGATTTGAACTCTGCTCTTCCTGACTCTGTGTCCAACACACACAAGACCACAAGTTCAGCCCTCTAATTTTCCAGGTGAGTGTCACAGATGTTAGGTGATAAGTGTCAGAGGCGAGACTCCAACTTAGCGCTTCTTTACTCCAGGTTCAGCATTCAATCTCCTTGACTTGGAGACCACCCACCACCTCTCCTTCTCCCTTTGCTCACCCCAAGGGTTACCCCCTCCCATCCCTGCTCTTTGTGAAATGGTAAGGATGACCAGAGCAGGCTTTGGGAACGGGAGATGGACCTAGAATACACAGAGCGCCATTGCTGCTTTCCAGTGTTGATGAAAGCTATTTCCCTGCCAGACCAACTCCTGACCAAGCATCTTTCTCTTTTTTTCCCTAGAAGTGTCCTCACTGTGCTTCTGTTCATCTCAAGGGCTTTCATTTCAGGAGGGTTTCAGGCTGCCTACGTTTACACTCCAGAGGTAGGAGGGTCTGGGCGAGAGGGGGGCAGCTTTGGTGAGCAGAGGGTGCGGGGGCTGGCTGCTGCCAGGCATGGAGACACAATAACTGTATTTCAATGCAATCAGTTTCCTTTGTGGTCCCATGTTTTTTATTTTCTCCATTGAAAAGCGTCATCACAAAGAGGGGTCCCTGGCCTTCACCAGACCGCCAAAGGGTATCTTTAGATAAGATCCCCTGGACAAGAGTTTAACATCTGGCTCCTCTCTTACTCAGGTTTACCCCACAGCTACCCGTGCCCTGGGACTGGGCACCTGTAGCGGCATGGCAAGGGTGGGTGCCCTCATCACTCCGTTTATTGCTCAGGTAGGTGACGTCGTGGGCGGGAAAAAGAGGAAGACAGAGGGTGGGGGATGGGACGGCAGGGGCAGGCCCTTCATCCCAAGCAAGTCTGCCCTCGTGAGAAGGCCAGGCAGAGCTCTCGATATTATTTTTTTCATGCCTAGGCCAGCCTTCACAAAACGCACCCTCAAATCCCCTTTTTAAAATAGTATTTTACATGCTGGAAAATGCTGTCCACATCCAGAGAAAGAGCTACAGTGTCTGAATGCAGGTTGAAGCACACTATTTTTCTTTTTTTTTTTTCTTTCTCATGGTTTTTCCCTTTCGTTCTAATTCATCTTTACAACATAACTAATGTGGAAATATTTTTGATATGATTGTACATGTATAGCCTATATCAGATTGCATGCTAAGTTGAGGAGGGGGGAGGGTAGGGAGGGGGAGAAAATTTAAAGCTCAAAATCTTATAAAAGTGAATGTTGATAACTAAAACAAACGAATAAATATTTTTTTAAAAATGAGTAGTATTTTGTTTTTCCCCCAATTACATGTCAAGAAAATTTTTAGCATTCATTTTTACAAGATTTAGAGTTCCAAAGTTTTCTCCCTCCATCTCTCCCCTCTGCTCTTCTGAAAATGGTAGGCAGTTTGATCTAGTTTATATATGTACTGTCAAGTAAAAAAGATTTCCACATTAGTCACAGTTGTGAAAGAAGAAACAGATTTTTAAAAAACCATGAGAACTCAAATCCACTTTTAAAGACAAGCTCTGAAGTCCGAGAGATGAAATGATGGGGCCAAGGTCATAAAAGTTCTAAGTGCTGGGGTCAGGATTCGAACTCGGTTCCTCTCATTTCAAATCCAATGCCCTTTTCTCCCGGGCTGCCTCTCCAACCACATCTGGAAAAGAGCTTTGAGCAGAAAAACATGACATCTAGATTTAGAGCATCACCATCCATAAAGGCCCAACTTCCCAAACGAGTTGTCACCAGCATCTCGTATCTCTCGCTCTGCAGGTGATGCTGGAATCGTCTGTTTACTTGACTCTGGTGGTATACAGTGGCTGCTGCCTCTTAGCTGCCCTCGCCTCCTGCTTTCTGCCAATTGAGACCAAAGGCCGTGGTCTGCAGGAGTCCAGCCACCGGGAGTGGGGTCAGGAGATGGTGGGCAAAGGCTCCCACAACATGGGTGTGACCAGGTCAAATTCTGGATCGCAAGAGTGATGGCGGCTAGAGAGGCTAGATGCCCGGGAAGACCGAGAGGGAGGAGGTGAGGGTGATTCCCAGCGGGATCGGGCTGTCACTGCCAACGTCATGGGTCGAAGTTCCAGACCTGTGGATTTGGACCGAAAGGAATTTGTGTCTTTAATACCGTTCACTCATATTCATCCAGCACCACCTCGGGGATGGCAGGGGACGCATCTGTTCTGGGGGCTGCTCTGTCTGTGTGATAGCAGGGTGAGGTTTGTTAGTAGCTGGTCATTCTCACTTGGCCCACTGCCGAGCTCCAAAGGTCCAGTGATATCATGAGCCGACCAGATGCCATTCGGATCCAGGTGTTCGACGGGAGAGCCAAAAGCCAAAAGGTCCCTGGAGGTGACCCAATCCAGGACACATTCCGCAAGGAAGAGGACTCTGCTGGATCAGCCTCCACCACCAAGCAGCCAGTTGGGTCCTGGGTCCCAGCTCAGTGGCAGTTCTCCTGGGCATCACAGACGGTCTGGGCTTCCAGAGGAAGCGCAATCCAAAGCTCTTGGGCACTAAGCAACCTCCCAGCCCTTTGTTCAGGTCCAAGCAGTGCTTCTGAAGCTGGGGATGGGAAAGGGTCAGCGTCTCTCTGCTCAGAGCTCTCCCGGCATTGCTCACTGCCCAATCACATCACCAGGTGGTATCACCATTGCTGACCTTCAGGTCAGGGCCCCGCCCCTCCCCCCGGCTCCCATATCCACACTGCATGGGGGCAGGTGTGTTTTTGTCCATTGTACCCAGGCTTGTTCCCAGCATTGACCCTTTCTCACTGGACAGGGATCAGGGATCCTTCTTATCAGAAAGCCACCTCTCACGACTGCCTCCAACTGGGCTGGGATATCAGGACAGAAAGGAGGGATGGAAGGAGGGCTCTTGCCTCTGGCTCCTGGAGAGCTCCAGGAGGGACTGGGCTGGTGACCTCCTTTCCGCCTTCTGGAAAGGCCCAATATCTTGAATTGCTGGCCCTTCTATGGGGGTCAAAGGTGGGAGAAGGAAAGGGCCCATTGAATGGCCTCTCTTTATCCAGCACCAGCCATGATGGGGGATTCCGATTTTGAGCCTGGCCAGATGTACAGAGAAATCAGAACATGTGTCCACACACATCTCAGTATTATTCCGAAAGCTGAGGTTGGGAAGCTGAGTTTTCAGGTCCTCATCCCTCAGCTCCAGTTTCTTTGCTGCCATCCCTTGCCAATGCTCATGACATCACCATCCCAGGGGTGGTCTGGGGTGCCATTCATGCCTCCTGAGGGGAATGGTGGCCCTCTTTGGTGGACAGAACATGGGAGGTCAGCGGGGAGAGCCTGCCTTTTTGCAAAGGCCAAACTCAGCTGCTTCTGGGGCCAGGAGAAGGGGACTAACTAGATTCCATGTCAGCGTCATACATCGGCCTGCAGTATTTGGTTCAAAATGTGATGTTTCCCATTGTGAAAGCAAGAGGACTGCATCAGGAGGAAGAGCATCCCCAGTTCCCATCAAAGGCCAAAGAAGCTGCTGACATGTTTTTGCTTGGAGATGTCTGTTTTCAGTAAACATTGCAAGGGAACAAAGTCTGTAAGTTCATTTATTATTAAAACATGTTGGTGATGGACCTTGGTGAGCTCTACATCTCTGACTGTCCCCTATCGTCCTCACAGTGGTCGGGGTTAATCTTACTGGAAAAGATTCTACAGCTGGGAGTCTCTTCAATGGAAAATTAATGAAAAAACGTTTAATAAGCACTTACTATGTGCCAGGCACTGTGCCAACTTTTAGCTGGGATATAAATAAAAAAGCGAAACACAATCTCTGCCCTCCGGAAGCACACATTCTAATTGGGAGAGATGACACACGCAGGCAGATTCAGCTTCAAGGTGTATAGCAAAGCCTGGGAGTCCTTAGGATGTTTCACAGTGCCTGCCCCACAGGGCAGGGAGCCTTGAGGGAACCCATCATCATCAGTGGGAGGGAGGTGGAAATGGAGCTAACGGCTGGAGTAGAATAGGGATTCTGGATTGCTCCTGTCAGGGCTGAGAATGAGGAGTAAATGTTTGGCCATTCTCCAATCTAACAATCCAAAGAGCATTTATTAAGTGCCTACTGTGTGCATGGTAACAAAAAGACTTATAAAGCAAAGCAACCCCCTCCCCCCTAAAAACAATCTTCACCTTTGGAGACTTACATTCTACTATTGGGATAGAACCATTTCTTTACTTTCATCTTTTTTTTTTTTTTGCTGGGAGGGGCAGGGAGGCAGGGTGTGAGGCAATTGGGTTTAAGTGGCTTGCCCAGGGCCACACAGCTAATAAGAGTCAAGTGTCTGAGGCCACATTTGGACTCAGGTCCTCCTGACTCCAAGGCCACTGAGTCACCTAGCTGCCCCTACTTTCATCTTTAACTTATTCTCCATGCTGAGCTTCCAATGACTTAAAAGGCCACTGGATCAGTGACTTCTAAACATATATATTGATTTCATTTCTTTAAATCAATCACCTTTATTTCAGAGTATATTGTTTCATTCCTTCTCCCTCCCCTTCCCAGATAGCCACACCTATAACAGAAAATTAAAAAAGAATGAGAAGGGGGGAAAAGTCAGTTCGACAAAACTAATCCAAAATGTTAACCAATTCTGACAACACATATGATGGTTCCACACCCACAGACCCCACCTCTACAAAGAAGGCAGGAAAGTGTTTTCTCCTTTTTTTTCTCCAGGACCTCGCTTGGATATTATAATTACAAAGTATGTAGTTTGTGTGTGTGCACGCACGGGCTGGCATATGCCAGTGGTGATTTTCTTCTTTTTCACTGGTTTTATTAAATAGATTTTTATCGATAGCTTGTTTTCACATTGCCTCTTTTAGAGAGCCACCCCTTATAAAAAGGAATCTGTTTTTAAACAAAAGAAAAAGAAGAATAGAAATGAATTCAACAAAGCAGATCAATATATCCAAAAAGGCTGCCGCTCGCTGGGGAGGGGGGTGCTCCACTCTTGTGGCCCCCACCTCTGCAAAGGAGTATAGATGAGAGGGGAAAGGTTGTCTTCTCACAGCTCTCTTTAGGACCAGACTTGTTCTTTATAGTTTCACAACATTCAATTTCCATTTTTATTTTTGTGGTGGCTGTTTTTTCCATTAATGTTGTTGTAGTCATTCTGTAAATTACTTTCCTGCATCTGCTTCTTTCTCTCTGCATCAGGTCACCTAAAATTTTCCATTTTCCTCTGCAGTCATAACCTGCCTCATTTCTTACAGCAAGGTGATATTCTACGACGTCCACGGGCAACAGCTTGTTCGTCGTTCCCCAGCTGATGGGCATCTTCTTTGTTTCCAATTACTGTTGTTGGTTAGTTGTCTTTTTAAGTCCCGTCTGATTCTTTGTGGGGTTTTCTTAGCAAAGACACTAGAGTAGTTTACCTTTTCATTCCCAGCTCATTTGACAGATGAGGAAACTGAGATAAACAGGGTTAAGTGATTTGCACCAGTAATGGTTTTCAGTCAATCAACATGCATAGACTAAGCGCCCACTAAGTGCCTGGCACTGGGCCAGGTGTTGGGGAATGAAACACTCTGCTCTCAGAGAGCTTCACTCACCTTTGCAGATGGACCTACCTGAGATGATGCATCCTTCCAGCAGCCCCAGGCTGGAATGAGGGTTGTTCTTTCCAGTCCTCTAGAAGCGAGGCAAGGGGGTTCAGCTCCTCAGATCACATTGAACCATCCCATGTCCCCCAGGTAGGATCAAAGATTGAGAAACAGAGGGGACCTCAGGGGTCACCAGTCCAGCCCTGTGATTTTATTGATGAGGCAATTCGGAGGATCAACAAGAAGGTCATGGAGGTCATGGAGATGAAAGAGACCTCAGAGGACATCTGGCCTAACCCCCTTATTTTACAAAGGAGGAAATTGAGGCCCAGAGAGGTCAAGGGACTTGCCCAATGTCATAAAAATCACCGGATCATGGATCTGGAGCTGGAGGTGACCTCAAAAGCCATTTGTTACATTTTGGAGCACAGCCAATGAAAGAATCTGCTTCATCCAACTGTACAATTTTGTTATAAGAGTTTTGTCTTTCTCCACCAGAGGATGGGAGAGTGAAGAGAGAATAAATTTTTGTTAATTGAAAAAAAAAATTAATGTAAAATAAACCATGTAGTCCAACTCTTACATTTTGCAAATGAGGAAATGGAGGCCTAGAGAGATCATGTGACTTGCCCAAGCTTATACAGGTGGTAGGTAGCAGAGCCGGGATTAGAACCCAGGTCTTCCAGCTTCAACTGGGTGCTCTGTAAGTAAGTGAAGCCACAAAGACAACTCCCAGCACAGGCAGCCAAAGACCCGGTCTAGTCAAGTCTCTCTGTGTCTCTGTCTCTCTCTCCTTCCCTCCCCTCCTCTCACTTTCTCTCTTTCTTCTTCTTCTTCTTCTTCTTCTTCTTCTTCTTCTTCTTCTTCTTCTTCTTCTTCTTCTTCTTCTTCTTCTTCTTCTCTTCCTCTTCCTCCTCCTCCTCTCTTCTCTCTCACTCTCTGTTCTTTTCTCTCTTCTCTCTCTCCCCTTCTTCCTCTCTCTCCCCTTCTTTCCCTTCTTTCCTTTCTCTCTCTTTCTTCCTTTTATCTCTCTCTTCTTTTTCTCTGTTCACTCTCTCTCTCTCTCTCTCTCTCTCTCTCTCTCTTTCTCTCTCTCTCTCTCTCTCTCCTTCTCCCCCCTCCCCCTCCCCACCTGTAGGGATGCCCAGCAGCTTGAGTTGAGGCTTGACAACATTTCTAATCATGACCGGATGATTGAGCTCTCCTAGGTAATGTGAGGCATGTGGGTTTTCCCTTTAGAATAACAGCTGGCGATAACAATACTCAGATGCATGGGTCAGCTCAAAGGCTTTCACTACACGGAAACCAGTATTTCATGGCAATGTTGCCTATGGTGGGTGATAGGGTTTTTGTGGGAGGGGAAGGGGGCAGGGATTATGGCGAGGACAAGAGAACGCTTCTTTCAGTATCCAGAGGATAAAAAGACCTCATCTATTCTTACCTCCTCATTTTACAGAGAAGGAAACAGGATGGGGGACTCCACAGTCATCTTTTTCATTATTCCACAGCACGTGGTTTTAAGCTGAAAAAAGTATAAATGGTGTTAACCAATACTGGCCCTAGATGCCAGAGGTGGCACAGTGGATAAAGTGCTGGACCTAGACTCAGAAAGACCTGAGTTCAAATCCAGCCTTGGACACTTCCTAGCTGTGTAATCCTGGACAAGTCACTGCCCACCTCAGTTTCTTCATCTGTTGCTGTTGTTTGTACTTCATTCTGGAAGAGGACTGATGACAGCACAAGTGTTATATCTTGACTTATGCACGAATTGGATTTTAGTGAGGCACAGCTGTGTAAAGTTGTCAGTTTCACTCTCTCCTCCAGTGTCATTGAAGTCTGACAGTAATAATAGTACCTCTCTCCCAGAGTTACCGTGAGGATCAAATAAGGTGATATTTATAATTGTTATTGTTCAGTCATTTCAGTCATGCTCAATTCTTTGGGACCCTATTTGGGGTTCTCTTGGCAAAGATACTGGAGTGGTTTGCCATTTCCTTCTCCAGCTCATTTTACAGATGAGGAAACTGAGGCAAACAAGGTGAAGTGACTTTGTAAACATAAAAGCCTTAGATAAATACCAGTTGTAACTATCTGAATCACAAATCGCAGTTTGGCATCTGAATAACTTCAGTGACCATCCATCCAACCCGTACTTGAACAATATTCCCCTCTAGAGAATCCCTATAAATATCTATCCAGCCTGTGCCTGAAGGCCTCCAATGAGAGAGAACTCCCTACCAGTCAAGCCAGCCCATTCCACTTTTGGACAGCTCCAATTGATAGAGATTGTTTCCTTATCCAAGACTCCATTTTTCTCTTGTCAATTTCCATTTGTTTTTCCTGGTTCTATCCTCTGAGACAAGTCAAAGAAGACCAATCCTTCTTCGATGCAACAATCCTTCAGGTACTTGAAGACAGCCACGATGTCACTCCCCCCAACCCCTAATAATTTTCTGCTTCTCCAGGCTAAACATCCCCAGTTCCTTTAACACATGGTGTGGTCTCCAGTGCCCTCATCATCCTGGCTGTCCTCCTGTAGGCACTCTCTAGTTTATCAAAGTCTTTTTAAAAACGTGGCTACCTTCCAAGGCAAGGCAAATGGATGACAGACTAGTAAGAAATCCCAGAATCCTAGAATTTAAGAATTGGAAGAGTCCTCAGTGGCTATTCAAGTGAAACCCCTATCTAAAAGAAATCCCCATAACAATATTCTTGACAAGGGGCCATCCATCCTCTACTTGAAGACCTCCATTAAGAAAGAACCAGACAAGAGCTTGTGGGAGCCAGCTGGCACAGACTTGAGAGAGCGTTTGGTGTGAGCATTTATATCTTGGGAATAGTCTTGTCAAAGGCTACAAATCAGGGTTTGATTTATCGTTTCACTGATTGTCTCAAGAAGGTGTTGGAGAAAATGTTAAAGAATACAAATTAATGTGAAACATGTGTATGATATATGTAGGGCATTCATCTCTTACCACCCCCTCATCGCACTCCACCTCACCCCACTCCCCCAGCCATTTGTTAAATATTTCCCAGCACAACCCTGGAGGGAACCCATCAGCTCTAATAGTGGCCCCTTTCTCCTTTGGACAGCTCCGAATGCTAGCAACTTTTTCCTGACTTCAACTACCCATTCTTCCTGGTTCTGCCCTCTGGGCCAAGCAGAATAAGTCTGATCTCACTTCTATTTAACAGCTTTTCAGATAGCTGAAGACAGCTATCATGCCTACCTCCTCTCCAGTCTTTTCTTTAGGCTAAACATCCCCAGATCCTTCAACTGACTTCATGCTATGCACTCAACACCCTTCACCACAAAATAAGATAATATTTGTACAGCACTTAACATAGTGCTTGGCATACAGTAGGTCCTTAATAAATCCTTCCTTCTCTTCTTCTCTCCTTTTCTCCCTTCCTTCCTTCCCTCCCCTTTCCCTCCCCTCTCTCCTTCCTCTTTTCCTTCCCTCTTTCCTTTTTTCCCTTCCTTCCCTCTCCCCTTCTTTTCCTCCCTTCTTCCTTCCTTCTTCCCTCGCTCCTTTCTTCCCTCCTTTTCCTTCTTTCCACTTTTCTTCCCTCTCTTCCTTCCTTCTCCCATTACTTCCCCCGTCCCTTCCTTCACTCTCTTCTTTCCTTCCTTCTCCCCTTCCTTTTCTCCCTTCTTCCTTCCTGATTGTCCTCCTCTAGACACTCTCTGGCTTATAAAGACCCTTCTTAAACTGTGATGCCCAGAACTACATGCAATTTCCCAGCTGTGGTCTGAGGAGAGTCCAGGACAGCAGACCTCTCACCCTCTTGTTCCTGTCAGTGATGCCTCTCTCAATGCCAGTCAGAATCACAACAGCTTTTTGAGGACTGCCATATTACTTTGCTAACCCGTAGTGAACTTGTGGTCCTCTAATACCCCCAGATCTTTCTTCTTTCTTTCTTTTTTTATTAGTTTATTTTGATTTATCAACAATCACTTCCATATGCTTTTGAGTTGAAAATTTTTCTCCCCCTTCCTCCCCCCTCCCACCCTCCCCAAGACAGCGCACAATCTGATATAGGCTTTACATTTACATACCCATTAAACATATTTTCACATTAGTGAAGTTGTAAGTAAAAATTAAAACCAATAGGAGGAACCATCAGAAAGATGAAACAAAACTCAACAGAAGGTAAAAATAAGTGATAGCAATTCGACTTCCATAGTTCTTTCTTTGGATGTGGACAGCATTTTCCATCCCGAGGCCTCTGGAAATGTCTTAGATCCTTGTAATGCTGAGAAGGGTTCAGTTTAACAATCTTAGTCATTGCATAACGTGGCTGTTATTGTGTACAAAGTCCTCTTGGTTCTGCTCACTTCACTCAGCATCAGACCATATAAGTCTTTCCAGGTTTTTCTGAAGTCAGCCTGTTCATCATTTCTTATAGCACAATAGTATTCCATTACATTCATATACCACAACTTGCTCAGCCATTCCCCAATTGATGGGCATCCTCTCAATTTCCAATTCTTTGCCACCACAAAAAGTGCTGCTATGAGTATTTTTGTACATGTGGGTCCTTTTCCCATTTGTTTGATCTCTTTGGGATATAGCCCTAGATCCTATTGCTGGATCAAAGGGTATGCACATTTTTATAGCCCTTTGGGCATAGTTCCAAATTGTTCTCCAAAATGGTTGGATCATTTCACGACTCCACCAACAATGTATTAGTGTTCCAATTTTCCCACATCTTCTCCAACATTTATCATTTTTCCTGTTTTGTCATGTTGGCCAATCTGATAGGTGTGATGTGGTACCTCAGAGTTGTTTTGATTTGCATTTCTCTAATCAATAACGATTTAGAGCATTTTTTCATATGACTATAGATGGCTTTAATTTCTTCATCTGAGAACTGTCTGTTCATATCCTTTGGCCATTTATCAATTGGGGAATGGCTTGTGTTCTTATAAGTTTGTCTTAATTCTCTATATATTTTAGAAATGAGGCCTTTATCAGAGAGACTAGTTGTAAAAATTCTTTCCCAATTTTCTCCCTTCCTTCTAATCTTAGTTGCATTGGCTTTGTTTGTGCAAAAACTTTTCAATTTAATGCAATCAAAATTATCCTTTTTGCTTTTCATAATGTTCTCTATCTCCTGTTTGGTCATGAATTCTTCTGTTCTCCATAGATCTGATAGGTAAACTATTCCTTGTTCTCCCAGTTTACTTATGGTATCAGCCTTTATATTTAAGTCATGAACCCATTTTGACTTTATTTTGGTATATGGTGTGAGATTTGGGTCTATGCCTAGTTTCTGCCATACTCTTTTCCAGTTTTCCCAGCAGTTTTTTTTTTCAAAGAGTGGGTTCTTATCCCAGAAGCTGGGGTCTTTGGGCTTATCAAATAATAGATTACTATAGTCATTGACTACTGTGTCTTGCATATTTAACCTATTCCACTGATCCACCTCCCTATTTCTTAGCCAGTACCAAGCAGTTTTGATGATTGCTGCTTTATAATACAACTTAAGACCCCAGATCTTTTTCAGACAAACTGCTGCTTAACCTGGATGAACTGATTTTTTTGAGCCCAAGTTTAAAACTTTAAATTTAAATCCAAGTTTAAGACTTAAATTGAGCTTTGTTGAATCTCATCTACTTAGATTCAGCCCAGTGTTACAGCAGGACAAGATCTTCTGGGATCCAGCATGTCATCTCAGCCTTAACTTTGAAGTAAATATAGATTAAAATTTTAAAACAATGTTTCACAATGGAACAGAACTTTGTTTGGGGAAAGGAAGACTCCCTCTTAGTTCATATTATTCATAAAAGGCAGTAGCATCAGAAAGATTTCAAAGAGCAGCTGGTTGATTGTGAAACTCAACTTTTGGGGAATAAATCAAAAAGCAGAATGACTTGTGGTATTGAACACTGGAGTGAGAAACAAAGGACATGATGGGATAGCTAGGTGGCGGAGTGGATAGAGCACTAGCTCTGGAGTCAGGAGGACCTGAGTTCAAATCCGGTCTCAGACCAGACGCTTGACACTTACTAGCTGTGTGACCCTGGGCAAGTCACTTAACCCCAGTTGCCTCACCCCCCCCAAAAAAAAAAGAAGAAGAAGAGAAAGAAAAAAAAGAAAAAAGAACCAAAGGACACGGATTTGAATCCTGGCTTTGACACTGACTACCTGTGTGATTTTGGGCAAGTCACCTAACCTCTCTGGGCCTCAGTTTTCCCACTGGTGAAATAAAGGGGAGGGGGAGTGATAGAACTAGATGATTCAAAAAAGCCTCTTCCTGCTCTTAGCCTCCTAGCATTTACACGCTGTGTTTTATGAAAAGCCTAGGTTTTGGGAAATGACTCCATAGACTCTCAGCTTACAGAAAGGTCCCAGATAGGGATGCATCCAGATTGAGTCCTCCCTGTCCTTGGACCTGGGGTGCCCATTCTTGAGGGTTTCCCATTAAGGACTAGTTAGCTAGTTCAGATTCACCTTCCCCCACATATTTGATCTTAACAAAATAAAAATTAAGTGTTTTCTCAAAATGATCAGATGTAACTGCCTCCTTCTTCTAGATGCCAGAATGTGGTTCATCCAGGCCCCTTGTGATAACTTCTGTGGTCTGTGCCCTGTGGTTACCCAATAGTGGACAGACTCGGTTCTTCACAGATGTTTTATCAGCTCATGCAAGGACTGTTACCGCAAGAAGCCATTAAGAATGTGCAGTCTCAGGGCACGACAAGACAGATCTCTCCCATAGGACCATTGGACATTTGCCCAGTGACCTGTGGGGTCAGGGGCTAAGACTAGGAGGGCAGTGGGAGAGGTAGGAAGAAATGAAAGCCTGAGGGTACAGAGGACAGATGCCAATCATCTGGGGTCAGAAAAACTGGCCTTGAGTCCTAGGTCCCCCATCAATGACTAGCACTGTGAGCTGGAGCAGTACTCAATTCCTGGGACTCCATGTCCCCATCTGTAAAATAATGGGATTAGACTAGATAATCTCTAAGGCCCCTTACAGATTTAAGATCTATGTTCTAAGTTAAGTCTAAGCTTGAACATCAAGATCATTGGATTTAGACCTTCGAGGACCTTAGAAAACATCTAGTCCAACATCTTCATTTTACAGATGAGGAAACCGAGGCCCAGAGGCTTACATACACATTTGCTGTTCTAAGCCCCTTCTCAGTCCTGACATTCCCTGTTCTAAGGCCCCTCCCAGCTCTGACATCCCCTGTTCTAAGCCCCCTCTCAGCTCTGACATCCTCTGTTCTAGGGTCCCTCCAAGCTCTGACATCCCCTGTTCTAAGCCCCTCTCAGCTCTGACATCCTCTGTTCTAGGGTCCCTCCAAGCTCTGACATTCTCTGTTCTAAGCCCCCTCCCTATTCTCACATTCTGTGATTGTATGAGGGAAGCCAATTACACCCCAGCGGTTAGCAGCAGGGCTAAGGGTTAGTGATGGCTGCAAATTACTCGCTGAGGGAGCTCCTCATCCTCAGATGCTCCCTCCTCTCTGTCGGGCCACCCAGAGGCCTCATGATAGGCAGCACCTTTTGCTCCAGGAAAGGGATCATTTCTTCAGTTTATTTTTTGGTTAAACATGCAGGATCCCATTCATCATCCCCAGTGGTGCAGGGCCAGAGAACGTTAATTCCTGATTCTCAAATAAGGAAGGTATTTAGCAAGTTAGTTTTTGTCTTGCTGAAGTGTTTCCATGTGGAACAATACTTCCAAGGGGTTGGAGTGGGGTCCAGGGGAGAGTTAGGAGGCACTGCTGGGGCTATGAGGCTGAGTTGGCTGGCTCAGGACCCCAGGAATCTAGGGCAGGGGACGGTCCTTCTCTGCCGCTGGCTCTAGTGTCTCCCCTTCCCTGCCCTCCCATTTCATTAGAGCCTGGGACTTCTGGCTCTGCCCTCCCACCAGCCCAATGTGCAATGGTCCGTAATAAGTGCCCTCACCTAGTGAAGAGGTTGGCATTCTAGAACTAGCTGTGTGACCTTCCAACAAGTCAGCTTCCCTCTAGGGGCTCAGAGGGCCTCAGCCTCCTCATCTGTAAAATGGGAGCATTGCAGAAGATGGTCTCTAGGCTCCCTTATGGCTCGAATAGCCTGTGATTCTGAGTGCCAATCCATATCCGACAGTATTTTTCATCACTTTCACCTCTCTGGCCTCAGTTTCCTTATCTGTACTAGATTGCCTTCGCACACTCCTCACCCACGAAATCTTTTGGCAGACAACCAGCCATATCTCATTTTGCCCTTCCCGATGTCCAGCAGAGAAGTCTGGTCTTCAGTGCTGAGCCCAGGGAGCCACGGAATTCTAGGGTTGTGTATTCTGTCTAGCAGGAGAGCCCTCTTCATTCCTCATTTTTCTCAGGCCTGGGCTTCTTGGCACAAAGGGCTGGAGATGGGGAGGAGGGGGGTGGGAGGAAGTCATCTGGATTCACAGGTAGATTAACTGAGTCAAGGGGAGGAGGTGGGGATGGTGGAGGATGATTGGCTTGGGAAGCTGAGATCCAGGCACCTTCAGAGGTGGGATGGAGGAATACTGGGCAGCTTCCTTTCTTCTAGAATTTGCCCAAAGAGCCTGGCAACCTCCAGGGCACAGCCCCAATGGATGGTGAGCCCATAACCACCATGGCCATAGTTATGAATGACCTGAAAGAACCAAGAGATAAGGTGATCACTGAGCCTGCTGTTGGGAGGTAGCGGAAGAGGAGAGAAAACATCTCTGGCACACAGAGATCAGTGCAGTCAGAGAGTGCCACTTACATTGGGGTGACTGACCCCAGGCAAGTTGCTGAATCTCTCTGAGCCTCAGTGGCCTCATCCGTGAAATGGGAATAGTAATAACTTGTATTTGTGCAACCTTCCATATAGTGTAGTTGTGTGAAAACATTTTAAACCAGCTTCGATAGTCTATGCTCTAAACACCCTCCCAGCCCTGAGATTCCCTGTTCCAAGGCCCCTCCCAACCCTGACATTCCATGTTCCAAGGCCTCTCTCAGCTCTGACATTCCCTGTTCTAAGGCCCCTCCCAGCCCTGACATCCCCTGTTCCAAGGCCCCTCCCAGCTCTGACATCCCCTGTTCTAAGGCCCCTCCCAGCCCTGACATGCCCTGTTCTAAGGCCCCTCCCAACCCTGACATTCCATGTTCCAAGGCCTCTCTCAGCTCTGACATTCCCTGTTCTAAGGCCCCTCCCAGCCCTGACATCCCCTGTTCCAAGGCCCCTCCCAGCTCTGACATCCCCTGTTCTAAGGCCCCTCCCAGCCCTGACATGCCCTGTTCTAAGGCCCCTCCCAACCCTGACATTCCATGTTCCAAGGTCCCTCCCAGCTCTGACATCCCCTGTTCTAAGGCCCCTCCCCGCCCTGCCATTCCCTGTTCTAAGGCCCCTCCCAGCCCTGACATTCCATGTTCCAAGGCCCCTCCCAGCCCTGACATCCCCTGTTCCAAGGCCCCTCCCAGCTCTGACATTCCATGTTCTAAGGTTCCTTCCAGCTCTTGCCTTTTTAGTTGTGGCATTCTATATGACCCAATAGATAGAGGGCTAGTTTTGAAGTCAAGAAAACATGGGTTCAAGCCTCGCTTTTGACCCACACTGACTGAGTGACCCTGGGCAAGGTCATTTAAACTCTAAGACTGTCAGCTGGGGCAGCTAGGTGGTGCAGCGGATAGAGCACCAGCCCTGGAGTCAGGAGGACCTGAGTTCAAATCCAGCCTCAGACACATAATACTTTCTAGCTGTGTGACTCTGGGCAAGTTACTTAACCCCAATTGCCTTGCAAAAAAAAAAAAAGACTGCCAGCTGCAGAGAAGGGCAGGACGATACTGGAAGAGGGTGCCTTCTCATCCCCAAGCTCCCAGGTCTCAGATGTTCTCTAATTCAGCCTAATGTGCCACTCTCTCCTGCCCTGGCATCTCCATTTCTGGGCACCTCTATCTTACTTCATGCCTTAGCTCTGAGTGTCCTGTAGCCAGCCACCTTTGATGGATTGGGGGCTGGGGGAGGGGCAGGGAGTGGATTATCCCTCTCTAAATTAATCCTGATTCCACTTAGCCTTCTTTGGAATTCTGGTGCCTTTCCAAGCATCATGACTCAGGGTCATCTCCAAGCTAAAATAGGAATAGGTTTTCAACTCAATTCACTCATACTCCATGGGGCCCCATTTCATTGCATTTATCGTCTTTTCTTACAACTAGTTTTTTACTTCTATTTTAAAAAATCATACTACACTGCTTTGGTCAAGCCCTATCTGGGACGAATGAGAAGTTTGGTGGGCCTTCTCAGGCACCTCCACAACCACTCACCCCCTGTCCTGGAGACCAGAGGCAGTTTGTTTTCATCTAGAATGGAAGCTCTCTGAGCCATCCCAACACTTTCACTTACTTGACCTTGGACAAGTCATTCCCCCCTCTCTCTGAGACTCAGTTTCCTCATATATAAAATGAGGTCATTGGACTACATGATCTTTAAAGTCCCTTCCAACTCAAAAATCCATGATAGCATCATCAGAGATTTCGAGTCTGAATCTAGCTGCCCCATTTTACAGAGGAGGAAACTGAGACTGGCAAAAGTTAAATTACTTTCCCAGGGTCACACAGCAAGTAAGTGTCTGAGATAAGATTTGAACCCAGAACTTTCTACTTTCAAGTGCAGTCAGTCAGTATGCTGAAGATGGTGGATATCAGTAGTCAGATCTGGGAACAGTCACTATAGCACAATGTCTCCCTGGGTGAACCTATGGTCCCCCTGGTACTAAAACAGGAAGAGGGCAGGATAAAGGTGGAAGAATAATGAATGAAACTCCTCTAGGGAGCCTGGGCCCCAGGGACTGGGTTCAATTGGTCAGGACAGATCCTCTCCAACCACAAAAGTAATTCAAGCAAGTGCCTCCCCCCCAAAAAAAAATCAATTCATCTAAAGACCAGTGGCTTCCTTCTACAGATGCAAAATCCCAGACACCTCAAATCTTAGCATCTCTGACTAAGAGGGACCTCTGGAGCCATCTAGGCCCACCTCCCACCGTACACAAGAATCTTCTTTATCCCTGAAGGCGACTGCCCAAAGAATCCATGCCATCCCATTTCTCCTGTTCAGTCCCTGCTTTCCCCGGGTAGTATGGTACGAAAGAGTACTGGGTTTAGTGTCAGAGGCCCTGGGTTCAAATCCTCACTCTGCTCCTTAATGCCTATATGAGCTTGGGAGCGTAACTCCGCCTCTCTGGGCCTCAGTTTCCTCTTCTGTAAAAGGAAAGAATGGGACTAGATGAGCTCAGAGTATCCCTCTCCAGGCCTCAGTTTCCTCTTTTGTAAAATGAGGGGAACTTTGAGGTCCCTTCCAGTTCAGAATCCATAATCCTATGATTCCAAAGGTCCTAGGACCCCCACGGCCTTTCTACCTTTCCATCAAAGATTTCTTTACATTACCTATGATTTGGAAAAGGAAATAAATTCATTCCCCCAAGGTGGAAAGAGCCTAGAATTTGGAGTTGAGAAGACCTGGATTCAAAATCCCAGCTCTGCTCCTGGCCTACATTTGTGACTTTGGACAAGTCACTTAGCTTATCTGGGCCTCAGTCTCCTCATCTGTAAAATGGAGACAATGATACCCATAAGACATATTGTGGCTGTTGTGAGATCATGGATGTGAAGCTCTGGGCCATGGAAATATCAGTTATTAATTTTTAGGATCCCAAATACAGGGTCAAAAGGGACCTTAGAGGCTCTCCCAGACTATTCCTTCATTTTGTGGATGAGGAAGTACTTTGCCCCAGGCCCTTCAGGTATTACGTAGCCAAGATAGAAATGAAAAGCTGAACAAAAATCCAGTCATCCCGTACACCACAGCACCTCTGAAAGTTCATGGATCTCAAACTGAATGGAACCTAAAGGCCATCTATTTCAATCCCACTTCTGTTTACAGATGAAGAAACTGAGTCTTAGGACCACTGAGTGAGTTACCCAAGGTCATACAGGTAGTGGATAGGAGAAGTGGGATTGAAACCCAGCTCTTCTGCTTCCAGGGCCAATGTTCTTTTTCCTAAGCTTTGACTGAGGCCAAAGCACGTTGGTATGGACCAGAGCTCAGGCCCCGGGCTCCTGTAGACATCAGTGGGGCTGGTTCAGAAATCTAAATCTTCATAAACTCAAGAATACCCAGGGACCATCCACCAATAGATAAGCAAAGGATATGAGCAAAAAATTCTCAAAAGAACCACAAAGTATTCACAACCATGTGAAAGAATGCTTAAAATCACTAGTAATAAAAGATATGTAACCCTGATGTTTCACCTCACACTGCAAATTGCAAAGGTATCAAGAGATGGCAACAGTCAACATTGGTGAGGTTGTAGGAAGATAGGCACACTAGCACATTGTTGGTGGAGCTGTGAATTTATCTAATCATTTTGGAAAGCAATTTGGAATTTTACAGATAAAGTGACTAAAAGGTCATAACTTTTGACCCGGAGATTCCATTACTGGGCTTCTGTATCATGGAGGCCATTGATAAGAAGCAAGTCTCCTTATTCACCAAACGTTTGTGACTACTTTTTGTGATAGCAAAGCATTAGAAACAAAGTAGATTCCCATTGACTGGAGGATGGCTAATTGTGGTACGTGAATGCAATGGAATGTTACTGTGTGGTAACAAATGATGTGACGAGCAGCTAGGGGGCTCCATAGTGCATAGAGTGCTGGGCCAGGAGTCAGGAAGACTCAATTTCCTGAGTTCAAATCTAGCCTCAGACACGTACTAGGTGGGTGACCCTGGACAAGTCACTTAACCCTGTTTGCCTCAGTTTCCTCATCTGTAAAATGAGATGGAGAAGGAAATGGCAAACCACGCCAGTGTCTCTGCCAAGAAAACCTCAAATGGGGTCACAGAGAGTCAGACATGACTGAAATGACTGAATAACAACACAAGGATGTGTGTGATGAATACAGAGAAATGTGGGAAAGATCGACAAGAACAGATGTAGAGTAATGTCAGCAGAACCAAGAAAACAATATACACAATGACCACAACAATGGGAATGGAAAGAGCAAATACACATGCACAGAAGTCAACAGTGAATGCTGCAAAATCTAAAAGAACAATTATGAAGAGAACAAGCATTTATGTAGCCCTACTATGTGCCAGGCACTATGCTAAGCACTTTACATGTCTTTCATTGTCACAACAACCCTGGGAGGGAGGGGCTGTTATGGTCCGTGTTTTAAAGTTGAGGAAAGCGAGGCAGACAGTAGTGAAATGACTTGTCACACAGTCAGGAATTATCTTTAGCTGCATTTGAACTCAGATCTTCCTGACCCTAGGCTCTATCTGCTGCCTGCCTACCACACCCCTTTGCAAGAGTGGGAGGTCTATAGGTGTTGCTCATTACACATATTTTCAGACTTTTTCAACACATTTATCTGTTTTGCTGATTTTTTCCTCCTTTTGTATTTAAAAGAATACTATATGCTACGTGGGATGGCTCTCTGGCAGGAGGAGGCAGAAGTATACTGAGGGAAATTATGGAGATGTAAAAAAAAACATGAATAAAAAACTTATTTCAATGTTTTTCTTTAAAAGAATACCCCCGGAGCAACAGAGGACCTGAGTTCAAATCTGGCCTCAGACACATAACATTTACTAGCTGTGTGACCCTAGGCAAGTCACTTAACCCCATTGCCTAGCCAAATAAATAAATAAAAGAATACCCCGGTGATCCCTTTGTTCACCACCCCTCACATTCCCATCTTATGACTTTGGGCAAGTCACCCTCCTGGGGCCTCAATTTCCCCAACTAAAGAGTCTTCTATTGCCTTCCTACTTCCCAGGGATGGATGTGAAAAGTCCTTTGGAAGGAAAAGTACTATGGGTGACAAGTGGCATTATTAATCTTCTGGCTCAGGAGACCATACCTCTGCCTTGAAGGGTCCACATGATAGCTTCTCTCTCTCCAGCCGGACTTGGGGTCGGACTGGCCGTAAACCACTCCATGTACTCACGATGTGTGCATCCTGAAATGAAATGCTTCAGTAACGGGTTTTTTCATGTTGTTGTTGTTGTTGTTATTTGGGGGAAAGGAAATGTGTGTTGTCACTTATTTCTTCCTATTTAACTTTGGGCAAGTCACTTAGCAGCTCTGAGCCTCAGTTTCCCTTTCTGTAAAATTAGAGGGTTGAACTTGATGGTTTCTAAGATTCTCTTCAGTTCCGTGATGAGAATGGCATTAAGAATAGAAATACCCCTGGGGAAGGGGAATCAGTGTGGATTGATGAGATTCGCTAGCAGGCTCATGGGAAGAGGACTCAGATACCACCTGGACTTGGGGACAGCTCTTGGTCACGACCACATTTATAACTAGGGTGGAGCAATAGGGTCTTTTCCCCAGGTGTTGAAACTTAGAGTGTGCCAAAATTGGGGGATCCTTCTTCCCTCTGTTCACCATACCCAGCTGACTCCCACATCTACCTCCCCAGTACAGGTCAGTTCTTCAGCAGAGTAAAACCCTCATTGAGTCCCAGATATACTTCCTCTCCTTGGTGACCATGCCCCAAGAGAGCTCCCCACAAAAGCTCATTTTTACAGGTGATGAAACTGAGTCCCCTGGAGGGAAAATTACTTGCCCAAGGTCATACAGGTAGTTTAATGGCAGGTACCTTTCACTACTACCCCAAACTATCCCCACCTCATTCTAGTTGCAAAAAATTCCTGATGACAGCCCTTAGCACTGCACATACATCATTGGTATGTTCCCAGCTTGAAGAAAATCAAGCTCCTTTCTCATCCCCATGAAGATTCACTCCAAGTTTTAGTGCCTTCCTGTGGCTTCAGGGGCCCCAAGGCCAGGACATCAATTTGGAAGTGGAAGGACAATTGGTCCTGCCTTACCCGAAGTGTGGGATCCAAGTGGCAGCAGCCTTCCCAAATGGCATTGTAGTCCTGGGAATCATTCTTCTCATTCCAGTTCCCCAATTGAAAGATGCCACCCAGAGTGACTGTCTGGCTCCTGGGTCAGGAGGGAGAAGGAAGTGGAATGGTGGGCTCTGAGCCCCCAATCACCTGCTCTCATCATCTCTCCTACCAACATTATCTCCATCAGCCTCATCACCACCATTCAAATTGTATTACATTTGCTAAGTATTTACTGTGCGAAGAGCATTTTGCTGGGTTCTGGAACAGACAGGATTGTTAGATGAGGCATAGCCCTTATCCTCAAGGGCTCACACTCTTTGTAGTAGGAAGACAGGACACACAGGGATAAATAGAATAGCTTTACTTCTTACTATATGAACAAAGTCCTTTCCTTGAAGACTTTCTATACGGTGAAAATCCATGTTAAGAAAACAGACCACAGGGGCAGCTAGGTGGCACAGTGGATAGAGCACCAGCCGTGAAGTCAGGAAGACCTGAGTTCAAATCCAGCCTCAGACCAAACACTTGACACGTACTAGCTGTGTGACCCTGGGCAAGTCACTTAACCCCAATTGACCCCCTCCCAAAAAGAAAAGAAAAAAATAAGAAAGAAAACAGATCATGATCTGTCCTCAGAGAGGAGATGCTTTGGGGGATTGGCATCAGGGCTAGGCTGGAACCAGCTCAAACTGGCTCACAAGTGCTGATTGTTAAATTTTTAGTGTAAGCATTTACACCGAGGAAATCATCAAGTGAGGCAAATTGGGGCTTGATTTATGTTTCATTATCGTATAGACTTAAAGTGAAGGGGAAAATGGTCATAATACAGATTAAACTCAAAAGTGTGTCATGCACACATTTTTTTTCTGGAGAGCTGGTTGTTAAACATTTATCAGCACACCTCTGCCTGGCATCATGTTTTTGCTCAGGTTTCTATAATGGAAAAGAATAGTTCATGGAATGAAAAAATGATAATTATTGTTTATTAAAGTAAAAATTTATGAGTATCCATGTGCCAAGGGACGGGCATTTATAATACCTTATAAAAGGTCCATAAGAAAGGTGCAAGTAAAGAGCTCTGTGAAGGACAAGGGGAAAATCATCATCAGCCAAAAGGAGGACTTCATGGAGGTGGAGGCATTTGAGTTGGGCTCCAAATCATGGCAAGAATGTAATGGGCAGAGAGTGAGCAGAATATCCCAGCTATAATGAGCAGTGGGAGCTGAGGAAGAGAGGTGGATAAATGTGGAACAGTGAGTCCAGCAACTTGACTGAAGTATCAAGTATATGGAAGGGAGGAGTATGAGATCTGTCTGGAAATGCAGCAAGGAGATAGAACAGTTGGGGCCTTGCATGCCTATTACCACCATCATCATCACTGGCACCACCACCCCTATGACTCCCATCACCACCAACACCATCACCACAGCTAACCCTATCGCCACTCAGTAACACCATCATCTCTACCGCCATGACCATGACTATCACCTCCACCAACACCATCACCACAGCTAACCCTATCGCCACTCAGTAACACCATCATCTCTACCGCCATGACCATGACTATCACCTCCACCAACACCATCACCACAGCTAACCCTATCGCCACTCAGTAACACCATCATCTCTACCGCCATGACCATGACTATCACCTCCACCAACACCATCACCACAGCTAACCCTATCGCCACTCAGTAACACCATCATCTCTACCGCCATGACCATGACTATCACCTCCACCAACACCATCTCCACAGCTAACCCTATCGCCACTCAGTAACACCATCATCTCTACCGCCATGACCATGACTATCACCTCCACCAACACCATCACCACAGCTAACCCTATCGCCACTCAGTAACACCACCATCTCTACCGCCATGACCATGACTATCACCTCCACCAACACCATCACCTCCATCACCACCACCACTGTGGTTATTATCATCACCATTAATGCCATCGTCACTACCAGCACCATGACTATACTGATCACTTTTACCATCAATGCCTATATCACTACCAATGCCACCAACTGTCACCCCCAATACCATCACCACCACCATTATGACTATAACAATCACTGTCACCACCACCATCACCATCACCAACACCGTCACTACCGCCATCACCATGACTATCATTGTCCATCGCCATTGCAATGGATTTGCTCATTGTTCAATCTACCCCTGTTCCAAGAGTCTGATGGGCTGGGCCTTTCTCACCAATTCTACTTGGTCCTTGAGGGGAGTAATGAATGGTAATTACCAAAAGGAAACTTCAAGCTTGAGGTCAGGAAAAGACTTCCTAACAATGAGAGCTATTCAAAAGGAATGGGCTGCCTGAAGAGAGGTGGGCTCTCACTCCTCCACTGGAGGTCAGCATGCAGAGGCTAGAGGGAAATAGCAGAAGTCCCTTCCCCCTCTGACCTTGTGTGGGTCTGGGGGGAGGGTAGGTCCAGCTGGACTGAGGTCCCCAGCCTCTGAGGACAATTCATGGAGTAGCCCCATCATAAAAGGGCATGAAGGCCTTCCTTGCCCTACCCCCACCCCCAAGTTGGTACCTTACCCTGGGATGATATATGGGGCCTTGTACATCCCAGCATCTGGATCATGAGTGACAATGAAGTGCTTCATCCAAGGGGCAAAGACCTGGACGGAACAAAAGGGAAAGATCTGTGGATGGCCATGCCCCACCCACATGCCAGGACCAGAGACTCCCTTCCTGGGCTTCTAGTAGGACTGCATTCCTTAGTCTCCAGTGCCCTGATGGGCCCAGCTTATGGAGAAGCTCACACAGGCTCCACACTCTAGAAGGTCCTGCTTCCCCGGGAGCATCCTCTCCCCAGCACTGACAATAGGCAGAAGCTTACTCTAGACCTCCTTAGATGGAAAGCTATGGCAGAGCCAGAAAAAGTCATTAGCATTTCCTTGGCAAGGACGAAAAATTCCCAAACCCTTCCCAACTCCACCTAGTAGGGTATGACCTCCCACCAGAGCCTTCACCATAATCCTATTTCTGTAGTGCTGTGAAGTTTACAAAGGGCTTTCCTTATAACAACCCAGAAAGATAGGTAATTTTTTCAGAAAAGGAGACTGAGGTTCAGAGAAGTGACCTGACAGCTTATAAATATCAGATCTCTCCACTCTGCCAATCTGCCTTCCTCATATGTCACAGCTTGTCACAAAATACGTGTATCTGTGTCCTGAGAAGTGGGATTTTCTGACCCTGAAACTATAGGTATTCATTTTTTAAACTTACCTTTGGAAGGGTCCCTTCTTGCACTCCCATGGAGTAGTACAAACCCCAGGTAGCTGCCTACCCCATGGGCCCCCAGCCTTGACTCGGTGTCCTGAACCCTAAGGTGCCAGCTTTAGCCAGCCCTCCAGCGTGGGCCCCTCCTTCCCAAGCCAGCCCTTTCTCTGGGCACCTTGATCATTCTGTTTAAAAGACTTTCCACAGAAGTCCTCAGAGGCCTTTGACCCTTGGGCTGTAGTCAAGGACATCTCCTTCACCACCACTGCCCCCCAACACCATGGTCACCAGACCCACCTTGAGGATCTGTCCCCGTGCAGGCTGCAGCAACGGGTCGGCTTGCAGCTGCCCAGCCCACACTCCAGTGCAATTGATGATGATGTCTGCCCCTTCCCTCGCCACCTGGGGACAAATGGCACATGGGGAGGGGAGAAGAGAGGGCTGCTGAGCACAGCCTCCTGAACATCCCTCTGGGGATCCGAGAAACCCCAGGAGGTAGGAGCAGAGAAGGAGGGGGGCCCAGCCCAGGCCCTGCTCCTGTGGTGTCCGCCCCCGCCCCCATCAAGGTTTGCCCCCAACCGGGAAAGGAGCATTCCTAGGAACTGGATCTGATGTTCCAGCATCCTTTAAAAAATTATTCTGAATTTAAACATTTAATGTTGTGATTAACCACTAGATCTGGCAATACCAGTTAACTGTAAGCTCTTTGAAGGCAGTGACTGTTTTCTTTATATTCTCTATGCCTGGCACACATTAGGCACTTAATAGATGCATATTTGATTGAACCAAGTTGAAATGAAGTAAAAGAGCCAGCACAAGGTTCTGTGTGTTTAATGATAAACAAAATAATCCACAAATCCTTGAGCCATGTGGGCAAGCCCCTTAGTGTAGGAGTCTCGGTTTCCTTCTCTGTAAAATAATAATAATAATAAAATGATAATAACTAGAGTTTCTATAGCATTTTAAGGTTTGCACAGTGCTTTACATATTGATTCTCCCAATAGCCCTGTGAGGGAGGTGCTATTAGTACACCCACTTTGCAAATGAGGAAACTAAAGCTCAGAGGTGAAATGATTTGCCCAAGGTCACACAGCTAAGTACTTGTCTGAGAGCAGATTTGAACTCTGGTCTTCCTGACTCCAACCTGGAAGTCTACCACTGTAACACCTGACAGTCATATCTCTGGTACCTAACTGATGGGGAGCAGCACACCACATCATGCGAGGGGCCGACCTTGGGCCCCAGGCTTGTGGAGGATGCTCCAGAGTCACTGGTGTGTCACACAGCAGAGGACTTTGTAATGTCGAATTGAGCTGCCGTTTGGTCGCTGGCACTGGGGTTAGTGCTAAGGCAGATCTGAGGGTTCCACTGGCCTCACTCTGGCTTCTTCTCCCCATTTTTGGGTGCCCGGTTTCCTTACTTTCACTGAGTTTGGAGCGGGGATGGCAGGCACGAAGCGGGGTTGGGCATGCCGTCCCTGCGCATTTGGCAATATCACCTTGGAACAAAGACAGAAGAGCCTTAAGGGGATGAGACAGAGGGCAAGACCATAGCCAGGGACCTGAAGGGCCCTTGAGTCCAGCCTACTCATTTCACAGATGAGGAAACTGAGGCCCAGGAAACTTAACTGACTTGCCCACACAGGCAATGACCGTTAAAGGTTGGATTTGAACTCAGATCCTTGGACATAAAATCAATGCTCTTTGCTTTATTCCCCAGTGGCCTCCCAAGTCACTTGGCCTTCTGAGTTGTAGCGTTCTCACTGTAAAATGGAAACTCATCGTGTTCATAACATAGGGTTGTTGTAAGGTTTAGAAGAGAGGACACTTAAAATAATCACGCAAGCTTTAAAAGCACAGTAGGATGGTATTTACTGCACTATTATCCAAAGCCACTTTGTGGTTGTTGTTCAGTGATGTCTGACTCTTCGTGACCCCGTTTGGGGTTTTCTTGGCAAAGATACTGGAGTGGTTTGCCATTTCCTTCTCCGGCTCATTTTACAAGTGAGGAAACTGAGGCCAACAGGGGAAGTGACCTGCCCAGGGTCACACAGCTAGTAAGTGTCTGAGGCTGGATTTGAACTCAGGTCTTCCTGACTCTAGGCCTGCCACTGCACCACCTAGCTGCCTCAAAGTCACTTTAAATATACAATATAATATGCAATACCCTTCCTTCGTTCTACTTTGCTATGGAAATGCTTAGGGCAGAGTTGATTGTGTGTGTGTGTGTGTGTGTGTTTGTTAAATTTAGAATAAAAAATGTAAACACTGTGTAGATGATGGTTATTATTGTCCACCGTTACATAAAAAAGGAACAGAAGCAGGACTTGAATCAGATCTTCTGATTTCAGAATCAGTATACTTGCCACTACAAGCATTTATTAAGCACCTGCTGCACTTAACATGATCCATAGTATTGCTTTATGGGTTTTTGTAAAGTCCATGGGACAGGGTTTTTGTTTTGTTTTCTTCCTGAGGCAATCAGGGTTAAGTGAGTTGCCCAGGGTCACACAGCTAGTAAGTGTCACGTATCTGAGGCAGGATTTGAACTCAGGTCCTCCTGACTTCAGGGCCAGTGCTCTATCCACTAAGCCACCTCGCTGCCCCGGGACAGGGTTTTTAAGGAAACAATTCTTTGTTTACCTCTGGGTAAAGAATATGTATGCACCCAGACAGTGTCATAAACTGGTGGCCACACAACAAGGAAAATCCATGCCTGAGTTATAAAATAGAAGAGCAGACAGGTGTAATTCTTGTTCCAATTAAAGCAAAGATCAGCCCAATGGCTTTCATTCCATTTTAATCATTGACGGGGAGCTTTTCTGACAGAATACGATGAAAAGTACCATTTCACTGACGTAGGCACTGTTTCAGAACTTTACACTGATGGATTTTTTTGTACTTTTTAATCCAAATTAGCACATTTCGATTTGTTCTTGCTGTATTTTAAGAACTTGAGCCTTTTCTCTGCCCTTCCTTAATCTAAAGACTATCGAGCATCCATTTTGGGACAATGTTGTAAACACAAATGTATGAAATAAAAGAAAGCAAACTCCCCCCCCAAAAAAAAAACCCCAAACCGCAGCCCTGTTAAGTCCTAGGGATACAAAGAAAGGCAAAAACAGTCCAACAGGCCTGTCCTCAAGGAACTCTCAGTCTAATGGGGGAGCCAGCACACACATAACTAGGCAAATACAAGATATATACACAGTAGATATTAGTCATTTAATCAACTAGTATTTATTAACACCTACTATGTGCCAGGCTTGGAGTCAGGAAGACTCATCTTCCTGAGTTCAAATCCAGACTCAGGTGCTTACTAGCTGTGTGACCCTGGACAAGTCACTTTATCATGCTTGCCTCAAAAGAAAAACAAAAAAAAAACCAAATCATGTTTGCCTCAGTTTCCCTGTCTATTAAATGAGCTGGAGAAGGAAATGGCAAACCACTCCATTATCTTTGCCAAGAAAACCCCAAATGGCGTCACAAAGAGTTGGACACGACTGAAAGATTTACTAACATGTGCCAGGTATCATGTTAATCTCTGGGGTTACAAAAAAAGACAAAGGCATCCCCTTGCCTCCCAGGAGCTTCCAGCCATAATGGAAAGTACTTAGAAGTCAGGAAAAAGGGTTACTGGAAACCAGAAGCTTCTCCTACCCTCCCCTGCCCACCTTGGAGGGTTCCCAGTGACTGGGGAAGGGAGGCAGCTAGAATTAAGAACAGCACTGGACTCCCTCCCAGCTTCAGCCAATCTATTCTTCTCCCTTGATTTACCTCCTCAAAGGACTGGACTTTTCTCAGGAAGAATTTGACTCCCCGTTCAGTTAACCTGCAAGACAAGGTTTCAGCAGGAGAAGGTGGTCAGCGAGTCAGAAGGCTGCAGCCCTGCCCAGTCTTCTTCTTCACAAGATTTAGAGTTTCAAGATCATCCGGTCTCATGCCCTTGTTTTATAAATGGAGAGACTCAGGTAGAACTTTTAAAGTCCAAGAAGCTCATTTTACAGATGGAGAAACTGAGGCTTGGGAAAGGGAAAATACAAGTAGCAAAGCCAAGGTTAGAACCTGGGTCTTTTGTCTCCAAAGTCAGAGTTCTTGCCACTGCAACACACTGACTCTCCCCAGTTCCCCAGCAGTTATAAGGGGTCTCTGGTCTCCTGTTCATCCAGCTAGTACTAGGTCATTTATAGGTTCTTCATCTTTTGGGGGGTCATGGACTCCCTTGACAGTCTGAGGAAGCCTACAGACCTCTTCTCAAAGTCATATTTTTTAAATTCATAAAATGGGATGCATAGGACTACCAAAGGAGAATGGAAATAAAAGTTCTTGAAATATGAAAAAACAATTTGCAGACCCCAGGTTAAGAACCTTGGAGGCCATGCAGTAGAGCACTGGGGAGTCTGAGGCTGTAGAATCTCTGGAGCTCAGGAGTTCTGAACTCGAGCAGGATTTAAGCCAGTCAGGCTCAGTCAGACTCAAACCGAGATCTTCCTGCCTCCAAGACAGATATTCTCCACCTCTCCATCACCCACGGCCTCTCCATTGTATCCAAGGACACCAAGACACATGAAACAATCCCTATGCCCAAGGGACTGGAAACTCCAACGTTGAAGGGGCCTTAGAGGCACCTAGTCCAACCCAGACCAGAATATCAGGTCCCACAAGTGGCCGTCCTCGATGGGTCTGAAGCCATCTAGGTCTAGTGAGGAGGAAGCAGATGCCTCCTGAGACGGCCCAGATTGAGAAGGCTCTGACTGTGCCAAGCTTAAAGCTGTCTCCTTGTAGCATCTACCCCCTGCTTCTATTTCTGCCCTTTGGATCCAGGCTGAGAAGATGGAATCATGCATGGATCCTTGAAGTACAACCCTGTATTATTACCTTTTTTTTTTTAATTTGGTGAGGCAATTGGGGTTATGTGACTTGCCCAGGGTCACACAGCTAGTAAGTGTCATGCGTCTGAGGCTGGATTTGAACTCAGGTCCTCCTGACTCCAAGGCTGGAGCTTTATCCACTGCACACCTAGCTTCCCCTACAACCCTGTATTATTGTTGGGACAATGGATGACGATCTTAAGCCTGAGGGGCTGAATTCCCCCCCCCCCAAGCCATGCCCCTGATGGGGATGAGGCAGCACTCACCTCTGGGTGAGCCAGGGCAGGTATTTATTGCCTTCCAAGATCAATGCAGTGTTGAACCATCCGTAGCTAACACAAGAGGTGAGGAGCAAAGGAATGGCATGGTTAAGAAGGAGCAGGCCCGGCAATTAATATACATTTTAAAATCATTTTACTGTCATTTACTCTGATTTCTCCTTTCTGTGCATATACATTTGAAATACAAATAGTTGCAAGCAGAGATTATCATTTTACTTTAAATTAAAGATTTTCATCCTCCTATCTCTATTTTCTCTTCCTTAAGGATTAAGAAAAAATGCACTTCATGAACTTAAATTCCTGTCCTTTTGATGTTGGAGGAGAAATCTCCCCAAGCTCCAGGCTCTCCTCAAAGTAGGCTGGAGAGAGGCCTACCTACATGTGCAAGCGGGTAGAGTGAGGCTTGGTGAGGGAGCCCACAGCAATGCTGCTCATGGCTCCAGAGGGGAAAGTACCAGCCAACAGTGCCTGCCACCGTACATCAGCATTTGGGGGGGGGGGAAACGTTCTGCTCTGCCTGAAGCAAATCCCTCCCTTGCCCAATGGTCCCATCAGTCCTACCTGTAACCAGGAAACAGCTCAAGCTCTCGGGGTGTCAGTTTCCGAAACCCCAGAACCGTGTCTTTCCAGGAGGGATCCTACAGAGGGAAAAATCATGACCCCATGAAATCCAAAGGGAGCTTCTGATTCAGACTCCTATCCACTCTGAATTCCCTGTATCAACTAACCAAAAAGCATATTGCATATGGGCTCTTGGTATGCTAAGCCGGGCCATAGGAAGAAAAGGCAAAAACAGTTCTTGCCCTAGAGAAGCTTCCATTCTACCGGAGGAGACCATGTGATCACATCTAAATGTATATACAATGTGTTCAAAATAGATACAAAGGAGCCTTGGAAGGGAGGACTCTCAGAGCTAGGGGGATCAGGGCAGGTTTCGTGAAGAAGGTGGTACCTGAACTGAGTCTGAGAGGGAGCCAGGGATTTCAAGACATGGAGGTAAAGAGAAAAACATTTCCAAGAATGTAGTGGGTACAGAGTAGGGAGCGGGTCAGTATGGTTTAATCACAAAGTTTCTAGATGGAGAGCAAAGTGTAAGACTGGAAAGGTAGAAAGGGACCACCTCACGAAGAGATCTAAATGTCAGATAGAGAAAAGCAGTCACCAGGATTCTACTTGAATATTTCCAGTAATGGGAACCTTACTACCTACCGAGGTAGCCCAACACATTTATAGACAACCCCATGAGGACCTTCTTTCTTAGTAGCTGCCCTTTCTATAATGATTTAAAGTTTACAAAGTACTTTTAATTAATTTGTCTCGTTTGAGCTTCACCACAACTTTGTGACTTTGATGCTAAGGGTATTATTGTCCCATTTTGCAGATGAGGAAGTTGAGAGCCGCTCAGAAAGGTTAAGCAAGTAGCCCAAGGTCACACAGCTATACAGTCATGGATCTAGAGCTGGAAGGGACCCAAGGAGCCATTTAGTCCATTTGGGCAAACTTAAGCCCACCAAGGTTAAGTGACTTGGCCAAGGTCACACAGGTAGAAAGTGAAAGAACTAGGATTTGAATTTCAGTCCTGTGACTCAGTTTAGTACTTTTTCCTCTCTACCACAGTAAATTTCAGAAGCAGATTTTACACCCATGTCTTTCTGGTTCCAAACCCAGCTCATACATGTTTGTAATTGTCCCTAAATCTGTGTCTTAGTATACCTTCTACTCACTGGCACTAATTCTACTTTCCAGAGCTATACAGAATACAAGCAATACTAGAATCAGAAAGACCTGAGTTCAAATCCTGAGTCAGACACTTACTAGCTTTGTGAACCCAGGCAAGTCATTCAATTGCTGTCTGCCTCAGTTTCCTCATCTGTAAAATGGAGATAATAATCACACCTCCTTCCCAGGGTTGTTGTGAAGATAAAAAGAGACAATAATTATAAAACAGCCTAATGGCTGACACATGTTAAGTGCTATATAAATGTTAGTGATTATAATGATAATATCAATATTAAAGCCCTTTGTAAGCCTTAAAGTTCTGTGTAATTGCTAGCTATTATTGTTATTTGCACCCTTCTTTCTACTCACAGCCACCACCTAGTCCAGATCCTCATCACCTCGTGAGTATGTTATTTCGCTAGTAACTGCATCCTGACTACATCACCCTCTAGCCAGAGGTGAGCAGCATGTTTCATCTTTGGTCCTCGGGAATGGCGATTGGATACTGCATTGGTCAGAGTCCCTTAGTCCTTCAGAGTTGTTTATTTCCACAATAATGTTGTCATTGTGTAAATTGCTCACTTCACTTTGCATCCATTCATAAAAGTCTTCCTAGGTTTCTCTGAAACCATCCCCTTCATCTTTTCTTACAGTACAATAGCATTCCATCACGTTTTCATGTGCTAATTTGTTCTGCCATTCCCCAGCTGATGAGTTTCCCTTTTAGTTTCTAATTCTTTGCTGTTTCCAACAAACGCTCCCTCCCTCCCAGGACAGAGGTCAAGCTGACTTACTGGGACAACTCTGGAGAAGAGGTTGTAGCCTGAGAGGAGGAATAGACCCATTTTCTTGGCTTCTGGAGAATTGATGTAGCCCAGTAGGTAGTCAAAGGTCTTTCGGTTCCAAGCCCTGTGAGTACAGAAACACACAAAGGGGTGGAAAAACCCCTGGGAGTAGTTGCCAACTCTGAGAGGGACCCTCAGTAGAGCTGTGAGCTGGCTAGGGCTTGGTCTGAGAAGGGGGAGGGCTGGAGGAGACCTTAGAAATCAGCTAGGCACGTTCAAGGGTCATTGGATCCTAGATCTGGAACTGGGAGGTAACTTGGAGGGCATTGAGTCCAACCCCTTCATTTTACAGATGGGGAAACTGAGGCCCAGCCAAATAAAGGCACTTCACTAAGATCACAGGACCCAAGATCTGGAGTCAGAGGCCATGAAGTCCAAGCTATCATGTTCCTCTTGTGGACACTTGGCTCTATCAGAATCTCTCTGCTCCCATCTTGTGTACTCCACCATAAGCTGACATCACTCACCCATGCCCAGCAGCACCCAGGGCATGTCTCCTAGAGGCAGTATGGTGCTGTGGGAGAAGAACCCGCCCTACAGCCAGAGGACCTGGGTTCAAACATTTGCTGCTTACCATCTGTGCAACATTAATTGTTTTTTTTGTTTGTTTGCTTGTTTGTTTTTTGGCTAGCCAATGGGGTTAAGTGACTTGCCCAAGTCACATAGCTAGTAAGTGTTATGTGTCTGAGGCCAGATTTGAACTCAGGTCCTCCTGGCTCCAGGGCCAGTGCTCTATCCACTGTGCCACCCAGCTGCCCCTTGTGCAACATTTATTAAGCACCTATTATGCACCAGGCAGCATTGTATTGGGTACTGGGGATAGAGACAAAGAATGAAAGATCTCCTGCCCTCAAGGAGTTTATATTCTATCGGGTATATATACTGACATGGGAGATACTGGCCCAGCATGGTGCCCTCATCGGGGAAGGTCCTGTGCTCTATGAGCAAAGCAGAATTGGAGTGGCTCAAAAGAAAAGCGAGAGGCGAAAATTGAGAGAATCCACCCCAAATGATCCCATGGACTGTTTGTGCCCGACCTGTGGTAGAGCGTTCCATGCTCAAATGGTCTGGTCAGCCACAGTCGGACACACTGTACCTTGGCTCCAACATAGTGATGCCATTTTGGTCTTCTTCAAGACCGATGGATAATCACAATATACCGATGTATCTATATAGATATATGTATATAAGTATGCATGTATATATGGATGTGCATGTACTTATGTGACTATACACAAAGTCAGTGCAAGATGATTTGGGAAGGGAGTTCACTAGTATCTGAGAGGATCAGAAAAGCCTTCATGTTGAAGGCAAGTCACAGCACAGCTCTGGGCCTCAGTTTCTTCATCTGTCAGATGAGGATGTCGGACTCGAAGGCATCTCAGCTCTGAATCTGTGAGCCAGGGGTCCTAACTCTAAATCCCTCTCTATCTCCCTCTCCTTCTTTGTTAAAATTCCCTTTCCCCTGTTCTCTCAGCTTATGTGTCACTAAAGGATAGGAACTCACTCTCACTAAAGTGTGAATGACTGATTTGGACCTTAAAGAGCTAGGTTTAGAATCCTGTTTCCACTGCTCTTTGCCTGAATGACTATCAATCCCTTAATTAACTGTACCTTAGATAATGTGGTTTACTCCTGTGAAATTCCTTTAAATAAAATGGGGATGATAAAAAGTTGGTCTGAATAGACACTGTCCTTCCACTCATTCTCAAAATATGGCCTAGAGTAGCAATTCTCAAAGGTTTTGGTTGCAGAACCCTTTACCCTCTTAAAAGCGATTGACCCCAAAGATCTTTTATATAGGTGAGTTATTTGGAGCAATACTTCTTATTGCATTAGAAATTAAAATGGATACCATTTAAAAATATGAATTTATTAATTCATTAAAAATAATATTAAACTTATTACATGTTAACATATTTTCATGAAAAGTAGCAATGTTTTCTAAAACAAAAATAATTAATGAGAAGAGTAGCATTGCTTTGCATATTTTTTGCAAATGTAATATCTGGCTTTAGTAGAAAATAGTGGAATTCTCCTATCTGCTTCCGCATTTAATCTATTGTAATATGTTTTGGTGAAGGACATAAAGAAAATTCAGGCTCCCACAGATACACAGTTGGAAAAGGGATGAGTATTTTAATAGGAAAATAGTTTCTTAGCATTATTATGAAAATAGTTTTGGGCAGCTAGTGGATGGAGCACCGGACCTGAAGTCAGGAGGACCTGAGTTCAAATTCGGCCTCAGGCCAAAAACTTGACACTTACTAGCTGTGTGACCCTGGGCAAGTCACTTAACCCCCAACTGCCTAAAAAAAATTGTTTTGATCTTGTTAATTTATTATTGCTCAGTGGCATCTGACTCTTTGTGATCCCATTTGGGGTTTTCTTGGGAAAGATGCTGGAGTTGTTTGACATTTCCTTCAGCTCATTATACAGATGAGGAAACTGAGTCAAACAGGGGTCACACAGCTAGTTTCTGAGGCTGGATTTGAACTCAGGAAGATGAGCCTTCCTGTCAAGCCTACCACTCTGTGCACTATGGCGCCACCTAGACGCCCCTTTGACCTTTAGGCCCCCTAAGTAGATCTTGGGGAATCCCCAGAAGTCTACAGACCACACTTTGAGAACCTTACACAAAATCTGAGTGCAGGGAGGTGGAGGAGAGAACTAGAATCAAGTGAGATAACAACAATGGAAATAACAAGATGAAGATGTGAATAGTAGTGTTAGGGGATAAATTGAGAAGATGGTGCTGGTTTGACTTAAAGAAAGACAAGGAGGAAAGGGCACAGGATTTGGAGTCGGGAATACCTGAGTTCAAATCTAGCCTTGGACACGTACCAGCTGTATGACCCTGAGCAAGTCACTTAATCCTTTTGCCTCAGTTTCCTCATCTGTAAAATGGAGATGCACTGGAGAAAGAAATGGCAGTCCACTCCTGCGTCTTTGCCAAGAAAACCCCAAATGGGTCATGAAGAATTGGATATGACTAAATAATAACGTGCTTTGTGTGACCTTGGGCAAATCATTTCATTTGTCTGGACCTCAGTTTCTTTATCTGTAAAGAGAAGGCGGTTGGGCTTCTAAGGCCCCTTCCATGTCTAAATCTGCAATCCTCTAAATGGAAAACAACCCTGTCACACAAATATGTATGTTTCCCATGGTAATTTGGTTGAATTTTTTTGGTGTCTGTCTCTATATATTGCTTTCCTGCCAAAAAGACAAAGTTGAGAGACACGTTTTCTATTTGGGGATTCAGGCCTATTTTGAGGTTGTCCCCATCTCTCAGAGCCCTGAGGCTCACTTGCATCAGGCTCCCTCTCTTTTGGACACATTCCTCTTTTTCTGCTTTTTTCCTAGAAACTTCTTTGCCGCTCAGCACTCGCATTTCCTTTCTTACTGACCTCTCTGGCCAATACCTAGCATTTCCTCACCTGAGATCAGAAGTGAAAAACCACTCAAATGAGTCTGAGCAAGAATCCATCTCATCAAAACTGCAAAAAATGATGACCTTTGGGCCTTTTCAAGTTGCCCTATTGAGGGGGAAACAGAGGACCCCAGGCATCCCCCATCCTGACTGGGAAGAGCTTGGGGGAGTCACAGGGTCAGTGATCTAGAGACGGAAATGCCCTTAGAGGCCACTGAATCCAACTCCTTCATTTTACAGCTGAGAAAACTGAAGCCTCAGGGAAGTTAGGTGACCTGCCTGGGGTCACCCAGCTAGTAAATGGATGAGGCAGAATTCAAACTCAGGTCTTCCTGACCTGTAGCATTAGCTATCTAATTTGGGTGTATTCAGCCCGAAAATGGGTGACCTCTCTGACTTTCACTGATGCCCATCCCTGATGTCCACTGCACCTGAGGCCCCGGTGACTGTCACCTGCCCCAGCTGAGGGCTCGGTAGAGAAGCCCTGTGTGAATCCACCCTTCTTCAACAGCTCAGGCCCTTTGTACTGGGACCTAAATCTCTTTCCCCTCATAGCCAGTCTCCTTCCCTACCCCTCCTAGCCTCATTTCATACCTTGGACTTAGAGGTTAGACACAACCCTCAGAGGTTAAGTGACTTGCCCAGGGTCACATAGCCAAATATGTGTCAGAGGCAGGATTTGAACCCAGGGCTTCTTGTCTCTGAGGTCATTGCTCTATCTGCTAGACCACACTGCCCTCATGTGAGTTAAAATTTGGCATAATAAAGGTCCATTTGTATCTTAGGATCATAGGTCCCAAGAAACCGAGAAGACACCTCAGAAATTATCTAACCCAACTCCCTCATTTTATGGAGGGAGAACCTGAAACCCAGGGATGTTAAGTGATTTACCCAGGGAAGTATCAGATGCTGGAAGGGACCTCAGACATCATCCAGCCCAACTTCCTCATTTTATAAAGAGAGAAACTGAGGCCTCTAGAGGTAAATGACTTGCCTAAGGTCATATAGATAGTAAATATGAAAAGCAGGATTTGAACATAAATTCTCTGTCTAGTTCTCTGAACTAGTGTTTTTTCCCCTATCTCTGGACAGTTCAATTCTTTTCATAAAAAAAACTTTTCCAAGTTCCCAAATAGCCAGAAAAGCTGATACATGGGCCAGCACAATGACCCCCACAGGGTCAGTAGAAATGGGCGTTGCTATTTACCGTGGCATCAGTCAGAGGAGATTTCTTGCTTTGGAATGTTCAGTGACTAAAGGCCAGATGGACATGATAAGTGCTTGCCTCTCCCAGCTAGAACCACGCCAGCTGCTGGCCCCACCCCCACCCCACCCTGGGATTCCTTGCTCACGTCTCCTGTGGTTCCTCAGAGAGGTAGGGCTGCCAGAGGCCTGCAGCCCCATCACTAGTTGTGAGTGGAGTGAAGCGGTCGGCATACACCTCGATGGACAGGGGCCGAAGGGTGTGGTGGTAACGTTCATGGATGCACAGGGCAGCGGAAAGTCCAATCACTCCTGCCCCAATTATGGCCACACGCATTGTGGAGGCTGTAGGGAGTGGAGACAAGAGGGACAGCCTCAGAAATAAGACAAAATGGGAACTGGCTACTTTCCAGCAGAAAAGAGCAGATGAGTGGGACTCGATTCCCTTCTTCAGAAACTGAGGGAGTTTGACTAAATGGCCCCATTCTATGATATAGCTCTTACACTTACTAGCTGTGTGACATTGGGCAAATCACTTCCCTTCTCAGCTTCCCCATCTGTGAAATGTGAGGGTTCCACTAGATGGCCTCTGAAGACCCTTCCATGACTAGAGGGACGTATGAGAGCAAGTCTCATAACATCTATGGGCCTCAGTTTCCTCCTCTGTAAAGTGCTGGGATTGGACAAATGACCTATGACACACCAGCTCTAGGTCATCAGCCTAGATCACCTCAGTGGATTTATCCAAATTATCCTGCATGTAGCTTGTATGTATATAGTGGTTTGCATGTTATCTCCCCAATTAGACTGTCAGCTCCTTGAGATCAGGGACCATCTCTTCCTTTCTTCGTATCTTCAGAACTTGGCACGATGCCTGGCATAGAGTACGTGCTTAATTAAATGTTTGTTGACTGACTAGCTGACCTAGTCTGGCCAACCAAAATGTTGTTACATTCCAGGTGCCACAAAATAGGAAGGTCGTTGATAAGCTGGATTGTATGGAGGAGGGCAGTCTTCAAGGTGAAGGCTCTTGAGATCATGCCGTAGGAGGATGGGGAGATGCCAAGGAGGAACTAACCTTGTTTTGCTTGGCCCCAGGAAGAGAAGAGCCAACGACAATGAATGGAAGATGCAAAAAGGCAGATTCCATTTTGATATCAGAGAAATTTTTCCTACAATGAGAGAGGTCCCAAAGTGGAATGGGCCGCTTGGGGAGGTGGAGGGTACTTCATCAATGGGGGTCTTCCAGCAAAGACTGGATGACATTCGTGAGGTATGTTAGAGAAGGAATCCTTGTTTAGGTATGAGTTGGACCAGATGGCCACCAGGCAGTCTTCTAACAGTCAATCAATCGGCATTTATTCTTAGCTCTGGGTTTGTCTTCCTCTGTAAAGCTGGTAGCTATCTGCCCTTTTCTGAAAAATCTTCACAGATGGAAATGCCATTTCCCATGTCTCTGAGCTTCACCACCTTTGGAGGAAAAAAATGGAGTTGGGAAGAAAACAAAGAAAAAAGAAAAGTTGGAGGGAAAAAAGGGAGTTTCACTAAAACTGTATTGTTCTCTAAGCCAGGTGACTCCAACTGGGTGGTCATGGTCTACTGGTAAATGTTCAAGTGTAACTCAGTGAATTGCAAAACTGGCCAGTGCCATCATACCTTGTCGGCTGGGCCAGATCAGAAACTCCTAGATCTCTCATGGGGAGGGACCCCAGAGGCCATCAAGCCCAACTACCTCATTATTTTACAGAAGAGTAAACTGAGGCTCAGAGAGTTGTGCGACTTGTCCAAGGACACACAACCAGTAAGTGTCAGAAATACAATCGGGTTTAGCACTGGAAAGGACCTTTGAGGCTAAATCCTTCATTTTACAGATGAGGAAACTGAGACCCAGAGAGTATAATTTGCCCAAGGTCATACAATTGTTTTAGGAGAGCAGACCTCCAGCGTACCTTGTCGGTCTACATCTGACCCTTTTCCTCTACCTATAGATCCATCACTTTAAATGAGACCCTCATCACCTGTCAGTTCCCTGCCCAAAGTCTCTCCTCTCTCCAGCTCATAGCTTCCAAAGTTATCTCCTTCATTGCAAAGCTGACTGGGTCATCCCTCTCCCCAATAAACTCCAGTGGTCTTCTGATGTCTCTAAAATCAAATATTAACTTCTCCCTTTAATTTTTTAATTCCCAAGTTCAAATCTGGCCTCAGACACTTTATCAGCTGTGTGACCCTGGGCAAATCACGTAAGCTTATTTGCCTCAGTTTCTTCATCTGTAAAATGATCTAGAGAAGGAAATGGAAGACCACTCCAGTATCTCAGGAGCTCCATTTAAATTTGAGGAGACTTCTGGATTTTAGGAGAGTAGCAGGCTCCCAGCTAGGTTGGAAGATGCATATTTTATTATGCACTGTGTTATTACTAGAAGTACTATTTTTTTATTATTAATTCTATGCTAAGAGTTAAAATAAGCTGTATACATCATTTGGGCATGTGTCTTCTACAGAAAGCCAAATCCATTGTGCCACAGTCACCTGACCAGCACTCACTGAAATATAGGAAGTCCCACAGACTTGCTCTAAGGCCGGGCTTCCCTCCTGACCTCTGGGAGCTCTGAACCACTTTTGATTGGCTAGATCCACGTGTAACAGCGGACTGGCCAATAAACGCAGTCCTAATACACTGAGCATGCTGGCTGGATGCAGGCTCCTCAGCCTCTTCCATGGGGAGCTGTATCAGCCACTGCACAGGGTCATGAGGTCCGGGCTTATTGGCCAAGCCTTCTTACACACAAACAGACATACCCCTTGACGAGGAATCAGGCCAGCGCTATAGAAAGAAGCAGAGCTGAAGGATGAAGTTTGCTGACTGGTCATCCTAGAAAGCATGTTTTCGAATGTTTCCATCCAGTGAGACACATTCCCCAGTGATGGTACTATCACCGCCACCTGGTGGTTAAGGTGATAGCTAACACTTCTACATCACTTTTCAGAATTCTTTACATAGATGATCTTGTTTGAACCCCAGAACCCCATGAAACAGGTTCATATAATACTAGGAGCTCCTCAGTTCTTCCCCTGGTGCAGATCACTACCCAAACATGCCTGTTGTTGTTCAGTCGTTTTTCAGTTGTGTCCGATTCTTCATGACCCTATTTGGGGTATTCTTGGCAGAGATACTGGAGTGGTTTGAGAGAAAGGAAGATGGCATGGTTCTCTTCGAGAAGAAAAAACAAACAGAAAAGCAACTGGAGTGGTTTGCCATTTCTTTGTCTAGCTCATTTTATAGATGAGGAAACGGAGGCAAACAAGGTGAAGTGACTTGCCCAGTGTCACACAACTAGTAAGTGCCTGAGGACAGGTTGAAACTCATGAAGAGTCTTCCTGCCTCCAGGCCCAGTGCTCTATGCGCTATGGCACCACCTACCTAGCTGCCCAAATGAGATAATAATTGTGTATTATGTGCCTGGCACATAGCATTGCCGTACGGTCATTCAGTCTTATCTGACTCAATAACCACGTGGACTTGTCCATGGGATTTTCTTAGCAAAGATACTAGAGTGGTTTGCCATTTCCTTCTCCAGTTCATTTTATACACAGGAACTGAGGCACACAGGGTTAAGTGACTTGTCCAGGGTCACACAGCTAGTAAGTGTCTGAGGCTGGATTTGAACTCAGATCTTCCTGACTCCAGGTCTGGTGCTCTAACCACTGTACCACCTAGCTGCCCATCCTGTATTCCTCTTGTCCTAATTGGCTCTGTGATAAATTATGAGCTGCATTTAAAGCCATTTACAATTTGGCTCCAAACTCTTTTTCTAAATTAAGCATATGTTACTCCCCAAATGGCTTACTTAAGGTTACCAGACATGTAAGTGTGCTGGAGCCAGCTCTAACTGGCTCCTAAGAGCAGATTGTTAAATTTTCTGTGACAGCATCTATCATATCACTCCGAAATTGGCAAACGCTGCAATTCAGGGCTTGATTTCGTGTTATGTTGATTGTGTAGACTTAAGAAAATCATGGGAACAATGTTACTAGTACAGATTAAAACTTAAAAGTGTATCATGTGCACGTTTCCCCCCCCAAGAGCCAGTTGTTAAACATTTAACAGCACACTCCAACCTGTGCATCCTTTACATAGGTAGCCAATTTTATGCCTCAGTGCTCTCCTTCCTCACCATCACCTTGTAGAATCACCAGCTTCCTTCAAGGCTCAGCTGAAGCTTCCTACATGGGATTTGCTGGTCTTCTCCCTACACTCCAATCCCTCAAAATTCCTTTGTATTTGCACTGTATATATCTTGTATATACTTAACTGTATACATGTTATCGACTCCCCTACCCCCACTTCCATAGCATGTGAATCCCTTGAGATATCTCATTTTTCTTCTTTATATCTGATGCCTGGCACACAGTAGGCCCTCAATAAATGTTTATTGACTTAGATCGCCATCCCCCATGCCCACAGTTCAACTGTGGGACATCAGGCTAGTCAAAGGATGCCTTCCATTGAGTAGAATCATGGCTATGTCCTACTCAGATTTGTCCTGGGGGCTTCGTTTTCCCCCGAGGAGGGAAATGCCCCAACAGCTGTCACTGACCAAAAACACCATGGGACAGCCCAATTCAACTTTCCCTCCTCTATTCTCCAAACTCTCCTCCCACAGACCCCACCTCCTGGCAGCTTGGCCAGCAGGGCCCTGAATGGGGCTTCTGTTATAGTACATTCTTTAAAAAGGTCTTTTTACCACTGGGTGGAGAGTGTGGGGGGGAAGAGGGGGCGGGGCTTGATAAAGGCTCTAGTCCACAAAAGCTGGACGCTGGACAGGCTTCCTCAGCCAAGTCTCCAGCAGAAACAACAACCCAGGAGGCTTCATCATGGTGAATTGTGAGCATGCGTGGTTAGGCTCCCTGTCCACCAGGACTCTAGGCAGACCAATCCTCCTCTCCCCCTAGACAACTCCTCTACTTGGAAGGAGCACACAGAAAACATCAACAAAGACAGAGGGAGTCAGTCAGTCAACAAACACTTATTAATTTCTTACTACATGCCAGGAACACTACTGAGTGCTGGGGATCTGAAGAAAGGCAAAAAAACAATCAGTTCATGATGAACTCTGAATGCAGATCGAAGCAGACTTTTTTAAACTCTCTTCATTTTTACTGTTTTATTTTGTCTGTGTTTTCTTTTGCAAGATGGCTAATATGGAAATCTGTTTTGCATGACTTCACATGTATAATAGATATCAAATTGTGTGCCTTCCTGAGGAGGGGAGGGATGGCAGGAAGTGGGGGAGGGGGGAAGAGAGAGAATTTGGAACTCAAAACTTTTAAAAATGATTGTTACAAAATTTTTTACATGTAATTGGGAAATATTTAACGAAATAAAAATATTTTTTAAAACTAAAAGTCAATCAACAAACATCTGTTAAATGGCTAGTATGTGCCAAGTGAAGGCAAAAGACAGTCCTGCCCTCAAGGAGCTTACATTCTAAGGTGGGGGGGGAATGATATATAAATAACTAAGTATATACAAGCTATAGACAGAGTAAATGAAGGTAGAGGCAGTTAGGAGTGACAAGCCTGGGGTCAGGAAGACTCATCTTCCTGAGTTCAAATCCAGCCTCAGACACTTACTTAGTGTGTGACCCTGGGCAAGTCATTTCACCCTGTTTGCCTCAGTTTCCTCATCTGTAAAATGAGCTGGAAAAGGACGTGGCAAACCACTTCAGTATTGCTGCTTAGAAAACTCTAAATGGGGTCACAGAGCCACACAAGACTGGAAAACAATTCAACAAGTCCAACAAAATGAAGGTAATCTGAAAGGGAAGGTTGATAGCTGAGTCAGAGCGCTGGTTTGGAGCCAAAGATCAGAGTTCTTAGGCGAGCTTTGCCACTAAGAGACTGAGTAGTGGACTTTATGATTCACTCCCCACCCCCCACCCCCCACACCCAATGTCTACATGTAAGGAAATGGTTGATCAGGGGAATTCCCACGTCAACCTAATGAGCTTTCAGCAAATAAGATACAAGTGCCTTGAGGACAGAGACTGTTTTATTTTTGCCCTGGGTCTCCCCCTTCCATATGGCACATAGCAGGTGCTTAATAATTGCTGATTCATTCATTTCAGGGTTTGAGGCTTCGTTTTGGAAGTGGTTTTCCCTGTGGAAAGCAAAACATTGGCTCTTAGGTCCATTTATGCCTTATTTACAAATGATTGATTGACCCAGCAATAGCACTTCTAGGGCTGTATCCCAAAGAGATTATAAAAACGGGAAAAGGACCCACCTGTACAAAAATATTCATAGCAGCTCTTTTTGTGGTGGCAAAGAATTGGGAATTGAGGGGGATGCCCATCCATTGGGGAATGGCTGAACAAGTTGTGATATATGATTGTGATGGAGTACTATTGTGCTAGAAGAAATGATGAGCAGAATGCTCCAAGGCTATTCCAAAGGACTCGTGATGAAAAATTCTCTCTACCTCCTGAGACAGAACAATGGAGTCTAAAAGCTGATCAAAGCAGACTTTTTTTACTTTGTTTATTTTTCTGGGGCTTCTTTTGGTCTGTGTTTTCTTTTACAACATGACTAATGTGGAAATATTTTTTCATGACTCTACATGTATAATCTACATCAAATTGTTTGCTTTCTCAAAGTGGGGGGAGGAAGGGAGAAAGGGTAAGAACTTGAAATTCAAAATTTTTTAAATTAATATTAAAATTGTTTACATGTAATTGAAAAAAAATTTAAATATATATGTATATATGTATATATATATATATGTATATATATTCTCCTGATACTATGCTATAAGAAATGATGAGCAGGATAGTTTCAAAAAAACCTGGGAAGATTTATATCAACTTTTGTAAAGTAAAGTGAGCAGAACCAGGAGACATTGTACCCAGTAACAGCAACACTGTGTGATGATCAGCTGTGATTGACTAAGTTCTTCTCAGCAATACAATGATCCAAGACAATTCCGAAGGACCCATGATGAAAAATGCTATACACCTCCAGAGAAAGAACTGGTGGAATCTGAGTGCAGATCGAAACATACTTTTAAAAACTTTTTCTTTTATCTTTTTGTGTGTTTTCTTTTATAACATGGCTAATAAAGAAAAATGTTTTGCGTGACTTCACACACATTTTGTTGTTCAGTTATTCAGTCACACCTAACTCTTCATGACCCTGTGGATTATAGCATAGCAGTCCATGAGATTTTCTTGGCAAAGTTTACTAAAGTGGTTTGTCATTTCCTTTTCCAGTGCATTAAGGCAAATAGAAGTTAAGTGATTTGTCCAGGGTCATACAGCTAGTCAGTGTCTGAGGCCAGATTTGAACTCAGTCCTCCTGACTTCAGGCCCAGAGCTCTATCCACTGAGCCCCAAGTGTATAATCAATATCATATTGCTTGCCTTCTCCATGGGTGAGACAGGGGCAAGAAGGAGGGAGAGAATTTGGAACACAAAACTTTAAAAAAATGAATGTTACATACATACATACATATATATATATATATATATATATATATATATATATACATATACACACACACACACACACACACAATTGGGAACAATTTAATGAAATAAATAAAAATTTTAAAGTTTTTTACATGGAATTGGGAAATATTTAATGAAATAGATTTTTATTTCCTGGATTTCCTTCTTATACAATAGAAAGTGATGAATTAAAGAATGAGGACATAAGGCAGGTGTCCAAGAAGCTGCAGAAAATAAATGAATTTGGACAGAGCAGGAATAGCAGCTGGAATGTTCTTCATTTCAAACTTCTGGCTAAAATCAACATAAAATGTCAAGGCTGGGGAGATGGAGTCTGCACCTCCCCAAGAAAGGTCCATGGAGGGCTTGGGAGAGGGGAGAACGATAAAATTCAGCAACCCCTTTTCTCCAAAGGTGGCATAGCAAAATAGGGTCTATTGCAGACATCAGAGCTGGAAGGGACCCTTCAGATCATCTGGTCCAGGGCTGGGAACCTTCAGCCTTGGGACCACATGTGGCCCTCTAGGTCCTCAAGTGTGTGAATTCAAACAGGTTTGAATTCCATCAAAGGGCCACACTTGAAGACCTAGAGGGAACTGTGCGGCCTTGAGGTCACAGGTTCCCCAACCCTGTTCTGGTCTAATCCCTTTATTTCTTTTTTTTTTTTAAACTTTCTCTGAAGTGAACAGTTTTGAACTTTGAAGATAAATAATCTCTATAAATTTAAAAAAACATCTGAACCTAACAAATGACAAAATTAGTTTAAACAGAGACAGATGATTGTCCATGCAACCCCAAATCTCTTTCCCGCACAGCTTGTTTTTCCTTTTAAGAACATGATAAATTTAGCATGTCACTCTTGAAACTGTTCTGCTTCTCTTCTGGTCTTCTTTCTGTTCTCTTCTGTGCATTTCTTTAGGCAGTTGGGGTTAAGTGACTCGCCCAGGGTCACACAGCTAGTGAGTGCCACATGTTTGTTCTGAGGCCAGATTTGAACTCAGGTCCTCCTGACTTCAGGGCCAGCGCTCTATCCACTGCGCCAACTAGCTGCCTCCTTCCGTGCATTTTAAAAAGCACTTCAATGACCCGCTTTTAAATTTTGGGGGGCTATCCTATTGCTGCCCCATTAGATTGTGAGCTCCTTGAGGGCAGGGACTGTCTTTTGCCTCTTTTTGTATCCCCAGGGCTTAGCATGGTGCCTGGGACATAGTAGGTACTTAATAAATGTTGATTAGTTTTTGATGATTGCTAGCCTTCCCACTTTTTTCCACCCACTATCCAAAAGAACCCCTCAGAACAAATAAATATGGATAAGAAAAACAAATTCCCACCACGTCAGAAAATGCACGTCTTGTTTGGCCTCATGAATCCATAACCTCCCTGTTAGGGGCAGCCCTGTATTTCATAGAAGAGGCAACAGAAGCTTAGACTCACAGAACTGTGACTCAGAAGTTGTCTCATCCAGCCCATATTAAACAAGGATCCTTTCTACAACAAAAGGGGTTATTGAGGTTTTAAAGAAAAATGTCCAGTGATGGGGAGCTCACTACCTCTCAAAGCCACCCTTTCTATTTATGAAAAGCTAGCATCACCAGTAAGTATTCTTTGACCTCAAACCTAAATCTGCCTCTTTGCAGCTTTCCTGCACTGCTCCTGCTTCTATGTGCTAGGGACAAGGCCAATCCCTCTTCCAGGCATAGCCCTTACAATACTTGAAGAGATTAGAACTATCTCCACATTTCTCTTATCTGCACCCCACTCTCCAGTCACACAGCTACCACCTCATTTCAGGCCTCTCTTCACCTCTCTTCTGAACTACTGTAATAGATTCCTAACGGGCCCTCCTTCTACAAGACTCCCCCTGCTCCCCTCTGCTGCAAAAGTGATTTTTTTTTCTTTTTCTGTAAGGTAATTGGAATTAAGTGACTTGCCCAGGATCATACAGCTAGTAAAGTGTCAAGTGTCTGAGGTCAGATTTGAACTCAGGTCCTCCTGGTTCCAGGGCCAGTGCTCTATCCACTATGGTGCCACCTAGCTGCCATACAATTTATATATGCCTTTATATACATTTTCTTGGCTAGACTGTAATGTCCCTGAGGTCAGGAACTGTTTGCCATTTGTATTTGTAGCCCCAGTGTCTAGCACAAGCTAGTAAATCCTTGTTCATAGATCAATTGCAATATGGCCATTCAGGGCAGAGCCCGTCACCTCCTTAGGGATAACTCTAAGAGAGCTTGAGGTAGTCCAAGATCCCACCAGTTTTGGAGCCAGCCGGGTCACCCTGAGGATTCATGCTGCCACCAAAACTCCCCCAAGTCTTTTTCCTACAAATTGCCAACTATCAATAGCTTCTTCATCTTTTATTTATAAAATTGATTTTTTGAACCCAAGGCAAGACTTTACATTTACCTCTATTAAAATTTTCAATTCAATTCAGCAAACATTTATTAAGTACTACTATGTGCCAGGCAGTGTGCTAAGTGCTGGGGGATAGGATACAAAAAGGACAGCCCTTGCCCTCAAGGAGCTTATAATCTAATGGGAAAGGCAGGAAACAACATGCAGAACTATATATATATATACATATATATATATATATATAAAATAGGAAATAATTAACAGAGGGAAGGCGCTGGAATTAAGAGGGGTTAGGAAGAGGGGGGATTTTAGTTGGGACTTAGAGGAAGCCAGGGGCAGCTAGGTGGCACCATAGTGCATAAAATGCCTAATAAGGAGTCAGGAAGACTCATCTTTCTGGGTTCAAATTCTGTCTTAAGACACTTCCTAGCTGTGTGACCCTGAGCAAGTCATTTAATCCTGTTTGCCTCAGTTTCTTCAACTGTAAAGTGAGCTGGAGAAGGAAATGGCAAACCACTCCAATGTCTTTGCCAAGAAAACCTAAATGGGGGTCATGGAGAGTCGGACAGGACTCAATAACAGCCAAAAGAAGCCAGGGAGGTCAGGAGTGGGAGTAGCGGAGGGAGAGCATTCAGGCATGGAGAAGAGCTCCAGCCCATTGCTCCAGCCTGTCAAGGAGTTCTCGGATCCCAGTTCTGCCGTCCAGAGTGTTAGCCCTCTTTCCCAGCTTTGGGCCACCTTCATACACACTCAATAAGCAAGCCTTCCATGCTTTTATCCAAGTCATTAATACAAATGCCGAACAACATGAAATCGAGGGGAACTGTCCCCTGGAGACCCCCTAAGTTAACACTGAACCCTCCATTAACTCATGATGACTCTTTGGCTCCAGCCATTCACCCAATTTGGATGGAAATCCTTCTAATTGTAATCACCTAGCACACATCTCTCTGTCTCTTCCCTAAGAACAGCATGAGAAGCTTTGTCAAATGTTTTACTAAAATCAAGGTAAACTATAGCTCCAGCACCCCCCTGGCCTGCCAGTTTTGTGTAAGATTAGTCAGAGACAACTTGCTTTTTTGATGATTCTTTTTTATTTATGTTTCCTGTTTTCTTTTTCTAAATGTTCATTGTTCGCTCATTTTTTCAGTCCTGTCCAACTCTTTGTGACCCCATTTAGGGTTTTCTTGGCAAAGATACTGAATTGTTTTGCCATTTCCTTCTCCACTCATTTTACGGATGAAGAAACTGAGGAAGACAGGACTAAGTGATTTGTCCAAGGTCACTTGACTACTAAGTGTCTAAATCCAGATTTGAACTCAAGTCTTCCTGAGTCCAGACCCAGTGCTCTAACCACTGTGCAATGTGTTCATTAGGCATACCTTTAGTAATATGTCCTTGGATTTAATTTGCATATTCCATCCTCTTCCTCACTTCTCTCTTTTTTTTTTTTGAGCTTTGGGAGAATTTTGGCCCTGCTCTCATCCTGTGGTCCCTGTCTGGGTCTCCACACTCTCTCAAAGGTCCCTGACATTGGCTCACCAATTGGAGGGTACAGTTTAATTCATGAAAGTCAGCTAAGTGTTTTCTGATAATGCCCTTATTTATCTTAGGTATCAACGTCCTATTAACTATATTTGTTCTGTGCTTTTCAGTCCTCAAGCCATTCTCCTTGGTAGAAAAAGACGGAAACAAAGCAGCTCAGCCTTCTATCTGTCCTCAGCAACTATCCCAAAGAGCAGTCCTGTGTCTTTTTAATCTTCCTCTTTTCCTCTCTACTGGCTAATACAAAAATGGAAGAAATAAACAAAAGCTCCCCACATAATTCTTTCTATTGTTCTTAGCTTTCTTGAGCAGGCACAGTGGACGGAGGGCTGGCTTGGGAGCCAGGAAGATCTGAGTTCCAATCCAGCCCCAGACCCTTGCTAGCTGAGTGCCTCAGGTCGAGTCACTTCATCTCAGCTTGCCTCAGCTTTCTCGATTATAAAATGGAGAAAATAAATAAAAGAACGTATGTAAAACACTTGGAAACCTAAATATCAGTCATTATTATTAGCACTTTTGCAGCTAGGTGGCACCATAGTGCACAGAGAGCTGGGCTTGTAATCAGGAAAACTCATTTTCCTGAGTTCAAATCTAGTCTCAGACACTTACTAGTTGTGTGACCCTGAGCAAGTCACTTCACCCTGTTTGCCTCAGTTTCCTCATCTGTAAAATGAGCTGGAGGGGGAAATGGCAAACTACTTTAGTATCTTTGCCAAGGAAACCCCAAAATAGGGTCAAAGAGAGTCAGACACAACTGAAACTAAACAACTTCAATATTATTAGCACTTTGGCTTAAATGAGAAAGTGCACCCGCGGTCATACGGAGGTTGCATTTTAGGACCATTCGGTGATTGCCAATTGGACAAGCTGATGGAGGGAACCAGCAAGAGAGACCTAGACCTGGAAGCCTCAGCAGTCATTTAATCTAGCAGGTTCATTTTACAAAAGTGACAACTGAGGCCAGAGAGAAGGACAACTTGCAAAGGCCATAAAAGTGGCTGAGCTGGCTTTATATAATCCAGTTTCTCTGCCTCCAACTCCAAGTCAGTCCTGCCTGGACCCTCTAGAGAGACCCTGCCCTAGACCCTACTCTCCTGACTGGGGACTCCCTGCCCAGGAGACCACTTAGAATAATGCCTGGCACAGCATAAGTGCTTTTCTGGCTGGCTGTCTAACTACCTCTCTCTTTCCCAATCCCATTGTTGAGATGCAAAGCACCTCAACACAATCACAAGGGCTTTCCCAAGGTCAGGAGCACAGAGCTCATAAGAGGCAGAGGTCAGTCTGAAATTCAAATCTTTCAATGCCAGGGTCTTTCCCATTTCCCTCTACCCCCACCACCTCCTTTAATCCAAGGTCTTTCCTAGAAGCCATTAGTATTGCCTGGAGATGGGCCACTCTTTCCTAGGTCAGATCCAGGAGCCTCCCATCCTTGCAGGCACTCCCCCGCCCTCCCCCACTGGTCACCACTCACCTGCTCACTTGCTCACCTGCTCTCCCGCTCTCCTGGGAACAGAAGAGATCAGAGTAATCCGTCAGTCAAGGACCTCTCCCCTGCCTTGCTCTACTGCGAGGGTCCCAGCCTGGCTTTGGAAGCCTCTCTTACCCCCTGCCAGGGCTGCCGAGGGAGGTCAAAGTCTTCCAGTGACTGCAGTGGCCCAAAGAGCCAGTCAGAAGCAGGGCAGGGGCTGTGGCTGAGGTGGAGCTGAGCTCTTTGGCCTGATTTTGGAATGAAACTGGAATTGGGCCCAGCCTTGGGAGATCTTCCTCCTCTCTCTCATCCATCCCATGAGTGGTGACTTGACATCTCTGGCTTCGTGGGGACAGCTGGCTGTCACTAAGCCATCTCCTGGCTGGCTAGTTTGATTGGGGAATGGGGTGGAGGGGGGTGTACAGGGGAAGAAAAGAGGACAGAGAGGGGGGCTGCTTCTTGAACTCCTCTTCCCAGAGTTGGAGGGGGATGGATCTCAGCTCCCAGAGCCAACACGGGCCTGGGCTCCGGGAGGCCAGAAAGCCGGGCCACAGGATACCCAGGACCGTCAGCCAGGGGCTGCTCCCTAGGAAGAGCCCGAGAAACGGCATGCCACTCTGGGACAATGGGGGGGCCCAGATCCTGTGTGCCCAGGAAGGCGCCTGACTGTGCTGAGGAAGATGTGTGGGCCTCCACTGCCGTCTCCCAGAGACACTTGCCATGGAGCTGACCTTGAGTCTGCTCTCTGGCCAGCTTTAGGCCCGACCTTACTTTGCCTTAGGTTCTGAGGCCTAGGAACACGGGGTTCTGCTGCTCTGTCTGGGGGCCTGAGCCCAGAGATAAGTCTGGGTTATTACCAATTATTCCCATTTATTTTTAAAAATACAAGCTTCCCACCCTTCTGCCCACGTACCCACAACCAAATGAGGTCAACATGTCTGCCAGATGGAAAGGCTCTCGGAGGTCATTCCCTCCAGACCACTCGATTTATTTTATTTTGTTTAAAAATAAGTTTTATTGATACTTTTTCTACTTAGATCTCCATCATTTCAGGATAGAGATCCATCTGCCATCAGCATTCCCACCTTCCCTTGTCACAGAGAAAAATAGCTATGCAAAATCAACTGACACAACTATGATTTGACAATGTATACAACATTACACACCTGTAGCCCTCCACCTTTCTGCTAAAAGGTGGGAAGTGTGCTTCCTAGGATCATAACATAACCAAAAAACATTCGTTGCCAGGTCCAACAGGACTGGAATGTTTGCTCTCTTCTTCTCATGGGGCCCCTAGCTCTGGATCTGTGCTCAAGGCCCAGGTTCACTCCTAGGAGACAGCCTGGCATCTAAAGACAGAGGTCAGGTTCTTTTTCTTAACTCTAAGACTTTACAGGCCCATGAGCCTGGGAAAAATCACTCTAAGCTTAGTTTTGATTCATGTCCAGGGTCTACCCAAAAGGGTGAGAGTACTAGATATATAACATAGATCAGATATAGGTCGGCTATTTATTTCCTCTATGCTAAATCATAAAAGACTCACAAGTGTACATTAATAAATCATTAACAATTTATAGCAGCAACTTATAACTACTCTTGTTCTCTACTGGGAGGTTGATATTAAAAACAAGAAGCATTTATAGGTCTGCTAAATAAGCATTTCACATTATATTTGGGTCCTGCAGTATCTCCCTTGAGGTCCATGCCTCCTGAGGGGTTGAGCTCATCCCCCCATCTTCTCCATTAGCATTATAATGAATGTAGGGGATACCTCCGATAGCCCACAGACTGTCTCAGCTGAAGGACTCGGAAACTCCCTACCTCTCAAAGTCCAAAGTTTGTTTTCACTGCTAGAAAACTCCATCTCAGGATCCTGTTTGGTCCCCCATCTTCAGACAAAGAAACACAAAGCTGAGGTAGCCAGGGGCTCAAAGCCCAGGCTCAGGCCCACCCGTGCAGATACCTGCCTTAGCGGCTATGTGAGCACAGTCATTTCTGGCAGGGTGCAGAGGGCAAATTGCCCCTCCCCATTCCCTCACAGGAAGTCTAGGCCAAAGAACCAAGGGAGCACCCAGGGCTTGCTACGTCACCCCAAAATGGTGATGGTGAGCCCCATGTGTCCCCAGAAGTTACCAGAGGGAGCTCAGGGTCTTTGCTCCATGGGTTGAGCTACAATCCAACCGATGGGACAAATAGTAGCCTAGATGTAGACTGGAAGGGACCTCAAAGATCATCTCCAGGGGTTCTTAACCTGGGGTCCATGAACTTTTCAGAAAAATATACTTTGGCAACTATATTTCAATATAATGGGTTTGCTTTGTAATCCTATGTATTTTATTTCATTCATTGAGCAATATTATTCTGAGAAGGGGACCATAGGCTTCACCAGACTGCCAAAGGGGTCCATAAGATTGGGGGGCACGGAAGAATAAGCATCTGTAACAGCACCTACTGTGTGCCAGGCACCATGCTAAGTGCTTTACAATTCTTATCTCTTTTGATCCTCACAACCACCCTGGGAGGTCGGTGCTATTATTATCCCTATTTTACAGATGAGGAAACCAAGGCAAACAGAAGTTAAGGTCACCCAGGTAGTAAATGTCTGAAGCTAGATTTGAACTCAGGTCCTCCTGACAGCTAGCCCAGCATTCTATCCATGGTGCAATAATAATATTATACACAGATATACAGCTGCCCCCTTGAGGACAAGGATAATTTTTTTTTTTAGTCTCTGTATCCCCAGCCCTGATCATAGTGCTTGGCACACAGTAGGTATTTAATAAATATCTGGTGAGTTGAGTTTAATTGAATTGTTCACAGAATCTCATCAGAGTTGGAAGGGACCTCAGGACACCAGCTAGTCAAACTTATGTCCTGCTATGTAACCTACCTGGGCTCATCCCACCTTTTGTGCTTTGAGATCCCCACAGAGGGACTGACCAGTGCTCCCTGAACCCCATCCTCCCCATTTGGATAGCTCTGATTGTTAGGAAGGTTTGGGTTGGTTTTTCCTGACTTCAAGCTCACCTGCTTCTTGTTATTTCCACTCACACTTTCTAAACCAAGGATGGGGAACTTGTGACCTCAAGGCCACATGTGGCCCTTTGATTTGTTCAGTGAAGTTTGGGTTCAGTCAAAGGGCCACACTTGAGGACCTAGAGGACCACATGTGGCCTCGAGGCTGCAGGTTCCCCACCCCTGCTCTAGACCTTTCCTCAGTGACCAAATAGGGCAGCCCTTCAAATACTTGAAGGCAGTTTTCTGGTCCCACCTGAGTCTTCTCAATCAATAAGTCAGCCAAGTAGCTTTTATTAAGCACCTACTGTATGCCAGGTACTGTGCTAAAAACTTTAATAACATTTTCTCATTTGATCCTTACAGCCTGGAGGGCAAGGGCTATTATTATCCTCGTAATGATTGTTTCTCTCTCATATTAATAACTAATTATTGAGTCAGGATCAAGGTTTTCCCCTTTTCTACTTCTTCATCCAGAAATCAACCCACGCAGGGAAATCTTTCTCAAAGACTATTCCTGCTCACTGTGTTTACTCAGACAAGTCTGGGAAAACGTGGATTCTCTCTTTTGTCAGACAGGTAATATGGAAATTGATAAATCTCTATGACCAAGACCTGGGTTGTCCAAGTCACGTACCCCCATGACCCTTACTAGAAGATAGCCCAGGGGCAGCTAGGTGGCACAGTGGATAGAGCACTGGCCCTGAAGTCAGGAGGACCTGAGTTCAAATCCGGCCTCAGACTAAACACTTGGTGCTTACTAGCTGTGTGACCCTGGGCAAGTAACTTAACCCCAATTACCTAAAATTTTTTTAAAAAATAAAAAAAAAGAATATAGCCCAGCCCCTTATTGTAATAGCCATTTTCTCATTAATTCTTAACCAATCAGAGCTCATTGCCACCCTCAGGAGCACCTGCCCTTCCAAGGGCATATAAATTGTGAGCCCACTGCCATGAGGGGTCTTTGGCATTTAAGAGTACCACTGAGCTCTTTTTATTAATAAACATGCTAGCCTTATTAATAAAATGATTAAATTACCCAGAAACTGTGTCTCTAGAACTTTTTAAATGCCACACAGATGAGGAAGTGAGGCAAACAGGGTGATGTGACTTGCCCAGGGTCACACGGCTAGTAAGTGCCTGGGGTCAGATTTGAACTCAGGAAGATGGGTCTTCCTGACTCTAGGTCACCTTCATCATCCATGGGTAGATCCCAGGATCCTAGATTTGGAGACCAAAGGAACCTAAGAAGCATCTATTCCAAACCCCTAATTTTACAAGAGAGCAAACTGAGGTCCAGGGAAATGAAATAACTTGCCTAAGGTTATACAGGTAGTAACTATCAGAGATAAGATAAGTCCTTGAAGGTTGAATGGAGTCCCACCAGGAGAAGACACCTCCCTCTCCCTCAGGGAGACATGAATAAGACATTAACTAACTAAATTTTTAAATAAAGGATTAGACTAGGTGCTCTCCAAGGTTCCTTCCAACCCTGATATCCCCTGCTCTGAGGCCCCGCCCAACTCTGACCTTCCCTGTTCTAAGGCCCCTCCCAGCTCTGACATTCCCTGTTATGAGGCCCCTCCCAGTTCTGACATCCCCTGTCCTGAGGCCCCTCCCAGTTCTGACATCCCCTGTTCTAAGGCCCCTCCCAGCTCTGACATTCCCTGTTCTGAGGCCCCTCCCAGTTCTGACATCCCCTGTCCTGAGGCCCCTCCCAGTTCTGACATCCCCTGTTCTGAGGCCCCTCACAGCTCTGACATTCCCTGTTCTAAGGCCTCTCTCAGCCCTGACATCCCCTGCTCTGAGGCCCCTCTCAGCTCTGATATTTCCTGTTCTAAGGCCCCTTCAAACTTCACTGATACTCTCAGTGGACCCTGTTCACCTCCACTCTGACATTCTGTGCCCTAAGACTCCTCCCAGCTTTGATAGTCTGTGTTTTAACATGTCACAAAGCTGACATCCCCTCTAATTAATCCCAGATTAGTCCCCTTTCAACTCCAGAGATCTGTTCTCCTTTCTCTTGGCCAAAATCAGGAAGAATGTTCTTACTTGGCTGAATTGGGAAGAGAAGACACATTCAAAGACAAGCCAAACAGAAGCCCGGTGAAAGGAGAGAGGGAGAGAGAGAGAGAGGGAGAGAGAGAGAGAGAGAGAGAGAGAAGAGAGAAGAGAAGGAGAGGGAGAGGGAGGGAGAGGAGAGGGAAGGGAGAGGGAGAGGGAGAGGGAGAGGAGAGGAGAGGGAGAGGGAGAGGGAGAGGAGAGGAGAGGGAGAGGGAGAGGAGAGGGAGAGGAGAGGGAGAGGGAGAGGGAGAGGAGAGGGAGGAGAGGAGAGGAGAGGAGAGGAGAGGAGAGGAGAGGAGAGAGAGGAGAGAGGAGAGGAGAGGAGAGGAGAGGAGAGGAGAGGAGAGGAGAGAGAGGAGAGGAGAGAGGAGAGGAGAGGAGAGGAGAGGAGAGGAGAGGAGAGGAGAGGAGAGGAGAGGAGAGAGAGAGAGACAAACGGAGACAGAGGCAGAGAGAGAAATACAGAGAGAGACAGAGACAGAGAAAGCAAGCACGTACCCTGGCGCTGACATTGACTCCACACCAGAGGGCCCAGGCTGCCTGGTAATTGCAGTGCCCATCAGATTCCTCCCTGGAGAAATTCCTTGGCAGGGACCGTCACCCTGATCTCCTTCCAGAAGCAGGCAGACCACTGAGATCCAAACAGCTGCTGCTTTTTCCTCACAGAAATCTGCTCCCTGCACATCTGTGTCTCTATCCTGATGAATTTCAAGTTGGGAGCCCTGACATGGCAGCAACTGGAGACAGAAGCTTGGGAGGTTTGTTAGGGAGGCAAAAGGGTCTCCCTGTGGCTGGCCCCCCTGGCAGGGCCTAGACTAAATGCCAGAACAGGCAGAGGGAGCTGATATAATAATAACAGCCGTGTTGTTAATTGTTTTTCAGTGTCTGACTCTCTGTAACCTCTTTCTGGGCTTTTCTTGGCAGAGATACTGGAGCAGTTTGCCATTTCCTTCTCCAGTTCATTTGACAGATGAGGAAACCGAGGCAAACAGTGTGAAGTGACTTGGCCAGGGTCACACAACTAAGAAGTGTCTGAGGTCACACTTGAACTCAGGTCCTCCTGACTCCAGGCTTGGTACTCTATGCACTCCAGCACCACCTAGCTGCCCAATAATAGCCATAGCTGACATTTATTTTAATTTTGTCCATTTTTATTGATATCTTTTGTTTTCACGTCACTTTTGTTTCAAAGTCTCTCTCTCCCTCTTTTTTTTTGGGGGGGGCAAGAGAATTGGGGTTAAGTGACTTGCCCAGAGTCACACAGCTGGGAAGTGTTATGTGTCTGAGGTCAGATTTGAACTCAGGTCGTCTTGACTCTAGGGCTGGTGCTCTATCCACTGCACCACCTAGCTGCCCCTACTTCTGTTTCTAAATATCTGTTCTCTCCCTATCCACAGAGCCCATCCTTGCCTAAAGATTAAAAAAGAAAAAGGGAGAAAAAATAGTATTTCAACAAAATCAATCAACACATCAATTGTATCTGACAGTATATGTAGTGTTTCACACCTGTAGTCCCCCACCTCAGCAAAGAAGGGATTGAGACATGGTTTTCTCAACTCTTCTCAGGGGCCAAACTTGGTCATTTAAATTACACAAATTGCTGGTATTTATATAGAGCACAGGGTCAGCAAATTATGGCCCACAGGCCGAATCAGCTCTTCCCTTATTTTTGTGTAGCCTATGAGTTAAGGATGCTTTTTACTTTTGTAAATAAGGTAGTCTTGTATTAACACAAAGACAGGCCTGAGCCAATTGAAATGCAAGCTGAATGAAAGCCTCCCTTGGAGAAGGGGGATGGGGTGGGGTGGGAGAGGCTGGAGGTGTTTATTTTGCCCCACTTTGAGCCACCCAAGGACAGAGTCCTCACCACCTGTGGAGCCTCAGGACCAGTGGGCCCCACCCCCACCCCCTCACTCCACAGATAGGAGCAAAGTCTCATTTTGAACTCTAGGACCTGACTCATTTATTGTTGTTCAGTCATTTCAGTTGTGTCCAATGCTTCATAACCCCATTTGGGGTTTTCTTGGGTAAAGATGCTGGAGTGGCCTGCTATTTCCTTCTCCGTCCAGTTCCTTTTACAAATGAGGAAACTAAGGTAAACAGAGTTAAGGGACTTGTCCAGGGTCACACAGCTAGGAAGTGACAAGTGTCTGAAGCTGAATTTGAATTCAGGTCCTCCTGCCTGCAGGGCCAGTGTTCTATTCACTGCACCACCTAGCTGCCCATTGTTAGCTATAATTGATATTATTAAATGAGATAATGATTGTAAAGTTCTTAGTACAGTACCTATATAGCACATAGTAAATGCTATATAAATGTTAACTTTTAATATTCAATGAGATAATTATAAAGTGCTTAGCACAGTGCCTGGCACATAGTACGTGCCATATAAATAAATGTTAGCTATTGTTATTAAATGGAATAATATTTGTAAAGTACTTAGCATCATGCCCAGCACATAGTAGATGTTATAGCAATGTGAGTTTTTATTATTATTCAATAAGATGATAATTATATAAAGGGCTTAGCAGAGTGCAGGGCATACAGTAGGCACTATATAAATGTGAACTGTTATTATTATTGTTAGTGAATAAAGGGTAAATGGAAGAAGTTGTAGGTATTACCATAAGCACACCAGAGTATTGGAGGGGCAGTGCCCTCAAGGGTTAGAAAGACTTGGGTCTGCCTTTGACCTCGCCCCTTACTAGTTGTGTGATCATATCCAAGTCCCTTTGCCTCTACCCATCTGTAATGGGGAAAATTGTACCTGATTCACAGTTATTGTGATTTTTTTTTTTAGTGAAGCAGTTGGGGTCAAGTGACTTGCCCAAGGTCACACAGCTAGGCCATGTCAAGTGTTTGGTCTGAGGCCGGATTTGAACTCAGGTCCTCCTGACTTCAGGGCCGGTGCTCTACCCACTGCGCCACCTAGTTGCCCCCCATTGTGATTCTTTTATGAGATAATCTACTTCAAGCACTTTGCAAAGCTCCAAAGCTAATATAATTTCAATTATATTATTTCCTTTAATTAATTTTTGATGAACTGAATGCCACATGCAAGTACTGGGCCAGGCACTGGAGATTCAAAGATTAAACCAAACTGCTTCATGACCTTAGTCATCAAACATTAATTTATTAAATAACTGCTATGTTCCAGGCAAGCGAAGTAGTGGGAATACAAAGACAAATAAAAAGAAAGACAGTGTTCCCCCTCACAGAGCTTCTGTTCTTTTTTTTCTGCTACAACAAAAGGAACTTTACTTAAAAATAATTTCTTTAATGTTTTAAAATTAATTTATTTTAGTTTTCAACATTCACTTCCAGAAGATTTTGAGTTCCAAATTTTTTCCCCCTTCCTCCCCAAGACGGCATGCAATCTGGTATAGGCTCTGCAAATAATATTGTACCTATTTTCACATTAGTCATGTTGTAAAGAAGAATTAGAACCAATGGGAAGAACCATGAGAAAGAAGAAAAAAAAAAGAAAGAAAAAAAAGAGCAAATAGTATGCTTCGATCTGCATTCAGACTCCATGGTTCTTTCTCTAGATGTGTACAGCATTTCCCATCACAAATCTTTTGGAGTTGACTTAGAGACTTGCATTGCTAAGAAGAGATAAGTCTATCAAAGTTAGTTATTGCACATTGTGGCTGTTACTGTGTACAATGTTTTCCTGGTTCTGCTCATTTCACTTTGCATCAGTTCACATAAGTCTTCCAAGGTTTTTCTGAAACCATTCTGCTCATCATTTCTTTGTTTTTGTTTTTGTTTTTAGGCAATTGGGGTTAAGTGACTTGCCCAGGGTCACACAGCTAGTAAGTGTCAAGTGTTTGGTCTGAGGTCGGATTTGAACTCAGGTCCTCCTGACTTCAGGGCTGGTGCTCTACCCAACTGTGCCACCCCATTTCTTTTTTTTTTAAATTAATTTATTTTTAGTTTTCAACAATCACTTTCATAAGCTTTTGAGTTTTAAATGTTCTCCCCCTCCCAGCCCACCTCCCTCCCCAAGGCAGTGTGAAATCTGATATAGGCTCTACATATACATTCTTATTAAACATATTTTCACATTAGTCATGTCGTAAAGAAGAATTAGAACCACAAGAAAGAAGAAACAAAACACAACAGAAGAAAAAAGAGAACAAATAGTATGCTTGATCTGCATTCAAACTCCATAGTTCTGTCTCTGGATGTGGATAGCATTTTCTATCACACTGCTCATCATTTCTTATAGCACAATAGTATTCCATACATTCAGATACTACAATTTGTTCAGCCATTCCCCCTAAAAATAATTTTTTTTGGCAGACTTGGGTGAATAGGGAAAAGCTCTTTAGTTGGCTATGTATAGGAATGAAAAATAGTTAATAAATAACATTAGTGTAACAGACCTCTAAACATTAACAATGCATTGGCAGACAAAGTGGACTTAACCCAAAATGAATCTTAAAGCTCTGCTAATTATTCAAGGAGTTTCCATTCTAATGAGGGAAGACTATGGTTAGTGGGGGGAAGGTGACCATGTTGGGTGGGACATGCTGGAGAAGACAAGAGAATCAGGAAGTCAGAAAGCAGAGGCAGGGAAATGAAGGTATGAATGTGTTCGGTCCGGCTCTAGGCCCTCCATAAAATGAAGGGTCTCCAGGAACTGCCCAATCGGAGGAAGAGGCCAAGGAATCTGCCATCTTGAGATGGCTGCTGGAGAATGCACAAAAGAGGGACAGGCCAGTACTTCAATGGCTGTGGGCTACCATCCATGTAGGTCTTGTCTCCAGTGGGAATCATGGAATCTCAGAGTCGGAAGAGACCTCTGAGGCTGTCTAGCCCAATATGTGTCCAAACAGGAAACTCCTCTGGCATTTCTGGCAAGTGGTCATCTTCCAACTTCTGCCTGAGGAACTCCATTGATGGGGAACTCACTACCTCCTAAGGCATCCCAGAACACAAGCCATTCACACTTTTTAAGCCTGGTCACCTCTTGTCCAGGTCCTCCCTTAAATCTGCTCCCAACATGCGAGAGGGCTTTCCTCTAACTCTCCTAGAATTACATGAAGACCAGAGCTGCACACGGGCTGTCCATCTGATAGCCAGCCCTCTCACTACATGACCTGCAGCTTCCTCTTCACTGGTATGCTCCTTGATGATGTCACCCTTTTGTGTGCTGTTGGCCATTGGCATATACTGTATCCTGTTTATGTGCACCAGGGGTTCCCATTGGCCTTTGGGGTTCTGGTTAATTTTGTTTTCTAGCTGTCACTGGATCTGGCCTCTGTCCTCTCTGGGCAGGTTTCCTCCACCCAGTTGTCAGTGGACTTCCCTTCGGTGCTTCTTAGACTATACTCATACAGGGAGATTGTCTATCCCACCCCAAGTAGAATGTGAGTGTGTGTGTGTGTGTGTGTGTGTGTGTGTGTGTGTGTGTGTTTAGCACCCCGAGATGGATTACTGCAGATGGGCACCTTCTCTGAAACCTTAGAGCCCCAGAGCTAATTGTAGAATTGATTTGAATTGAATCAAAGGTGGGTCCTCTTTGCACACTAAACCCACAGACACCTTACCTTCCTGTTCATTTCTCGTCCAAGATCTTCCTGGTGCTGGGGCTAGGCCAGGAGCAGCTGTGAGATCATGGGAAGGGCCTTAGAACATCAATGTCAGGAGTGGGAGGGACCTTAGAACAGGGGATGTCAGAGCTGGGAGGGGCCTTAGAGCGGAGTCAGAGCTGGGAGGGCCTGTTCAGAGCTGGGAGGGGCCTGAGAGCAGGGGATGTCAGAGCTGGGAGGGGCCTGAGAGCAGGGGATGTCAGAGCTGGGAGGGGCCTGAGAACAGGGGATGTCAGAGCTGGGAGGGGCCTGAGAACAGGGGATGTCAGAGCTGGGAGGGGCCTGAGAACAGGGGATGTCAGAGCTGGGAGGGGCCTGAGAACAGGGGATGTCAGAGCTGGGAGGGGCCTGAGAACAGGGCATTTCAGAGCTGGGAGGGACTTTAGCATATAGATTTCAGGGACTGGAAAAGATTTCTACCTCATAAATTTAGAGCTAGAGTCAGACTACGAATCATCCTATAGAATTCACCTGTTTTGTTGGTGTTCAGCCATGTCTAACTCTTCAACACCCCATTTTGGGTTTTCTTGGTAAAGGTACTGGAGTGGTTTGCCATTTCTTTCCTTAGCTCATTTGACAGATGAAAAAACTGAGGCAAACAGGGTAAAGTGACTTGGCCCAGGTCACACAATTAGGAAGTGCCTGAGGTTGGATTTGAACTCAGGAAGGTGAGTCTTCTTGACTCCAGGCTGGGGGGAGACTCTACCCACTGAGCTACCTAGCTGCTCAGTTAAGTCCAAACCCCTTATTTATGCAAACAGGGCCAGTGAGGTCTAAATGACTTGCCCGAAGTGACCTGAGAATACTGAATGTTCCAAAGGACCTTAGAAATCTTCTGTTCGAGGCTGACTTCAGAAAAACCTGGAAAGACTTATATGGTCTGATGCTGAGTGAAATGAGCAGAACCAAGAGGACTTTGCACACAATAACAGCCACGTTATGCAATGACTAAGATTGTTAAACTAAACCCTTCTCAGCATTATGAGGATCTAAGACATCTCCAGAGTCCTCGGGATGTTAAATGCTGTCCACATCCAAAGAAAGAACTATGGAAGTCGAATCGCCATCACTTATTTTTACCTTCTGTTGAGTTTTGTTTCATCTTTCTGATGGTTCCTCCTATTGGTTTTAATTTTTACTTACAACTTCACTAATGTGAAAATATGTATCATGGGTATGTAAATGTAAAGCCTATATCAGATTGTGCGCTGTCTTGGGGAGGGTGGAGGGGGAGGAAAAGGGAGAAAAAAAAATTCAACTCAAAAGCATATGGAAAAAAATAAATTTAAAAAAAATCTTCTGTTCATAACCCCGATTGCCATATAAGCTCCTGGAGGGCAGGGACTGTTTACTCTGGGTAAGTCACTTAACCCCAATTGCCTCACCAAAAAAAAAAAACCCAAAAAAACGCAACTTCAGTTCCAGTTATTCCCACACACACACACATATTGTACTCTCAGCACCCATCACGGGGGCCTGGCACATAGAAGGTGCTTAATAAATGTTTTTTGACTGCCCAGAAGAGGAACCTTGGCCTAGAGAAGAAAATTGATGTGCTGAAGGTCACATCACAGACCCAAGACCAAAATGATCAGTTTCCTTGCTAACTTTACACACCTTGTTGCAGCTTGGGGCAATCTTAGCCCATCCTCCCCTCCCCAGGTGGAGGACTCCCCTATCAGATTGTGAGCACCTTGAAAGCAGAGACCATGTTTTTGTCTCTGTTGCATCCTCTCGCCTTAGCACAGTGCCCGGCACACAGTAGGAGCTTATTACATGTTTGTTGACTATTTGGTGTGGGGGGCCCAGTCAATCAAGAAGCATTTATTAAGTGCCTACTATGTGCTAGGAGTTGTGCCAAAGGGTGGGCATGTACGTTCAACTGAGTTCATCCTCCCGAGCAGTTTCCCCACCGGCGATCCCTAGGTAGCACGGGGCAGGAGGATGGGAGGGGGAAGGGCGTGGGGCGGGGGCGGGGAGCTTGTGTGTAGGTCGGTGTGTTTGGGTGCTCGTCTGGGGCACGGAGAGCCAGGCGAGGTGGGGGCCTCGGCGCGAGGATGCGCAGATGTAGGCGAGGAGGCGGCCCGGCAGGCAGAGCCCCGGCCGCGGCCCTGGGTGGGGAGTAGGAGCGGAGGGAGCTGCGCCCGCGGGGCCGGTCTGCGGCCCATCGCGCCGCCCCTTTCCCGGGGCCCTTCCGCCGGCCCTGGGCACTCGCCGTGCTAGGAAGCCTGCCCGCCCCCGGGCCGGGGGGAGCGCACCGGAGGAAGAGGAAGATCGAGAGCGGCGGCAACGGCGGCGGCCGGAGGAGGGAGGAGAGAGGGGGAGCCAGAGGAAAGGACTAGCCCGCGGCTGCAGCCCCCGCTCCCCGCCGCGCGATGGAGGCCCCGGAGCAGCAGCAGCGGCAGCGGCAGCGGCGGCGGCGGCGGCGGCGGCAGCAGCAGCAGCAGCAACAGCGCAAGCAGCGGCGGCGGCTCTAGCCCGGCGGCCCCCCGCCGCGTGCGCCAGTGGCCATGGCCTTGGTGACCCTGCAGCGATCGCCCACGCCCAGCGCCGCCTCCTCGTCCGCCAGCACTAGCGAGGTGAGTGAGGGGCCGAGCCCAGGGCGCCGAGGCCCGTGCGTCCCTCCCGGGACAGCCAGGCCCCTGCTGCAGCCAGGCCGGCCAGCCCCCCGGCTCGGCGGCGTCGCCCTGGCCCCGGGCGTATCTTGGGGGCCCTTCCTGAGCCGCGGGGGGCGGGGGGCTGGGACCCTCTGGATCCGTCTGGGAGACTCTGGGGCCGGATCTCAGTGTTCCCGGGTCTCTGCCTGAGTCTCTCTCTGTGTGTCTGTATCACTGCGTCTCTCCTTTAGTTTCTATGCATCTCTTCCCGAGTCTCTCTGCGTGCCTGGGTGCCTCTGGGGGTCCTGGCTGAGAATCTTGGTCTCTCTCTTAGTTTCTATGTGTCTCTCTCTGAGTTTCTGTGCCTGTGTCTGTGTGTCTGTATGTCTGCATCTCTTGGCTTCTCTGTGTCTCCCTGAGAGTCTCTAAGCCTGGGTCCCTTTGGGCTTCTTCCTGAGTCTCTCTCTGTGACTGGATGACTTCCTCTTCCCTCAGTTTCTCTGGGTCTCTTTCCGACTCTCTGTGTCCCTGGGTCCCTCTGGGCTCCTTGCTGAATCTTTCTGTGGGTGTCTGTATGACTTGGGGTCTCCCTGGATCCTTCTCTTAGTCTCTCTGGGTCTCTTGGGGGTTTGAGTGCCTCTGGGTATCTAACTCTTTGTCTTTCTGGACCATCTCTGTGTGTCTCAGTCTCAGTGTGTGCCTGGATCCCTCAGTTCCTCACTGGATCTCCCTTTGTGTGGGTCACGTCAAGCTCATCTCTTAAGTCTCTGTCTTTCTGGATATCTCTTTGGGCCTGGTTCTCACGGGTATGGCACTCAATCTTCTCTGGATATCTCTGGGTCATTCTGGATTTCTTTCTGAGTCTCTATGCTTGGGCCGCTCTGATCCTTCTGTGGTTTTCTGTATTACTCTGGGTCTCCCTCCCTCTGTGTGTCTCTCTCTAGGTCTCCATGCGCGTGTTTCTGGGATCACCATTTGTCTCTCCTGCTTTCTGTGTCTTGAGCTCTCTGGTTGTGTCTGTGTGACTGGGTCGTTCAGGGTAATTGACTTTTAGTCTGTATCTGCATATTCATATATGTGGGTTTCTGTGCCTGTGTGTGTGTGTGTGTGTGTGTGTGTGTGTGTGTGTGTATGTGTGTGCTTCAGAGAGAGAGAGAGAAAGTAAGAGGATGGGAGAGAAAGAGGTCAATCGCACCTATGATTCTGTATCTTTCTTTGCCCCTTCTTTCTTGGGGGAGGATGGGTCAAGGAGAGCAGGGCACAGGTCAGAGGTTCCTCCTCCGGAGCTGAGTGAGGGATACTTGGTGGTAGTGGGCCAGTGAAGAGCCCTCTGCCCCCCATGGTCACCCCCAAGTATCCACCACTGTCCACTTGCCTTGAGAACCTCTGCCTAGGCTGCCTTCAAGCCAGAATGCTTACCCTGTAGACATTCATAGGTCTGGAGAGGGATATAAGGAGTGTACTGTCCTGAGGAGGCAGGGAGGCTTAGAAGAAAACCTGACCAGGCTAGGAAATTGCCTGGTGACTTTTGGAGGACTCTTGTTTTGGGAGGGGGGGGGATTGCCTGAGGACTTGGAAACTGTGCATTTGGAAGGCCAGCCTCAGTCTCTTGGCTTCTGGCCTCTGTTTTCCTGGACTTTGTGGGTATGCCTGTATGAGGAGGCCTGGGTTCAAATACAGACTCAGATAAACTTCTCTAAGGTTCATTTCTTCATCTCTAAAATGGGGATAATGGGGGCAGCTAGGTGGCGAAGTAGATAGAGTACCGGCCCTGGGATCGGGAGTATCTGAGTTCAAATCCAGCATCAGATACTTGATGCTAGCTGTGTGACCTTGGGCAAGTCACTTAACCCCATTGCCTAGCCAAAAGAAAAGAAAAAGAATAAAATGGGGATAATAATAATAATAACACCTGCTGCATAGGGTTGCTGTGAGATTTAGGTGAGACTGGACCTGGAGGTTCCTAAGGAACTCCCAGCCTTCTTCTGTGCAGCTTAGGGCTTATTTTGAGAGTTACCCAGGGTCACACAGTCAGTATGGGTCAAAGGTGACCTCTGAACCCAGCTCTTCCTGGGTCCCCAGCCAGCTTTTAATCCAGTAGGACATGATGTCTGCAAGTGAGAGAATATGTGTAAAGCTCTTGAAGGACTGTATAAATGTCAACTAATTATAATTAATTATTGTTATTCTCTATCAAAAGGAGCTAGGGCTCAACTTGGCTGTTTCTGGGACCTCAAAAGGGAAGCAATAGGGAGTAGAGCCCTGGACTCGGAGGCAGTAACACCTGAGTTTAAATCCCAGCTTTACCACTAACTACCTGTATGACCCTGGGCAAGTCACTTAAGCTGTTAGGGCCTCAGTTTCCTCATCTCTCATAACTCTAGACCTATGGGCCTTAGAAGAGAAACCAGCTTTAGCAGCCCCATCTGAGGCTGTGATGGTGAGGTCACCTGAGATGATACACTAGCCTGTGACACCCTTCTCCCCCTTCCCTCCAAGAAGGGGCTTTTCTTAAACCTGTTAAAATTCTCAGCTCAGTACCTATTGCCATCCACTGCTGGCTGGCCTCTGGGCCTATCTTGGGTTAACATTCTTAAAACTACCATTGGCAGATTATTTTTATTAAGTTCCAGAAACCCAGTGGCCCCATGAAGAAGGTACAATTAGACTTCTTTCCTGCTGCTTTGATCAGAATTCTGATGAAACAATAAGCTTCAAAGAGGATGGGGTGTCCCAGACTCTGAGAGAAGGTGGGGTGCCCCAGGCTCTGAGAGAGAAGATGGGGTATCCCTGGCTCCAAGAGAGAGGATGAGGTGTTCTGGTCTCTGAGAGAGAAGATGGGGTGTCCCAGGCTCCGAGAGAGAGGATGGGGTGCCCCAGGCTATGAGAGAAGATGGGGTATCCTGGGCTCAGAGAATATGGGGTGTCCCGAGGTCCCAGAGAGAGGATGGGGTATCCATGGCTCCAAGAGAGAGGATGGGGTACCCTGGGCTGTGAGAGAAGATGGGGTATCCTGGGCTCAGAGAGAGAATATGGGGTATCCCGGGCTCCCAGAGAGAGGATGGGGTATCCATGGCTCCAAGAGAAAGGATGGAGTGTCCCTAGCTCCAAGAGAGAGGATGGAGCACCCCGGACTCTGAGAGAGAAGATGGGGTGTCCCAGGCTCCCAGAGAGAGGATGGGGTACCGCAGACTCTGAGAGAGCATGGGGTGTCATGGGCTAGAGTGAGGGATAAATATTATTAAATGGAGGTGAACATTCCAAGCTCTGGGCTGTTTACCAGAATCTCTTCTGGACTTTGGTGGTCACTGAGGATGTCTTGTCTCCTCTGGTAGATTGTTGTCTCCTGGAAGGGAGAGGGTGGAGCTTTATTCAGTCTACATGCCACCCCTTCCCACAAGAGCCATTAACTTACCCATGCTCCCTGAGTGTTCATAGAATGAACGAAGGCACAGGTGCTGTTTGAGCAAAGGAAAGGAGATATTTGATCCTGTCTTTGGTCAAGAGGACATTGTTCTGAGCACACCAGGGGAAGGAGAGCTGGCCGAAGAAGGCGCCCCCTGTCCTGCACTCGGCAACTGTGTGACCTTGGGGGAGGCCTTGGGGGCTTCATCTTCTAAGGAATGAGAAGGTTGGACTGGATGATTATCAAGGCTCTGACATCCGCTGTTCTAAGGCCCTCCCAACTCCTATGTTCTATATTCCCTCTCCTTGAGGCCTTCCCAGCTCTGACATTGTATGATCCCATCATGTAGCTCCCTCTTACCCCTAAACAAGGGCCTGCGGTGATCTCTCAGTGTCTGTCCTGCAGGGACCTCAAGCGGCCGTAACTCTGACACACCTCACCATCTCCACACAAAGTGGACTTCATGCAGCCCTGAAATGCTTTCTGGGGTGAGACAGAACAGACTCAGGCCTCAGACACAGCAGCTCTGAGCCATCCCCCTTCTTGGCAGCATCTCTCCCTCCCCCTCTCTCTCTCTCTCTCTCCACTCCCTCTATTCCTCCCTTTTCTCTCTCTCTCCCTCTTTCTCCTCTGTGTCTTTCTACCTCCCTCCCTCCTTCTCTCTCTCCCTCTCCCTCTCCCTTTCTCCTCTCTCTCTCCTCCCTCCCCCCTTGTCCCTCTCTCTCTCCCCCTCCCTTCTCCTTCTCTCTCTCTCTCCCCCCCTTTCTCCCCCTCCCTCCTTCCTCTAGTCCCTTTTATCCTGTGTGAGTGAGTGACATCCCCCAGCATGGGGAATGGGGGATAGAGACAAGACACTGCTTCTCTCCTCTGCTTGGGGCTGAGTTTGAATTGAGGCAGCAGGGAATGATTGGATAGAGAGCTGGACTCCTCATCCAGAAGACCTGGATTCAGTTCCTTCCTCTGACATATAACTATGTGACCTTGGATAAGTCACTTCCCTTCCTCAGGATTCCAGAGTAGGAGCTGATCTGCTGTTGGTTGAGGATATTTTCTCGCTAGAGCTTCCCTACATGGATAAAATCATTCAGTCAAGGCATTTTAAAGTACCTACTATGTTCCAGCCACTATGCTAAATACTGAGAATACAAAAACAGGCAAAGCAGAGGTGGGGGGGAAAGGGCAAGGGAGTGGGGAGGAGGGGCGTTTGAATATTATTATTTTTTTTAGGCAATTGGGGTTAAGTGACTTGCCCAGGGTCACACAGGTAGTAAGTATCAACTGTCTGAGGCAGAATTTGAACTCAGGTCCTCCTGACTCCTGCACCGGTGCTCTATCTACTTACTGTACCACCTGCTGCCCTGCTGAATTCTTAAAAACAAGAATTTCTACAAATAGATACCAACGATTACTATTGCAGCAGACATCTAAGGTGTTAATGGGAATCATATTTGAAAATTTACTCCATGGCAAAGCTTGAATGGCATTAGAAATGATCTTTTCCAACTGCCCATTTTATAGAGGAGAAAACTGAGTCTCACAGAGAGGTGGGGTAGCTTGCTCAAGGTTGCACAGATTGGACATAACAGACTCAGGATTCAAACCTGTTCCTCTGATTTCGAGTACAGTGGCCTTTCCCCCTTACCATATATTGCCTCCATCTTCCAGAGGGATAAGCTGAAGCTCAAAATGAGATCAATTCAATTCAATAAACATTTATTAAGTGCCTACACTGTGCTGATCAGAGAATCATCTTTCAGAATCCGAAGAGAGTTTAGAGATGGCCTCGTCTAACCCTATCATTTCACAGAGGCCCAGAGAAGGGAAAGGATATTCCCAGTGTCCCGCAGGTCAGTGAATGGCAGAGTTCCTGTCCAGCTCTCCTTGTCTGACAAGGTTTTCCCATTTCTCTGGGTGTGGCAGGCCAGGCAGTAGGCGCCAAGCTTGGGTGTCTCTCATCCCAGCTGGGCCTTCTAACCTTCTCCCTTGGAATGAGATCCCCAGCCGACTCCCTGGGCAGCTTGGCCTCTCCTGGCTGGGTGTCCTATTCCTCCTCTCACAGGGGAGCCCGTGGCCAGCTTCCCTCTCGGTTCAGCCTCCCATCTCTTCCAGCCATCACTGCTTTCCAGGTTTCTCTTTCACCTCTCAATGGGCACCTCTGTGTGACGGGCGGAATATGCCAAGCCCCAGAGGGCTGAGCTGTTGGGGATTTTTTTTCTTTCCGGTTTTCTGTGTACGGGGCAAAAATGAAGAAAAATAACTCAAGGGCACAAAAAGCAATAACTCCTGACCGTTCAGAAATCCTTTAAGGCATATTAAATATTGCTTGTCTTAGTTTTACATAAATAAACCAACCATTTAGAATGTTTCATAGTTCACATCTCTGTGATTGTCAAGACAATTTTAAGTCCTTTTTTTTTTAATGGAAAAAGCCTTTGATTTGGACTCAAAGGACCTGAATTTGAATCTGTTGTTACCAGGATTCGATTACTTGGGCAAGTGTCTTCCTCACTTTCTGCCTTGGTTTGCACATCTGTAAAATGAGAGGGTTGGTTTTGAGAGCCCTCTGAGGTCCTTTCTAGCTCTAGATCTGAGCCTGTATTCTTATGACTGGAATTCAAGGCTCAGCCCTACCGTTTACTAGGTGTGTGGCCACAAGAATCACTTCCCTTGTTAACTAATGCCTCAGTTTCTTCATCTGCAGAATCAGAATGTGATAATCCTTGGTCTGCCTCTGAGACCAGAGGGCTTTATAAATCTAAATGCCCCAGGGAGCAGGAGCTGTCCTTCCTTCTGACTTCACTCCCGATTTCTCTTGTCTCTAGTCTGTTTGTCCAGAGGTGTTTGCATGTTGTCTTCCCCTTTAGGCTGTGAGTTCCATGAGGGCAGGGACTGAGTTTTGCCATTCTCTGGATTCCCAGCCTTTAGCACAGTGCCTGGCACATAACAGTCACTTAATAAATACCTGCGTTGATGTCAATTATCTTTTCAGATAATAATGATAACCGATATTTCCTCATGTTTTTAAGGTTGGCAGTGTTTTTAGATACACTCTTTCCTTTCAGACACTCTCATATTGTGTCTATCTTAAAGACCATGGTAGGGAAGGAGGGGTACTTCTTTTTTCTTTAAAAAATTTTTGTCTCGTTTTTACATTGCCTTTCTAAATATATCTCCTCCCCTACCCACTTCAGAGAGCCATCCATTTATGACATAAAATACAAAGGGAAGAGAGAGAGAAGAGGAGGGGGGAGGGAGAGAAAGAGGGGGTAGGGGAGATGGGGGTAGGAGAGATGGGGGAGGGGGAGAGAGAGAACAAAGACAGAGAAGGATGGGGGAAGGAGGGGGAGAAGAAAGAAGGGGGGAGAGAGAGCGCGAGCTTGCAGTTCATCCAAACTAGCCAGTGGATCAACTCAGTCTGACAGTGTATACCTCTATCACATTCCCTAGCCTTCTACCTCTGGGTGGTTGTCTTTTCAGCTGATGCTTAGAATAGGAGAAAGAACCCTGGACTTGGAATCCCCAAGCCCTGGATTCAGGTCCCAGCTTCACCCCTCATTAGCGGTATGACTCTGGCCAAGTGACTTTCCTTCTTTGCCTCATTGTGCTCATCTGTAAAATGGGGTTGATCACGCCTTCCCTGTTTTGTCTCACGGGCTGCTGTGAGGATCAAAAGAGATAGTCATGGAAGTCTTAAACGTTTTAGCTCTATAAAGGGCCTTAGAACCCATTGTGGGAAAGGCCTGGATTTGGAATCTGGAACCTTGGGCTCCAGTCTTGGCTCTATACCTGAATGCCCATAGGATAATGACCAATCCCAGCACTTAGCACAGTGCCTGGCATGCATGTAGGCAAATGTTTGTTGACTGACTGACTGACTTACTCATGTATACAGTGATCTGGGTAGACTGGATAATGTCAGGTGCCCTTTGTAGCTCTTAATCCTTTGACCGTGCAGTGCTGTGGCCAGACGGACATGGAGCCCTCAAACTTTCTGTACGACATCTCTGACAAATGGTCGTTCAGCCTCTCCTTGAAGACCTCCAATAAGGACTTGCTCACCACTTCTTGAGGCAATCCATGACCCTTTGAGACAGCTCTGGTTGTGAGGAAGATGTTGCTGACATCAGGCTGAAAGTGGCCTCTTTGAAACTTCGAACCATTAGGTACTTAGATGATGTTAGTGGACAGGGGGCTGGATGTGAAGTCAGGAAGACCTAAGTTCATATCTTGCCTCATGCACTTGCTGGTAGTGGGGCTCCAGGCATGCCAAGGGGCTCCTTTTACAACCTTGAGCAAGTCCTCCCCACTCCTGGCCTCGAAGGTCTTGCCATGCTCTAGAACCAGGCTCCTATGACCCTGCTATGGCTTACAAAGGACTTTCAAGAGACTTTGCTCTGTGAAGTGAGCAGAACCAGGAGAATGTTTTACACAGTAATAGCCACGTTGTCTGATGACTAACGTTGATACATGTGAGTTGGACTGTTTCCTTCTTACTCTGACATTCTGTGAAAGATGATTCATTTTCTCCTTCAATTCTTGGAGTGACCAACTGATCATCACCTTTTAAAGCCATGATAATGAGGTTGATGATATTAGCTTCTCTTTATAGGTCAATCAGTGAACAAGCATTTATTAATCACCTACTACATGTATGCCAGGCACCATGCTAGGTGCTAGTGACACAAAGTTAAAGAATGAAACAATCCTTCTTCTTAAGGAGGAGCTTGTATTACCCCTTGTGTAAGCTTGAGCAAGTCACTCCCTCCTCTTGGCCTCAGTTTCTATAGAATAAGGAGGTTAGATGAGCTGGCCTCGAAGGTCCTGCCAAGCTCTAGATCCAGGCTTCTAGGATTCCTCTCTGGCTTAAAGCACTTTAAAGAGACTTTGCTCTTCCAGCTTTTCTTCTCTGTAAACTGAGGGAATTGGGCTCCATGTCTTTCTGGCTGGAATATTCCATGGGGCATAATAATAGCACTCACTTTGAGAGAGAGGTTAAAATGAGATCATATTTGTAAAGTACTTTGTAAACCTTAAAACATTATATAAATACTAGCTATTATTATTCCTACTACTGTCTTCTGGGCCCAAGAAGACCAAGTCTCTTCTCTCTTACATGTGACAACCCTTCAGATACTTGCAGAAAAATGATAACTGGATTGAGATTAGATAGCATTGATTTGTGGTGGACCCAGTTGGGAAAGTTTATAACTTCCTCCAGGTCCATTGTCTTCACATGAAAAGGAAGCAGATAGTGGGATTTATTTAGTCAATAAGCATTAAGTGTCTACTATGTACTAGGCCCTGTCCTAAGTGCTGGGGATACAAAGAAAGGGAAAAAACTGTCCCTACCTCCAAGGTATGGGTCAGACAACAGGTAAGTAGGTATGTACAAACAAGCTATCTCCAGGATATAATGGGGATAATCCACAGAGGAAAGGTGTCCTGTAGAAGGCATGATTTTAGCTGGGACTTGAAGCCAGGAGGTGGTGATGAAGAGGGAGAGAATTCCCAAGCACAGGGGATAGCCAGTGAAAATGCCCAGTCAGGAGATAGAATATCTGGTGGGAAGAACAGCCAGGAGGCCAGTGTCACTGGATTGAAGAGTACGGTGTAAGAAGACTGGAAAGGTAGGAGGGGGCTGGGTTATGAAGGGCTTTGAATGCCAAACATCATTTTGTATTTGCTCCTGGAGGTGTTAGGGGGACATTGGAGTTTATTGAGGAGGGGGTGACATGATCAGCCCAGTGCTTTAGGAAAATCCCTTTGGTGGCAGAATAGAGGATGAATTGGAGTGGAGAGAGACTTGAGGCAGGCAGACCCACAGCAGCTATTGCAGCAATCCAGGTGTGAGGTGATGAGGGCCTGCACCAGGGTGATGGCAGCACCAGAGGATAGAAGGAGGTGTATTTGACAGATGCTGCAGAAGTGAAATCAAACAGAGGTGTTGCAAAGGTGAAATGGACAAGAAATAGTGCAGAAGAGAAATTGAGGAGAGATGCTGCAAAGGTGAAATAGACAAAAGATGCTGTAGAGGTGAAATTGATCAGAGGTACTGTAGAGGTGAAATTGATGAGAATGGTTACAAAGGTAGATATGATGGAGTGAGAGATAGTGAGGAGTCCACGGTGACTCCTAGGTTGGGAACCTGAGGGACTGGGAAGATGATGGTGCCCTTGACAGTAATACGGAAGGTGGAGGCAGGGAGAGGATTTGGGGGAAAGATAATGAGTTCTGTTTTGGCTGTGTTGAGTTTCAGATGTCTTTGGAACGTCCAGTTTAAGATGTCCAATGGGCAATTGGAGATGTGAGACTAGAGATCAGGAGAGGAGTTAGGACTGGATGAGTTGATCTGAGAGTTTGAACATAGAGATGATAATTAAATCTATGACAGCTGATGAAATTATCAAGTAAAATAATATAAAAGGAGAAGAGGGCCCAAAAAAGAGCCGTATGGGACATCTATGATTAGAGGTCTAGATGAGGATCTAGCAAAGGAGACAGAGAAGGAATGGTCAGATAGATTGGAGGAGAACCAGGACAGAGCGGTGTCCCAAAAACCTAGAGAGAGGAGACTATAAAGGAAAAGAAGGGGATCAGCAATGAGAGGTCAAGAAGAATGATAAGTGAGAAAAGACTGTTATTAGATTTGGCAATTAAGAGATCATTGGCATCATTCCCCATTGATAAATGGTCAAAGGATATGAACAGGCAGTTTTCAGAAGAAATCAAAGCTATTTATAGTCATATGAAAAAATGCTCTAAATCACTATTGATGAGAGAAATGCAAATTAAAACAACTGTGAGATGATACCTCACCTGTCAGATTGGCTAACATGACAGAAAAGGAAATGACAAGGGAATGTGGGAAAATTGGGACACTAATGCACTGTTGGTGGAGTTGTGAACTGATCCAATGGTTCTGGAGAACAATTTGAAACTGTGCCCAAAGGGCAGCCAAACTCTGAATACTTTTTGACCCAGCATTGCCACTGCTAGGTCTGTATCCCAAAGAGATTAAAAAAAAAAAAAAGGGAAAAGGACTATATATTCAAAAATATTTATAGCAGCTCTTTTTGTGGTGGCAAAGAATTGGAAATTGAGAGGTTGTCCATCAGTTGGGGAATGGCTGAACAAGTTGTGGTATATGATTATGACGGAGGAATATTGTACTGTAAGAAATGACAAGCATGATGGTTTAAGAAAAACCTGGGAAGACACATGAACTGATGCAAAGTGAAGTGAGCAGAACCAGGAGAACATTGTACACAGTAACAAAAAAAAATTCTGATTATAGTCAACTGTGAATGACTTAGCTATTTTCAGCAATACAGTGATTCAGGACAGTTCTGAAGGACATATGATGAAAAATGTTATCCGCTTCCAGAGAGAGAACCTGATGGAATCTGAGTACAGATTGAAGCATTATGTTTTCACTTTCTTTATTTTTCTTGCTTTTTTTTTGTGCCACATTGCTAATATGGAAATAAATTTTGCATCATTTCACATGTGTAATTGATATCACATTTCTTGCCTTCTCAAAAGGTGGGGGTAGAGCAGGCAGGAGGAAGAGAATTTAGAACTCAGAATTTTTTTTAAAAAAATGCTAAAAATAAATAATAAATCTGGTTTTTGAAAAAAGAGAAAGAGATCATTAGCAACTTTGCAGAGAGCAGTTTTAGTTGAATGGAGCCAGACTGAACAGAGTAAGAGGAGGAGACAGACACTAAGTGTAGATGGCCTTCCTAAGGAGTTTAGCCATGAAAGAAAAAAGAGATATAGGACAATATAGCTTGTGGGATTAGATGGATCAGGTGAGGGCTTTTTGAGGCTGTAATCCAGGGTTGGCCTTTGACAAGGCCTGATTGGTGAAAAGACACCACAGCAAGTGATTGGAGAATAGAAGGTGATGTCAAATTGAACTAGTTCACCAAGAGCTTGACATTGGGAAGGGAAGAGAGTACTATCCTTCTGTGGGGATATGCCCATTCCTATCACTTTTTCTATTGCTGATGTGATTGCTACTTCCCAGAAAGGCTGTGATCAATCCAAATTTTGCTTGTGGGGCGAAGCATCATGTACAGTGGAAAATTCACTGGATTTAGAGTAAATGGCCTTGCCTTTGAATACTAGTTCTACTGAAAAAAAAAATCAAACATATTTGCAGATAGATACTTCTTTTCTCCAGGTTAACTTCCCCAGTGCCTCCAGTCACTTCCTATGGTATGAGGTCAAGGCCTGTAGGCATCCTGGTCTCCCTCTTTTAGACACTATGGATCTGATCATAAACTGTGGCTCCCAGAACTGAGCCCATTAATCGATATGTCATCTGATCAGGTCATGGAACGGCGGATCATCACCTCCCCGGTGCTGGCCATCACGCCTCCCTCCCTTTATGCGTTTGGAGGTCAGATCAGATCCTTGCCTGCCACTGTGGACGGTGATTGAGTTTACAGCCCTCCAACCCTCCCAGATGGTCTTCAGATGAACTGCTCCAAGTTTCATTGGAGCATGACCAAAAGAAGAATTGGAAGAAGCCAAATAACTTTGGCAGGTGGAGACTCCATATATTCTTTTTGCTTACAGACAGTGCCAAATAGGAAATGTTCACAAGTTCCAGAAATTAATCTCCTGTGTTGTTTTGAGAAAAGGGTGCAGTTTTAGAGACCATTGGGTCATAGATTTAAAGCTGGAAGTGATATTAAATAATCGAGTACATGCTCTTCATTTTAAAAATGAGGAAACTGGGGCATCTAGGTGGTGCAGTGGATGAAGCACCAGCCCTGAAGTCAGGAGGACCTGAGTTCAAATCCGGTCTCAGACCAGAGACTGGACACTTACTAGCTGTGTGACCCTAGGCAAGTCACTTAACCCCAATTGCCTCACCAAAAAAAAAAAAAGGAGGAAACTGAAGCCCAAAGAGTCTAAGTGGTCCAGGGTCACACAGCTGAGTCTGAGGCAGGATTTGAACTCAGATCTTCCTGACTCCAAGCCCAGCTTTTTGTTGTTCATTTGGGTCAGATTCTTTGTGACTTCATGGACTTATCCATGGGGTTTTCTTAGCGAAGATAGTGAAGTGGTTCCCCATTTCCTTTTCCAGTGTGTCCCCATTTTACAGATGAAGAACTGAGGCAAATAGAGCTTAAGTGACTTGCCCAGGGTCACAAAACTATTAGGTATCTTCAGCTGGATTTGAACTTATATATTGCCTGGTGGTCTGTGCACTATGGTGCCACTTAGCTGCCCCCAAGCCCAACTCCTGAGCAGTATTCCTTGGTAGTTACTCAGATGGTCAGTAGACCAATATTAGGATGAATAGTGCTTTTTAAAGTAGGGGCAGTCATTGTGGGGTAGTGGGACAGGAACTACTGGGCTCAGGGGGCCAGAAACCTGGCTGATCAGATGCTACTTCTCAGTGCGAACTCTGGGCCTCAGTTTCCCCATCATTAAATGAGGTTGTTGGACTAGGCTATTGGTTCCTGCTCTATGGGCCCTGAACTCTGGGACGGGGGTGGGAAGGGTGGGGATGGCGATGGTATGCTAGAGTTATTACAGCATTATCGAGCACATTTGTGTCCCGGCCAGACCATCAAGTGACTCAGAATTAGTGTAGACTGAATACATCATCTGGTTTACACACACACAAAACCATTTTTCAAAGGAATAGAAATACTTAATGCTGAATAAAGTACAGTTTCACTAGTACAGGTCTTCTTGTATTTTCTGAGATGACAAGTACTATCATGGGGATAGAGGAGAGGGAGGGAGGTCTGAAACCTTTGTATAGGTTGGGAACCTCTGGTCTGTACAGTCTCTAAGGCTCCTCCCAGCTTTGACATTCCCTGTTCTAAGGCCCCTCCCAGCTCTGACATTCCTTGTTCTAAGGCCCCTCCCAGCTCTGACATTCCTGTTCTAAGGCCCCTCCCAGCCCTGACATTCCCTGTTCTAGGCCCCTCCCAGCCCTGACATTCCCTGTTCTAGGCCCCTCCTAGATCTGACATTCCCTGTTCTAAGGCTCCTCCCAGCTCTGACATTCCCTGTTCTAGGCCCCTCCTAGATTTGACATTCCCTGTTCTAAGGCCCCTCCCAGCCCTGACATTCCCTGTTCTACAGTCCCTCCCAGCCCTGACATTCCCTGTTCTACAGTCCCTCCCAGCCCTGACATTCCCTGTTCTACAGTCCCTCCCAGCCCTGACATTCCCTGTTTTAGGTCCTTCCCAGCCCTGACATTCCCTATTCTAGTCCCCTCCCAGCTCTGGTGTTCTCTGTTCCAAGGACCCATCTTGACCTCATTCTCCATGATTCTTTACAAATATTGATTAAGCGTGTACTGTGCAGAGCCTTCGGTTTAGCCATTACGGAGTTTAAATAAAACATGGCTGCTATATTCAAGGAAATCACTTGGTAGGGGGTTAAATATAAGACCATTAACAGATTAGACGCCCTTGAAAGGTGCACAGGATGCCATGTTGTTAGTATGGAGCGTAGAAGGACCGAAGGGTCCTTGTGGAATGTTGGCATGTAAGCAAAAGGCTGGGGCAGGGGGAGGGGTGCCAGATTGGGGAAGGCCTTGAACGCCAGGCAGAAGATTCTTTTTTTTTTTTCCCGGTTAGGCAGCGAGGTTAAGTGACTTGCCCAGGGTCACACAGCTAGTGAGTGTTATGTGTCTGAGGCTGGATTTGAACTCAGGTCCTCCTGAATCCAGGGCCAGTACTCTATCCACTGTGCCACCTAGCTGCCCCCAGGCAGAAGATTCTTATAGGAGACCTTAGAGGTCAGAGTTCAGCCCCTTCATTTTCCAGGTGAGCACACCAAGACCCAGAGAGGTTTCTGAGACAGGATTTGAACCCTGATCTTCCTGACTGCCGAGTCCCACGCTCCCATCTCTGCAGCACCATGCTGCCCCTCACCATTCTCTGTAGCCACCTCCTGAGATTTTCCTCCTTATTGCTGAGTGATATTTGGGGGGTCAGGGTGGCACCTGCCACCTGTGATTACCATCCAGCCACGACTCTTTCTTTCCCTCTCTCAGTCATTCTCTTTCTTTCTCTCTTTTCAGGAGGTCGGCAGTGATGAAGACCGAAAATTAAATCTCAGGTAAGTGTCAAAATGGCATCATTCCCCTACCCCGTGCTCCTGCCTTAAGTGTGTCCATAATCCCAGGCTTCCAAGGACAAGCTTGAGCCAGGCCTGCCACAGACATCCACATCCAGTTACAGGGTCCCTTCTTCATGTAAGAACCTCCAAAATTGTAGCCATCTGTTTTCCTGGCTCCTGGCATTTTCCTGAGTTTGGGAGAACCCAGCTTTCACTGCCCTTTTTATCAAAATAAGCAAACCAAAAAAAATTGAGCTGTAACCTCTAATTATCATATGTGCTAACACAGGGACATAAGTGCTTATCCTTTGGTCAGCAAGCCCCGTCCTGTGGTTTGGGTCTGTTTTCTAAAAGTCTCAAGCTTTGCTATGATCAGGGCCTGGGAACCAAAGGGAGAGTGGAGGGTCTGTGTGGTGCTCAGGAAGGAGGGCTGGAAAGAAGCCCCTTATCTCCTCTCTGGGACTCAGTTTCTTCATCTGTAAAATGGAGTCAGACTAGATGACCTCCCAGGCCTCTTCTGCCTCCAAATCAATGATGCTCTACTCCTACCTATGTTCAAGTGACCTTGGACAAATCACTTAACCTCTGGGCCTCAGTTTCCCCCTCTATAAAATGTGAGAGTTGGACTACAGTCAGTCAGATCAGTCGACAACAAGTAAATATGCCTGTGTGCCAGGTGCTATAAAACAAAAGGTTTGCATTAATTGACCCCTAAAACCCAGGGCGACGAGGTGGTGGTACATAGAAAGCCAGGCCTGGAGTTTGAACCTGAGATCAAATCCAGCCTCTTACTATATGTGTGACCCTGGGCAAGTCATTTCACCCTGTTTGCCTCAGTTTCCTCATCTGTAAAATGAGCTGGAGAAGGAAATGGCAAACCCCTTTATTATCTTTGTCAAGAAAACCCCAAATGGGGTCAGAAAATGTTGTGTGAGACTGATAATGACTGAACAGCAACAAAATCCCATCTGGGATGGGGATTATTGGGGAGAAAAGGAGGGAAGAAGCATTCATGTAGTATCTGTTGTGTGCAGGCACTGTGCTAAGCACTTTTTACAGACATCTCATTTGTACCTCACAGTAGCCCTTCAAGGGAGGGACTGTTATCCCCATTTTACAATTGAGGAAATTGAGGCAAACAGCAGTTGGGTGCCTTGAAGCCACATTTGAACTCGGGTCTTCTTGACTCTAAGCCTAACAGTCTACCTACTACATCCACTAAGTGCCTGAGACTGAAGTGTCACTGGTGGCCTCTTGAAGGAAAAGCTGGTCTCATTCTGTGAGAATTGCATATTTCAAGCCAGAAGCGACCTTATGTGTCCTTTATGGAGTCATTTACAGAATAATGGAGGTGGAGTTTGAACCGAGGCTGTCTGTGTTTAGAGCTCCGAGGTTGGTAGTGCATTGAAGAGACCAGTGTGACCCTGTGGAATGAAGCTTGGGGCAGCCTGGGAAGAGTGTGTGTGTGTGTGTGTGTGTGTGTGTGTGTGTGTGTGTGTGTGTGTGTGTGTGTGTGCGCGCGTGCGCAGAGGTGGGAAAAAATTATCTTTGTTGTCAACTTTGCACAGAAAATATCTTTGGCTCTCCTGGATAGGGAGAGTCTAGGACATCAATAAAGTCTGTTTTCCTTTGCTCGGGCTCCATGTTTTCAGAGTGAAAGAACTCTAGACCCAGGATTAGCCCCACCCTTGAGCTCCTCTGGAAGTTCAGAGATGGTGTAGAAACTCTGGGACACTGAGATTTCCGAGGGAGGGCAGTAAGGGACCACAGTAGAGGTGGCCAGAAAAACTTCCTTGATGACTTAGTGTATGGGAATGAGGGTGGAGGGTGGAGCATAGAAAAGCAGAAATCTGTTTGGGAATCTCCTGATCTTTATAGAGAAAGAGGAATTGGGAGTGGGGCCTTGGTAGAAAAATCTGTGGCTGGGAAAGTTAAGAAAGGAGAGTCTTCAGGCCAAGTTGACCATCTCGCCCTCTAAGTGAGTCAGTCAGGTTTCAGTTTCTTCATCTGTAAAGTGAGGGGATGGACTCTGTGACCTCTAAAGCCCCTCCCAGCCCTGACATCCACTGTTCTAAGGCCCTTCCCAGCCCTGACAACCCTGTTCTAAGGCCCCTCCCAGCCCTGACATTCCTTGTTCTGCGGCCCCCTTGCTATCCTCCCAAGCTCTGACATTCTTTGTCTTAACACCCATGGAGAGTCTAGCTCTGGTATCTTCTCTTAATTGCCCTGGCAGATTATCAGAGTTTGGGGTCCCTTGGGTAGTCTTGACCTGTCCCTCTCTGTCCTGTCCAAGAGACATCTTTGACCGCCGCATCAGAAATACCACAGAATCACAGAGCTGGGGGGCTGGACAGGACCTCGGCAGCCATCTTGACCAACCCATACGCTAAGGGAATCCTCACTATTTCCGAGCATTATTTTTGCTTGTAGAAAAACCTCACTTCACTAACAAGTTTGATTTAAAACAAAAGAAAAAAAAGGAAGAAATGACCATCAGTACTGAGTTCTTAGCTGAGCCCTGTGATACAATGATGGTGGCCTTGTTCTCTGAACTTACAGTTTAGAACTAGAAATCCTCATTTTTTCAGAAGAGAAAACTGAGACTCAAAAAGGAGAAACATTCCCTCCCGCAATTCCCCAAAACAGAGGATATCTAGACCATCCCCTCCCGTCCCTTTCCGCCCTGCTTCCCAGACACCTGGGGTGAGGCTCCTTCCTCCCAGTGACTTTGAATACCACTTAAACTCTCTGGGTCTCGGGTTCTTCATGTTAAAAAACCACTATGTTGTATCACACTGGAAAAGTCACTTAACCCCAACTGCTAAAAATTAAAAAAAAAATTTAATTAAAAAAGAAAACACTATGAAAGAAACATGGGAGAGGTGCTCTATTTCCAGTCCAGATCTTGGGTTCTAGAATCTACACCTTGTATGACACTGGACAGGTCATTTCGTGACTGACTGACTGAATGAGCCCTTATGAAGCCTTTATCACGTGCCAGGTGCCATCCCCAAGCCTTTGGGGATGAAGAATCAAAGCAAAGACGATGCCTGCCCCCCAGGAGCATCCTGTCTGTTGGGGGAGCCCGCGCCTCTTGGTACCAGGGATGGATAGTTCAGTTTAGAAAGTCACCAGGCTGGGGAGTGGACCCTTAGGGAAGCAGATTGACCGCCCTTTGGGGCAGGGGCTGTCCTTTGCCTTTCTTGGTATCCCCAGTTGGGCAGAGTGCATGGCACATGGCACCGACTCTCCATGACCCCATTTGGGGTTTTCTTGGCAAAGGTACTGGAATGGTTTGCTATTTCCTTCTCTAGCTCATTTTACAGATGAGGAAATTGAGGCAAACAGGGTGAAGTGACCTGCCCAGGGTCACACAACTAGTAAATGTCTGAGGCTGGATTTGAACTCAGGTCTTCCCGACTCCAGGCCCCAGCTCTGTGCACTTCTGACTCAGCTCAAATCTCACCTTCTTCAGGAAGTCTTCATTCCCTCTCCTCCCCATAGTGTCTTCCCCCTGAGATCACCTTCCATTTGCACTCTGTGTGTGTGTGTGTGTGTATGTGTGTATAATGTACGTAGTTGTTCACATGTTTTCTCACCCATTAGAATGTCAGCTCCTTGAGGGCAGGAGCCATGTTTTTGCCTTTCTTTTTACCCCCAGCTCTTAGCACAGAGCTTGGCATATAGAAAGCACTTAACCAGTGCGTGTGGATTGGCTACCATCCACTCTGCCCATCTCATTTCTTGTCACTTCCTTGAACACAGTCCCCATTGGGCCAGCTGGCCTGCTGGGATCGGCGATTTCAAGCTGGGCCATCTGGTGCCTCATTTTACTGAGCAGGCCCAGAGAGGGAAAGAACTTGGTGAAGGTCACACAGCCAGGATGTGTCCTGTGCAAGCCGTTACCCACTTGTGAACCTTTGCCCAGGTGGAGGTGAGAACAGGGAGCCTGCTGGGCATGGGAGACCACCTGGGCAAAGGTGGCTGAAGCTCCCACTTCTTACAGGAAGCCTGTCCTCATTCTCCACCTTTGTTAACACATTCTCCCTCTTAGAATAAGTTGGTGTTATTTTTTTATACATTCAGTATTTGTTAACCTCTGTTCCTCTTGTGGTCCCCCGGTAGGATGTGAGATTCTTGAAGGCGGCAGAGACTTTATCAGCTTTGGGCTTCATCTTCCTGGCCCGTATCACAGCGTTTGGCATATAGTAGGTGCTTAATAAATGCTGAATGGGGGTGGGGTGGGGTGGGGAATAGTTCTGGAGATAGCTCTTCTTCACCAGGTAAGCCCCTGCCTCCTCAGTAACAAGTGAAGGGATATTTAATGCTGCCCCCAGTCTGGTAGAATGCAAATTCTGGTGGAGTAATTTAGAGTTTAGGCAATTTCTTTAATCACTTTGCTGTTTGAGGAACAGCTCAGCCTAGATGTCGCCTGAGTCCTGGCAGAGAAACAGTATTCTCTCTCTTCTTCCTCCTTCCTCCTTGACCTCTTCCCTACCTTCTCCCTTCCTTCCTTCCCTGTGTTGCTATCTGCTCCTGAATATGCCTTTTCAGAGGTTGGCATCCTTACCGCCCACAGGTGTTGAGAAGCAGATGGTCCTGCTGGTAGCCAGGCTCCGGCTTCCTTCCCATCAGGGCACTAGTCAGGGTTTGGTGGGAAACGTTGTTCTGATGTAGTCAGGGCGCCAGGAAGTCGAGTCAGGTACGGAGCCATAGGAGAGTGGTACCAGGATTGGGCTTGGCTCTTCCCTCAGCACTTCTAGGTCATGTGAATTTAGAAAATAAACTATTCATGGGACACATTTCCTCCTTTTCTTTTTGAAACCTGGGCCAGGAATCTTTTGGCCCTAAAACCTCTTTAGAGGAGTTAGGATTGAAGACTGGGGCCGTCCACCTACTTTACAGATAAAGACACCAAGGTCCAGAGAGGATAAGTGACTTAAGATCATGGATCACAGGGGCAGCTAGGTGGCGGAGTAGATAGAGCACCGACCCTGAAGTCAGGAGGACCTGAATTCAAATGTGACCTCAGACCAAACACTTGACACTTACTAGCTGTGTGACCCTGGGCAAGTCACTTAACCCCAATTGCCTTGGGGGGGAAAAAAAGATCATGGATCACAACTGGAAGGGACCTCAGGGGCTGACAAGACAAATCCCCTCATTTTACAGAGGGAGAAACCGAGGCCCAGGGAGCTGAAATACACTGAGAGGCAGCTTGGTGCAATGGCTAGAGTCCTGGTCTTGAAATCAGTTGGATCTGAGGTTGAATCCCACCAATGATACTCACTGGCTGTGTGATTCTGAGCAAGTCACTTAACCTTTGTCTGCCTCAGTTTCCTCATCTGTTAAATGATGATTATAGCACCTACTTCACCTGTTTGCTGTGATACTCAAATGAGACATTATATGTAAGGGGCTTTGAAAACTTTGAAGTATTATTATTATTTAAAAATATATTAATTTATTAATCATTAAAATTATTTAAAGTGTTGTTATTGTTGTTGTCATCATACAAAGAGTAAATATTTAGCAGGGCCAGTATCTGAACTCAGATGTTGTGAACTGTAAGTTCTGTACTCTCTCCACTGATTTTGCACAGGCTCTGAGAATTCACTCAGTCCTAAGTGGGAATTATTCCAGTCTTAAAAGAGCAGAGCCAAGTTGGGATTCCCAGTGAGCTTCCCCTGTCTCCCCTCAAATCCTGTCCCTGGAGCCTGGATGATCATGAGGTCAGAGGAATGTTATAGATGAAATTCACGGGCCAAGGAAGGGTGAATTAGGCCAGATGATGCCTAAGGATTTGATGTTCTAGGAACACTGTTTAATCATCTGCGTTCCCAAGATTCTGTGTTCTGGGGTTCCAAGAACCTCTCTTCTTCTTCTTTTTTTTTTTAAGCATCAAGATTTCTTTATTAGGCTATCCTGTGTGTGCCCAGACTTTGGGAGTACCAGCTCCATCTGGCTGCATTGCCCACAAGGGCTGGGCATGGGTAGAAGAAACATGCAACTCTAGTCAAGGGAAAAACAGAAGTTGGGGATCTTACGCCTCAATGTCCAAGTTAGTTTGCAAAAAGGCAGGTACAGGGTTTGGGGCAGATTCTTTCAAAAAGGGCATGCCATCTCCCAACAGTGAGAACATAGAAGAAGAAGGGATAGCTGGAATCCATTGCTGCCCAAGTGCTCTTGTATTTTGTCTATTTCCAGGCTTATACAATCCAGGAGACTCTGTTTTTCAGAATCTAAGACCCTGGATCTTTGTTTCTTAGATTCTAGGGGCCTAGAGTTCTGGATTACAGGATTCTAAGATTGTATATTTCAGGACTCTTTCTATGATTCCAAGACTCTGAAGTCTGTTTCTTAGATCTTTAGGGACTGGAGGTTTTAGATTTTGGAATAAAAAAAGAAAATTCACTAGCTTTTATCATTATTTTTTTAGATTCTAGGTGCCTAGAATTCTAGATTCCAGGATTCTGTTTGCAAGATTCCAAGAATCTGAGTCCTTGTGGGTTTTTTAATGGTTCTAGATTATTAGGGGGAAAGAAAGTTCCTACTAAAATTCTGGGTTTGAGATTCTGTCCTTTGAGGATTCTAGGGTAGTAAGGGTTTGTTTGTTTACTTGTGTTTTTGGTGTCAGCAATTCTAGATTGGGGAAATATCTAATAATTTAGATTCTGGGATTCTGAGATGGTGAGGGCTTTTTTTTGTATCAATGGTTCTAGATTGGATACTGCTACAATTCTAGGTTCTGGAAGTAAGTTTTTTGTGTCAAAGGTTCTAGATGTGAAAGGTGGATAATAATTTAGACTCTGGGATTCTCTGCATCTTGGATTCCAAGGTATCTGTCATTCTAGATTCCAGGATTCCATGTTTCTTGGATTACAAAGCACCTACCATTTCTAGATTCTTATTGTTGTTGTTGAGTGGTGTCTGACTCTGTGTGTCCAACTCTGGTTTTGTTGGCAGATACTGGAGTAGTTTGCAATTTCTTCCTCCAGCTCATTTTACAGATGAGGAAACTAAGGCAAACAGGGTTAAATGATTTGTCTAGGGTCACACAGCTAGGAAGTGTCTGAGGGTGGATTTGAACTCAGATTTTCCTGACTCCAGGTCTGGCGCTCTATCCACTGTACCACCTAGCTACTTCCAGTCCTTGATTCTAGGATTCTACCTTTCTTTAATTCCCAGACACCTATCATTCTAGAATCTAAGATTCTTCATTTCCTGTTCCAAAGCACCTATCAAATGATTCTAGGGTTCTAGATTTCTTGAATTACCGAGCATCTATCATTCTAGGTTCTAGGGTTCTGAGGTCATAAGTCCTTGTTTTAAGGCTATAGTTTTTTTTTGGGGGGGAAAGGTTGGAGATTAGGATTCTGGATTCTGGAGTTTCTAAGATGCTACGATTCCTAGACTCTTAAGATCCGATGTTCTTAAGCAGCCCAAGATTCTAAATTCTTGGATTCTAGGACTTGAGGGTTTTATGAAAGAAAGAATTGGCAGTTGTATGAGCCATCCTCCTATTCTCTTTGCTGGTCAGTTTTAAGGTCTTTCCTTGCTCTTTGAGGTTTATTTAAAATAATAAGACTCCAAGAATTTGGCCCATCCTTCTCTAGATGTTCACAGGAATCTCTTTGCTTAATGGGTAGCAGCCTTATTTCCATGACCCTCAACTCTGTAATTTTGGGGGACGAGGTGTGTGTGTGTGTGTGTGTGTGTGTGTGTGTGTGTGTGTGTGTGTGTGTGTGTGAGAGAGAGAGAGAGAGAGAATCTTATTGTTGGCTTTCCCTTTTCATTTTAAAACTAGGCTCTAATCCTGGCAGTTTTTATCAGGGTAGGGGATTTGAATTGAAAATCGGCTTTGTAAACATGGTACATTTAAAGGAAAAACAGAAAGAATCCTCAATTCAGCAACTTCACCGGCCAACAACAGGCTGCTGTCCTTCCACCTGTAGCTGGGGTCAGAGGAGAAGAAACCTGGGTGAAAAGTTAATTTTTAAGTTGACCCTGTTGGAATTTAAACCCACTTCTAAGGGTCATCTGGAAATGTGTTTGGAAGCAGAGAAATCCAAGGGAAGAGGTAGTCCTGTCTGAGGTCCATCAGGATTCATTAAATTACTCTCATGCCTGGACAGTGACTAGGACGTACTGTGCCTGGGGATGCAGAGAGAGGTTTGAGTGTTTATGTACGTGTGTGTGTCTGTGTAGATAAGGTCTTCAACTCTCTTTACATCCATGATCACATTTGTGAGATCACATATGACACCCCTGCAGTGAAAGCATGGGACTAAGGAAGGGAGGTTTTATTTTTTATTTTTTTTCTTTTTAGGCAATTGGGGTTAAGTGACTTGCCCAAGGTCACATAGCCAGTAAGTGTCTGACGTCAAATTTGAACTCAGGTGCTCCTGATTCCAGGGCCAGCCTAGATGTCCCTTGTCTTTGTATTTTTAACACGCAGTGCCCCGAGGTGCAAGGAATAAGCTGAACTTTCTATCTTAAAGTCCTGAGTTCAAATTCTACTTGTGCCACTAACCAGGCTGTGTGTGACCATGGGCAAGTCACTTTCCTCTGTTGATTATCTCCTATTTCTAGGTGACCTTTGGGCAACCCTGTATAATTACTTTGCTAACTCTAAGACACTGTACAAGGCTTAGCTGTTATTATCATTGCCATGTAGTTTAGACTGGACCAGAACTGAAACTTTTCCTGCCTAAATGGGTCTCTTTGCCTTTCTACTCATAGCTTCTCATTCTTAGCTCTGATCCTGGAAGACTTGGATTCAAATCCTCTCTTAGCTATTTACTGGCTATGTGACTTCTTTTCCGTCTGCCTCAGTTTCCTTTGGAATCCAAGAAATGTAGAATCCTGGACTCTAGAATGACTTGGAATCCAAGAAACAGAGAATTCCAGAGCTAAGTGCTTTGGAATCCAAAGAGCTGCTGGGAGTTCAAATGAGGTCCTGTTTGTGAAGCACTTTGCAAGCCTTAAAGCAGTCCGTGCACGCTTGTTTTTATCATCCTCAGGCTTGTCATCATTATTTCCCATGACGTCCCTTCCACTACTTGAAGCCAGCTCTCATGCCCTACCAGACTCTCCTCTTCTCGAGGCTGAATGTCCCTGATGCCTTCTTCCGCTTGCCCTTGTCCTTCTCCCTCTGTGGCGTGAGCTCGGACCCTTCACCGCTTTTGTTGCGCCACTGCCCCCCTTCCCTGCTGACACATCCCAAGTCCTGTTGTCTCAGGGCCCAGGCTGAGGACTGGAATCAAGAGAACAGAGCTCATCCCTGGGAAATATCACAGTTTGTTTACATTTTTTAAAGCAGGGCTATTTTGGGAACAGTTTATGGGTTTGGGTGGTTGGATTTTTTTTTTAAGGGTTCCTGTTGTCTGATCAGTGAGTCGGGAGTGAATATGTTCTGTTCCATGAATAATTAATCCAGACTGGCAGCTGTGGCGGCGAGCTGTGCCCAAGAGGCTATGCAGGGCATCGGAATGAAGCCGGGCCCAGCCCTTGCCCCTTCCTCACTGGCTCGTTCTGGAGCCCAGCTCTGGCCTCTGCAGAAGAGACTGACCCTTCTGTCCTCTTGGGTCAGAGTTCATGCCTTAGATCTGGTAACTATTGCAAGCATCCTTCTGACCAGCTCTGTAACCCCCTCCAGTCACTTGACCCCAACTTAGCCTCCCCATCCCTGAAATGAGGAAATGCCAGAGGCCATGACATAAGACAGGACTGACCTTGAGCACAGTGCCTGGCACAAAGCAAGCCCTCAATAAATTCTCATTGGGGGTGGGGGTGCAGCTAGGTGGTGCAGTGGATAGAGCACTGGCCCTGAAGTCAGGAGGACCTGAGTTCAAATCCGGCATCAGACCAAATACTTGACACTTACTAGCTGTGTGACCCTGAGCAAGTCACTTAACCCCAATTGCCTAAAAATTAAAAAAAAAATTTTAATAAATAAATACATGCTCATTGGCCTGACTTGATTTAGCTCCTCTGAGCCTCAGTTTCCTCATCTGTAAAATGAGTGGAAGAGATTTGGGACTCTTCAGCCTCTGAGGTGCTCCAGATCTGGGATCATGTGGCCTCTAAAACTCCAGATGTGATCCGAAAGAAGCATCACAGGACTGAAACTAGCCCTCTTCCACGTGGAATCCAGGGGATAGAACTCTGAGCCCTGGAGTCAGGAAGATCTGAGTTCAAATCCCACCACTGACTTTGGGCACAGGACTTCACCTCTCTTACTAGGTTTTTGACCCAGACAAGTCACTTAATCTCTGTTTGCTCCACTTCCTGAGGCCTCAGTTTCCTCATCTGTAAAAAAAGAGGGGACTGGACATCCTGCCCCTTTACTATATGCCTTTGAATAAATTAAATATCCTCATTTCTCTGCATCTTAATTCTCTAATTTGTAAGATGGGGGCAATAAACATTTCCCTACCTAACTAAAGGTTTGTAAACTCCGTGTATGTGTGTGTGTGTGTGTGCGTGCGCGCGCGCGCATGTGCACACTGCTATTTTCTGACTTTTCTTACTCATTTGTCTGACAAAGGCCTCCTTCGTAGAGGCGTTTGGAGGCAGCATAGGGCGGTGAGAAGAGGACTCGTGTGAGGACTTTTCTGCTGCTTACTGGGTGATCTTGAGCATGGCCTTCCCCTCCTTGGGCCTCAGTTTCCAAATCTACAAAATGAAGTGGTTGGACTCGATGACCTGTCAGGTCCTTTCCAGATTCCCTGAGCCTGGCAGTCCCTGTACCCAGTTAGAAGGTGGAGTCCTCGGCGGGCAGGGCAGGGGCCGGTGAGGGCAGTTATCCCAGACATCGTGCAGAGTCTTGGGGGCCCCCCGCCCCCTGGAACCCCCCCCCTTACCAGCCCTTGTATCTTGGTCCTCTGGGGGTCACACAGGAGGAAATGGTAGAATTCTGCAGCTGCCCTCCCTCCAACTTTCCCATTCTGGTGGCAGGAACACCGTTTTGTTTTAGATTGTGATGCTACAGGGCTCATACATCTGTGGGAGTGGAGGAGGCCTCTGATAATGCCATAGGATCATGTATTCATGGAGTGTCAGAGCTGGGAGGGGCCTTAGAACAGGGGATGGCAGAGCTGGGAAGGCGCACTTCCACACTGTGGTACAGTATACTGTTAGAAAGTCTTTCTTAACATCAAGCCTAAATCTTCCTCCCTGCAGCTTTCAGCCATTACCCCTTGGTTCCTCTGTGGCCCCCAAAAATCACAAGCATGTATGAATCACCTTCTGTACACCTGGCCTTGTACTAGGCACTGGTATACTGGGCCAAAGAATGAAATAATCCCTACTTAAATAGAGCCAGGAGATGGAGAATCCCAGGAGGCCATTCACTGGATCTAAGAGCACGTCTGGGGGAGTGAGGTGTAAGAAGCCTGGAAAGGAGGAGGGGGCCAGGTTGGGGAGGTGATCTGGGAATCGTCTGTCATGGGAGTCCCCAAGAGGAAGGGTGAAGAGGGCCTGGGGGGAGCCAGCACATTTAGGGAGTGTGATGTAGACAACGAGGTAACAAAGGAGACTGGGAAGGAGGGGTAGGCCAGATGGGGGAGGAGCCAGAAGCAAGGGTGGCCTGGAGAGGGTGACGGGCAGCGTCCCATCAGCAGAGAACCGGAGAAGGGCGAGAAGCTGAGAAAGGACCATCCGATCTGGCCACGGAGAGAGCTTTGGTGGCTTTGCAAAGAACGGTCTCAGTAGAGTGACTCGATTGGAAGCCAGATTTCAGGGAGTGAAGAAGAGAGTTCACGGGCAAGAAATGGAGGCAGCAAGTGTGGACAGCTCTGTCGATCAATCTAAGACAATCAATAAGTCGACAAGATGGTAGAGAATTTTGAAGGATTTGTTTTAGCGGAGTAGAGACAGGCATGTTTAAAAGCAGAGAATGAGTCAGTAGTGGATTGAGTGAGGTTGGAGATTAGTAGGAGGTGGGGTATCTGTGAAAAAAAGGAGGGAGGGGGTGCCGTACAAAGACTTGGCGAGGAGAAAGGCACCGTTGCTGTCAGAAGCTGGGGAACAAATCTGATCCTTCCTCTGTGGGCCAGCCCTTGACATCCCTGCAGGCAACTCTCCTGCCCCCTCCCCCCAAATCTTCTCTTACCATCCTCCCTCCTCCCCCATTTCTCCAAGCAGTCCACTTTCCAGTCTTGGCCTTGTGTGGTCTCCACTCTCTGGGCTTCACTTTCTTAGAATGAAGATTCTTCAAGATGGCATCCAAGATTCTCCCGTGCCCTCTTCCCACTGTAAATGCTAGTAACATTTTAGGAAAGGCTGGGTTATATTTCTAGGAAGTTTTATTGGGGTGACTCATTGTTTAGAGACAGAAACAGAAGCTGCTCGTAGACACATCCCCACTTCCTGGCAGAGGCCAGACTAGAACCCGAGACCCTTGAACTCTTCTCTGTCTGGGCTCTGACTTCTCAGAAGCCTAGAGGAACAAAGTTGGGAGAATCTGTCTTTGGAATGATTTTGTTGTTTTAAAACCATTTCCCGTTGGGGCCTGTTGTTTCTGGCAGGCTGACTGGTTGGCACTCTCTGTGTGACTCTCATGTCACCCTCTCTCATTGCTCTCCTGTTTTCCAGGGTACAAAGCACTTTCCTCCCAGTGGCCCCGTAGGGGAAGGGGGTACAAATGTCATTACAGATTTGGGGAAACTGAGGGCCAGAGAGGTAATGTTTCTTGCTTAAAGTCACATGGGTAGGAAGGGGTCAAGCCAGAAATTGAACCGAGAACTTCTGCCTGGGGGCAGCCAGGTGGCATGGCGGACAGAGCGCTGGGGTTGGAGTCAGGAAGACCTGAGTTAAAATCCAGCCTCAGACGATTGCTACCTGATCCTGGACAAGGCACTTAACTTTTTTTTTTAAAGGCAGTTGGGGTTAAGTGACTTGCCCAGGGTCACACAGCTAGTAAGTGTCTGAGGCCAGATTTGAACTCAAGTCCTCCTGACTCCAGGGCTGGTGCTTTATATACTGCACTATCTAGCTGCCACTGGCACTTAACTCCTATTTGCCTCAGTTTCCTCACCTGTGAAGTGGGGGTAATGAGAGCACCAACCTCCCAGGGTTGTTTTGAGAATCAAATGAGATGACTTAGCACAGTGCCTATTTCTACAGAAGGCCTCTAGAAATGCTGGGGCAGCTAGGTGGCACCATAGTACATAGAGTGCCAAGCTTAGAGTCAGGAAGACTCATCTTCCTGAGTTCAAATCTGCCCAGATACATACTAGCTGTGTGACCCTGGACAAGTCACTTCACCCCATTTGCCTCAGTTTCCTTATCTGTAAAATGGGGAGATACCGGAGAAGGAAATTGCAAACCTCTCCAAGGTCTTTGCCAAGAAAACCCCAAATGGAGTCACAAAGTCAGACACAACTGAAATAACTGAACAAAAACAGCAAAATATAGATGCTATTGATGTTGTGCTGACTTATCTGTGTCTGTGCTGGTCCCACACTTCCCCTCCCCTACCCCAATAGAATGTAAGCTCCTGAGGACAGGGGCTGTTTCTTTTCTGTGTTTGTGTCTCCAGTGCCTGGTAAACAGTAGGCCCTTAACTAATTCTTGTCAAATGTTTTTTAATGAGTGCTCTGGTTTCCCTGTCCAGGCCTGTTCTCTGAGTGCCCATGGGAGCCACAGTATGCCCAATCCAGAGGTCATAGGAAGAATGATTTAGGGCAGCTAGGTGGCGCAGTGGATAGAACTCTAGCCCTGGAGTCAGGAGGACCTGAGTTCAAATCTGGCCTCAGACACTTGACGCTTAACTAGCTATGTGACCCTGGGCAAGTCACTTAACCCCATTGCCTCAAAAAAAAACAAAACCCAAAAACAAACAAGAATGGTTTAGAGCCAGAAGAAATAATAATAATAATAATGATAACAATAATAATAATAATTGCTGGCATTTATACAACACTGAACTTTACATATATAACAATAACAATAATAATATGGAATAATCATAGTAGTAACGAGAGAGGCATTTACATAATGCTGAGCTCTGCACATATTATCTCATTCTCATAAAAACTTTGGGAAGGAAGGGAGGAAACAAGCATTTATTAAGTACCTACTGTGTGCCAAGTACATACATCCTGACAAATATTATCTCATTTGTTCTTTGCAACAATCCCAGGAGGTAGGCGCTGTTATTATCCCCATTTTACAGGTAAGGAAACTGAGGCAAGCAGCAGTGAAGTGACTTGCCCAGAGTCACACAGCCAGGATTTGAACTCAGGTCTTTCTGATTTGTGGCCCAGTGCCCTATTCCCTGGATCAGTCTAGCTGCCTCTAAAATGAGGTGTGTCTTTGTTATTACCTGAATTTTAGAGATAAGAAGAGTGAGGCCAAGAGAAACTAGTGACTGGCTCAGTCTTCTGTCTCCAGCACTCTGCCCTCCAGGCCACCCAGTTGCTGTCAGAGGATGGCATTAGAGGCCCTTTAGTACAGATTTTTTGGTGATGACTTGCCCCCAGGTCCTAAGCGGCAGAGCCGGGATTCAAACTTGGGGCCCCGACTCCTGTGTCCTGTAGACCTGAAACCTTGTTTGTACCCCAGTGGGCCTGTCCGTGACCCCCTGCTGCCCTTCCCCATCAGTGTGAAGTCGAGGCCTCTGGCCGGCCCTCACTATGAATGTCCTGCAGTGTCTGAAATGTCTCTGGACATTCCTTCGGCCTGAGAACAGCCCACGCCCGTCCGCCAAACAGTACATGCTAGCACGACAGAAACATTTGTCCTGCAGCCTGCCAACATCTCTGGCTCATGACCCCTATTTCCTCGAGCCTGATTCCCCAGCTCCCGGGGCTGCACGGGCTCCTTGCAGGCTCAGGGCCAGGCGTGACGTTGGGAGTCGGGAGAGTCAGGAGTCTCCGGCTTTTTGTCTTCTGTCCCCCCTTAAGGAAAGCTGGCACCAGAAGGACCTGGCTTCTCATCTGGCTCTGCTAATGGTGACATTGAGCATGATGATAGAAAACTGGTCTCCAAGTCAGGAAGGCTGTGGTCTCACATCCTCACTGTGTGACCCTGGGCAAGTCCCCTGCCTTCTCAGAGCCCCCCAGCCACTCTAAGGCTCTAAGTGGAATAGGTCTTTATTATCTGCCTGTCCTGGGCAGTGGGACAGAAGATGGTTGGTAAAGGAGATAGCGTCATAGCAATCAAATGGTCACTTGACAGACATCTATTAAGCATTTACTATGTGCCAGGCCCTGGGCTAGGTGTGGGGGATACACAAAAAAAGGGTGAAACAGTCTCTGCCTTCAGGCAGCCTACATTCTGTCAGGGAAGACAGTATATGGGTACGTCTTGAGTATTAAGCTTAAAACTTTTTTGAAAAAAATTTTTTTTTCAGGCAGTTGGTGTTAAGTGACTTGTCCAGGGTCACATAGCTGATAAGTGTCTGAGGTCAGATTTGAACTCAGGTCCTCTTGACTCCAGGGCCAATGCTCTATCCACTGTACCACCTAGCTGCCCCTTTTTTGAAATTTTAAAGCTTACTACACTAAAGCTTTTGGGTCATCAAATGTCAATCAAATAAGCATTTACTAAGCACCTGCTATGTACCAGATACTGTGCTAAGTCCTGAGGATACAAAGAGAAGGAATGAAATGGGACCTGCCCTCAGGAGGCTTACGTTCTATCAAAGGAGCCAAACCTATATAAAATCTATGTAAAACAAATATAGTGTAATTTGGGGGATTTTACAGATAAGGAAACTGAGGCAGACACTGGTGAAGTGACATATACAGCAACTGGAGGCATAAGGAAAAGCTCCATGTTGGAGGTGACCTTTCAGCAGAGCTTTGGAGGAAGCTAAGGATTGTAAATGGAAAGGTCAGGAGGGAGGGCATCTCAGGTGGGGGAGGGACAAGCTGTGTAAATAGGCAGGAGATGGAGGACTGTGGGTGAGGTGCATTGGGAAGCCAGTTTGGCTGGACTGTAGTCCAGGCATTTGGTGATGAGAGCCTGCATCAGGGTAGCAACTCTGTGAGTGTAGAAAAGGGGACGTTTAAGAGATGTAGCAAAGGTAGAATTGACCATGTTGGGGGGGAGGGTGAGAGAGAGGGAGAAGGTGAGGCAGACTCCTAGGTTGTGAGCTTGGGTGGTGAATGGGAAGATGGTGCTACCCTTGGCAGGAATAGAGATGTTGGGGAGAGGAGAGAGTTTGGGGAGGAAATGAGTTCTGTCTGGGGAATGTTAAGTTTGAGATGCCCACAAGATGGTTGGTGATGGGAGACTGGAAGTTAAGAGAGAGATTAGCTCCAAATAAGTAGGTCTGAGAATCATTTGTGCAGCGATAGTAAGAGTTGAACCCTTGGGAGGGGAAGAGATCACTGAGAAAGATTGTATAGAGGGAGAAGAAAAGAGGACCCAGACAGAAATTGGGGAGGAATACTCATGTTATTGGGTGTAGCCTGGAGGAAAATCCTGCAAAGTAGGTAGGAAGAGAACCAGGAGAGAGGGGCATCCCGAAAACTAGAGAGGAAAGAGTATCAAGGAGGAGAGAGGGATCGATTAAAGAGGTGGAGAAGGATGAGGGAGGATTGGGAGAAGACCTTTCGTTAAGTTTGGTAATTAAGAGAACATTCGTTTTTTGAAAGAGATCATTGGTGACTTTGAAGTTGAATGATGAAGTCAGAAGCAAGACTGCTGAGGATTTGGAAGAGAGTGGGAGCTTTCTCATGGAGGTGAGCTGAGGATAGGAGGTGAGACAGAGAACAATAGCTATAGACCATGGACCAATCAGGGGACGGGCAGACATGGGCATGTTTGTAGGCAGTAGAGAAGGATGCAATAGACAGAGGCAGATGATTGAAGAGTCAAGAGAGAATGAGGTGATGAAGGGGGCAGTCTCCTGGAGAAGGTGGGATGCCTTAGCAAGGAGAAGCCCGCCTCTTCGTGTGAGGCAGGGATGAAGGAAGAGAAGCTGGGAAGAAGCCATCTGATGTAAGGGGAGGAGGAGAGGGAAATGGCCTCCATTTTTTTTAGTGAAATAACGAGACCAGGTCCTCTTCTGAGATGGTGGGAGGAGGGAATGCCAGGCTAAGCTTGAGGAAGGATGAAAAGATGTGGAATAGCTCCTATAGTGAGTATGTGAGAGGTGGCTAAAGGATTGCCTTGTTGCAGTGAGGACCCATTTGAGATTGTGTTACATTAATTGGTAGGGGACCCAGTCACCTCAGTTGACTAACTCTGCTGTGTTTAGTAGCATGGTAACAGGAGTAAAGGCTGGGGATGGTGTTTGGGGGGTGGTGAGCCCTATGGGACATCCATTTGGAGATGTCCCAAAGACTGTCGGTGATGGGAAACTAGAGGTCAGGAGAATAGATCGAGGCAGGTCAAGATCCACAATAGGCTAAGGAAACAAGGGACCGGAGAGTAGAGGACAGTTTAACTGGTTTCCCAAGGGGTCAAGATGGAGGAGGGAGAAGGAGGGAGCCAGGTGAGGGGTGATGACTTGGGAAAGAGCATAGAGGTGGAGGGATTGGAGGTAGAAGAACCATTAGGAGTCAGAAAGTAGAGGGAAAGATGTAATCACATATGATTGTCACATAAAGGAATTTCAGAATTCGTGAATGTGGAAGTGCAGCCCTTGTTGGTGAAGATGGGAAGGTCCGAGGGGTGACCATCTCCATGCTTGGCTGAAGTTCAGTGGAGGTCAGGGGGATGAACTGGGTGGCCACAGTAAGTAATGAGCTCTCCATTCCTTCTAGTCATCAAGCAAAGACATGACAGAAGGGTACTTTTTATAGAGGACACTGTTGTTTAGGCATGGGTTAGACCAGCTAGTTCCTAAGGTTCCTTCCAGTCAGTCAGCAAACATTTATGAAGCATCTCCTACATGCCAGGAATTGTGTTAAGCACTGGGGACACAAAGGAAGGCAAAAGACGATTCCTGCCCTCAGTGAGTTCACAGTCTAATGGGGGAGAGGGGGGACAGATGCTGTGATCCTTGGGGAGGGGAAAGCATTTACAAACTCTTCAATCAGTCAGTCAATCAGTAAATATTTATTAAGTGTCCACTGTGTGCCAGGCACTGTGCTAAGCACTGAGGAGACAAAAAGAGTTAGAAGAAATCTCTGACCTCAAGGAGCTTATAATAAAATGGGGGAGATTGTGTGCCCAAAAAAGCAAGCTCTGTGGAGCGTATGGAATTGTTGTTATTTGACGTCTTGTGACAAGAAGCTCAGTACCTTGGCAGATCTGGGAGAGGGAATGAGAGAGCAGTCGCTTTCCCAAACCCAATAACTCCTCCTTCCACACTGTCTCCCTCCTCTTTACACTGCCTCCACTGTACTCTATGCCCTGCTCTCTCCTGGCGTGGACAATCTCTCCCATCATCGGCTCCCCGCGGCCGAGGCGGCTCTGGGGTACAGTTATACAGTGGCAAGAGCCTGTAGAGGCAGGCTCTGGCATCAGATGGCCTGGCTTCCAATCTCATCACTGATGCTTATACCCTATGGGACCCTGGGCGCCTTCCTTAGGCAGCACTTTCTCTCCCCTGCCCCTGCCCTGGTGGAGAAGCTCATCCCCTCGCACGTGGACCATTGCCATAGAATGTTGCCAGTCTCTGCCAACTCCAGCCATCCTCCAGCCACCAAAGGGATTTTCCTCAAGTGCTGGCCTGATCCTCACACACACACACACACACACACACACACACACGCGCGCACGCGCACACACATATATTCTGTCAGCTTCAGAGCCCTCTCTTACCTCCAGGATCAAATATAAAATCCTCTGCCTGGCTTTTAAAGCCCTTCCCACCCTGGCCCCTTCCTACCTTTCCACCAAACTCTCCCCCACCCCCACGCCCTCCATACTCTTCTGTTCAGTGAAATTGGCCCCGATTTCCACGAACAAGATACTCCATCTCCCAACTCACATCCTTTTCCTGACTGTCCCCCATGCCTGGACTTCTCTCCTCCCCACTTCTGCCTTCCCTGGCTTGCTTTATACACATGTGTTTGCTTCTTGTCTCCCCCATTAGACTATAAGTCCCTTGAAGGCAGGGACTGGCTTTTGCTTCTTTTTGTATCTCTAGTGCTTAGCACAATACCTGGCACATAGTAGGCACTTTATAAATGTTTACTGATGAATTGGTACCATCCCGCCTTCTCCAACAAGTCTTTCCCAATCCCCCTTAATGCCTTCCCTCCATGGATTATCTCCCAATTGATCCTGTCTGTATGTTGTTTGCGTGTTGTCTCCCCGTTAGACTGTAAGCTCCTTGAGGTCAGGGACTGTCTTTTTGCATTTCTTTATATTCTCAATGCTTAGCCCAGTGCCTGGCACATAGTAGGCACTTAATAAATGCTTGTTGACTTGATTTTCCTCATCTGTAAACTTCAGGATGGCCTCTAAGGTCCCTCCCCTCTCTAGACATGAGAGCCTCTATGAAATGGATTCTTCTCAAATATGGCGCCAGTCAAGGCACTCTACTACTTAGAAATGAGATCTTCAATCTCTCAGTTTGTCTCTTGGTTCAAATACAAAATCCTCCCCCTGGCATTTCCGGGTTGAGCTTTCCTCAGTCTGGCTCCCATCCACCTCTCCCACCTTTCCCATACTGCTCCTCTTCACCCTGTCTCCTTTACAGTCACACTGGCCTGCCCCCCCTGTTCCCAGTAGATGACCATAGAAATGACCAAGAATGCCCTCCCTCTTTCCCTTTTCCTCTTAGAGCCCAGGTTAAGCACCCCCTCCTAGAACTCAAGGCCTTTCCCACTTACCGGTGCTCAACCGGGGCCACACCAAATTACTTTGCATTAAGTGTGACTGGGTTGTCTGTCCAGGGCAGGAACGTAAGCTCATTTGAGGGAATGGAGTATTTTTTTTTATTTTGCTGTGATCTCTCCAGTGTCCTGCAAGGAGAAGGCCTTGAAATATTGATTGGATTGAACTGAATGGGAGACGGAGCTGGGTTGGAGTGTCCCCGGGGTCTGCTTTATTTCTTGGCTCAGCTCATCCCACTTTGCATGTACCCGATGCTACCACACCCCAGCGTGGGCTCCCTGGGGTGTTCATTCGGCACCTGGCATATTTTCGTAGCTGTTTCCTCATCCATCATTGTCACCCACAAGCACTCGCTATACCCCTACAACGAGGAAGGCATCCTTTGGATCGTTGGTGGAAGAATGGTATTTTTAGCAATTTTGTCATCAAGTCATAGGCTCAAACTGGGCAGCTGGGTGGGGCAGTGGCTAGAGTGCCTGGCCTGGGGCAGGAAAACTCATCTTCCCAAGTTCAAATCAAGCCTCAGACACTTACTATCTGTGTGACCCTCACCCTGTTTGCCTCAGTTTCCTCATCTGTAAAATGAACTGGAGAAGGAAATGGCAGACTGGTCCAGGATCTTTTGCCAAAAAAAACCCAAATGGGGTCAGGAAGAATCAGACCTGACTGAAACATCTGAACAACAACAGCTCAGAGAATGTCAAAGCTGAAGGGAATGCTGGGGGGTCATCGGACCCAGTCACCTCCATCTCCTCTGTCCTTAAAATGTGAGGGGCTTAGATTAGATGGGGTCTAATGTCTTTTCCTGCCTTAAAATTCTTTTTGAGAAGGTACAGTGGACAGAGCATTGGGCTTGGGAGTCTGAAAGACCTGAGTTCAAATCCTCCCTTAGACACTTATTAGTTGTGTGATCCCAGGCAACTCACTTAACCTCTCTTAAGCTGTAAGGTAGGGATACTCGTAGGGTTTTTGTGAGGATTGACAATTATATCTGTAGAAGCCTTTGCAAATTATAAAGCACAATATAAAATTTAGCTATTATTGTGTGCTACAGCTCCTCCCAGCTCTGACATCCCCTATTCTAAAGTCCCTCCCAGCCCTGACATTCCCTGTTCTAAGACCCCTCCCAGCCCTGACATCCCCTGTTCTAAGACCCCTCCCAGCCCTGACATCCCCTGTTCTAAGGCCCTTCCTGCAGCTCTGACATCCCCTGTTCTAAGGCCCTTCCTGCAGCTCTGAATGCCTTCTCGGGATCTCAGCCCTTCCCCTTCCTGGCAGGGCTGAGCACTGGCCTTTCTAATTGTCCTCTTGGCTTGAGGAAAACCTAAGGCCCCAGAGTTTTCTCTCACTGAGAAGTTCTGATCGCCTGAATCATCACTTTTCTTTGTTTGCTTTCCATAAATAATGGATGAGAATGCTGGGATGACCAGCTCTGTGATTAGTCTTTTTTCTGGGCTTTTAATGACCCCGCCTGTAATGGAGCTGAAGCCATCACTCTGCAGAAGGGACCATGAGGCGCAGTGCGGGATGAGGGAAGGCACCGTGACTCCCCCTCTGGGAGCTCCACTGGGGACACTCCGTTATCTAGTGCTACTCAATTACCTTGGAATGTTCTGATTTTCTAAGCCAGTGGGTGACTTGATTGAACTGAACCCACAAGGATACCAGGAGCCTCTGGTTGGAGAGTGTCACCATGACATAGTAGTCAAAAGAGAACTGAATTGGCAAGAAAGGAAGGAAAAAAGGAAAGAGGGAAGGGAGAAGGAGAAAGAAGAAAAGGAAGGAGGAAAGGAGGAAGAGAAGAAGAGAGGAAAGAAGAGAAAGAGGGAGGGAGAAGATGGGAAAAAAGGAAAGAGAAGGGAAGGAGAGAAGGAAGAGAAGGAGGGAGGAGGAGAAGGGAAGGAAGGAAGAAAGAAAAGAGGGAAGAAAAAGAGAAAAGGAGAGGGGAAGAGAAGATGGGAAAGAAGGAAGAGAAAGACAGAAGGAAGAGAAGGGAAGGAAGGAAGAAGAGGGAAGAGAAGGAGGAAGGAATGAAGGAAGAAAAGGAGAGAAGGAGGGAGGAAGAGAAGGGAAGGAAGGAAGAAAGAAAAGAGGGAAGAGAAGAGGGAGGAATGAAGGAAGAAAAGGAGAGAAGGAGGGAAGGAAAAATATCATGAAAGGAATGAAAGTAACTTTTCTCTTAAGAGACCACTGCAGAGGTCCCCGTCTCCAGCAGTTAGGTGGTGCAGAGGATAGATTCTTAGGTTTAGAGTCAAGAAGACCTGAGTTCAAATGTAACCTCAGATAGTTACTAGCTGCTTGACCTGGTCAAGCCACTTTAACCTCTGTCTGCCTCAGTTTCCTCTTCTGTAAAATAGGGCTAATGCCAGCGCCTGCCTGCAGGTTGTAAGCACTCAGCACACTGCCTGCGCACAGTAGGCGTTTTATAAATGCCGGTTTCCCTCCTTCCCCACTTAGTTGTTTGCTGTCATTGTGTATTCAATTAAGCTAATTTGCATAATGTTTGGGCACTTAAAGGCACTTGAGGTTTGCCGGTGATTGTTATTCCAGAGCACCAAACGTTCCATTTCCTGTCTCTTCCTCCTCCTTTTAATTCCATTCCTTTCAGTGTAAGTGGAAGCTTATGCTCAGGGAAGTTAATTGATTTCCTCGTTCAGCTCGGTTCAGTTCGACCCACAGGAAACCTAGAAAGTGGAACAGACCTTCCTGCTGTGGTCCTCTCATTTCCCACAGAGGTCAGAGGTCAGATTGCTAGAGGTCATATGGAGAAATGGTGGCTGAGACGGGATTAGAACCCAGGTCTTCCAACTTTCTGGCTCCTCCTTCCTAATTCTTAGTCATGAGCCGTGATACTGGGCTCAAGCACATGTTCCTTGTGTCCGTTGACCAAGGCTGAACTCCGTGAGTCAGAGAGCTTTGAAGAGCCCAGCCAGGGATGCTGTCATGTTCAGGCAGCAGCTGTGAGTGACATTGGGGCTGGTTTTGGCTTTGGGCTTTTAGGTTTTTTTCCCCAAAAGGGCCATTCATCTATAACTTCCTTGCCGCCCGTGTCACCCTGTGGCGCACTGAGCTAAAAATCGGCTGCCCCCCAAGGAGCTTGGTCCACTTTGTGGGCCAGTGTTCCATCCGATCTGTCCAGCTTTGTTTCTTCTGCTGTTGAACAAATATGATGGAAAAACATACAAGGTGCTTTAGAAATACTAAGTAACGGACTCATCGGCAACATATTGTGAATAGATTGTGATTTATAATTCAGAACATCGGATGTTCCTACTAGGACTAAGTCAACTTAGGTCTTAGAATGTTAGAATTGCAAACAATGTCAATGTAGAATGTTTGGACAAAGAACATTAGACCACAGAACGTTAGAGTGCAGCCCATTAGAGCTGAAATAGACCTTAGAATGTACAGTACTAGAACCCAGGCCGTCACAGCTGGAAGGAACCTTAGAACATAGTGTATTAGATCATAGATTGTTAGAACCCAGGCTATCAAAGCTGGAAGGGATCTTAGAACATAGGATATTAGATCATAGAATGTTAGAACCCAGGCTATCAAAGCTGGAAGGGGCCTTAGAATATAGGATATTATTAGATCACAATGTTAGAACTCAGGTTATCAAAGCTGGAAGGGGCCTTAGAATATAGGATATTATTAGATCACAATGTTAGAGCTCAGGCTATCAAAGCTGGAAGGGGCCTTAGAACATAGGATATTATTAGATCACAGAATGTTAGAACCCAGGCTATCAAAGCTGGAAAGGATCTTAGAACATAGGATATTAGATCATAGAATGTTAGAACCCAGGCTATCAAAGCTGGAAGGGATCTTAGAACATAGGATATTAGATCATAGAATGTTAGAACCCAGGCTATCAAAGCTAGAAGGGGCCTTAGAATATAGGATATTATTAGATCACAGAATGTTAGAACCCAGGCTATCAAAGCTGGAAGGGACCTTAGAACATAGGATATTAGATCATAGAATGTTAGAACCCAGGCTATCAAAGCTGGAAGGGGCCTTAGAATATAGGATATTATTAGATCACAGTGTTAGAGCTCAGGCTATCAAAGCTGGAAGGGACCTTAGAACATAGGATATTAGATCACAGAATGTTAGAACCCAGGCTATCAAAGCTGGAAGGGACCTTAGAACATAGGATATTAGATCATAGAATGTTAGAACCCAGGCTATCAAAGCTGGAAGGGGCCTTAGAATATAGGATATTATTAGATCACAGAATGTTAGAACCCAGGCTATCAAAGCTGGAAAGGACCTTAGAACATAGGATATTAGATCACAGAATGTCATAACCCAGGTTATCAAAGCTGGAAGGGGTCTTAGAATGAAGACTGTTAGACCATAGAATGTCATAATTCCATGTGTTAGAGCAGGACAGGACCTAGCTTGAAGGAACTTGGAACATGGAATTCTAGAATAAAGAACAAAAGTTAGACCAAAGAATGTTAGAAACCAGACCATTGGAAAGAACCTTAGAACATAGACTGTTAGAATTGGAAGGGACCTGTAATAATCAGCTAGTTCAAGCCTGTATGCTATTCAGTGGGGCCCTTTTTATCTAAAGGGGTCCAAGTTGTCAGGGGACTTGCTTTTTGAGCCTCAGCTGGTTTTTTTCACTCCCCCCCCCCCAACAATATCCACTGAGCTGCTTTTAAGGCTAACAAAAAAAAAAATCTGTAGGAGGAAAGTGATTTGAGGAGCTCCAGCTGCCTGCCCCTCTCTGAATGGCCCTCTTTCATCAGGAAATGTCAAGACAAGTGCATTTTCAATCCCAGATAACAGGCAAAGCTGCCATCCCCTAAGAGCCATTTGCCTCTCGGCAGGGAGGGTCTCCAGACCCGGGTCATCTTGGCTCCTGGCTGAGGAAGAAGTGAGCTGATTTCTGTCCCGACCTTGGGGCTGCTTTGTCGAGGGGGCTGGGGAGGAGAGTCCATCTGGAAGGATGTGAGGATGTGCAGGCCTTCCGGGATGAGCCCCTTGAACCTGGCTGACTTCTGCCTCTCTCTGCAGCCAGCACCGCACCCTTGCTGCCAGGAGCTTCCTAGACTGCGTCTGTACGTATGCACCCAGCCCTCAACCCTGGCTCTTGACTGGGACTGGCTTCCCGGAAGACTAGGCCGTTGCTGCTGACATGCTGAGGGCCGTGGTTTGGGGAAGATGGCCGCTGGGTTTTTCACTTCCTTCTTCTACAGCTTTTTGCTGTAACTTGAATCCCATGCATTTCTTAGAGAAGACAGTGGCTGGGGGGTTGGGGGGTGGGAAGCTTCTTCCCTTCAGGCAAGTCCTTAACCCCAGTTTTTCTCAGTTTCCTCATCTGTAAAAGGGGACAATACAGCAGCTGTATTAAAGATCGGATGAGATAGAAAATTATAAAGCATTTAGCCCAGTTAGCTAGTATCATTATTGTTATTATTATTATTATTATTAAACTCAGGATGAGGGCTGTGAGTGGAGTAGTGGAGAGGACACTGACTCTGGACCCAGGAGTATCAGGTTCAAATCTCTGTTCTGCCACCTACCACCTGGGTGGCCTAGGGCAAGTCACTTCCTTTGGACCTCAGTTTCCTCAACAGCAGAATGTTGGGGTTGGACTCGACAAGTTTCAGGGATCTCTCCCAGCTCAGAATCTATGATCCTAGAACAACGTGGCGTATCTCGGACGGAGCAGGAAGTAGATGGGCCCATTACTGGATGCTTTCCCCCACCAAGTTTTCACATACAGAGAAATGAGAATGTTCTAGATGTATTTCCCTGAGTCTGGTAGGTTCTAGAGCATTTGTGGGAGCAGACAAAAGCCATTCATGGGAGATCTGGAGAAAAGATGTTAAGAGCTGGGTCAGTGAGTCTGTTTCTTTAGGCAGACGGGCCAGAATTTTACACATGTGCCCATGTGTGCATGTGTATGCTCACGCTCGCATGGAAAAGCTAAGTTAACAACATAGGGCCATATCTAGTCCTCAGTTTTCCCAGCTGTAAAATGAGAAGGTCAGGCAAAGAGCCTCTGAGGTCCTTTCCAACTTAATATCTCGGCTTCTTTAGGCAGTGTATGTAGAGGAAAGATTTAGAATCAGAAAATGTAGGCATCTGCCATGTTGTTATTCCTCACTCCATGATAAAGGCATAGACCCTTTCTCAGTCTCAGTTTCCCTAACTGTAAAATGAGGAAGTTAAACTAGATGGATCCTAAGGTCCCGTCCAGCTCCATAGGCCCATGAGGCATGGTGGTGTTGGGAGAGAGATCTGGAGACAGAAGCCCAGGGATAGGGCTGAGTGGTTCCTGATGACTTGAGTGGATTTGACTGAATGCCTTATCCTTATTTGGGCCTCAGTTTCCTCATTTGTAAAAATGAGGATATGGTACTAAGAAGATGACCACTATCCTGCATCCGAATAGAATAATACTTTACCTCTGGAAGGGACCTTAGAGATCGTGTAATCCAGTGCCCCCATTTTACAGATAAAGAAACCGAGGCTCAGATCCACTTTCTGAATATATGGAAGAAGTTGTGGAGGGTTTTTCAGCTCTTCTATGTCCATGTACGTATGGCAGTTAGAACCTTCTTCCTTTAAGGTCCAGCTCAGCCATGAAGCCTTTGCCTTCGCTCTAATCCCCACACACCCACCCCTAGTCCCAGATGAAGATCATTACTGTTCTGACTGCTGACCTCTCTGGCTTCCTCTAAATCCCAACTCAAATCCCACCTCCTACAGGAAGCCTTCCCCAGTGCCTTCCCTCTGTTCATTATTTCCTATTTGTCCTGTATATAGTGTGCTTTGTATATGTTTGTTTGCGTATTGTCTTCCCTGTTAGATTGTAAGCTCCTTGAGGGCAGGGACTGTCTTTTGCCTCCATTTGTATCTTCAGCGCTAAGCGCAGTGCCTGGCACGTAGTAGGTGCTTGCTTGATTGCTTGATTGATGGGAACACAGATCTTGAACTAAAGGCACCTCAGAAGCCATTCAGCCCGAGCCCCTTGTTTTACAGATGAGGAAACTTACCCAAGGAGGCTAAGTAACTAGGGTCACGCAACTAGTAAGCACCTGAAGCAGGATCTGAACCCAGGTCTTCATGCCTGAGCCCAAGTCCCGCTACAGTGTCACTGGTACGTGTCAGAATTGAATCACCACGGTCTCAGGCATGGCTGGGATCTCAGCGGTAACCTGCCTCCTCTGTGCAGCCCCTGAACAAGAATCCTCTCAACTCCTCCCCCACAAGTGGCCGTTAGTCCGGTCTGGGGAGGTAGACCTTCAGGGAGGGGAAACCCAATGTGCTTTGAGATGCGTCTCATTGTTGGGCAACTCTTTCCTGCCGAGGAAGTCTAAGCACATTTGGGGCTCTCAAAGCACTGTCCATCACCTAATGAGGTCCAGTTTATCTCCTTACGCTGTTCTTACTTTCTAGGTGTACTTGGTATCACTGCTTCTTTTCTCAGATTTCATCTGCTTTGAAATTCTGGGTGTGTCTTCTAACGTTGTAGCTACCTTCTATGTATGTATAGAATCGGTGTTCTCCCTTTGTGTGTGTGTGTGTGTGTGTGTGTGTGTGTGTGTGTGTGTGTGTGTGTGTGTGACAGATGAGGAGAGAGCAAGGGAGAGAAACAGAAACAGCCAGAGAGAGAAACAGCCAGAGAAAGAGAAGGAGGGAGGGAGGGAGATATATATATAGATATAGATATATATATATATATATATATATATATATATATATATATATATATATAGAGAGAGAGAGAGAGAGAGAGAAGAGAGAGAGAGAGAGAGAGAGAGAGAGAGAGAGAAGAATTATATGTATTACAGAGCTAGGGAAGTGTGGGCTATCAAAAGAATGCATTTTTCTTAAGAGACTCCATAAAAGGGTGCTTTGAAATCCTGATGAATTAAATTACTGTTCTTCACTGGTAAGGAGAATTCCATGAGGATCCAAGTGTCCATCATGGTTAGATCCATGCAGCCACTTAAGAAGCTGGTCCTCTTGGTGAGCTCAGTGCTGAAATCTGGGAAATAGGGCAGCAGCGAGGTTAGCTGTCTCGTTGTCCCAGAATCCTGTGGCTGACTGTTCTCTGCTTTTGTGTGGTTGGTCCATCCCCCTGAGCTCTCAAGATGAAGAGTGACCTCACAGCCCTCGCTAATGTGCCGTTCTGACTGCCTTGCCCTGTGAAATGTTCTTACAGTAAGTGGCTCTCATTGATTGCCTAGGAGAGCAGAGGCAGCCAGTTAAAAGGCAGTGATCAATGAAGTCTGCTTGCCCTCCCACCAAATGGAGGGGAGCGCCCTGTACTTACTGGGCTTGAGGTTGGAGCACAGAGGGACTATCGGCTTTGGCATTGAGAGCAATGGATTTTTAATCAAAGAACAGGGGTTTAGATCCCGGCTTTGCCACTGACTGTGTAATCTTGGGGCCATTTGCTGAACTTCCCTGGGCCTCAGTTTACATATCTGTTAAATGAGGGAAAGGGGTTGGATTAGATGACCTCTGAAGTCATTTCCGGCTCTAGAGCTATGATCATGGGACAGAATGAGCTGATTCCTTCTATGTTGGAACATTTCCTTTGGGGGATAGGGGAAGGAAGGGAGGCCAGGGTAATTTTTATCCATGATTCACAAAGCAGAGGTCACTGAGAATGGTTTATAGGGCTGGCCATTAACAAATGGGCTAGGGTTTTTTTGTTGTTTTTGAAAGTCCCGAACAAAAGAGATGGGTGTTGGATTGGAAAGCCTTTTCCTCCCCTCCCCTCTCTCCTTCCTTCCGCATCAACTTTGATGTACTGGGGCAGGCATGGAAGGATATTGTTTGTTCTCATCAGACTCTGGAAGCCTTGTAACAGAGGTTCTGGGTGCCCAGTGTCATCAGAGACCTGGGCTCTGAAGAAGACTCATTCTGATGAGCTTGACCCTCCAATCCCAAAGAGAAATGGTAGGCCATTAGGGGAGAGAAAAGGGGAGAGGCTGGTGGGAGGTCCAACAGCGAGGAAATGAGCCGCTCTGTATTAGTCATCCCAGATGGGGGCTTGGAGACTTCTATCTCCCTCGTGGGTGAGTGGGAGGCTGCAGAACAAGGAGGATTTTTCAGTTGCTCTTCCTGTTTGAAGACTTTGGATAACTTGGAACTAACAGAGAAAGGTGTAAGTAAAAGGGTAAAAAATTAAGATAGAAGATATGGGTTCTAGTCCTGCTTTTATCACTGGCTTCATTTATTGGCAGTAGGGAAGTCCCTTCTGCCCTCTGGGTCTCACTTTTCTCCTGGGAGAAATGAAGAATGTTTGTCCTCAAGTCTGACTTTCCTGGGTCTCAGTTTCCCCATGTGTCAGATAAGGAGTTGGACTAGATATGGCCTTTGAGCCTTCTAGCTCAAAATCAAATGCAATAATATTGGTAATACACATAGTAGGTGCTTAATAAATGCATATTCCAGTCGCGTCCCTAGGTCAACAAACCCATGACCCTGTGCTGACTTTGTGATTCCTGTGAGTATTTGGAATAATGAATGGTACACTGGAGTAAGGTATTACCATGGACCATGGCCTCATAGAATGGAAGATAGGTGGAAGAGGCCTTCCATCGAGAGGCTACCTGCTTTAGCCTCTTCATTTTCCAAGGGAGGAAACCAAGGCTCAGCCACTTGCCTGTGTCAGAAGTGGGATTTCATAGGACAGTAGACTCAGAGTTGGGTGGGGCCTGGGAGGCCATCGCATCCTGCCCCCTTGTTTTACAAAGAAGGAAACTGAGGCCTGGAAAGGTTAGTGGTTTGTCTCACAGCTGGTCTTGAACTCTGTTTTCCCTGACTCCAGGGCCAACATTCTGCTTGATTATACCCTGAAGTTATTTTGTTGTCTAGAATGACACCAGTTACCTAAAATAATTCAGGGGCCCATTCAGTATTTCTTGAATTGAGAAGAAATGAACCCAAACATGCATTTGTTTGTTTATTTAATCCAGACCTGCTTTTATAAAAAACCAGTGTAGAGTTTTTTATAAAAAACCGGTATAGAAATGCATTCCTAAATGATTTGTTGGCCTAGGGTCACCCAGATGGGATGTGTTAGAGGCAGAGCTTCCTAAATCCAGAGCTGGCCCTTAATCCACTAGCCTGCGCCACCTTGGTATTACTCTGACTGGTTGTTCACATAATAAGTTTAGATCTAACTTTGTAGATTAGAGCCTTAGGGCCAGAGATGGAAGGCATCTCATCTCGTCTAACCTGGCCCTGGAGCATGACTGCCCTTAAGAGCATCTGTGATGGGTCATCATTGATCCTTGTCTTGATGACTCCCAATGATGGAGACCTCCCCCTGACACCCCCCCCCATTTTATAATCTACTATAGAGGATGGGGTGGAATGGGGGGGCCACACATGTGTGTTGTTGTCTAGTTGTTTTTCAATCGAGTCCGACTCTTCATGATCCCACTTGGGGTTTTCTTGGCAGAGATGCTGGAGTGGTTTGCCATTTCCTTCTCCAGCTCATTTCACAGATGAGGAAACTGAGGCAAACAGGGTGAAGTAAGTGACTTCACCCAGGGTCACACAGCAAGTAAGTGTCTAGGCCAGATTTGAACTCAGGAAGTTGAGTCTTCCTGATTCCAGGCCCGGCGCTCTAGCCACTGTGCCACCTACATAGAAAATCTAGAGAAAATGAATACAAGTAATTTTCGGAGAGGTGAAATGCTAACAGGTGGGGGAATCCCCAAAGGCTTCTTGTAGAGTTAACACCGGAGCTGGGCTTAAAGGCGGCTAGGGTTTGGTTTTGTGTCTTCTTTCTTGTGATTCCTTTCATTGGTTCTAATTATTCTTTACAACATGACTTATGTGATAATAGGTTTTATAGCAATGTGTATATAGAGCCTATATCAGATTACATGCCGTCTTGGGAGTGGGGAAGGGGAGGAAGGGGGAGAAAATGGAAAACTCAAAAGCTTGTGGAAGTGAATGTTGAAAACTAAAAATAAATTAATTAAAAAATAAAGGGAGCTAGGGATTCTGAGGCGTGGGGAGGCAGGCGCGTTGTACATAGAGGACAGTAAGGAGGCTGGTTTGGCTCAACCAGAGAGTGTATGAATATATATGTATATACCAGCCAGCATTTACGTAGTGCTTACTGTGTGCCGTAAACACTTTATAATTATCTCATTTGATCTTCACAACAATCCTGGGACCTAGGGGCTGTTATCACTCCCATTTTACAGGTGAGGAAACTGAGGCAGGCAGTGTGAAGTGACTTGCCCAAGGTCACACAGTGAATAAGTGTCTGAGGTCATATTTGAACTCATGAAGATGAGTCTTCCTGACCCCAGGCCTTGCGCTGTATCTGCTAATCTGCAGTAAGCTTAGATGGACTTGGAGCCAAGTGGTGAAGGGCTTTAAATTCCAGACAGGGTAACACAGAAGATTTTTGAGGCAAGGTGACCTTTAGCTAATGGTAGCTACCTCTTTCTAGCCCTTGAAGGTTTCAAAGCATTTACTGAAGGAGAAAAAAAAATCCCCTGGAATTTAAGGTAGTGTGAATGTGTTTTTTATTCCCATTTTACAGATGAGGAAGCTGAGAGTCTGACAGAAGGTGTCAGAGGTGGCATTTGGAGCCTCGTGCCCCTGGCTCCAAGCCTCCTGCTCTTCTCCCCCGACCCCACAGCTTCTGTTCATTCTTAGAATTCAGATCTTTTATTTTAGATGTCTGTCTTTGTGGAAGCCTTGGGATGGAAAGAACTCCTTGTCCTTTTTAAATGGCTGGAGCTTTCTTTATCTCTTCCCTGAGCAGGCAGCTTGGCCCACAAAGCGGGTAGGACTGTTCTTCCAAGATTTCCCTACTTACACAGTCCAGTATGAAGACTGCTAGAATGTCGGTGAAGACATATGGCGGGGCGGGGGAGGGGGGGTGGAGAAGGAGGCTGTTTTGTCTCCTGCAGTAAGAGTAAGACCTTCTGTATGGCAAATTGTTTGTACTATAACGGGAACACCCTGGGGCCAGCTGCAGCCAAGATCTCTCATTCCCATTATGTGGAATCATGTAATGAGCTGGGAGGGCCCCTAGGACTTGGAATGTCAGAGCCAGGAGAGGCTTTAGAACAGGGAATGTCAGAGCCAGGAGAAGCTTTAGAACGTGGAATGTTAGAGCTGGGAGGGCCCCTAGGACTTGGAGTGTCAGAGCCAGGAGAGGCTTTAGAACATGGAATGTTGGAGCTGGGAGGGCCCCTAGGACTTGGAGTGTCAGAGCCAGGAGAGGCTTTAGAACATGGAATGTTGGAGCTGGGAGGGCCCCTAGAACTTGGAGTGTCAGAGCCAGGAGAGGCTTTAGAACAGGGAATGTCAGAGCCAGGAGAAGCTTTAGAACATGGAATGTCAGAGCTGGGAGGGCCCCTAGAACTTGGAGTGTCAGAGCCAGGAGAGGCTTTAGAACAGGGAATGTCAGAGCCAGGAGAAGCTTTAGAACGTGGAATGTCAGAGCTGGGAGGGCCCCTAGAACTTGGAGTGTCAGAGCCAGGAGAGGCTTTAGAACAGGGAATGTCAGAGCTGGTAGTTTAGAACATAAAACAGTAGGCACTGAAGCATTGGGCTAGGAATTCTTTTCAGACTCTCTTTGTATACAGATATCTTTATGTCTGCTGAAATTCGAATTCTCTGTCTGAAATCTTCGCCTGAAGCTTTACATAGACTGATGCTGTGCTGAACATTCACTGAAGCCGCTTTAGCTTCAAGGCATATGGTCTGATGAGGTACTCCCCCTAATGACGCTGTATATGGTTTCTTGTATACCCTTGTCTGTGTACAGTCAATCAGTAAACATTTATGAAGCACCTACTGTATTCCAGGCACTGTGCCGAGCTCTGGACTTATGGCTCCTCTCATGGAGAATATGCTGCGTGAGGGCCAGGACCGCCTCCTTTTTGTACATCCGTCTTCGGGGTCTAACACAATTATGTAGGCACTTAAATGCTTGTGGGTTGATCTGTGTCTGGGGGCCTCGGTTTCGGCGCTGGCCTCACCAGTCGTCTCACTGGGACTCACACAAGCATGAAGCTTACATTCTAAAGGAGAAGATAGCAAGGACCTATAGAAATACATACAGCCTCAGTGTAGAGTGACTCAATACAAACGTATGTAGAGTAGTCAAGTGTGACTCCCCAGACTTCCTCACCCCTGGCCCGGCAGCCTCCTCACCCCGGAGAGGCCTCTGCCTCCAGGCTCCCTCCCAGAGGGTGCCCAGGCCATCCACATTCACTTCGCTCCCAGCTCTGCTCCCGACCTCCATGGACGTTCCTCTCCCCCTTTCCCTTTTCCTCATTTTCTCCATCTGTATTATTACAGATGTGGCGTCTCAAGGTCCTTGCAGTTCCAAAGTGATGACTCAGTCAGGGATATGAGCTAGTTTGTTCTCCCAAAGCTTGCAATCAGCTTCCAGCTTCATGAGACAAAGTTCCACTGTACGTTTGGGAGCACAGACTCGTCTGCAGATGGGCTCAGATTTAGGTGATGAGGAACGTAAGGCCAGGAGTTTGCAGCGTCATAGGTCTGGAGCTGGAAGGCCGTTTAATCAAACCCCTTCATTTTACAAATGGGGAAACTGAGACCCAGGGAGATTGGGACTTGCCCAAGATTCCACTGGTAGTCAAGCATCCCATGTGAGATTTGAACTCTGGTCCCTTGACTCCCAAGCCATTCCTCTTTCCAGTACATCCTGCCCTGTATGTTTTCTGTCTGTGGCCTTGTCAAAGCCAGGTCCTGGATCCCATAAGTTAGATCCCAGTAGGGATTATTTCATTCATTGTATTTGTGTCTGTACCGCCTAGCACAGTGCCTGGCACATAGCAGGTACGTGAGGGAGAAGAGGGTACATATACAGCCCCTACTATGTGCTAGGCATTGTACTAAGACCTTTACAAAGTTTATCTCATTTGATCCGCCCTGGGAGGTAGATGCTATTATCTCCATTTTACAGTTGAGCAAACTGAGGCAGACAGAGTGACTTGCCCAGGGTCACACAGCCAGTAATTGTCAGAGGCCAGATGTGAATTCAGGTCTTCCTGACTCCAAGCCTGGCTGCCTAGTATAGATTACATACATTATATGTGACAACAACAACAATGATAATAATATCAAAATAACATAGTAACTTGCATTTATATAATACTTTGTGGTTTACAAAGTACCTTACAAAGATTATCTCATTTGGGGCAGCTCGGTGATACAGTGGATAGAGCACTGGCCCTGGAGTCAGGAGGACCTGAGTTCAAATCTGACCTCAGACGAAACATTTGACACTTACTAGCTGTGTGACCGTGGACAGGTCACTTAACCCCAATTGCCTAAAAAAATAAAAAAAGATTATCTGAGTTGATCCTCACAACCACCCTGGGAGGTAGGTGCTATTATCCCCATTTTACAGATGGGGAAACTGAGCCAGACAGAGGTAAAGTGACTTGCCCAGGATCACACAGCTAGTAAATATCTTTGAGATCCCAAGTCTTACCCTCTATCCACAGTGTCATCTAACTCCATAATAAATATTGGTTGATTAATTGATTAATTGCCAACTACAACATTACCAGTTCCCCAAGGTCACCAAGACTTGAACCCAGGACCTCTGCCTCCAAATTGACTATGTGGCTCATACCTCACTTCCCAATGACGTGAGACTCCAACCTGGAACGTCTAGAACCAGGCAGCTCAGCTCTAGCACTCTCCAGTCCATGAAACGTTGGCTATATGGGGCAACAGGGAAGAGCTGAGTTTAGGTCAGGAGACCCAAGTTCAAATCCCAACCATTTTCCTAACTTACTAACTAGGTGACCTTGGGCAGGTTGCTATCCCTGTCTGAGCCTCAATTTCCTCACCTGTTTCATGAGGATGCTGAAGATTTGTGTTCTTGACCACACAGGCAGTTCCGAGGCTCATATGCAGTTAATGGATGTAAAAGATGGTTGGGTACTCTCTAAACTTGGCGATTATGAGGTGGGAGTGGAGGGAGGTTATCCTGGAAGGCTGGGCCTGGGCTGTGGATGGGGGCCACTGGTTTACCTTTCAGGCCCGGATCTTTCCTTCGTAGGCATCCCCCTGCATTGGCGCCAGGGCTGTGTCTTGGGGCAGATTGACTAATTAGGGTGTTTTGTTTTGTTTTTTATGTCTTCCAGCCTCAGTGAGAGTTTTTTCATGGTGAAAGGCGCTGCTCTCTTCCTGCAACAGGGAAACAGCGCCCAAGGACCGAGGAGCCTCCAGCAGCCCCACAAGCACGCAGGTAAATGCTCGGCCCCAGGCTATCATCATTCTCCTGCTTCCCCAGGTGTACAGAAGACATCAGTCACGCACGTGGTCCCGTGGGATCCTAGCTTAGAGGCCGTCTGGCCCAAGGTCTCCTTTTATGGAGGAGGAACCTCAATAGAGCCCAGACAAGCCAGCCCCGGGTCACTTGTCCAGGGTAACCCGGGAAGTGTCAGAAGCCAGATCTGAATTCGGGTCTTCCAGAGGCCAGCGCCATTTCTCTCTCCATTGCCTTGCCTCAGTTTCCTCATTTATAAAATGATGACATTGAATTAGATGAAAGGTTCATGATGCTATGAGCCTGTGATGCCCAAAGTCACACAAGGTCACTGATCCACCTTCTTTCCACTGCATCACAAAACAGCCAGGAGAAATATTCCCTGTGGGTAGAATACAGGACCTAGAGTCAGGAAATTCTGAGTTCAAATCCAGCACCATCTGTGTTACCTTGGGGAAGTCACTTCTCCCTCTGACTCAGTTTCTTCATCTGTAAAGTAGGAATAACGATAGCACTCCCCCACCCAGGATTGTTATGAGGATCAGCATTTGTTGAGTGTTTTATAAATCTTAAAGGCTAAAAAAATGCAATCTGTTATTATTTAGCCTTGATGTCAAGAAAACCTTCCTAACGGAGCTGTTGTCCCCAAGCACATCGGCTGCCTTGGGGGGCCGTGTGCTCCCATCACCTTTTTCAGGGGTACCATAGAGGGGATTTTTGTTGGGGTACAAGTAGTCTCTGAGATCCTTTCCTCCTTTGTGATCAAAGTCCAGTCAACTGAGAATGGCCAGAAACCTGGGATCCAGAGGCCTATGGCCCATTCCCTTCTCTGCCTTTGACTTAAGGAACCAAGGGTCAACTCACTTGGTGGAAAGAGGGCCAGAGACCTTGAGAGCACCCAGAGAATCCTGTGGTGGGAGCCCAGTGTGGAGCTCTGTATGCCTGGTACTCAGTAAACACCTCAGAATAACAAAGACTGAGCGTGGGGACCAGGCTCGGGCTGGGATTTCCATCTGTCAGCACTTCCATAAATCAGCCAACAACCCACTGAAAGAATTTTATCCATATGGAAAATATCCCTTGTGTGAAACCATTTGTCAAGTGTTGGGCTGGGCAGAGGTGGGCAGTTCCTATTAGTTTTTATCTCACTCCACTCTATAATTTCTTGAATCATGGCCATCAGTAGTCACTTCTACTGAATTTAAGGGTTATAAGGTAGAAGTGAGGCCAGGCCTGTCTCTGGATAAGGAATAGGTAAAGCCACTTGCTTGTGGTCATTTGGGGGTAGCTAGAGGTAAGTCAGGAGCTTCATAGCATTGATATAGTAGCAAGGCACCTGCATTTGCAGTCAGGAAGGCCTGGGTTTGACTCCTACCCAAGACACAGTGGTCACCCCTCACAAGTTATAGGCCTCAGTTTCCTCATCTGTAAAATGAAAAGGAAGGTTTACTAGCTGTGTGACCCTGGGCAAGTCACTTAACCCTGATTGCCTCACAAAAAAAAAAAGAAAGAAAAGAAAAGGAAGGACTTTTTGACCCTTGAAAAGCCTCTTGCAGCCTTCTTAATCTGTGGTCCTAAATCTTATGATTCTAGGAGATATCATTATGAGATGATATCATTGCAGTGTGAGGCCTGATAACACGTGGTTTCTCCATGTTTCCTTTGAAGCAAGAAATGACATTTGAGTATCCTGTATGAACTTGAGAGATAACATGGCAGAATGGGTAGAGGACCTGGGTTCCAATCCTGCCACAACTACTTATAAGCCTTGACAAATCACTTAACATGTCTGGTCCTCAGTTTCCTTGTCTGTAAAATGGGAGAGGAATTTGGACTCAGTGGTGTGTCAGGTCCCTTCTAGCTCTAAATCCATAGTCCTGTGATTCCCATCCTTGAATACCCTACAGTACTTTTCTTGAACCTCTTTTTCCTTATAATATACATTGGAGCGTGAAAATTGTTATGTGTGCCTTCTACATATGTCATCTACATATGTATATGTACGTGCCTTCATTCATATATACTTACATATACACACATACATATATATACACATACACATGTACATAATATATGTATTGTGTGTATGTACACATGTGTGTTTGCAGGTACATGTAAATGACATTAAGACTTTTGGAACACATAAACATGCAAATCTATGTATGCTTTCAATATATGGGGGGAACAGGGGGTGTTTTTGTATACAGGCTCTCCCTAAAGTCAAAATAGAGCTTTAATTCTTAATTAATAATAATAGCTAACATATATATAGCACTTACTATGTTCCAGGTACTGCACGAAATGCTTACAATTATTATTTCATTTGATCCTCTCAACAACTCTGAGAGGTTGATGCTATTATTATCATCCCCATTTTAGAGTTGAGGAAACTGAGGCAAACAGAGTTAAGTGACTTGCCCAGGGTCACACAGCTAGTAAGTGTCTGAGGCCAGATTTGAACTCAGGAAGATGAGTCTTCCTGCTCCATGGCGCCTCCTAGCATCCCATTAGAGATACAAAGACAAAACTAAAAGGAACCCCAGCCTTGGGGGAGCTGACTTTCTTCTTGGGGCATACAGCCTATAAACACAGGATAGAATCATAGATTTACAATTAGCAGGAAACCTAGGGCCATCAAGTCCAATCCCCTCTTTTTGGGGAAACTGAGGCCCAAAAACTTGAATGGCATGCCCAGGGTTACAAAAGTCAAGATTCCAGCTGAGGTCCTGCTCTGATAAGGAGGGAGAAAGTGACCAGAGCAATCAGGGAGGACTCCCTGTAGGAGGCAGCACGTGTGTGCCAAGCCTTGGAGGAAGCTGGGGAGATTCTCAGAGGAAGAGCATTCCAGGAGGGGATGCATGGCAGGCCGCTGTTATTAAGATGAATGAAACAGTATCTGTAGGCCGTCTGATACATGGTGGGCCCTCTATAGATTTATGTTACATAACCTCAGCTGGGTCCTCAGTGCTGCTCAGCAGTCCTACTACTCTGCCTTTCTTATCATCTCACTCTTTCACTCTCTATAGTGGGTCTTCCAAACCTCCCATGAGTCCCCCCTCCCTTTACCCTCTCAATTAGTACCTGTTGCCTCTTATTTTACCAGAAAAAAATAAGCATTTGCCGTGAACTCCCTCTTTTCCCCTCTTCCTCATCTCCTATCAATTATCTGCCACCATCTCCTCCACCCCATGTCACATGATGAGATGGCCTTACCCTTTAACAAGGCTAACTCCTCTACTCGTTCAAGTGACTCCATTCTATCCTGTCTCCTCCAACAGATTGCCCCCTCTGTCTTCCACACTCTCACTTATTTTCATTCTCTCTCTCTCTGCTGCCTACTGCCTACAAACGTGCCCATGTCTCCTCCATCCTCAAAAAACCCTCACTTGATTCTTTTATACCTGATAACTATTGTCCTATGGCTTTATAGCTAAACTCCTCAAAATGGCTCTCTATAATAGGAGCCTCCATTCTCTCTCTCTCTCTCTCTCTCTCTCTCTCTCTCTCTCTCTCTCTCTCTCTCTCTCTCTCCCTCTCTCTCCCTCCTCTCCCCCCCCCTTAACCCCTTAAATTCTGGTTTTGACTTCATATTTCCACTGAAACTGCTTTCTCAAAGTTACCAATGATCTCTTAGTGGCCAAATCCAATGGCCTTTTCTCAATCATCATTCTCCTTGACCTCTGCAGCCTTTGAAACTGTTGATCACTCTTCCTTAATGCTCTTTTTTCTCTAAGTTTTCAGGGCACTTCTGTCCTGGTTTTCCTCCTCCCTCTCTGACTGCTCCTTCTCAGTCTCCTTTGCTGGATCCTCCTCCAGATCATGTCCTCTAACCATAGGTGTCCTTCAAGGGTCTGTCCCAGGCCCTCTTCTTATCTCCCTCTATACTACTTTACTTGGTGATCTCATCAGTTCCCATGAATTGAATTACCATCTCTATTCTGATGATTCTCAAATCTCCCTTTCCTGTCCCAGTTTCTCTGCTGACCTTCAGTCTCGCATCTACAGTGGCCTTTCAGGTGTTTCAAACTAGATGTCCAGTAGACGCTTAAACTTGACACATCCAAAGCAGAACTTATTCTCTTCCACCCAAACCCTCCCTTTCCTATCTTCCTTATTACTATCGAGGGTACCACCATCCTTTCAATTCCTCAGGCTCCCAACCTAGGAGACATCCTGGATTCCTCATTCTCTCTCATCCCCATATCCAATCTTTTGCCAAGGCCTGTTAATTTCACCTGTGCAGCACCTCTTGTCAATCAGAATCTCTCATCAATTTCACCTTTGCGGCATCTCTTGTCAATTTCACCTGTGCAGTATCCCTGGTCAATCAGCATCTCTCATCAGTTTCACCTGTGCAGCATCTCTCTAACATACACCCTTCTCTCCTCTGAGCTGCCCTCACTCTGGTGTAGGCTTTCATCACCTCACATCTGGATTATTGTAACAGCAGCTAGGGGGTCTGCCTGCTTCCCTCGAGTCTCTCCCCACTCCAATTCTGAAATCCAATGAAAATTCTGAGAAGGGTATTTGACTTCTCTCTGGAAAGATGTGATGATGGGGCAGCTAGGTGGCACAGTGGATAGAGTACCGGCCCTGAAGTCAGGAGGACCTGACTTCAAATCTGGCCGCAGACCAAACACTTGACACTTACTAGCTGTGTGACCCTGGGCAAGTCACTTAACCCCAATTGCCAAAAAAAAAAAAGAAAGATGTGATGAGTATGGGGGCCCAGTGTTTAGACATTAAGGAAAGCTTCAGAGAGGGGAATGGTACTCCTAAGGTGAGCCTTGAAGTATAGGAAGAATTTAAACAGGTGAGGCCTCAATGATGTAGTGGAAAGAGTGCTGAATTTGGAATCAGGAGACCTAGGTATGGATCCCAGCTCTGCCCCTTACTGGCTCCAGTGTGAGCCCCAGCTTCCTCATCTATAAAACAATGATAGTAACACCATCTGTACCCTACCTCCCAGGGTTGTGAAAAGTGTTTTGTTAAAATGTAAGTTCATTAGAATCTCAGTAACAGGTAGAAATGGTTGGGGGGTGGAGGGGATAGGTTGGCATTTCAGGTCTGGGGGTTGGCCATGAGATCATTCTCTTATCTGTGGCCCATGACTTTCTATCTTTCTAAACCCTCTTTCTGTGGGTCCCATAGGTGACTTGCCCCAACATCTTCAAGTAATGATCAACCTTCTTCGTTGTGAAGATAGAATCAAACTGGTAAGAAGACGTAATTGGGTGGTGAGCAGAGGTCCCAGATTGACAGGATTCCTTGCAGCTGAGTCCTTGGTGGGGGATGTTGGTCTGAGCCATTGAGGGACACAAGCCTTAACCCACAGAGAGATTTCCCTTCACAAAAACTGATCACTTGTCATTTGGGTCCATTTCTTTTGCTAAACTGTTTTCTTTTCTTCTTTGCTATAAGGAAAGTCTCATTGGGGGAGTGGGAGGTGGGTTGTCCACAAATGGCTGAAGTGAAAACAAAAAGATATCAAATAAAAATTAAGTTAAATTAAAAGCTGGTCAAAGTGGGAATTTACCCATTTTGATGGGAAAGGAGCTGAAATGAATGAATGGCTAAGACAGATGGGTGGATGGATGGATAAGCTGAATAGATAACTAGATGGATGGATGAATAAATGAGTGGATGAATAAGATGGATGGATAAATAGATGGTCAGATGAATGCATGAATGGATAAGATAGATGGATGGATAGACAGATGGCCAAATCAGATGGATAGATGGATGAGATGGCTGACTAGTTGGATGAGTGGGTGAATGGTTGAAATAGCATTTATTAATGACTTACTACATATTAAGCACATTGTTAAATGCTGTGATTTCAGACAGGAAAAAAAACCCCCAAACATTCCCTTTCTCAAGGTGCTCATACTCTAACAGAGAGAGAATCAACATGTAAGGGAAGTTCTGATGAAAAGATGGCAAGATCCCAAGGCCCTGATTAAGCGTCCATGAGGGAGATAGCAGGACCCAGGAACTCTTTGTGTGTGTTGGGATTCCTGCTCTGCTGTATAGAGAACCTAAAGGGGATTGGCCTGCCACCTTGGGAAAGGGAGAGTGGGCCCAAGATTTGGAATGGAGCAAGGATTCTGGGGTCCTTCTGACAGTGGTAAGGAATATGGATATCAATGTCCAACCAGAAGGAAAGGGGGAATTGACAGGAAGTTTTGAGATGGGGTCTTGGAACCCTGGGGAAGTGAGAGGACAGTGCTGCTTGATGCCAGACTCTAGTTGGGCCTTCCATGTGCCCCTGTATGAGTTCTAGAATAGCTCAGGGCAGAGAAAGAGAACCTCAGTGATGTCATCCTGAGCACTTTTACACGAAGACTCAGTAGGAACAGCTGAAAGAACATGTTGACACTCCTGAGAATGATGCAGAACAAGCTGGAACGGTGATCATAGAACCTAAGAAATGAGAGGGGCCTTAGAACAGGGAAGGTCAGAGCTGGGAGGGGACTTAGAACAGGGAATGTCAGAGCTGCGAGGGGCCTTAGAACAGGGAATGTCAGAGCTGGAAGGGCCCTTAGAACAGGGAATGTCAGAGCTGGGAGGGGACTTAGAACAGGGAAGGTCAGAGCTGGGAGGGGCCTTAGAACAGGGAAGGTCAGAGCTGGGAGGGCGCTTAGAACAGGGAAGGTCAGAGCTGGGAGGGTGCTTAGAACAGGGAAGGTCAGAATTGGGAGGGCCCTTAGAACAGGGAATGTCAGAGCTGCGAGGTACCTTAGAACAGGGAATGTCAGAGCTGGGAGGGCGCTTAGAACAGGGAATGTCAGAGCTGGAAGGGCCCTTAGAACAGGGACTGTCAGAGCTGGGAGGGGACTTAGAACAGGGAATGTCAGAGCTGGAAGGGCCCTTAGAACAGGGACTGTCAGAGCTGGGAGGGGCCTTAGAACAGGGAAGGTCAGAGCTGGGAGGGGCCTTAGAACAGGGAAGGTCAGAGCTGGGAGGGCGCTTAGAACAGGGAAGGTCAGAGCTGGGAGGGGCCTTAGAACAGGGAGTGTTAGAGCTGGGAGGGGCCTTAGAACAGGGAAGGTCAGAGCTGGGAGGGTGCTTAGAACAGGGAAGGTCAGAGCTGGGAGGGGCCTTAGAACAGGGAAGGTCAGAGCTGGGAGGGGCCTTAGAACAGGGAACTGGGAGGCAGAGAGTTTTGCGATTGAAAGGAATCTTAGAAATTCTGTACTCCAGAATTTTCCAAATTGTTTTCCTTGGAACTCAGGTGTTTTTGCTTTGTGAAGAAATTTGGACATTAGCATTATTTTCCTGACTAAAATGCTGAATTTGAAATTATATCCGTACCATTCAACATTGTTGCCGTATTTCTCCCCTTACCAAAGAGGTCAAATGCTGGCTGACTAAGATGGTTTTTTATGCTCTTTTATTTGCTTCATTGTTTACTTGTTAAACTTTTCTACCCTATTGTGTCAGTGTCCTTTCATTTATCCATTTCCCATTTTTTGTCACCAGTAACTTTAAATAGGTCAAGCTGCAGTCACTTAGATTGAATGCTATAAAGTAGGCTTAGCTTGCGATTTTTTGGTCTCGAACCCCTTTAATTTATGCTTTCAAGGCACCCTAGACCATTGTTTATCAGACTGCTAGGTAGCTCACTGAATAACACACTGGTCCTGGGTTCAGGAAGACCTGTGTTCTAATCCCAGCTCAGATAAGTACTAGTTGTGTGACCCTGCATAATTCATTTAACTTCTTTTTGCTTCAGTTTCCTCATCTGTAAAATGGGGATAATAATAGTAATAATAATAGCCCCTACCTCCCAGGATTGTTGTGAGAATCAAATGAGATTATCTTTGTTAAGTACTTAGCACAGTGCCTGGCACAAAATACATGCTCAATTAAAATGCTTGTCCCCTTTCCCTCCTTCCATCAGTTTACTTCAACCATAAAAATGTTTGGTGGCCAAATTATTCTGGGAAACGTTGCTCTGATCCAGATCTCTTTATTTTGTAGGTGGGTAAACTGAGGCCCAAAGAGTAAAAAGTAAATCGCCCAAGTTTAGATAAGATGTTAGTAGCAGAGCCAAGTCTGCATCCTAGGATTTCTGATTCCCTGTTTACTTCTTTCTTATTTTTAAACTGTATTTAATTATGATCTCCACTCTTTAAATTTCGTATGAATTTCCAATTTCCAAATCTATGAAAGGAAAAAAAGAGAGAAACAAAGCCAAGTTTGTCCATTTTCCCCAAGAGCCTGGCAAGGAACTTTGCTTATTCTGGAGATCTGAATAATGGTGGGTGGGTGGGTGAGGGGGTGGATGTGTGGGTGGATGGAAGGAAGGGTGGGTGAATGGTAGGATGGATGGGGGATGGATTGGTGGATAGATGAGTGGATAGAAAAGTGTATGGATAGATGGATGGACGGATGGATGAATACATAGATGGATGGGTAGATAAATAAATGAATTTTCCTAATTCCATATGATAACATTTTGCAGAAGGAAATGACATCCCCTAGTTGTTAGTGATTCCCTATTCCTCAAATAATTGTGTCTGTATTTATAGGATAGGAGACCTAGAACTGGACAGGAACTCAGAGGTTATGTAGTACAAATCTCTCATTTTGCAGATGAGGGAAACTGAGGCTTAGAGATATTAAATGAGTTACTCAAGAGTTACCCAGTTAATAGATGTAAAAGGCATGATTTGAACCCTAGTTAGAAGCAGTGGCTTTTTCCAGCAAACCATATTGTTTCCTGTCTTATCTTATTCATTTTATGCCTTCCTACTAGGGTGTAAGTTTCTTGAGGGCAGGGATTGCTTTGGTTATGTCTTGGTGTCCCCAGCCCCAAACATAGTCAGCATTTAATAAATTCTAATTAAATTGAATGTTGTATGTTGCAGACTCTAGTAAAATGTAAACTCCCAGAGAGCAGGGATTTTCTTCCTTTTGTCCATGTATTCCCAGCTCCTAGCAGAGTGCTTGGCTTAGTAAATACTTACTGGATTGGTTTGCTTCATATCTCAGGCCTGTCCAAAAGACATGATTGCATCATTACTTCCTTGCAGGCGGTACGCCTGGAGAGTGTGTGGACGGACCGCGTCAGGTACATGGTAGTGGTGTACAGCAGCGGGCGACAGGACACGGAAGAGAATGTCCTGCTGGGAGTGGACTTTTCCAGCAAGGAGAGGTGTGTTTGGTTGGAGGTGGGGGGGGGGAGCAGGCAGTTTGGAGGGGAAAATTCAAAAGCAAGGTTTGAGTATTTTTAGCAGGAGCTCTGTGCACTATGGCGCCACCTAGTGGCCAGATGTGAATGTTAATTATTACTACTGTTAGCTAATGAAGATGCAAAGGTAAGTCGGAGCCACATATGCCTGGTGGAAGAGTCTTTAGTAATAAGGAGTCTCTGGAGTTTACTGAGCTGGGCAGTGACAAAATCAGATGTGTGTTTGAGCAATGTCCCTGTGGCACACTTCATGATCCCTTTTGGGGTTTTCTTGGCAGAGATAATGGAGTGGTTTGCTGTTTCCTTCTCCAGCTCATTTGACAGATGAGGAAACTGAGGCAGAGTGAAGTGACTTGCCCAGGGTCACACGGCTAGTAAGTGTCTAAGGCCAGTTTTGAGCCCAGGAAGAGGAATCTTCCTGACTCCACACCCAGTGGTCTATCCGCTGCACCACCTAGCTGCCCTTTAGCTAATCCTTCTAAACATCTCTTTAAAAACTGCATTTGGAGTTAGAGGACCTGTGTTCCAATCCTACCTCTGCTATCCCTTTGAATAAATCATGGTGCCTCAGTTTCCTCAACTATAAAAGGAGAGTTGCATTTAATGATCCCCTGGGTCCCTTCTCGCTCCAGATCCGGGATCCCTTGGATTCTTCTCTTATTTCTCTCCCCTACACACCCAGTTCCTTTAGCTGATCTTTGGGTGGCATGAATTCTAATCCCCTCGGCTTTCTGGGGAGGCAGTGTGGGTACAGTGTGGAGAGACCTAAAGTTGAAATCGCAAGACCTGAGTTCAGATCTCAATCTGCCATTTACTACCTGTCTGACCTTGACACATCCCTTCTCAATTTCCTCAGCTGTAAAATAAAAAGCAATAATAATTAATCATATAATAACTTTGTAAGGATCACATGGGTGTGAGATACTTTGAGTTTGACTGTGAATGTCACAGGATTTAGAACTGAAAAGGACAGGTCTCTTAGCCTCTTTCCAGACTCAGTTTCTCCTCTGTAAAATGAGGAGTCTGGATTCTGATCTCTGAGCTCCCTAGTCTCAACTCCAGTGAAAGGGATGGGGGGAGGGGGAATACTGTTGAATAAAAATGCAAAGAAAGCCAGTTTTCTAAGGCCCCCTCTGAACTCTGACCCACCTGGATTTGAACCCCAGCTTGGCCGCTGTGTGACCGTGGGCAGGCCCTCTCTGGGCCTCAGTTTCCTCACTTGTAAAAGGAGATGAGTTGGACCTCTCCTAAGCCCCCTCTGGCTTGACTCTAAATGCTGTGATTTTATTCATCTCCTGATCCTTCAGGATGTTGAGGCTGAAGTTCTGTCTCCCAGCTGAGAGTGTCCGGTTGTCTTGGACTCTGGCTGTGGCAGGCAGGGAGTCGCTGGGAGTCTGAGCTCCCTGGCAGGTAGCTGGGAGCCAGATTTCAGTCTCACTTGGCCCCGGGGCACCTTCTCTGTGCTGGTGGAAAGTGATTCTCTGGGGAGCCCATTAAAAGGTAACCAGGATAGAAGACCCAGAGGCCGTCGGGCTGGCAGCGCTGCTCCCTGGCATGGCCACAGAGCTCTCTTAGAAGCCTAGTTTTTCCACGTCCAAACAATTTTCATCATCAACTGAGAAGGCTTGATGATTTAGAAAACAGCAACAAAAATAACAAAAGGCCCTGCAGGTAGCACTGGACCCTGCCACATCTGGGTTTTATTTCCTCAAAGGTTAAGAGACTCCTTATGGGACAGCAAAACAAAACCAGGCCGGGCTAGGGCTTTTTAAAAGAGCTGGAGTGTCCAGACAGGGCCCCAGGGTCCTGAGCAGGGCTAGGCCATGTGCCAAGGGGCCCTGCTGAGGCTGCCGGACCCTGTAGTACTTACCCCGATGTAGGACCCCTCCTGAAATTGGAACCTGGGGCCACGGCTGACGTGGCCCAAGCTGCCTCTGTCCAGGGTTTCCAGTGTGCCAGCCTTGGGGTACAGAACAGTCGTCTCAGTTCAGGGTCTCTGAGCTGGGGGGAGGGGAAGGAAATAAGCATTTATGTGGCACCTACTGTGTACCAGGCACTGTGCTAAGCATTTTTTTTACAGATATTATCTCCTTGGATCCTTACAACAGCCCTGGGAAGTAGGTGCTACTGTAATCCTGATTTTATATATAGGAAACTGAGGCAAACAGAGGTTAAATGACTTGCCCAAGGTCACAGAGCTAATACATGTCTGAGGTTGGATTTGAATTCAGGGCTGCCTGACTCCCAGGTCCATTGCTATAGCAACTGTGCCACCATTATGTCTGAGCTGGGAGGGGCCTTAGAACAGGGGATGTCTGAGCTGGGAGGGGCCTTAGAACAGGGGATGTCAGAGCTGGGAGGGGCCTCAGAACAGGGAATGTCTGAGCTGGGAGGGGCCTTAGAATAGGGAATGTCTGAGCTGGGAGGGGCCTTAGAACAGGGAATGTCTGAGCTGGGAGGGGTCTCAGAACAGGGAATGTCAGGGCTCAGAGAGACCTTAGAACAGGGACAGTTCTGAGTTGGGTTCAAATCCTGTCTCTGACACTTCCTAGCTATGTGATCAGAAGCATATTATTTAATCCTCCTGAGCCTCAGTTTCCTCATCTATAAAATGAAGGGGTTGGACTTGGCCCCTGAGGTCCCTTCTGTCTCTAAATTTAGGATCTTAACAATGAAATTACTTTATCCATAAGTCGACAAGCATTTATTAAACTCCTCCTGTATGCCAGGTAACAGGTTTGTTGCTGGAGAAACAAAACAAAAGTGAAGCCGTTCCTGCCCTCAGGATGCTTACATTCTCTCATGGGAGACAACATACACACATATAAACATATGCGTAGTATACATGAAAAAAATACCCAGTGGGTTTTTTAGCCTGGCTGCACTAGCAGCTGTGAGTAATTGTGAAAGTCCTTCTGTAGGAGGTGAAGTTGGAGCTAAGCTTTGAAGGAAACTAGAGATTGTAAAAAGAGAAGATGAGGAGGAAGTGCATTCCAGGCAGGTGGGACTGCCTGGGCAACAGCCCAGTGATGAGAGATGAGCTGTCATGTGTGAAGAACAACAAGAAAGCTCCTTCTTCTGGACGGTTTTTTGTTCAATTGGTTTTCAGTCATGTTGATTCTTTGTGACCCTATTTGGGACTTTCCTGGCAGAGATACTAGAATGGTTTGCCATTTCCTTCTCTAGCTCCTTTGACAGATGAGGAAACTGAGGCAAACAGGGTGAAGTGACTTGCCCAGAGTCACATGGCTAGGAAGTGTCTGGGGCTGGATTTGAATTCAGGAAGAGGAATCTTCCCCCTCTAGCTCTATCCGCTGTGCCACCTAGCTGCCCCTTCTGTACTGTAAAGAGGAGTAATTTAATAAGCCTGGAAATGCGCACCGCAGCCAGGTGGTAGAGGGCTTTACAGGCCAAACAGAAAATCGTATATTTGGCCCTAGAGGTAATAGGGAGCCATCTGAGTTTATTCAGTAAGGTGGTGACATCACAAGATAGGGCTTTGGGAAAATCACTTTGGCAACTGTGGAGGATACCTCTGAGAGCAGCCAGTGTTAAGACCAATTAAGGGACTGTTCCAATTGGGTCCTGACTTAGGTTGGTAGCTCTCTGTGATTAGAGAAAGGAACGCGCGTGAGAGATGTTGTCAAGACAGAAACAACCTGACTTGGCATCGATTGCTTAGGCAGGTGACTGGGAGGGAAGAGGTGAGATTGTGAGCCTGGGGACCAGAAGGTTGGTCGGACCTTCCACAGAAATGGGAACCGCATGTAGAGCCTATATCAGATTGCTCACCATCTTGGGGAAGGAAGTGGAGCGGGAGGGGGAGAAAAATTTAAAACTCAAAAGCTGTGAGTGTTGTGACGTGATTGTTGATAAATCAAAATAAATTAATAATTAAAAAAAAAACAAATGGGAACCGAGGGGCCGCTGTGGACAGAGAGATAAGGAGTTCCGGCATGGACATGTGGAATCTGGGGTGTCTATGGGACATCCACTTGGAAATGTCTAATCGGTGTTTGGAAATGGAGGAAGGGAACTCCACAGAGGGTTGGATGTGAAATCTGGGCATCGTGTAGAGATGATAATGGGAGCGAGATGAAATCACCAAGTGTAGAGAGAGAAGAGAGGAGATGAGGGCAAGGGAGGGCGGATGAGAGGAAAGAGAAGGAGAAGAGAGGAGAGTTTGGCCTCTAGAGTAGAGGCGTCAAACTCCCGTGGGCCACAACACTCGCTGTAATTGGGAGATATTTGACAAAATAAATAAAAATGCAATAGAACACAGATAATGTTAACATGTAGCTTTCTAAGCAGATGTGTAGTTGGCAGGGACCTCATGTAGGGCTTCTTTCTCCCTCTCCCCATTTCTATTTGATTTTGACGCCACCGTTTTAAAGCACAGAAATTTCAGATCTAGCAGGTGTATTAGAAACAATTTACACTTTATTTCGACCGTCTCATCTTGATGAGGCTCCTGCCAGAATCAGTGCTGACTTGCTCTCACTGCATTGGGTATAATAAAGTCCTTTGTCACAGGCCCCTGTTTCTTTTCATCCCTCGAAGTGGGGTATCTGTCACAAAGCCCCCTTGTGGCTTTGGTATTGTAGCCTCCACAGTGGGAGGGACTTCGGACATATTCAGTCCAACCCATCCCTGGACAAAGTGTCCCACAGATGGGCATCCTGACCCTGCTTAGAAACCTCCAGCTTGGGGCAGCCTCCTACAAATCAAGGCAGTCCTCCCCTCTTAGAAAGCTTCCATCAAGCCTAAGTTAGACTCCTTGGCGCTCCTCCTGGGGCCAAACCCTTCTCTGGGATAGCCGTTCACATCAAAGGGAGAGCTTGGCCCTGTGGAAGGAAGGCAGGATTGAAAGTCCCAGGATTGCAGGTCTAGGAGACCAAGTCACTGTAAAGGTGAGGAAACTGAGTCACAGCAAAGTCCAGTGACTTTCCCAAGGTCACATAGGTGGTAACAGTCAGATGTCAGATCTTTAGCCTCCAGACCCTGTCCCTAGCTGTGCCACATACTGCCTGTATGTTCTAGGGTAAGTCACCTTAATTCTCTGGGTCTCAGTTTTATTTTCTAGAAAGTGGTAGGGTTGGATTAGATGACCTCTAAGGTCCCTTTCTGTTCTAAATCTGTGATATTATGATTTCTGTGGGCCTCAGTTTCCTGTCCTGTAAAATGGACCTCTAAAGTCCCTTTCAGTTCTACACCTATGATCTTTTATTTCTCTGGGCCTCAGTTTCCCTCTGATGTAAAATGGGGGTGGGGAATAATAAATGTCCCTGAGGTCTCTTCTGCTTCTCGTCTGGTTCTTGGCCTTTCCCTTGGTGGTTCCATCCCAAGTCATTGGGACGGTTGGATGTGTTATTCTTTTTCCGATATGAACATGGAGGGCTGGTTGGGGGGCTGGGGTGCAGCAAGGGTGCAAGGGCGTGAGACCCTCTGTAAGCTCTTGTCTGCCTCCTCTTCCCCACAGCACGAGCTGTACCATCGGGATGGTCCTTCGTCTGTGGAGTGACACCAAGATACACCTCGATGGAGATGGGTGAGTGGGGCTGAAAATGGCTCCTTTGAGAAGAGGGCTGGAGGAAGACCCTGTCACCTCTCATTCCGTCCCCTGCAGGAAAGGCCTCCAGCTTGGGACAGCCCACCACTGACCAAGGCAGTGAATGATGTAACCATCATTCACTGGGGCAGAAGTGTGTTGAGGGGAGTGAGCCAGGGTTCCTTCTTGGACCCTTATGGAAGGAGGTTCAGTTACTGAAGAACTTCAATAGGAAATGGAGCCTAAAGGCACAGCCTGGTGGGTTTTCAGAATGAGACCATTGTTAAAATGAGGAAGGGAAGGCGGGAAGGGAAAGAGGATGAGTAGAGTCACAGCATGTTAGGATTAGAAGGAACCTTGGAAGAGTTGGCACAGAGCCTCAGAGCCCAGAGGGGCCTTAGAACAGGAGATGTCAGAGCTGGGAGGGGCCTGAAAACAAGGAATGTCAGAGCTGGGAGGGCCTTAGAACAGGGGATGTCAGTGCCCAGAGGGGCTTTAGGACAGGGGATATCAGAGCTGGGAGGGGCCTGAGAACAAGGAATGTCAGAGGTGGGAGGGGCCTGAGAACAGGGAATGTCAGAGCTTCTGTTCTACTCTACCACTCTGCAGTTCTATCCATTCCCAGAGCACTAGAGGGCTCCCCCTTGTGGCCACACCTCTGGCACTGCCCCAGCCCAGCATCAGACATGTGTCGCCCTGTCCCAGTCCCAGCCTGTTTGTTTAGGGAGTGTGATTTCTCACATAGAGCAAGTTTATTTTTTCTTTCTTTTTCTCAGTGGATTCAGTGTGAGCACAGCAGGAAGAATGCATGTCTTTAAGCCGGTGTCTGTCCAGGCCATGTGGTAAGTGTCGATGCACATTCTCATGGGCTGATGGCAGAAACGGGGGAAGAAGCGTCATTTACCACCCCCACCCCATCCCCTAGGCTGCCTTAGCTCTCCTGGGTGGACATCGATGGGCAAGGTGTCAGTCCAGCAAGCTAGACTTTGCTCGGTGGTTTTTCTTCAGTGCCCATTAGAGGTTTTCCTTTTCAGGCACCCGGTGGCATCCTATAAGACGTGAGCTGGGAGGGGCCTCAGAACAAAGAATGTCAAAGCTGGAGGGGCCTTAGAACAGAGAATATCAGAGCAGAGAGGGACCTTAGAACAGGGATGTCAGGGCTGGGAGGAGCCTGAGAACAGGGATGTCAGGGCTGGGAGGGGCCTTAGAACAGGGAATGTCAGGGTGGGAGGGGCCTGAGAACAGGGATGTCAGGGCTAGGAGGGACCTTAGAACAGGGGATGTCAGGGTGGGAGGGGCCTGAGAACAGGGATGTCAGGGCTGGGAGGGGCCTTAGAACAGGGATGTCAAGGTTGGGAGGAGCCTTACTGTGTGTTATTTCTAGAAATGAACTTTTAAAGTGTGTCTAGTCCAGCCATCATTTTCACAAAGAGAAAAGGAGGCTTAGAGCAGTGAACGGATCTATGTCATCTGCATTAGGAAGACCTGATTTCAAATCCTGTCTCAGACGCTTACTGCAGTATGACCCTGGACAAGTCACTCCATACTGTCAGCCTCAGTTTCCTCATCTGTACAGTGAAACAACTTAGATGGCTTTTGAGGTCTTTTTTTAGCTCTATATGTATGATCCAGTTAAAGTGAGATGCTCAGGAAGGGTGGGAGTGTTCCAGAGTCACATGCATACTGAGTCCACCTTCAGAGCGTCCACAGGCCTACATGTGGCCGCAGTGGGTTTTATGGCTGAGTCCAGGAGATCCAGCCCATTTCTGTCCCTACTCCAATGTCACATTCTTATGTTCTTAGTGTCATATTCAGCACGCCCACTTGGGAAGTTCCAGGTGCTGAGGTTTCCGAGCCTCCCTGCATATGTGAGACCAAAGTGACCAAATCAGCCCTTTAGCTTTTCAGCGTGGTTCCACCCCACCCCCAACCCTGACAGCCTCCCCGTCTTTGGTCCCAGCCTGTGTCCCTCCAGGGCTTGCTCACTTCGGTCTAAGTGGCAGCAGGCTTAGGTTAGGAATCCATCATGGCAACCCTGTTGGGTTAATGTGTTCACAATAATGGCAACTTCAGAAGTCACTCTGACTCGTGGAGTTTTTCTAAGGTAAACCATGGCATGAAAAAAGAGAAAAGAATCATAAGTCAGGATCCTATTCTGAGAGACAGTTTGCTCATCTATCAGATGAGAATAATATACCCATTTCACAGGGCTGTGGACAGGAAGCTTGAAGCGTCTTAGAAATATAAAGCAGGATTCAAGTGGGATGGGACTGTCCCACTGCGTTCTGGGGCATGAGGTCAGCGTGGTGTAGGGGCACGAGCCTTGGGTTTGGGGCTGAGATGGGGCCAGGCTGCTGTTTACTGCCTCAAGGACCGTGGGTGCGTGATTACCCTGTTTGGGCCTCTGTACAGTGAGGGGCTTGGGCCAGATGACCTCTAAGGTCCCTTGCACCTCTCAGCCTATGCTCCTATAATCCTAAATCACTTTGAACCCCCTGGGCTTCAGTTTCCTCCTCTGTAAAATGAGCTGAAGAAGGAAATGGCAAACCAGTCCAGTCTCTTTGCCAAGAAAACCCCAAATGGGGTCGCAATTGAACATGGGCCGACCAGCAACCAAAGCTCCGTGAAGGGAGGGATGGTGTCATGTTTGTCTTTGCATCCCCAGTGCTTAGCACAGGGCATTGCACATAATTGGTTCTTTATTTTATTTTTTGCAAGGCAATCAGGGTTAAGTGACTTGTCCAGAGTCACACAGCTAGTAAGTGTCAAGTGTCTGGGGCTGGATTTGAACTCAGGTCCTCCCGACTCCAGGGCCAGTGCTCTATCCACCACGTCACCGAGCTGCCCCAACATAATCGGTTCTTAATAAATGTTTCTTGGGCTGAAAGAAGCCAAATCTCCATCGCTCGTCCATCTTTCCTGCCCTTGCAAAGATACCCCCAGCAGCCCTTGACCATTGCTAGGTCTTGTCTTCTATCTTTCCCCACCTGCAGGTCTGCCCTCCAGATTCTGCACAAGGCTTGTGAGGTGGCCCGGAGATACAACTACTTCCCTGGAGGCATGGCCCTGGTGTGGGCCACCTACTACGAGAGCTGTATCGGCTCCGATCAGAGCTGCATCAATGAGTGGAATGCCATGCAGGACCTGGAGTCCACGAGGCCGGACTCCCCGGCCCTCTTTGTGGACAAGTAGGTGCCAAGGTTTCCCCTTACCCTCCCTCCAAGCCAGCCGGGTGTTCCCACCACATCCCTCATCCCTCCCTTCTCGGAAGAGGAATCCACTCTCTAGCTAGAATGGGGAATGTCGAGTTTTAGATCTAGACAGGACCTTAGAATTTATTAAATCTATAAGAATATCAGTCCCGGAAATGAGTCCAGAAAGAGAACACAACATTAATGCTGGGAGGGGCCTTAGAACAGGGAATGCCAGGGCTGGGAGGGGCCCTTAGAACAGGGAATGCCAGGGCTGGGAGGGGCCCTTAGAACAGGGAATGCCAGGGCTGGGAGGGGCCCTTAGAACAGGGAATGCCAGGGCTGGGAAGGACCTTAGAACAGGGAATGTCAGCTGGGAAGGTTTTTAAAGGTCACTTATCCCTGTTCTCTCGCTTAAGCGGCAGAACTGGGAAGAGCAAAGGGCAGTGATTTGCCCAGGGGCACACAGGTGCTTAGTGGCAGAGCTGAGTCCAGAATCTAAGTCTTCTGCCTCCCAGGCCAGTGCTTCCCAGACACCTTACTCTCCCAGCCCTACCTGGCAGCAGCCCTCAGCCTTGTATCTCTCAGCTGCTCCAACTTGCTTTTCCAAAAGAATCTCTCCTCCTGATTCCATCCCCAACTCGACCCGAGAGTGGCTGGCATCTTTGATTTGGATTCCAGGTTTCTTTTTTTTTGGTTCCCCATTCAGGGCCTCTCAGCTGTTCCCAATGTTTTTGAGGGACTTTCCAAAGACACAACCTACATTTTGACCTCTGCCCTGCTCTCTTCCTGTTAAAAAGTCCTGGCACCTCCAACCAAGGTGTCACAAGCAGGGACCATGGGCGCTCCCAGGAGGCTTTAGTCCAATACCTGCTTCCACAGTGCCCCCCCAAGATTCCTGGGATTTCCTCAGTATTCTTTCTCCCCCAGGCCAACAGAAGGGGAAAGAACAGAGCGCCTCATCAAAGCCAAGCTCCGAAGCATCATGATGAGTCAGGACTTGGAAAATGTGACCTCCAAAGAAGTAAGAGAATGAGCATTCCAGCTTGGGTCTCCATGGTGCCCCATTGTTCACAAATCTCTTTACAATTCAATCCCCATTTTACAGATGGAAAAACTGAGGCTTGGGCAGAGGATGTGACTAGCCTGATGTCACAATTAATAAATATAAGAGCTAGGTTTGTAGAAGCTGAGAAATTATTAAGCTTTAAAAGAAGAAAAAAAAAATTTACCAAGCTATCTTACCACAGAAGCCTTGAGAAAATTTTTATTCTGGTGTTATTTTTCCCTCTAAAATAAAAAAAAAATCACATAGGAATCCAAAAATAACAGCCTACAAAATTTTTTTTCCTGTGTGAAAATGGGTTTAATTTCCTTCAAATTTTTATATCTCCTCTTGCCCTAGACTGTATCTCACGCCTTTGGTCCCCATGGGTGATCATTTGTGGGCTTGAGAATATATTTGAAGCCTTAAATCATACTGTGACAACATGCTTTCAGTCACTTAGCTAGTGGAAATCCCCCCATTTTACAGATGGGGCACCCTCCATGAAATGAGGGGAGTGGACAAGATGGCCTGTAAAGCTACGATCTGCTTCTTTCATCAGCTCTCATGGTTTAGTTAGTATGACTCCCAGATACATCTATCTCTATCTGTCTAGCTAGCTATATGTATATATTCACTCACATGCATATGTGCATACATATATATGTACCTCTCTCTCTCTCTCTTCTCTCTTCCTCTCTCTTCCTTCTCCCTCTTCCTCCTCTCTCTCTCTCTCTCTCTCTCTCCTCTCTCTCTCTCTCTCTCTCTCTCTCTCTTCTCTCTCTCTCTCTGTCTCTTTCTCTTCCCCCCACCTCCATCTCTTACCTGCCCCACATTACCAGCTGGACATTTCAGCAGCCCTACAAACTCAGCAGGTCCACGATGGAGCTCCTCATCTTCCCCCCAGACCCTTGAATCCTCCAAACTTGTGTGTTTCTACCTATCAGAGGTGCCACCATGCTTCCAGTCGGCCAGATGCATGACGTCAGCGTGTACCTTATACCCTCCTTCTCTCCCCATCCACTCCATCCCTCGTTTGCCAGATCAGGCCATTTTTGCACCTCTTCTTTCCTTCCCTTGTCTCTACTAGTGGGGTTACATGGTGTTTGAGACAGTAAGCCTTGAATAAGCTTTTTTTTATTCTTTTTTTATTCTAAACCTAGTGCCCTCCTTCCCTAATTACCTCGCATTTTAATGGCCTTGAATTTATCATTTACTTTCTTTATATTTATTATATATTTATATATATTATATATAAATATATTTCTATATAATATTTATATTATGTATAAATATTATGAATGTAATACTTGTAATATATATTTACATTTCATCTTTGTACTTGTATCCCCTGATATAATATATAAGACTGTTAAGAGCAGGAATTGTTTCGTTCATTGTCTTTGCAGCCTTTCAAAGCCTGGCATCATAGTAGACATAGTAGGCACTTAAGTGCTTTTTGATAATTGATTTATGATCAAACGTTTATTCATAATAATGATATCATAATAAGAGCTGAAATTCATGGAGCTCCTTAAGATTTGCAAAGCACTTTACAAATATTCTCTCATTTGAGCATCACAGCAACCCTGGGAGGGAGATGCTATTATTATTATCCCCATTTTACAGAGGAAGAAACTGAGACAGACAGAAGTGAAATGGCTTGCCCAGAGGTACACAGCTAATGAGTGTCTGAGGGAGGTTTATAACTCAGGTCTTCTTGACTCTACTTGGCCACCTACCTGCCTCCTGTTATTAAGCACTTAATGTATGCCAGGGCAACTAGGTAGTGCAAAATAGATAGAGCACCAGGCCTGGAATCAGGAAGACTTGGCATTTACACCTAAAAAGTAATTGCCACATGCAAAATGTCCACAGCAGCTTATCTCTCCCTCTCTATCCACCTCTCTTTCTTTGCATTATTATAGAATGCTAAGGTATCTCAGTACTACAAATCAGTATATAAAACACTGATGTAGTACATATCATCATGTGTTTGTGTGTGTGTGTGTGTGTGTGTGTGTACGCGCGCGCGTGTATGTGTGTAGAGCAGATCACCTTTTTTGTATCATCACATACTCAGGGTATATTCCCAGTAACAAAGATTATTGAGTCCAAGGGTATTATTATTTTTATGGCTTACCTTCCAAAAAGAATCTTCTAATCCGTAATTCCACCAGCACTGTATGAGTTTCCCTACTTTTCCACAACATCCCTTCCCTCCAGCATTGAGTTGGGTCACTTTTACTTATTCTTGGGAATGTAATAGCTACAAAATGATACCTCTGTGTCATTTTCATTTTTATTTCTTCAGCCGCTAGTGAGATTGATCACTTACTTGGTCAGGTGTTTATTTTCAGTATTGTGTACTCTTTTCTAAATTTTCTGTTCATATCCTTTGACCATTTGATAACTGTGTGTTACCCTTGAAAATGTATCATTTCCTGATAAATTTGAGATATTAGGTTCTTATCTGTTATGATGATGCAATAATATTTTTAAAAATCACATTTTCCATGGTGCTATATACAAGGCTTACAAGCCTTTTCCCCCATAATATGCCTGACAGAAGCAGCATAAGAAATATTGCCTCCATTTTACATTTGAGGCTAAATGACTTGCCCAGAGTCACAGGGCTAGTAAATATTAGAACCAAGTCTTAGACCTAAGACTTCTGTTTCTTTAAAAAGAGTTTTGATTGAACATGTATGAGTCTTGGTACTATGGTAGATTGACTCCCATATATTTCCATTTTATAGCTATTTTGAAGGAGGCTTCTCTTTTTTTTTTCTTCCTGGGTTTTCCTACTGGTATATAGAAATGCTGTTGATTTTTTTTTGGGGGGGGGAGCATTATCCTACTTTGCTGGAATTATACATTTTTTTCTCAGTTACTTTCTCTGTTGATTCTCTGGAGTTCTCTAAGCGTAATGCATCATGTCATCAGCAAATAAGGATAATTTTGTCTCCTCTTTGCCTGTCTTTATCCTTTCATTTCTTTCCCTTATTGCGACTGCTACCATTTCGAGAACTGTATCAAATAACAGTGGGAAAGGGAAGAATCCTTGTTTTACTCCTGCATTCACTGAGAAATCCAGTTTTGTTTCTCTCTCACATCACGTTAGCTTTTTTATTTCAAATCTAGGGTCCTTTCCTCTGTATCTGGCATCCTCAGTGTCCCATAATTTGCTAAGCCATTTGAGTACATTTATGTTGTTTCTGGTTCTTTGCAATTATGTATTATGCATATTTTAATATCTGTACATATTGTACATATTAATGTGAATACTCTTACACATATTTAAATAGTTATCTTTTTTCCTGCTGATATATTCAATGTAGGTCCCTTGGTTTTTTGTTTTACTTTGAAGTTGTAGTGTGCAGGGTATCATGGTCCATGCCTGTAATCGCTGCACCTGGGATAGGCTGAGTCTGCAAGATCAATTGAGCCACAGTGAGCTAAGCCAATCAGATGTTCCCCCTGTCTGGCACCGATATGGGGAGCTCCTTGGAGCCAGGTACCACTAGGCTGCCGAAGGAGGGAAGAACCAGCTCAGGTGGAAAATAGTAGGTCAGAGTTTTCATGCCATTTGGTAGAGGGATCAGACCCATGAGTGGCTTCTGAACTTCCAGCCTGAGCGAGATACAGTTAAACAAAACCAGATGCAATGTGTCATAGTATATCAAGGTCTGTCTCTAGGTAAATAACTAGGTTCAAGTCAAGTCATTTAACTTCTCAATGACCCAGGCATTAGACTATAAATTGTAAGAGGTGCCATTCTGTCTACATGGAGGAAATTTCCCCACTAGGGATTCACTGCTGTCTTATAATCTCTGGTCTAGACCGAAACCCAAAACAACACAAAACTCATTTATAACTTCTGGTAGTACAGGCAATACTCTGATCCTCTCTGAGATGAAAAGAGGCACCACTTTTTTTTTTTAATGGGCTATGGCCTGTGCTATGGTTTTTTCCTTTGAGGAGAAAATTGTCTCTTAATAATCATTCTTCCTGACATTTCCCCACTCCACAGATACGCAATGAATTAGAGAAGCAGATGAATTGCAACCTGAAGGAATTCAAAGAATTCATTGACAATGAGATGCTTCTCATCCTGGGCCAGATGGACAAGCCCTCCCTCATCTTTGATCACCTCTATCTGGTAAGAGGCTCAGGCCCAGATTACGTGTGTGATCTTTTTATTATGATGATGATGATGATTTATAATATTATTATAATTATTATTTATTGTTTGGGGTGTTTTATTATCATTTATTATTATAAATTTTGATTTATCAACAATCAGTTCCATAAGCTTTTGAGTTTTAAATTTCTTTCCCTCTCCCTCTCCAAGACGGCGTGCAATCTGATTTAGGCTATACATATACATTCCTGTTAAACATATTTTCACATTAGTGATGTTGTAAGGAAGAATTAGAACCAATAGGAGGAACCACAAGAAAGAGAAAACAAAACAGAAGGAAAAAAATAGTAAATAGTATGCTTTGATCTGCATTTAAACTCCATAGTTCTTTCTTTGGATGTGGATAGCATTTTCCATCGTGAGACTTTTGGAGATGTCTTAGATCCTTGCATTGCTGAGAAGGGTTAAGTCTGTCAGTATTAGTCACCATACAGCTGTGGCTGTTACTGTGTACAACATTCTCCTGGTTCTGCTCACTTCACTCAGCATCAGTCCATACAAGTCTTTCCAGGTTCTTCTGAAACCCGCCTGCTCATCATTTCTCATTCATCTACCACAGCTTGGTCAGCCATTCCTCAGTTGATGGGCATCCCCTCAATTTCTGATTCTTTGGTGTGGCATCTTTTTTCAGGAATATGGATCAATCCCTGAGGGCCCAAGGGTTTGTAGCAAATCACTGAGAAAGCTGCAGGCTAAGGGGATCAGGGACTTGAGAAACAGATTGTTTTCATCAGGGAGAATCCCCAGTAAAGTTTGAATTCTGGAGAGCGGTCTGTTGGTCTGTTCTCAAGGCAGTTGTTTAAAATGTGGTTCATGACACTCAACTCTTCAACTGGTTGTCATGTTCTCTTCCACCCCTAGTAATATGTGGACTCCTTTGAGTGCCCTCTAGAATGCTGAGGAGCTTTCAGCAAACATTAAGTGAGTGCCATGTTTTGTGCCCTGTGCTTTCTGTTGTGGGAGATTCAGAGATAAAGAAAACAGGCCACCTTCCATCAGAAATCATGTGGTCTAGTAGGGACTGATAAAACCCTTTCTTCGCAGATAAAAATAGTACTGAATAGAATGGAACAAGCGCCCTAAGGTTTACCAAGCACTTTTCTCCCTGTCCCCCTGTGATGGCGATAGGGTATGTATTTAATTCCTATTTTACAGATGAAGACACTCAGTCTCAAAGAGATAATCCAACTTGCCCAGAAGCAAGGAGATTGTCTGAGCCAGGATTTGAACCCCAATCTGGATCCAAATACAGTGCTCTTTCTATTATACCCCCCTGCTCTGTCATCCAGCCCCCTTATTTAAGGAAGAGGAAACTGAGGCCCAAGGAGATTAAAGAATTGGGCCGAGGAAGGATCTTAGAATACAAGAGCTGGGAGGAATCTTAGGACACAAAGAGTGTCAGAACTGGGAGAGACCTTAGAACATGGAATGTCAGAACTAGAATGAACCTGAGAACAGAGAGTGTCAGAGTTGAAAGGGGCCTTAGAACATGAAATGTCGAAACTGGAAGGGACCTTAGAACAGAGAGTGTCAGAGCTGGGAGGAACCTTAGGACAAAGAGTGTCAGAACTAGGAGGGGTCTTAGAATAAAGAGTGTCAGAACTAGGAGGGGCCTTAGAACAGGGAGTATCAGAAGTGGGAAGGGCTTTAGAACATGGAAAGTCAAAACTGGAAGAGACCTCAGAACAAAGAGTGTCAGAACTGGGAGGGGCCTTAGAACAGGGAATGTCAGGGCTGCGAAGGGCCTTAAAAATCATCTACTCCATCCCACTCTTTTAATGGTACAGTAAACAGGCCCAGAAAGGTCAAATGATTTGCCACGGAATTGGGCAACATGGTTTGGAGGAATGTCCCAAATCTGATTTCTCTGCTTCTAGAGGAAATCCTCCTGCCCATTGTCTGTCTCTCCACTAGGTGGCACTCCAGGCTGAAGGAAGGTGGTGGCCTTAACCGGAGTTTAATTACCTCGTTAGCAGGGGTTCGTGCTCTGTATCACTTTTTCCATGATTGTTCCTAAAGGAATTTCAGGATTTGAGCCATTCTTTTTCCCCACCCTTCCCGTTCCATGAAGTGAATTCTGGGTCAGAGTAGCTTAGCAGAAAAAGCAGAAGAAGTTTGATAAAGGAGAAAAGGCTTTGGTTCCTTTTTAGGTTTTTTGTTTTGTTTGTTTTAGGCAAGTGGGGTTAAATGACTTGCCCAAGGTCACACAGCTAGTAAGTGTCAAGTGTTTTGTCGGAGACCGAATTTGAACTCAGGTCCTCCTGACTTCAGGGCCAGTGCTCTATCCACTGTACCACCTAGCTGCCCCTGTCCTGGTTACTTGTAAAGACCCACTTTGGCCTTAGAGAAAACAGATAATGAAACTTCTGTCTTCACCATAGAGAGGTGGGGGGGTTACAGAGTGCTGCATTACACCATCAGGCAGGGACATTCTGCAGACTGCCTGCTTAACTCCTACAAGCTCGGGCTCTGTGTTTGGCAGTTATTCTAACTGGAAATGATGGTAATATGGAAACAAAAGGCATCAGTAAATTTTAACTTCTAAAATGACTGGTATTGGATTCAGAGGATCTAGTTTAAGATCCACCTATACTCTCTGTGCCTTCCTGGGAAAATCACTTTGCCTTCCAAGCCTCAGTTTCCTCATTTGTAAAATGAAGATAATAATGCTCGTACTGCCTGAATGCTTGTACTACCAAAGGGTGGTTCAAGTCGTCCAACATTTATTAAGCACCTGTCGTGTGCTGGGCACACGAGGACAGTCCTAAGAAAGCAGGTTTACATTATTACCGTAACATTATTTTTATGTCCCTAGTAAAATATTAGCTCCTTGGGGGTGGGTACTACTGTATTTTTCCTTTGTATCCCAGGCACCTTACACACCTCACACCTTACTTATGGACATCATAGGCACTTAACAAATGCACGCTCAGTTATCGATTGAATTGTCCTAGCTCTGCCAATACCTTGCCTTGTGGCCTTGGACAAGTCCTTTCCCTTCTTTCAACCTCTGTTTCCTCCTCTGTAAAATGAATCAGAGAATTGGAGAGTCGACCAGAACCTTTATTCACCATCTGGTCCAACCCATACACGAAAGAAATTCCTACTGTAACATCCATGACTCATGGGGCAGCTAGGTGGTGCAGTGGATAGAGCACCGGCCCTGAAGTCAGGAAGACCTGAGTTCAAATCTGGCCTCAGACCAAACACTTGACACTTACTAGCTGTGTGACCCTGGGCAGGTCACTTAACCCCAGTTGCCTAAAAGCAATAAATAGATAGATAGATAGATAGATAGATAGATAGATAGATAGATAGATAGATAGATAGATAGATAGATAGATAGCATCCATGACTCATGTCTTTAAAGGCCCTTCCAGCTCTAAGATTCCAGGTCACAGAACTGTCTCTTTAGACTGAGAGCCAGAAGAAGTCTTAGAGGTCATCTAGACCCTCCCCCCAGCGTGCGCACGTGTACACACACACACACACACACACACACACATATTTTACAGGTGTAGAGGCCAAGGCATAGAGAAGGCAAGGGTAGTAATGGCCCGAGCTGGAATGTGAAGGAATTCCTCATGTTCTCTTTCCTATGTTCATCATTCCACATTGTGATCTAAGGCCTCTTAGGGTTCCATGGAATCCAGTCAGCCCCAGGATAGAGCCACCTCTGTGTGTGTGTGTGTGTGTGTGTGTGTAGCCTTCTGCTATGGTTAGGCCCCCTGCCCCCTCTGGAAGGGAATCCTTTGGGGAAGCCCCAGGACACGTGCTCCTTGGCTCTTGGAGAACCTCAAAGTGCTCCACTTTGTGGTTGCTGAGAATGGATGAGGAACCCAGCACCAAAGTGACACGATTCTAGTCTCCCCAGAAATTCTCTCGATGACCTGAAGAATGTTTTTTTGAGTGAGTTTTTAAAGGACACTTCCTCTGGAAGGCTTCATGATGTTGGAACTAAGAGAAGGACAAGGAAGGAGTGAGCTTCTCTTGACTCTGTGTTTCCATAAAGCTAATGGGCCACGTCAACAATTACATAATGGAGAAAGGGTCTGCTTGGTTCAGGGCTGGAAGAGGGTTTAGGATGGATTTTTTTTTAGACCTAAGAGGAATATTAGAGCTTAGATCAATGGTTTTGTCAGGGCTAGGAGGGGCCTGAGAAAAGAGGATGCCAGGGCTGGGAGGGGCCTGCGAACAGGGGATGTCAGAGCTGGGAGGGCTTAAGGACCATTCCTTCTATTTCAGCCTCAATTTACCAATAAGAAAACTGAGCCTCAGAGGTTAAAGAGATCTTCCCACAGCCAGAACCCACTCTTGCCACCATTGCTCCCTCCAACCCCCCACCAGCTCCTTGGTCCTGAGCATCAAGGACAGAGTGGTGAATTACAAAGGACATTTCTTTGAATCAGACCCTTCCACTTGATACCTCAGCCTTGACAAAACCCTTCCCCAGCAGTGACTCTAGGGCCAGACTATGGGTGTTTCTTGAGGCTACAGCTATCTGAACATATTGGGATTTCTGTGTATTCTCTGTTTCCTAGGGCTCTGAGTGGAATGCGTCCAATCTGGAGGAGCTGCAGGGCTCAGGGTAAGTACATTTAATCAGGCCCAGGGAAGGCTGCCATTGACCTTCAGCCCCAGGAGTAGAGGCCTCCAGTGGCCGGCCAGGAACAGACTATTGTCCGTTCTACCTGTCAGTCCCCCTAGCAGCTGGCAGAAGCAATTAGTAGCTCTGACAAAAGTACTTCAAAATGTCATTCCCTGAATAATTCATGAGTCTCAAATGGTCGGGCTTTCTATTTTTTGGTGTGGAAATGGTTTTTAAAAGAAACCCAAATGTCACAGATGAACGTTGGAGACTGCCACGGTACCTCAGAGCAGGAAGGGGCCTTAGAACATGGGATGGGAGGGGCCATAGAATAGAGAATGTCAGAGCTGGGAGGGGTCTTAGAACATGGGATGTCAGAGCTGGGAGGGGCCTTAGAACATGGAATGGGAGGAGCCTTAGAACAGGACATGTCAGAGCTAGGAGTTCTCATTAGCCTTTCCTAGCACCCTCTTTTCTACCCGGAGTCCTAGAAGCTCAGAGCTGGCAGGGCCCACAGACTGTCTTGTCCAGCCCAGGCCTAGCACTATCCCCTTTGTACCGTCTTGGCCAAGGGGTCATCTCACCTCTACTTGGACGCCTTGGATCATGGGATCAGAGATTTTGAGCTGGAGGGGGCCGTAGTGGGGTCCAGTCCAAGCCCTTGACTTTACAGATGAATGATCGGCAAATATTCTTAATAACTTGTTCTGTGCCTCGCTCTGTGCTAAGCCCTGAAGATAGAAATACAAAAGAGAGACAAGCCCTGCCCTCCAAGAGCTTTCATTCTAATTAGAAAAGAGGCAAGAGGTGGCCAGGGAAGGGAGAAGGCTGAGATGGAGCCCTGGGGCAGTAGAATCATGCACCCTTTCCTGAAGCTCTGGTAGGATTGGCTTGGTTACTGTGCCCAGGGAGAGAAGGAGGAGGATCCAGGAAATGGACTTGTAGGATGAGAGCTTGGACTCTGTGACATGGAAGGACCGTAGGAAGGTGAGAAAGACCTGCTCTACTCTGCACTGGTCAGACAGACCACATCTAGAGGGCCACTGGGACCCAGGACAGCTAAGGGGTCAGAGACCATGCCATATGAATGGATCTGTCAACCAGCATAAGCACAGCTCTGCCAGGCTCAGTACTAAGCTCTGGAGATACAAATCCTTACCTGGGCATTAGTCCCTGCCTTCAAGAAGCTTCCATCTACTGGGAAGATTAGTTGGAAGATGGGCAGATTTTTAGCCTGAAGAAGAGAGGTCTGGGATTCAGGGAGTAGGGATTGGAGGGGGGGGGTCAAGTAGCTGGCCCCAGATATTAGAGGCAGCAGGGTGCCACAGTTCATAAGTCACTGGACCTCGAGTTAGGAAGGCTGAGTTCAAATTGAGCCTCAGATGTTTACTAGGTGAGTGACGCTGAGCAAGTCACTTTAACCTCTGTCTGCCTTAGTTTCCTCATCTGTAAAATGGAGATGATAATAATACCTCCTTCACAGATTTCTTTTTTTTTTTTTGAGGATAAAATGAGAATATTTGTAAAGTGCTTTGCAAATCTTAAGGCATTATATAAATAAGTTATTATCAAAAGGCCCACCATGTTGAAAAAGAATGAGGCTTGCTCTAGAGGAGGAGATCCAGGAACAAGGGGGAAGGTTGTAGAGAGGGTCATTGAAGCTTCCTAACCAAGTTGTCCAAGGGTGGGATGGGGATGGGCAGGGTTATATGGGCTGTCCCTCACTGGGCGCCTTCAGGCACCAACTGGAAGGCAGTTTGCTGGGTGTAGTGTAGGTTGTTTTTTGGGTATGGGTTGAACTGGCCGGCCTCTAAGGTCCCTTCCAGTTCTGTGTATCAAATTATTAAGTCCCTTTGGTGAATTCTATGCAGGGGATCAGATATTTTTTTTTAAAGCTCTTGATGGTTTATGGTACACAAAGAAGGATGTTGTAAACAGAGACAAAAAGGAGAAATCCAGGGAGATTTGAAGGAGGCAGATCCCAACTCAGGCCCCCTGAGCTGAGCTTTGAAATCAGTCAGTCATCAAGCATTTATTAAGCTCCTTCTATGTGCCAGGAACTGAGCTGAGTGTGGGGGATACAAAGAAAGGCCAAAACCAAAATAAACCAGACTGAGCTGTTAGGGAGCTCACAGGGCAATGGAGGTACAACTCAAACCCAGGTCCAAAGCCAGTTCTCTGTCGACTCACCTCCCTGCCTTGAAGAGGGTGGAGATGAGGAGTATGTGAAAATGGCTGAGATGGTTTAGGGAACATCTGGTAGCCCGAGGTTGTAGGAAAGTGGTGTCTTTTGAGGGCCGAGGAGGGCCAAGTGTTAATTATTGTGAAACAAGACAGGAACAGTAGGTTGGATTCAGGTGGTTGAGGACTGCTGATACCAAGTAGAGCTGACACGTTCTCCTAGAGGCTATAGGGAGCTCCAGAAGGTTTTTGAATAAGGGAATAACAGGGTCACCTTGAGCCTCTGAAATCAGTCGTTGAGCATGCCTTTATTAAGCACTTTCTAATGTGCCAGGCACTGTTTTGCTGCTGATCTGCTCTTTTCTTCTTGGGGCTAAGGTATGGTCTTTTCTCCCCCTGGTATGTATATTTTCTTGGGGATGGTCCAAAATTCCCTTTAGAGAGTCTTAAATACCTGTAAACTCAAAGAGCATTGAAGGAATTCAGGATGGATCAGCTTAGGGAGTGACCTGAAGCAGGGAGATCATTTAGGAGGCTGCTGTAATTGTCCAGGTGAGAGGTGATAGGAGCTTGATGCTAAAATGATGTAGAGGGTGAGGGGAGGAAGAAGACAGTTATGCCAAGTAGAAAGGTAGAACCACCAGGTCTTAGCTGCTGGTTGGATGTGGGAGATGAAGGGGATATATGAGTCTAGGATAAACTGTGAAGGCACACCTGAGTGACCGAGACAAAGGTGCTGCCCTCCACCAAGACAGCTGAGTTGGATGGAGAAACCAGTTTTGTGGGGGGAGATCATGCATTCAAGTTCAGGCCATATTGAGTTTGAAATGCCGATTGGGTTTGCCAGAACTGACACACAGGGGAGAAATTAGGAATCTCTAATTACTGTTCACTTGATTCCACGGTTTGGTTTTTTTCTTAAATAAGGTATTTTGGTATTTTTATATCATCCTAATTTCTCCCTAGAATAAATAGTATTTTTAAATACTATATATAGCAAAAAAATAATAAAAGAGAAAGAATGGAAAAAATCAGTATAACTGATCAATACATGGAAAAAGTCTGAAAATATGTATGTACAGCATATAAATTGTATACTGATGGACCTCTCACCTCTGTGAAATGATGGAATTCAGAGTCTTCTCATCTCTGTATTAGAGTCTTTTTTTGATTTTTATAATTTTATAACATTCTTTTCTGATTTTTTTTCTTTGTGGTTCATTCCATTTCTTTTTTTTTTACTTTTCTTTTTTTAAATAATATTTTTCTCCAGTTATATGTAAAGACAATTTTTGGTTCTTTCCATTTCTGTTGTAGTCCTTGTTTATGTTGTTTTCTTGACTCTCCTTCCTTCATCTGCATCAGTTCATGTAGCTCTTTCCATGCTTCTCTGTATCCATTGCATGTATCATTTCTTAGATTGCAGTAAGAATCTGTGACATTCACCTATCATGCTTTGTTTCTCTATTCCCCAGTCGATGGGCATCTACTTTGTTTCCAGTTCTTTGTCATCACCAGAAGTCTTTTCATTAGCTTTTAAGCTTTAAAAAGTGTTGGAGATGTTCTCTTTTCAAAAAGAAAAAACTTGTTTCAGGGAACAAAGATCTATTTTCCTTCCTGTGCCTCACCATTAAAAAAAAGAAAACCTAAGAAGGAAAAATAAAGTCTTTGTAACCAATATGTATAGTCAAACAAAACACATTCCCACATTGGCTATGTCCAAAAAGTAGATGTCTCATCGTGTGCCCACAGTTGCTGGGATTTTCTGAATAAATACTGGCCTCCTGCCTGCCAGCAACAGTGTGGGGAGGCCAGAAGCCCTCACTCCACAGCAGGATGGGAGACAAATGTTCCAATCTGGATTCCAGGGAACAGATGTCTGAACATTGCTATTTTTTTTAAAGGGGGGGGAGAGGGAAAAAAACCAAACAGCTGAAGGAGACCAGATCACCCTTCGGCGGGTCCACCCTCAGGCATCCACAAATGACCACATGTAAAAGTCAAGACTAGACGAATCCCAAAATACATTTCTGGGGCCACTGGAGATGTTTTCTTTCTCTGGAAAGTCTGTTTGAAAAGTGAGGGTGGTGATAAGCCGTGGCTTGTGCCCCCACGCCTAGAAGATGCTTTCTTACGGTAATAACAGCTTACATTTCTGCAGCACCTGATGGGGTTTTATAAACATTAGCTCATTGGAACCTCCTCAAAATCCTGGGCAGGAAGAAGGATAGGAGTCATTACCCATTTTTTACAGGTGAGGCTAGCCAGGGTCCCGGAAAGGTGAAGTCACTGGCTGAATGGCACCCAGCATGTCGGCAGCCAGGCCAGGATTAAAAGATCCAGGGCTAGGGCACTGAGGCCTTTCCAGTCCAGATGAGATCTGAGTTAGGCCCTTTCCCTTCCTTTTTCTATAATTGCTTTGAATTTACAGAGCTCCTGAAATTAGAGGTATCAGCGAAACTAACTAATAAACTAAGGAACTAACAGAAAAATGTGCCCAACTTTTGAAAAACATTTTAAGTGGGTTTTTTGTTCTCATTCTAAAGTATTTCTAAAGTCTGCATGGGTAGAATCATAGAAAGTCAGAGCTGGGAGGGGCCTTAGAACTTGGGATATCAGACCTGAGAGGTGCCTTAGAACAGGGGATGTCAGGGCTGGGAGGGCCTTGGAACAGGGGATGTCAGAGCTGGGAGGGCCTTGGAACAGGGAATGATAGACTTAAAGGGGGCCTTTAGAACTTGGGTGTAGAATGTTAGTGCTGGAAGGGACCTTTAAGGTCTATCGCCCAAATCTGTAGTGTTAGAAACTGAGGCCCAGAGAGAAGTGAGTTGCCTGAGGTCCTCTGGAGCTTGGAAGAGGCAGAACCAGGCCTGGCACCCACATCTCCTGCTGCCCAAGTCCTTCCGTTCATTCCACCTGGTGGATAGTGGTGGAGGTGGGATGGGAGGTGGACATGGGGCATTTGGGAGGGGAGGAGAGGACGGGTTCAGGTCTCGTTCTCACTCCCTCTTGTCTCGTGTTCTTTTTCATCACAGTGTTGACTACATCTTAAACGTCACCAGAGAAATAGACAACTTCTTCCCAGGCCTCTTTGCCTACCACAACATCAGGGTCTACGATGAGGAGACTACGGACCTCCTCGCCCACTGGAATGAGGCATATCATTTTATAAATAAAGCCAAGTGAGTGAGGGGAGGCACACGATTGTAGGGAATCCCTGGCTTGGGCTTGTCTCTGAATTAATCAACATTTATTAAGCAGCTACTGTGTGCCAGGTGCTTCAAAGAGTGTGGGCTGTTCTGGGGCAGGAGCCCAGGGAGAGAAAACACCACGGCAAGTGTTTAGTAAGGACCTCATCTGTGTCAGCCCTCAGTTCGGGGTCCAGGAGGCCAACAATGCCCCAAATGGTCTCTGCCTTTAAGAAGCTTCCATTCCATCAATCCAATATCAGGATCATGACTGTTGTGCCTACTTCCCAGGGCTTTGCAAACTCTAGAGCACTTTGTGAATCCAAGCGATTATTATTATTAACAACAACAACAATAATAATTGAGAGGCAGTGTGCCCTTGAAGCTTACTTCAAGTCTTTGTCAGTCAGGCCCTTTGTGAGCCTGGCCAGCCTTCAGTGCCCCAGGCAGCTCGACTCTCACATTTCACAGCAGGTTGCAGATCTGTTTAATGAACTCCTTCTTCTGGAGTTCCCAGTACCTGATGAAATCGCAGCTCATTGATGGCTTCCTGGGCCATCCTCACTAACGTAAAAGGTGAAGGTCCCAGCAGGCCCAGGGACTGGGCACAGGATGCCGAGATGGTCAGGGATTGTTTATTTACAGTTTGTTTAGATGCACAGGAGCAGAGAGAATTCGGGCCTTTCAGTTTAACATCAGGAGATAAAATAATCTCAGCCTTGGGAGAGCACTCTGGTTCATGAAGCTCTCAGGCCTCATTTGATCAATGAGGCAGCCCTGCAAGGTGGGACGGGGACTCCACTAGTGATTTTCTGGTTCTGGGAACTCCTGGATGAGGAGTGTCCCCAGGTGGCACAGTGGATAGAGTGCCAGGCAAGTCTATAATATTAAAATAATAATAACAGCTAGCAATCCTAGAACACAAAGCACTTTACAACTATTACCTCATGTTGTCCTCACGACAACCCTGGCAGAGGAAGGTGCTATTACTATCCCTATTTTTATAGATGAGGAAACTGAGGCAGACAGAGGTGGCGTGACTTGCCCAGGGTCACACAGCTAGGTAGATTTGAAATCAGGCCTTCCTGACTCCCAAGTCCATCACTCTGTGTACTTTGCCACGCTGCCCCCATGATATTAACAGTTCCCGCCCTCAAGGAACTGACAGTGTCCAGCTGGGGATGGAGGTTTGGTGTTGTGTGGATACACAGCTAAGTGAGGTACCTGATAGAGTGTGTCAAGGGCAGAGAGAAGAATCAGACAAAGAACTCTAGGAAGACTGGGGAAGGAAGCCACCATGTGACTCTCGAAGGCCAAGCTTGGATTCAAACCCAGGTCTGATTCCAGATCTGGCCTGTTTTCCACTTTACCATATGTGCATCTTGGCCCTGGCTCTGACGCTTTCTGTTTGACCTTGAGAAAATCATCCTCTGTGCTTCCCCAATTTTTTCTTTTAAAAAAAGGGGGTGGGGGTGTTAGACTCTGTGACCTCCAAGGTTCCTTCCAGCCCCTGTGAATCCTAACTCTTCTACTTCATGGAGATGTGCCCTTTAGCAGGTCACACAACTTCCTTGTGCCTCCATTTTCTCACCTGTAAAATGGGTATAATATTTACACTACTTATATAAACCTTAAAGCATTATGGATTATCCTTCTTCCAAGGACCAAGATATGCTGGTCTCTTCTTAGCCCAGTTCCTGGCACTGAGTAGGTACTTAATAAATGTTTGTTGACTGACTATATTCACATCCCAATGGGAAGATTCAGAAGTCCCTTAAGAGAGACTCTTAAAGACTTGTGGGCTCCAAAAAGCATTGATTTGGGACGTGGAATTTGAAGGGAGGATGCCGGCACATCTGACGGCCCCCTCCTCCCCAGCCGGCAGAGCAGCTGTGGGTAACATAAACAGTCTGGCTGCCAGATCATTACCTTCAGCCCAAATAAAGTTTTGCCCATTCCTTATTCCAGGTGCTGCCCTTCCTTCTTCTAGCCAAGCAAGCCGAGCCAGGGAGACCTCCCTCCCCTCAGTCCCGCCTGGCATGTCTGTCATAAAATCAACCCTTTCTCCAGATTCCTGAGGATAGTGAAAAGTCTTCATCTGGCCCCAGGCCCCGAGTTCTGGAGCTCAAAGGCTGTTTTGACCTGGAGAAAAAGACCCATTTCTAAAACATACAAACAGTGATTAGAGGAGTCTAGAACTGCAAGAGACCTCACAAGCCTGGTCCAACCTCCTCATTTCACAGTGGAGGGAGCAGAAGCCCAGGGGTCAAAGAGATGCAGGGTCCCAGATCTCAGGCTGGAAGGTCCTTTACCTAGTGACGAGGTTCTAGTCCAACCCCTCTTTTCACAGAGGAGGAAAAGGAGACTGGGAGAGTTTGACTCACCCAAGGTCACACTAGTAGTGAATACCCAGCAAGATTTGAACCTGGTCCTCTGGCTCCCAAGTCGGGGCTGTTCTTCTCCCCTGCCCCACCCTTTCCAAGCATTATGGCACAGAATATTAGACCTAGAAATGCTTCCTGCTACATTGCTATTTATCATAAGGTTTAGAGCCAGAAAGGGCTGCTTCTTTTTTTTTCTTTTGTGAGGCAATCAGGATTAAGTGACTTGCCCAGGGTCACACAGCTAGTTAAGTGTCAAGTGTCTGAGGCCAAATTTGAACTCTGGAGTGGTTTGTCATTTCCTTCTCCAGCTCCTTTTACAGACGAGGAAACTGAGCCAAACAGGGTAAAGTGACTTGCCTAGGGTCACACAGGCAAGTAAGTGTCTCAGGTTAGATTTGAACTCAGGGTCTTCCTGATTTCAGCCTGGCACTCTACACACTATGGCACCACCTAGCATCCCCCAAGAAGGGGCTTGAATATCATCTCTTCGAGCCAAACTGCTCTGCTGCTGTTCTTTAGACACAACATTACACGGCTGTCCCGGATGCCCAGAATGCTCTGCCTCCTCCCCTGTGGGTGGCTTCCCCTTTCTCCAACACTCCGCTCAGATGCCACCTCTTACGCAAGGACCCTGAACCCTGACCCATGCCTCCCCAGCTGTTAATGCTCTCCTTCTAGAAATTACAGTGCAGTCTTTTCTTTCCTCTTCTCTTTCTGCTGCAGACCTCTGACTCTGTAACTGTAAGGTACTCCCAGTGAGGAAATTCCCTTCCCCAGTGCAGATCAGCACCTGCTCTGAACCTTGCCATCTTAACTGAGTTGCCTGAGATGGAATTTGAACTCAGGTCTTCCTGACTCTGAGCCCAGCTCTCTATCTATCCTTATATCTAGCTACCCCAATTCAAATCAATTCAATCATGGCATAGTGGATGGGCCCAGGAATTGGAATTGGGAAGAACTAGGTTCAAATCCTGCCACAGACACTCAAGAGCTGTGTGACCCTGGACAAGTCAGTTTAACTCTATGAACCTCAGTTTCCCCATTGGTACAAAATGAGGAGGATTGACTGTACAGCTTTTAAGGTCCTTGAAACTCTAAAGCTAAGGTCCTATGAACTAAATTGAATTAGAGCCAGGCTTGAGCTGGACCTCCTAAGAAACCTGGCTCCAATTGCTGTTTGGTCCCTTTTCTCTGCAGGGAGGCTGCTGCTCCCTGACCCCCACCTGCTTTTCTGCCTTGCCCGTCTCAGATGACAGACTCCCCTGCAGCATCTGCTCTGGGGCCGGGGACTGACTCCCCATAGGATCTTTTTCAGAGCCTGGGCCTGACTCCCCATAGGATCTTCTCCAGGGCTGGGGCCTGACCCCTCATAGGATCTTTTTCAGGGCCTGGGCCTGACTCCCCATAGGATCTTTTCCAGGGCCTGGGCCTGACTCCCCATAGGGTCTTTTTCAGGGCCTGGGCCTGACTCCCCATAGGATCTTTTTCAGGGCCTGGGCCTGACTCCCCATAGGGTCTTCTTCAGGGCCTGGGGCCTGACTCCCCATAGGGTCTTCTTCAGGGCCTGGGGCCTGACTCCCCATAGGATCTTTTTCAGGGCCTGGGCCTGACTCCCCATAGGATCTTCTCCAGGGCCGGGGCCTGACTCCCCATAGGATCTTCTCCGGGGCTGGGGCCTGCCTCATTGGGAGCTCATCTTCCGGCTGCCTGATTGCTTTGGGAGCCTGGACAAGGCTTCCCAGCTCCATCCCAGATACACCCTTCTTAGACCTGCTCTTGCCCTCGGGCAGAGCCAAAAGCAGCCAGGTCCCTGGGCAGGGCCTGGCTTGGCCTAGCTGATGTATTTTTCAGTTTGGGGGATTTCCTTTCATGGGTGTGTTTGTAACATGTTCTGTAAACATCCAGGGCAGGCTGGCTGGGGTGGGAGGGTGAAGAGGGTGAAGAGGGTGGGGGTGGGCCTGATGAAAGGAAAATCTCCCTGTTTTTCAAAAGCTCAGTCTCGCTTCTTTTCTTCTCCTCACCTGGCCCTGGCCTGCCCTTCCTCCCCAGGAAGAACCATTCCAAATGCCTGGTGCACTGTAAGATGGGTGTCAGCCGCTCCGCCTCCACGGTCATCGCTTATGCCATGAAGGAATTCGGGTGGCCCCTGGAGAAGGCCTTCAACTACGTGAAACAGAAACGAAGCATCGCCAGGCCCAACGCGGGGTTCATGCGGCAGCTGTCTGAGTATGAAGGCATCCTGGACGCTAGGTGAGGGCACAGCCCCCTGGGCATGGACAGCAGCAAGAAGACTTGGGTTCAAATCCACCGCCAGCAGTCACTAGCAGGCTCTCTGAGCCTCAGTTGCCCCGTTGGTGAAATGGGGGTAACTCCACCCAGAACCATCCTTCTAGGGTGGCTGTGAGAATCTCACGAGAGAATGTGTACAAAGTGCTTGGCAAAGCTGGGGAGAAAGCACTGCAGAAACCTCGGCTGTTATTATTATTATTGTACAGGAGATGGGTTTTATTTGATGATCTTTGAGGTCCTTCTAATTATGCATCCTACCCTGTGAACATAGAGCATCTTAGATCTACAGCTAGAGGGGACCTCGGGTCATTGGGTCTACCCTTTGCATTTTACAGTTGGGGAAACTGAGGCCCAAGGTCACACCAGAAGGATCCTAGGTCTAGAATTAGAAAGGACCTTCAGAGGCTTCTCGCCTAATCTAGAGATGGAGAAACTGAGGCCTGGAGAAGCCACAGCAGGATTAAGTAGCAGAGTCAGGTTTCAAACTCAGGATCCCCCCTCTTTGGGGCTACCTCTAACATTCATTCGTCACCGATGTTTATAGAGCACTTTTAGGGTTTGCAGAGATTCAAGGATATTATCCCAACAGCCCTGGGAGGCAGGTGTTACCAATAAGATTGTCTCCATTTTATGGGAGAGGAAACTGAGGCAGATGGCAATGAGGTGATTTGCCCAGAGTCACTTACACAGCTAGTAAGCGTCTCAGGCAGGATTTGAACTCAGGTCTTAATGACTCCAGGCCTGGCGCTGTATCCACGGGGTGAGCCTGGCTGCCTTACTAGCCAGGGGAGGACAATTTTAAGATGACTGGAAAATTTAACATCCCTCTCTAGTTCCTTTCCCCCTGGATGGCCAACTCTTCTGGGAACTAATTTGGGGGGGTTGAGTCCCTGACCCACCCTTTGGGGGCCAGGTGGCTTCCCCCTCCCTGACCTCAAGATCCTCCACTGAAGGTGAGGGCATGATTCTGCCCCCTCCCCCATCCTTACCTGCTTAAAAGCAGTGGAGATGCCCTGAAGTCAGGAGGACCTGAGTTCAAATCTGGCCTCAGACCAAACACTTGACGCTTACTAGCTGTGTGAACCTGGGCAAGTCACTTAATCCCAACTGCCTAAAAAAAAAAAAAGCAGTGGAGACAAATGAGGAGTTATGGATGGTGCCCCGCTGGGCACTGACTCCATGCCCAGTCCCATGTTCATTGTGCTCTTGGGAGACAAGGGATGCTCTGGCAGGGTTAGACCAAGGACAGAGAATATTCCTTTATGTCTGCAGTGCCTAGGACGGTGTCTGGCCTATAGTAGGTACTTAATAAATGCTTGTTGCAGGGACCATTCCAGTAGGTGCATGGCATGTAGTACACATCAACAAACCTAAATGCTGGCAACATGAAGAAAGAAAAGCTAGGCCCTGCCTTCCGGGAGTGCGCGGTCTACCGGGGTTGACGACACACGAACAACTTTGTACGCCCAAGAAATGGATGGACCAGACTGGAGATAGTAGGCAAAGGGAAGGGCTAGTGTTCCAGGCTGTCTGTGATCACAGGTTGGGTGACTGACTGAACCACCATAGTACTCAGTGCTATGCATGGAACCAGTGGACGGCTCACTCCTAGTGCTGCTGCATCTGCTCACTCCCCCTCTTGACTTATGACGGTCATGCTCTTCATAAAGCCGTAGCAGGGATAACTTTGGACAGCTTAGTGCCCTTTTGGGGGCCTCTTTTTTCCCTTCTGTAAAACGGGATCTCTCGCAGGCAGTCCTTCCTGCTCGGAATCTCATTGTTCTAGAGCCCGAGCTCAGACGAGCACCACTGGGAAACCAGATTCCAGAGCATGATCCTCTGGGTCCAGAGATTTAGGACTGGAAAGGGCATTTGTTTTTCTGTCCCTTGGTTTTACAAAGGAGGAGTCTGAGGCTCTGAGGGGAATTATAGATTTAAAATTGGAACAGATGTTCTGGGTCACCTGGTCCCTCCCTTCCTACTGAACACTGTCTTTTCTCATTAGATTATATGCTCCCAGAGGGCAGGGCTGTCTTTCTTATTGGTATCCACAGCATGCGGTAGGTGCTTAATATTGAATTGAATTGAAGATTGAGGAGCTAAGGCCCAGGGAGGGGAAGGATCCTACCCAGGCCTACTGAATATGTAATAAATGCCAGACCTAGGATTGGAAACCAGAAAGCTTGGACTCCAAATGTGAGGCTCTTTCCATGGAACCATTAGCCACGTTGGGCTTGCCCATGACTAGCATTGAACCCTTCACTGTTATCATGATCTCTAGCATTTTCATAGGACTTAATATTTTTTTTTTGAGGCAGTCAGGGTTAAGTGACTTGCTCAGGGTCACACAGTAGTAAATGTCTGAGGTGAGATTTGAACTCAGGTCCTCCTAACTTCAAGGCCAGTACTCTATCCGCTGTACCACCTAGCTGCCTCAGGACTTAATTTTCAAATGCATAATTTCTGGAGATTGTTGTAGTAGCCTCCAAAGGGGGTCAGGAGATTGTTTGTGATGGTTTCAGATCAGGAAACTAAGAAACGGGAGAAATTAAGTGACTTGACTGAAGTCCAAGGGTTGGTGGCAGGGCTAGACTCATACTTTCCTATGCCTGTCCTAATGAGTGAGGAGACTGGGGCTGGTTCTCAGGTGATTTCATCATTCTAGGCCTAAACCCTGAAGGAGGAACATGGCGCCTGCCTAACCTCAGAGCCTGGCGCTAGATTCTGGGGACTCTCAGCACCCTTCAGGAACCAACCTGACTCTTATCCTCGCTGATACTGCTTGGCAGTGTAGACCTTTTGTGAAGTTTCAGTACTGGAAGAGATGTAGAAAAAATATCAAAACTAGAGCTAGCCTCAGAACGGGGGATGTCAGGGCTGGGAGGGGCCTTAGAACATGGAATGTCAGAGCTGGGAGGAGCCTTAGAACAGGGAATTTCAGAGCTGGGAGGAGCCTTAAAACAGGGAGTATCAGAACTGAGAGGGGCTTTAGAATAGGAAATGCCAGAGCTGGGAGGGCCTTAGAACATGGAAAGTAAAAACTGGAAGAGACCTTAGAACAGGGAATGTCAGGGCTGGGAGGGGCCTTAGAATTTAGAACATAGGAGCTCAGAGAAACTCTAAACAATCAAATGTCAGGTCTAAGAAGTTCCTTAGAAGAGAAAGCTAAAGGGAGATAGGACCTTAAGGATCACCTAGGCCAATCCCCTCCTTTTAAGCATGAGGAAACTGAGGCCCAGTAAGTGATGAGGAGGAGATGAGAACTCAGCGTCTCCGAGCGTGCGCGGCCCTTTGAGCACCGTGGTTCCGGGCTGACCGCCCTCTGCCTTTTCTCCCCGCAGCAAACAGCGCCACAACAAACTGTGGAAACAGCAGACAGAGAGCAGCCTCCCGCAGGGGGCTGACGACTCCCCCGGCCCTGGTGCCTTTCTGATGGAGAGCTTAGATGCTGATCTGGAGGCCCGGCTGGTCACCCTGGACAGCCCCAAGCAGCCTGGGCTCCTGGACAGTCAGGCCCCCGGAGGCCCAGCTTTCCCCTACTGCTACCACCAGCTCCCAGACCCCCTGCCCAATTCCTCAGGCAACGGGAGCGACTTGATCCAGCTGGAGGATTTGGAGAGAGGTGCTCTGCTGGGAGAGGCAGTGCTGGAACCAGCCAGGCATCCCCGGAAAGGGTCTGGTTTGTGCGACAAGGAGGGCAGGAAGAAGCTGGAGTCTGGGGTCCCCGGGGCACCAAGCGGCCCCCTGGCCCAAGTGGAGGAGATGGAACGGGATGAGAACCCGGGGGCCGAGAGGCGGGCCCAGCCCCTGAGCCAGCCGCCGGGAAACCGCCTTCACCTCAGAGAAAACATCAATAACAACAACAGTAAAAGGAGCTGTCCCGAAGATTTTGGGGTACGCTAGGGAAAAGGGGGGCACGCTGCTTTCCCCCAGCCCTCCGAGCATCTTTCTTCCGGCTCTGACGCTTGATGTGACCTTGGCCAAGTCACATCTCCACTGCAGTGGTAGCCGGGTGTGGGAGGTGGTGTTGGAACTGGAATCGTGAAGCCCTGGGTTCCAGTTCTGCCTCAGACACTTAGTAGCTGGGTGACCTTGGGTTGGTCACTTCACATCTCCTTCTTTGTAAAATGAAGGGACTGAATCTGAGGCCTTTTCAGCCTTAAATCTATGATTCTGTGCTGTCTGCCTCAGTGGAAAGAGGGGATGGCCTCAGGTGATCTCCAGGGCCTTTTCTTCCCTCGTTTCCCTGACAGGTCCTGTTTCTGAAGCAGCTGAAGGTTTTGCCAATTACTTGCCCCCACTTAGGTGTCGAGATGGAAGTCTGTGAATCCACTGGGATTTATGAAGTCCCTGCTATGTTCCAGGCGTGGTGCTAAACACTGCATTTGGAAAGGAATTAGCTTCAAAGCCCAGCTCTGTGACTAATTAGCTGTGTGACCTGGAGCAAATGATAGACTTCTCCAGAATTACAATCCGTGCATTCTTTACCACATTGGGCCGTCCGGTGCACAGTAACCACAGCAGTATGAATGGCTAGCCTTTATGGGCTGCTTGAAGATTCTCAAAGTGCTTTATAAACAATTAGCTCATTCGATTCATTCTGGGACGTAGAAGCTATTATCCCCATTTTACATGTGAGGAAACTGAGGCAGGCAGAGGTTAAGTGACTTGCTTAGGGTCACACAGCTAGTGTCTGAGGGTAGATTTGAACTCAGGCCTTCCAGACTCTAGTTCTGTCATCCATTCTTATCTGTCAGATCTTTTTTTCCACTTGCAAATGAGTCGGGGTATGGGGCAAAGAAAGGTATAAGAGCCCCTGGACTCCTACTTCTTGCACCAAGTGCCTGGCTTCACTGCCTCATAGGCATCTTAAACTCAATATGTCCCCTCCTCCCTGTTACCATCAAAGGCAACACCATCTTCCTCATCTAAGGGTCACCCTGGATCCCTCACACTCTCTCACCTCCTCCCCATAGTGATCAAGTCTTATTGATTCTGTCTTCATAACATCTCCCGAATGCGCCCCCTCCTCTCCTCTGAAGCTGCCCTCATGCCATGCAGACCCTCATCACCTCCCCTCTGGGCCACTGCAGTAGCTGCTGGGTGGTCTGCTTGTCTCAGGTCTTCTCCCACACCAGTCCATCCTCCATTTAGCCATTCAAGTGATTTTCCTAAAGCTCACGTCTGATCATGTCACACCCCCTCACACACTCCATAAACTCCAATAGCTTCCTAACCCCTCCAGCATGTTTGCCCTTCAAAGCCCTTCGTAACCCAGCCCCCTCCTACCTTTCCAGTCCTCTCACACCTCACTTCCCAGCATGGACTTTTGCATTCAGTGACGCCGACCTCTGGCTGTTCCTTGAACAAGACTGCTCTGGTCATCTCAGGCTGTCCCCAATGCCCACAAAGCACCCTCTTCTCACCACCTCCTAGCTTCCTTTAAGTCCCAACTAAAATCCCACCTTCTACAGAAAGCCTTCCCCACCCTTTCTTAATTCAGTACTAATCACTATACTACCTGGTGCCTATCTTTTGATGCTTTCAGTAACCTTTTGAGGTAGGTACTGATGTTATCCCCACTTTACAGTTGTAAAAACTGAAGGTCAGATAAGTTGGATAACTTTCCTAGAGTCATACAGCTAGTAAGTGGCTGGAGCAGGATTTGAACCCAGGTTTCATAGGCTCATAGACCCAGAGCTGGAAAAGACCTCTGAGGCAAAGAAACTGTTCAGTCCTGGATCTAGAGGTTAAAGGAACCTCTAAGGACATCTAGTTTTATATTTGAGGAAACTGAGGCACAGAGTGGTTAACTGACTTACCCAGGGTCACCTAGTTAGTACATATCTGAGGTGGGATTTGAACCCAGGCCCTGGGACCCCAGAACCACTTCCTCTGCACCAGGCTGGCTTTAAGTTCAATCCTCTATCCATTGGACCTGGCTCCCTCCTTAGGAAATAAAATAAGGAAGGTGGGCTGGAGCAGTGGAAAGCCTGCTGGATTTGGAGCCAGAGCTTATATCCTGGCTTTGTATGTTACCTGTACGACTTTGGCCAAGTCACATCATCTCTTTTTGACTCAGTTTCCTTTATCTGCAAAATGAGATTGGACTAGATGATTTCTAGCTGAGGTCCCTTCCGACTTCAAAACTACCATTCTGGGTTATATTGGGCCTTGGAGAGGATCTTCAAAATTATCAAGCCCAGATCTCCCATTTTCCATTTGAAGAAACAGGCCTACAACAGTAAGTGACTTGTCCAGGGTTATACAGCTAATATGTAGCAAAGGTGGGTTTTGAACCTGGGTCTTTGGACTCCAGAGACATCCCTTTCTTTGTATCTTATTATATTGATTGGGGCCTCATGACAGCCTCATGAGGGAAGTACCACAGATATTATTGTCCCCATTTTACAGATGGTAAAGTGGATGCTCAGGGTCACACAATAACTGAGGGTCAGGAGGTAGAATTTGGACGCGGGTCTTCCAGGCTGCAGTCCAGCCCACTGGCCAGGCTGCCTCTCTGATGTGAGAATTTCCCACCTTCCCTTCGCTAGGAACTAGTTCCGTTTTGCTGCTCGGTAGAGGATTGAACACGTTTGTTCTCCGTTCAGATGTTCCCGTGCCCTGTCTCACTGCGCTTTATTTCCTTCCAGCATGATGCCATATTTGGAATCCTTAACAAAGTGAAGCCTTCCTACCAGTCCTGCGCTGACTGTATGTACTCCACCCCGAGGGCAGCACCAGAGACTTTCGGGGAACAGTGCGAGAAACTCAGCTCCCCTGCCATCTGTACCCAGCCCTCCCTTCTGCCCCATCTCACACCTTCCCCAGTGGACCTAGCATCCAGCAAGTCCCGGCTTCTGGAGAGACCCTCTCCAAGTCCTGGAGAGAGCTCCCCAGCCCTGCTCCCGGCTTCCTTCGGCAGACTGGATGCTGGCAGCAGCGGCAAGCCTGCCGAGGAGCCTCCAGGCGGCCTCTCGGACCCTCCCAAGGAATCTCAGAAAGTCCTGGCAAAGTCACTAGGCCTCCTGAAGAACTCTCACTGTGAAAAGAGCCTCCCTAGCCTGGAGGTGGTCAAAGAAGACCCAGCCTCCAAGAAGGAGGCCAAGGCCACCAAGGATCTGAGGCTCCTCTTGTTCAGTAAAGAGTTGGCCAAGCCCACGGCCAGCAGCTACCTAATGCAGCACCAGGAGTCCATCATCCAGCTACAGAAGGCGGGCTTGGTCCGCAAGCACACCAAAGAGTTGGAGCGCATGAAAGGGATCCCCGCCGAGGCCGCGTCCCCGCTCCGAGACAGCCTCACCAGCAGCAGGCTGGAAGCCAGCATCCCCGAGGAATGCCAAGAGCTGCTTCCCCCCCAAGGCGGGGCATGCCCCTTAGCGTGCCCTCCTTCCCCTGGCGAAGCGGGGGGTGACTCTGAGAAATTGGAGGCTGCCCTCCCTCTGGAAGGGGCCTCCCAGAAGAGCTCCGGGCCCTCCTTCCTCTACCGGCTGGATCACACCAGCAGCTTCTCAAAAGACTTTCTCAAGACCATATGCTACACTCCCACCTCCTCTTCCATGAGCTCCAATCTGACGCGAAGCTCCAGCAGCGATAGCATCCACAGTGTGCGAGGGAAGCCGGGCCTGGTGAAGCAACGGACCCAGGAGATTGAAACTCGCCTCCGGCTAGCCGGCTTAACCGTCTCCTCTCCGCTGAAACGCTCCCACTCCCTGGCCAAGCTCGGGAGCCTCAACTTCTCCTCAGAAGATCTGTCCAGCGAGGCAGACATGTCAACCGTTGTGGACTCCCAGGACACCCAGCTAAGTGAATCCTCCTTCTCACAGGAGCCCCATTCGGCCCCTAGGAACCCACCCATGACCTTGAAATTGTCCGGGAAGCCTTCTCCAGGAAGCTTGACAAGTGCCCCGTGGATGGGCAGAAGCTGACCCTGACTTTTGTCGGCCTTCCTCCCCGCCCCTCTGACTCATATTTTCACATGTTCTCCCCATTTCTTGTGGTCAGCTCCTGACATCTCGGTTTATTATCTAAAACTGAAATTATTTTAAGATTCCCTCCTCCTCTCTCAGGCCATAGCTGAAGGGGTTCGTGGGTGGGGAATCAATAACAAAATATATAGCACAAGAAAACTAGTAGACACCGAATAGTCTGGAAGATCCAGGAATTTCCTACAGGTCACACAACTGAAATACCCAGGCTGTCCATTTCCAGAATGATGGTATTGGAGAAGCAAATCACTCATCAGTACCCCACTGGGTTCCAGAGCCTGCTGAAATGCAAAGTAATCACGGTGATCCCATCATGGTGATCCCATCATGGCGATCCCATTATGGTGGCCACAGGGAGCCCCACCTCATTTGGGCTCTTGTGGGAAGACTCTTCTAGGGCGACATCATTTCTACCTCTGTTCTGGCAGGGTTTTGTTATTTTGTTTTTTGTCTCATTTTGGGTTTTTGTTCTTGTTTAAAAAACAAAGAAACAAAAACAATATTCTGGTAACCCCCAAGGCTCGTTCCTGAAAATGACCACATCAGAAGGGACTTTTCCAAAACAAGCAAAAAATGTGGTTTTTCTGGTACCCCAAATCATGTTAGAGACAGAACCTCTCACAACGTTTCAGAGTAATGATGATAGAAAATGAAAGGAAGATGTGGGGTACTGGGGTGCCTGGGCATTGCCCAGATTGGTTGGCCAGGTTTGATCCCATTGAGGAGCAGCATCTGGCGTGCAGGTTGTATTTTTAGAAGAGTAGGTGGGCAGGGGGATGGGTGCCACCTTCTAACACTGTCAACACTGGCCACCCAGGCTTGGAGGTGAAGAATCCCACCATCTGGTCTCTCCTGAATTCTCTTCTTATACTGATCTGAATGTCTTGGAATTTCATGTTTTGAAAACTCTGGTGTCCCTGGATCAGGGGTCCTGTGGACAGATGAATCCTAGGTTTTCTCAGTCTTCCTGCTGTGGTTTCTTCATGGAGACCTAAGAAAATACCACCCTCAGGAAAAGGGCCAGCCCTCCCCGCTGCATCCCCTACATCCTCCATGAGGGTTTCCATCCTTCCTAACCGATCTGCAAGGGTAGGAAAGGGAGAGAGAAGGGGACGAGCATTTATTAAGCACCTACTCTGTACCAGGCATTCGGCTAAGTGCTTTACAAATACTATCTCATAATCTGTCCTGATATCACCAGGTCCTTGGGGGCACTTCTGCTGCCTTGGGTCATTAGCATTCAGCAGCTCAGGGTTAGCAGTTCACACTGATTTCCCATATCAGGAGTAGATGGAGGCAATTGTGGGGCCTTTATTTGGGTTTTGTTTTGGTTTGGTTTTTTTTGGTGGGTCATTTTTGAATTTCTTATGGTTTCCTCCCAGGGCATCTGGGAACAGATTCTCTGAGACAAACGAGCAGTTCCTTGAAGAACTTCAGAGATGTTTACATATGTTCCCTATCAGCCACAAAAGGAGTCCTTGTAGAATGAGGGGGTAGAATTAGTGACCTCTGCTCCCTTGGTCTCTGACATGCAGGGTTCTGTGTTCTCAGGGCCCTTCCAGATCCAGGGTTCTGTGCTCTGCTGGCCCCAATCCTGTGCTCCTGTGATTCCAAGGCCCTTGATAGTGAGGGCCGTAGGGGTGGATAGTAAAGCTCAGATCTTACTTAAAGTGGCACAGGGGTCGGGTTTGAGATCAGAAACCAGATCCTTAGATTCTAATTCATTATCCCACTGGAGTGTGGTCCAGCATTGCAGGGCTCTGATTATAAAGCCCCTCCCAGCCCTTGACATCCCCTGTTCTAAGGCTCCTCCCAGCCCTGACATTCCCTGTGCTAAGGCCCCACCCAGCCCTGACATCCCCTGTTCTGAGGCCCCTCCCAGCCCTGACGTTCTCTAATGGCCTTTCTAGCTCCAACTTTCTATGTTCTGTAATTCTAAATTCTCTCCCATCCCTCAGTTCTAATGCTCTTCTTTTTCTTTTTCCTCTCTACCTCACTTCATTAAAAATGGATGAAGAACCATTTTTGAGTTGCTGGGATCTGGTTCAGGTTGGGCACTGGGGGCAGGAACACAGACTAAAATGAAGTGACTTCAGGCCCAAGGTCCAAGGGATTATAGATGGAGCAGGGGAGATCTTTAATAGCTAAGTCTCATCAGGAAAGCAGGCTCCCAGCTTAAGCCTAAGGGAGGAAGGTGGCCAAGTAATGCTCAGAGATGTGCCCTATTAAGAGACCTTGAGAGTCATGGGGCACTTACGCTGCCCCAGCCCTGCCCACCACCCTCTTAAGGAAGCGCATCACTGAAGAAAGAATGCCTGGGCCCTTTGCCTGCTCCCCCTGCCCAGAGCCTCCCCCTCTGCAAACTTTTCACCCATTGTCTTGGCTTTGTGTTGAACGGGCTGCAGGGTGGGTGAAGGGAGCTCCTGCATTGGAGATTTTCCATAATGACATTTTTGCCCTGGGCCAGGAATCTGGAAACTTTCATAAAATAAAGGAGATTGGAGGGCCAAGGGAGCCATCACCCCAAAGGCACCTGCTCTGGCTTGGGAGCCTGCCATTCTGGGGTTCTCCACCCAGCCCTGCAATGCATAGGATTACAAAAGATGCCAATTTTGTTTTAGTACAGTTATCAAGATTTTTAAAAACAAGTTCATACCCGCAGTTAAGAGCCCCTGAACTCAGTGATCTTAGGAGAGTGAAAAAAGGAAAGGACCCAAGTGCCCATCTCTGCTCTGCTCTTTACTGCCTGTATGACCTTGAGTAAGTTACTTCCCCCTTGGCCGTAGAATGAAGATGTTTGAGTAGATGTTTTCTGAAGTCCCTTCTAGCCCTTACTTTCCAATCCTCTGCTCCTTCCAAAACACCATGATTCTAACTTTCTGCTTCTCTTATTTCATTTCTTTTTTTGTTTCACTGTGTCTGGCTCTTCATGACCCCATTTGTTTTTTTCTTGACAAAGATACAGTAGTTTGCCATTTCCTTCTCTACTTCATTTTACAGGTGAGAAAACTAAGGCAAACAGGATGAAGTGGCTCGAGCAGGGTCACACAGCTAGTAAGTGTCAGGCTGGATTTGAACTCAGGTCTTCCTGATTCTGGCCTGGCACTCTATCCACTGTGCCACCTATCTGCCCCAATTTTCTATTTCTGTTCTACTTCTATTATTCTTTTACTATCCTATGTTAGAAAGGCACAAAGTCTACAAGAAAGTGTCTAATCTAGACAGAAAGTGTGGCATGCTGGGATGGCTAATGGCAGGAATAGCTAATTCTTCAACTTGACTTGAGCTATGACCTCTAGGACCTTCCCATCCCCATCTTATTTTTAAAACATCCATTTCCCCCCCTCCCCAAATTTCCACTTTTCCCATCTTCCCCTTATATTTAGTCCTGACTAGTGATTTTATCGGTTCAGGGACCTCCACCCATAGAAGCTCTTCCCACTGGCAACCATGCAAGTTCAAGCCTCAAAAGAGTTGGTTGACATTGAGAGGTGAAGTACCTGGCTCATGGTCACAGGGCTAGTTGGTGTCAATGGACTCGAACCTACATCTTCCTGAATCTGAATCTGAGCCTCCATTCACTGTAGTGTGCCCTCTTGAAACCCCCATAGATGTTTTTTTTTCCCTCCATCAGCCAAAAAATAATAAGAATAAGACTGTTCTAAGTAATTTTACCAAATTACTTCTGAGAGTAGAATGATTTTCAGGTTAAAATAGTCTTTAGAAAAAGGGAGTGATGGGAAATTTGTTCTCCATCCATGGCCCTGTGGGTGAGAGTGAGTTATTGTCCAAAGGCGTTCAGTGGGAGAGCTGTGTAGCTGCTCTACTGTTAAAGGAAGAAGGCTGTTGTCTGTGGGTCCCCTTACTCTGTGCGGACATCGCTGCCCGTTTGGAGCCAACACCTCAAGGACACTGACCTCAGCATCTGTGAACCTGGCACCCAGGCTAGAGATGGAACTGATGTCTTGCTACTTCCTCTCGGGTCTTCTGGGTGAGAGCAAAGTGAGGGACTTGAAAGCTTCGCACCATCCAGAGAAAGGGGTGGGCTGGGGAGGGGGGAGCCTGTTTAGCATTAACAGAGCAGAGACGAGAAGGCGTAGATTAAGCACTGACCTGGGCTAGCGTCCCCAAGGCCTCCTTCGGATAAACCTGTGTCAAAAAAGGAAAAAAAAACTGAATGGGCTGGAAACAGCTGAGTTCAGCTCATCTCTTGGGCAAGCTCCATCTTCTCTCAGGGTTACTATTGTTCAAACCGCATGATATCCATTGGTAAAATTTGAGGGCCCTGATTTGGGAGTCAGAGGACCTGGGTTCAAATCCTGCCTGTATTCACTGGGTGTGTGACCTTGAATAAGTCACTTCCCTCAGCATCAGTCCCTCATCTGTAAAAGGAGGGGGTGGGACTAGAAGATCTTGTGGGTTCCCATCCAGACCTAAATCTGTGGTCCTATGCATATTGCCAATATATTTGGGGTTCCCTTCTCTGGCTCACTGTAAAGCTTTGGAGAGCTCTGGGGATGAGGAAGAACTCACATTGGATATTGGGGACCAGCTTTGCCTTCCTTTGGCAGACGTAGGCTTTCATTTCTTCATTCTGACCTCTACAATGCCACTCACTTGCCTCAGTTTCCCCAGTTGCATTCCTTTTCAAGGATGGGTCAGTTGCGTCCTCCTTCCTGACCTGCAGCTGCCCCTGTTCTCAGCACAGAATCAGGGGCAGCGCGCAGACTCAGGGGTGGGAAGGAGCTCTGGAGAGGCCAAGTTATCAGTGAAATCATGTTCCAATACTTGGACTCGCTGCCTGCTTTCTCCACCATCCCTTGCAACTTCCAGCTCTCATTCTCAGCCTCAGTCCACTCAGCTTTTCCTGCAGACAAGGCAATAGGACATATCCCCATCTCCCTGAAAAGAAAAAATTTTTAAATTGCCTCCCTCTCGTGCTTGCATCTCATTGTAGGATGAGCACTGACCATCTTGTCCGCTCTTTACATGCCACAGCACTAATTACTCTGGTAATTTGTCGTAATCAACATAAACACACACAGAGCAAAATACTCTTTGTAGAAAAAAGTACAGCAGTGCCTCTGTGTCAGATCCCACTCTTGACCCCTGCAGCCCAGCCTGGAGACATTGACCTCTCCCTAGAGAAACAGAGACAGATCTCAACCATTGGTGGGCTCTTGCCAGCCAAAATAGAGTTAGGCAGTCTCCTCATCACACCATGGATGCTTTGGCCATCCAGCGCATGCCAAATGATGCTGCTAGATCCCCCATGTCCAACCGTGTGTTTTTTAGTCATCTGTCCTTCTGGTGACTATGTGTGTGTGTGTGCACGAGTAGGTGTGGGTTTACCCCACAGATGTGTAGATATACATATACATACCTATATATATATATATATATACACACATATATATACATATGAATATAGAGACAATTCGAACCCAGTAATTTTTCACCATCTGCTCCACCCACATGCTGATCTCTCCCACACACATCACCCTGAAAGATCTCTAGTGATACCATGTTGTGACTCTCTGTCCTTTGGAAATATGGGTTTTTGTAGGGTTTTCATTTTCAACTTTTGTAAAGTAGAGTGTTCAGGTCCAGCCTCTGGCATGGCATCTTTAAAAGGAGTGTCCCTAACTAGATGAGTCCTTCCTCCTCTGTCCCTCCCCTGCTTGGTGGTTTCTTAGCCTCGCTGCATGAGAAGAGCTGTCTCCCCTCCCTCCCTCCTTGTACTGTAATTATAGTTTTTACAATTGAGTGCCTTAATGATACTTTACAAATACTGTGTATTTATGCTAAGCTCTTCCACTTCACTGATCCTATAGGTGATGGCTTTTTCAGTTTCTGGGGGCAGCCCGCTGTTTGGACATTGGCCGTGTCATGGCTCCATCTTTGCATTTCTCCTCTTCCTCCACTGAATTAGGGGTGTACGTACATGTGTGCGTGTCTGTATGGGCTGGAAATTCCAAAGACCTGTCTCTGGAGCTCAGAAGATTCAAAATGACATTTGCCAGAGGGCACCAGTACTCACTGCTAGTGAGACAAGTTGACAGGCACGGTAATGTTTCATTTCTAGATTCCTCATGTAGGGTCCTTTGGATCCTTGAAAGCCACCTTGTCCAGCCTCCTAGTTTGGGCAGAGGTGTGGGTTGTTTCAGGTAGAGGTTGGACTGGAGGTCTCCGATTCAGGGTCTGTTTAATGGCTTGGCTGAGATCACACTGCCAGTATGTGCTCAGTCAAGGCTAGAACTCTAGCCTGCAGAGTCCTAGTCTAGGGCTCCTTCTGTGGTGCCTGGAGGTCATTGGACAAGTGGGGGCTGACTGACCTCTGCAGGACATCATAACTATAGCCTGGTACTTTGCCCAGCCCTCTCTCCCCCAACTCACACATATACCATTTTATTCTTCCTTTGTTATTATCTGAGCCAGCCTTTATTTCCCTTTCTGTTGGTCTTTGGGAGTGTGTCCATGAAGGTCAACCAGTCTACCACCAACCACCTCCCACTTCCACCCAAGCCTAGGCTAATTATACCACCTGACTTTTCCAAAGGGATGAGTAAGTAACCAAAAGAAAGCTGTCAGCAAGCATTGCTCCTGTTATGGTATCAATATTCATCAATTTCCTTCTGGTCTTTTTTTTTTTACTTATATATATTTAAGAGGCAGTATCTTTTGTACTGTGAATTTATGGTAGAAGACGAATAATGCACTTTTTTTTTGGTCCATGTGTATTGTATATAATGTGTGAGCTTCTCCTAAGGAAAATAAACTTTTTTTTTCCTGTACACATGACTTGACAGTCTGTTTCAAATTGTGTGCTCTGTGGTATGGCTGAGCACTCATAGCTAGCAGGGGGTCCCTGCCTGATAGGAAGCCGATCCTCTGGTCCCCAGCCCTTGCCAAGAACAGCTGTCATCAATGTTAGTGACCCTGGATTCCTAATAGATTCTGTTTAAGTGGTTGGAGAGATGGGAAGATACGATACCACAAGCTCAGCACCAGAACCACCATTGGAGCTTGTGAATGAAGTCCCCCTCCTCATCTTATTATCAACTTGGGTTGTATACCCATTGGTTGGTAGACAGTGCAGTAACTAGGATAGGGCAAAGGGGGTCTTTGCTCAGAGTGCTGAAATTTGAGTGATACAGTGGATAAAAATTAACATTATATCCTTGTACTCATGCGTATTTTGTATTTACGTAGGCATGAGTTGGTAATGCCAAATTCCCAAATTCTGAATGTTAGAGAATCTAACCTTTGCCAGAAAGTACTGGATGGACAAGGGATTATTAGGTCGGCCTTCACACTGAACTTTGCCCCTAGAGTAAGCAAGTATAATTAATTAAAATGAGTAGCTGCCAGACAGAGGATGTCTTTCTCCCCCTGGTGGCTATACCCCAGATGAACTCTTTCCCAATCCAACCCCATTCCTACCACTCACAGTTGCCCCCTCCCCAGCAATGACTTCCTAGGGTGTGCTTTCCCCTACCATTAAGACAGGATCCAGTATCTTTTTCTCACAAAGGGTCCCTGAAGTCTTAGGATTCCCCTCCCCCACAACACACACCCCACTCAACTAAATTTGGCGTAAGAAGTTGATTGGCAGACATGTTAAGTGCTGTTCACTCCTAAGCACCAGAACAGATAATTGTATCTCTGCTAGCAGGGAGCCCCGGCTCTCGCCAGCTCCTGACACATCCAGCAGTCATTTAACAAACTTTTGCTTAGCTGCCGCACTGTGCCAGGCTCTGTTCAGCATACAGTCTGTGGGAGCTCCTTAGGGAGCCCTGAGTCTAATAGGAAAGTTTAAGATGTAGTCATCATGACATATACCATCATCTTCCCCTCCTAGATTAACTCTTGCCCCCAAGCCACCAGCTTCGTAGTCATTGACTCTCAAGGTTGGAACTGACTGTGACCTCAGAAACCATCGACTCTAATGTGAAGGTGTCCCCTCTGCAACATCTCTCCCTAACAAGCCTTGGCTTAAAGATGATGTCCAGAGGGAGAGCTCACTACCTCTCCAGGCTTTCATGCCTCTTTTGGATATTTGTAATTGTTTAGAAATGTTTCCTTATTATTCAGTCCTGTCCAGCTCTTCCAGACATCATTTGGGGTTTTCTTGGAAGACATACTGGAGTGGTTTGTCATTTTACATTTACATTTACAGCTTATCTTACAAATAAGGAAACTGAGGTGGCATTAAGGGACTTGCCCAAGGTCACACAGCTAGTAATCGTCAGAGGCTGGCTTTGAACTCAGGTCTTCCGACTCTAGTCCTGGCACTCTATGCGCTGTAGTGCCACCTAGCTGCCTTATGAGAAGTCTAAATCTACCACTTTGCAATTCCTGCCCTTTGGTCCCAGATCTGCTTTCTGGGGCCAAGCAGAATTCTTTCCAAAGATAGCCCTTTAAGAAAATGGAGACCATTGTGACGAGTCTTCTCCAGGCACAGAATCCCTAGTTCCTTCCTTCGCCATCTTGGTTTGCCTTCTTCAGCCTTCCTCATTATCCACCAACTTCCAGCTCCCAGCAGGTAGTTTTCTCTTCTCCCCAGGCTTCCTTCTCTCCCCAGCCAGGACCTTGGACTTCAGCTCTTTTTGCCCCTGAAACTCTAAGCTCTGAGAAGTTAAGCTTTTGTATTAGCTCATGCAGAAGCAGGCCCTTGTACAGCTTCCCAACCTCCTCCACATTACGATGTCTCCCCTGTTAAGTGGCATCGTCCCTCATTAGAAGGCGAGCTCTTTGAGGACTGGGTTTGTCTCTATTTATTTGTATTTACATCCCCAGAATGCTCAGCACAATACCCACTGCATAATAAGTGCTTCACAAATGCTTGACCCATCTTCCTCTCGAACTTTTCTAAAGCCCCTCGTCCCCTTCACTACATACTTTGTACTTAACTCTCTGGGTATCCCTTCCCCCAGAATGTAAGCTTCAGGAGGGCAGGTACTCTTTTTTTTCACTTTTAATAACCTTGCATTTAGCACAGTAAGAGATAAAAATGTTAGGAGTAGTTAGAGATGAGAAGTGACATTTCCATCTAGACCTGATGGGGTGGAACTCAGGAGAACATTGTCTCATCTGGAGAGGATTGGCAGAGAGCAAAGGCATGCAATGGGAAATCCTCCAGCTGACCCAAAATGTGGAGTAGGACCTGAGGGTCAAGTCAAATAAGGTCAAGCATTTATGAGGTCCTTTTCTGCGTGCCAGGTATCATCTAAGTGTTAGGCGTACAAAGAAAAGCAAGTACAGCTCTCCCCTCAAGGAACTTACGGTCTAATCAGGGTGAGACTATGCAGAGAGCTGTTGTATGAGATACACGTGGGGTAAATCGTAGATAATTTCTGAGGGAAGGGCCTAGTAGTGGTGGGAGGAGCCTGGGAAAGACTTCTTACAGAAGGTGGGGTTTGGGATGAGACTTGATGGAAGCCAAGGAAGAAGAGGGAGACAGGAGGAGGAAGGTGGGAGGAGAAGAGGAGAGGGTGGGAGGAGGAAGAGGAAAGGAGAGAGGAAGAAGGAGGGAGAGAGGAGGAGGGAAAGAGGAGGAGAGAGAGCATTCCACCGTGGCAAACAACCAGTGAAAATGCAGAGGTGGGGATGGAGTGTCTTAGTTGAGGAATAAGCAGCCAGGAGGCCGGTGTCACTGGATTATAGAATACATGGAGGACAGTAAGGTTCAGAGAACTGGAAGGGTAGGAAGGCTTTGGAAGTTAACGGATGTTGTATTTGATACTGGAGGTGAGAGAACCGCTGGTGGTTACTGAGTAGGGGGGGGGGTGGCATGGTCAGACCTGCGCATTAGGGGTTTGGTTTGGTTTTGTTTGTTGGCAATCGGGGTTAAGTGACTTGCCCAGGGTCCTTACAGCTGGTAAGTGTCAAGGGTCTGAGGTTAGATTTGAACTCAGGACTCCTGAGTCGTGAGCTCCTGACCTGCACATTAGGAAGATCACTGTGCAGAGTGAGTGGAGCACAGACTGGAGTGAGGAAAGATTCAAGGCAGGGAGACCAGCCAGCAGTGGCTGGTGGTTGTCCTTCCTTCACAGAGGACCAAAACGACATCCCTATGTTGGGGCCAAGGGACAGGGTGTCGGAGCTCAGAATGCTCTACCTCCGATCGGCCACAGATAGCCCACAGAGGCTTCTGCGATAATTCAGGCAGGAAGTAACAGAGCTGCACCTCAGTCTCGGTGTCGTTCAAAGTCCTCCCTTTTCCCCACCAGCCAGACTGTTTTTGCACTTCTTTGGAGCCCTCCATCTGGCCCCAAGTCAGGTACCTTGTCCCTGGCCTTGTCTTATTAGCTTCCTTTGTGTTATCTTCCCCATCAGATTGTCAGCTCCTTGAGGGCCAGGACTCTCCGCTCCCTTTGTATTGGTATCCCCCAGGGGATGTTCTGGGGAGGACTAGCCCCTCTGGGGTGAGGGCTGCTCACCCACCTTTGGTGTCCACCTGTCACCCAGCTCTCACCTGTGGTAGCATGCACAGCAGCCACACCCCAGTAGAACCTCTGTAGACAGGCTAAAACCAGGTTGAAGGTAACTGACAGTCCTCAGACTCACTGGTGAGTTAGAGGGGTGTCTACCCCAAGCATGTGAAGACTTCCTGGGCAGATGAAAAGAACTGTGCCATGAAGGCAGCTGAAGCAGGCACTGTGGAGCACTTAGAGCTTCGTGGGACATCAAAGACACCAAAGCCATCCACTGCACCCTGGGCCATCGCCAGGCATCCAGACTTTGGTCTGCCCTTGGACTTCAGTGACTCTGGTAGAGAGAGTGAGGCTGCCGATTTCGTGCAGCTCTGCCTCCCTGAAATCCAGTTCAGGCACAGTCAAGACATCACCTGTGATGTCATTGGTCCCCTACGGAAAATGAAGGAAGAACATTTGTAATCCCCAGGGGTGCTGCCCAGCACCTAGTAGACAATAAGTGTTCATTGACTGACTGTCGGGGGAGAGAAGTGGGTACAGTCAAGAGACATTGTGCAGATGGGATGGAAGGTGGGAGAGGATGACCCCTAGGTTTGGAGCCCAGGGGACTGGGAAGACAGGGACGCCCCGCACAGTAACAGTGAAGTTAGGAGGAGGGGGAGGGTTTGTGGGGAAAGGTGGTGAGTTCAGTTTTGGAGATGCGAGTTTTTGATGTCAATGGGCAGCTGCCATTCCAAGAGGAGGAGAGAACCCATACAGGAGGGGTCCCCATGGTCCTTAGGGATAGTGGCAAAGGAAATAGTGATGTCATGTTTAGTACCCTTTCCATGGATAAAATCGTATCTATTGAGCCACTGGCTGGAGCTGAGGACTTCACCTGTCTTCAGTAGCTGGGGTGGGGGGCAGGGCAGGGGTGGGTGGGCGGTTTTAGCACCTCCAGAGGAAGGCCCAGAGGGCCTCAGATCCACAGAGGTTGCTCTGGTGGATGGTGACTGGGGAGCTGAGACTGGGGAAGGGACCCTAGCTCCAACTCTTCCCATCCCATCCATCCTCCATTCAGCCACTAGAGGGATCCTCCTTGCCCTCGACTCTGCCAACTCTGAATTAATTGTCAGTGCCAATCCAGTCCGTCTCACCCCCCAAAAAGAAATAACTCCAGAAAATGGTCATCCAGACTCTCTTTTTGACAACCTCCAGGCAAGAGGACCAGGCCACCTCCTGACACAGCAGCCCATTCCATCTGGGGACAGCTGTCCTTAGTAGGAACTTTCTCCTGCCCTCAGGTTCCAGTTTGCCTTCTTTTCACATGTCCTTCCTGACATTCCTTGTTCTAAGGCCCCTCCCAGCTCTGACATCCCCTGTTCTGAGGCTCCTCCCAGCCCTGACATCTCCTATTCTGAGGCCCCACCCAGCTCTGATAGCCCGTGCTCTAAGGCTAGAAGTATAGCTGTAGAGTGTCTCAGCCTTCTCCCTCTCCTTGCTTTTCTAGACTCATTGCCCCCTCCAGGAAGGTGGGCTATTTTCTCTACTGCCTGTCCCCAGGAGCCTCCACCCAATACCAGGCCTGTTTGAGAGTTGGCCTCCTGGGGTCTGCTATCACTTGCTTCAATAAGAAGGCGTAGAGGAGCAGCTAGGTGGCAGCTAGGTGGCGCGGTGGATAGAGCACCAGCCCTTGAAGTCAGGAGGACCCTGAGTTCAAATCCAGCCTCAGACCAAACACTTGACACTTACTAGCTGTGTGACCCTGGGCAAGTCACTTAACCCCAATTGCCTAAAAATAAAAAAAAAGAAGGCGTACAGCCCAAGCTCCCTGAGGTCCCACCCCCTCCCCAGGAAGAAGAGAGAAAAAGGAGATGGGAAGGAGCAAAGAGCCCTGAGGCCTGGACTGAGCCTGAGTCCTTTGTAAGGTGCATCTGCCCCTTCATCCCAGGCCCTGCATTCTGCCTTTAAAGGCAAGCCATTCGTATATCTTCTCCAGGGCTTGTAAAGAGGCCAGTTTGGGCCTTGAAATGGTTCTTTCTGTAAACTGCTGAAGGAAAGACAGTGGCGGTGTTTACATTGGCACAGGGCAGGCTCTGTCTGAGGGTGCTTGGAGATTTGGCATCTGAAAAATGGCCCGTGGGAGGCTTGTAGGTTTGCTGTATCCAGCTCAGATGGATGATGCCTGAGGGACCGACAGGTCCAACTTTTGTAGGGCCTTAGGACTTAGAAATACAGGAATGGAAGAGATCTTAGGACATGGAGGGTCAGAGCTGCGAGGGAGGACCTTAGAACAGAGGATGTCAGAGCTGCGAGGGACATTAGAACAGGGAATATCAGGGCTGGGAGGGACATTAGAACAGGGAATGTCCGAGCTGGGAGGGGCCTTACAATAGAAAACATCAGATCTAGGAGACACCATCCAGTCCACCCACTAATTTTAGAGAAGAGAATACTGCAGCCCCAAAAGGGGAAGCAAATTGTCCAAAGTAGCTCCTTTTAATTCTCAGAATCTGAGGCAGAAGCTCTAGTACTCTCCAATAAAAGGAAATGAACACCAGTAGCTAGATGGCACAGTGGATGGAGCATTAGGCCTGAAGTCAGGAAGACTTGTGCTCGTGAGTTCAAATCTGGCCTCAGACACTTACTAGCTGGGTGACCCTGGGCAGTTACATCACCCGGTTTGCCTCAGTTTTCTCATCTGTAGAATGAGCTGGAGAAGGAAAGAGCAAACCACTCTAGTACCTTGGCCAAGGAAACCCCAAATGGGGTCCTGGAGAGTCGGATATGACTGAACCAAGTGAACAAGAGAAAAGCGAGGCCCATCATTAAGATCTTTTTTTCTTTCAAGGTCCACTTCGTGTGCCTGGGAGGAGGGAAGAGATTGTTTTATTGATGTCAGTATTGGCGCTTTCAGAATGCCCCCCCTCTGGCGCAGACATCAAAGGGGGCTCCAGACGATGGCACTTTGACCTCAGATCTTGGGTCTTCCCAATGAGCCTGCTCCCATGCACTCTGCAGGTCACGGCAGATTCACGGCCCGACTGATCCTTGTGACTCTTGTCCATATCCTTCCATGAATGCCATGAGATGATATGGATTAGAGCAGAGAAGATGCATCGCCCATCACTGATCCCCTGCCCTGCTTATGTGACCAGCCCATCTTTCCATATGATGGTGACTTTTATAATTTTTTTAAAGGAACACTAGAAAAGATTTTCTAACCTATTTGGTTATCAATGAGTAATGGAACGGCGCCACTCCTCTGCCACTCGGTACCCATGTGACTTTAGGTAAATCACTCTGCCTCTCTGTGCCTCAGTTTCCTTCTCTGAAAAATTCGAAGGGCTGAATTGGATAATCTCTAAGGTCCTTTCCAGCTATAGATACCATGAGCTAGATCGTAGAGTACAGTATCTCTTTTCTTGTCACAACCATGGGCCACAGGTAGTACGCACTTTACCACCATCTTTTGGACCAATTGCATTGCTATTCCCAGTAAGGAAACTCCCCCCACTCTCTCACTTACTATCTGTCAAGTCACTTCATCTCTCTGGGCCTCAGTTGCCTCATCTGTAAAATAAATGGTAGGGTTGAACTTCATGGACTCTAAGGTCTGTTCCAGCTCTAAATCTATGGTCTCATAACCTCAGAGCCCGTCAAGTCCTTCCTCCTTCATTTTATAGATGAAGAAACTGAGGCCCAGGAAAGTTCAATGACTTGGCCAAAGACACGTGGAGAGCAGGCAATAGAGTTGGGATTTGAACCCAGACCCTCTGACTCTAAAGTCTTTCCACCGGGGATGTATTTCTTCGTGTTGTTTCTGGTGTATCATTGCTGCCTCGGAGAGTTTCCATGATCTGCCCAAGAACACAAGGGAAGCTAGATTTTACACACACACACACACACACACACACACACACACACACACACAGATACAGACACACACACATACAGATACACAGACACACACATGCATACACATACACAAACATACACATACATACTCACAGACACACTCACATATACAGATATACAGACACACGTTCATGCACACACACACACACACACACACACACGCACACACACACACCCTATGCCCATCCCCTCTCCATCCCTGCCACTGTTTTGACCCCTGAGAAAAGGCAGGTCCCGGTGAGCTGGTACAATAGTGGCCCAGGGCAAGCATCTGGGTCAGACCGAATCCCCCAACTCCCGGGCCCCCTCCTCGCCAGGGAATGGCTTGCCGTCAGGCCCGGGAATGGGGCGGCCCCTTTGGGACAAACCCACAGCAGGGAACACCACGTTACTTCTGGCGGGGAGTGCATTCACTGTTCCCTGTTGGGAGCAGAAGTCACATCCTGTTATGCGGTTGCCATGGCAGAGACTCACAACATCTGGAGTAACAGGCACCCTCCCCCTCCGGGACGGTGGCACTGAGGATATTTATAGGCCTGGTCGCGGGTGTTTCTGGTCCCACACTGAACATCAAAGGCCTTTAATACCAAACAAGTCCCTGGCCCCCATCCTTGGCTGTCCCAGTGGGGAAAGTCCCGGCCCTACCTGGGAAGAATTGCTGACGTTGGTGGAGTACTTTTCAGAGTGCAAAGTACACAATCCTACTACAACCTCCACAAAGCCTTCTGAAGAGGGAGGTAGTGCAAGGGGGAACTGGAAGTCAGAGGTCCTGGGTTCAAATCTCACCTCTGCCACTTGTTAGCTGTAGGACCTTGGACAAGTCTCTTAATCAATTTAGGCCTCAGTTTCCTTTTCTGTAAACTAAAAGAGCCAGACTAGATGGGCTCCAAAGACCCTTCCATCTCCAAATTTCTGCTTCCATGATCCTCTGTGCCAGGAACTGGGAATAGAAAGACAGAAATTCAACCAGTTCCTGCCCTCAAGGAACTTGTATTTTTCCCATGCTCCCTGTGTGACCCCAGAGGATGAAAAGGAATAAGCATTGAGAGACAGAGACAGAGACAGAGAGAGGGAGACAGAGAGAGACAGAGAGACAGAGACAGAGAGATACAGAGACAGAGACAGAGACAGAGAGAGACAGACAGACAGAGGGAGATGGAGAGAGAGAGAGAGCCTACTATGTGCCAGGCACCCTACTCAATGCTTTTAACAAATATTTTCTCCTTGATCCTCACAATAACCCTGCAAGGTAGGTGCTACTATCATCTTCATTGAGGAAACCAGGTGGTTCAGTGGATAGAGAGCCAGCTTTGGAGTCAGGAGGTCCCGAGTTCAAATCCAGCCTCAGACCCTGACAAGCTGTGTAACTCTTAACTTGTTTGCCTCAATTTCCTCATCTGTAAAATGGTTATAATAATAGTAACTACCTCCCAGGATTGTTGTGAGAATCGAATGAAATAATCATTGTAAAGTGCTTAGCACATAGTATGTATTAGCTATAATAATAATAATATTAGCCATAATTATAAACTGAGGTTAAGTGACTTGCCCAGGGTCACCCCACTAGCTATAAGGCCAGATTTAAACTCAGATCCTCCTGACTCCAGGCTCATTTTGCCAAGGCCCCAGCATCTTCATACACTTCTGTGACATACCCAGAGTCAGCCAGTAAGTGTCACAGATGGGACTGCCCTAATCTAGTGAGATGAGTTCATGAGCTTTTGAGTTGGAAACCATCCAGGCCAAACCCCTGATGTTTCATCTTCTCCCTGTCTCTAGGAGTCACTGCCAAGGATGCTGTTTGGGCCCAGCTGGGAGGCAGATGATAATTTCTGCTGAACACATATCCTGACAGGCACAGAGAGTGAAATGACTTTCCCAAGGACATCAGACAGTTGCAGGGCCAGAACCTCTGCATACAAACCCACAGCTCATTCCGTTCTACCTGAGTGCCTCTGTGAAGTCAGCATGTTAACATGGCAGAGAGAGATTAGGGACTGGTGTGACATTCCCATCCCATTTTACAGATGAGGACACTGAGACCCATCTAATGTTGAGAAAATGGGAGTCAGAGACTGTTGTATTGGAATCCCAGCATGGTGTTAGAGCTTCCTTTGAAAAGCTACCTTTAAAATATTTATAGCAGCTCTTTCTGTGGTGGCAAAGAATTGGAAGCTGAGGGGATGCCCATCCATTGGGGAATGGCTGAACAAGTTGTGGTATATGAATGTAATGGAATACTATTGTACTATAAGAAATGATGAGCAGGCAGACTTCAGAAAAACCCGGGAAGATTTAAATGAACTAATGCTGAGTGAAATGAGCAGAACCAGGAGAATGTTGTATACAGGAATAGCCACGCTGTGCGATGACTAACTTTGATAGAGAGCTCTTCTCAGTAATGCAAGGATCTAAGACAATTCCAAAGGTCTCGTGATGGAAAATGCTATCCACATCCAGAGAAAGATCTATGGAGTCTGAATGCAGATCGAAGCAGACTATTTGTTATTTTTTTTTCTTCTGTTGTGTTTTGTTCCCTCTTTCTGGTGGTTCCTCCTATTGGTTCTAATTCTTCCTTACAACATGACTAATGTGAAAATATGTTTAATAGAAATGTATACATATAGCCTATATCAGATTGTGTGCCATCTTGGGGAGGGAGGGGGAAAAAATTTTAAAATTCAAAAGCTTATGTAAGTGAATGTTGACAAATCAAAATAAATTAATAAAAAAAAAAAAGAAAAAAGAAAACAAAAGGTGCCTTTGCAAGAGCTGGCTGTCTTCTTTGTGTCTTCTGTGCTGAATTTGACCAAGTGGCCGTGGTGGTCTTGAGATGCTCTGGCCTGAGAGGCCCAGATCTAACCCTCTCCTCATCATCCCACAAGCCTAAGGTTCTGGTCCTCTGTGACCAGGCCAAGAGAGGCAGTGGAGTGGCCTGGATATGATGTTGGCTTTGGAGTCCAAAGAGCAAAGGTTAAATCCAGCTTTGCCTCTGGGACCTGGGCGGTCACTTCCCTTTTCTGGACATGGGTTTGTTGTTCAGCCATTTTTCAATCATGTCCAACTTTTCATGACCCCATTAAGGGTTTTTTTTTAACTAATTAATTTTTTTTTAGTTTTCAACGTTCACTTCCATAATCTTTTCTCTCTTTCCCTCTCTGCCTCCCTCCCCAAGACAGCACACAATTTGATATAGACTCTACATATACATTCTTATTAAACATATTTTCACATTAGTCATGTTGTAAAGAAGAATTAGAACCAATAGGAGGAAACACAAGAAAGAAAAAACAAGGAGCAGTTAGGTGGCACAACGGATAAAGCACCAGCCCTGGAGTCAGGAGTATCTGAGTTCAAATCTGGCCTCAGACACATAACACTCACTAGCCGTGTGACCCTGAGCAAGTCACTTAACCCCACTGTCTAACAAAAAAAAAATAGCCCCCACACAGTTCTGGCAGACAACCTGATCCTTGGGATCTATACAGAGAGCACAGCCTCTTAGGTTTCAGACAATTTTGACCAGAGAGGTCACTCAACTCTCTGCTGGGCTCCTGGCTGGCTCCTAGCATGAGAGGCAGCAGCCATGCCCCCGTGGCAGGTTAAAGCCAAGATAAACCCAGGGTCAGGGTGTGTGTTTTGGAAAACAAATCACAAGGGTCCAACTGAGGCCGAAGAGCGTGAGTGGTGGTAGCTCCCAGACAAAGAGAGAAGCTGTGAAAACACAAAGAGCCTGTACTCCCCGTGGGGGGTGCCTGTGACCAGCAGCTGTCTCCCTCTCAACAACCTCCACCCTTCTCTACCTCCCCTTCCTCCTCCTCCCCCTCCTCCCTTTCCCCCTCCTCCTCTTCTTCCTCCGCCTCTTACTCCCCCCTCTTCCTCCTCCTTCTTCTCCCTCTCCTCCTCCTCTTTTTCCTCCTCCTCTTCCTCCACTTCTTCCTCCTCCCCTTTCTCCCCCTCCTCCTCCTCCTCTTCTTCTTCCTCCTCTTCCTCCGTCCTCTTCCTCCTCCTTCTTCTCCCCTTCCTACTCCTTACCCCTTGACAAACTATGGTGCCATGGAAGGAACACTGGATGTGGAGCTGAAGGTGGTCCTGGGTTCAAATCCTGATGCTATCACTCCTTGTTTGGACTTAGACAAGTCAAACCTCTGGGAGCCTTGTTTCCTCACCAGTGCAATGAGATACTTGGGCTAGTTGACCTCTCAGTTCTAGATCTATGATCTTCTGCTCTTGAAGAGTAGTTCAGGCTTCTAAGTCATATAATACTGAGCATGATCCCTTCCCTTTCTAGGCTTCCATTTCTTCCTTTGTAAAATAAACTGGTGAGTTGTAGTTGAAGCAATGCTGGAATTGAAGTCAAAAGATCCGCATTTGAATCCTGACTGTGTTACTTACTAGCTGTGTGACCCTGGGCAAGTCACATAACCTCCCTGTGCCTCAGTTTCCACATCTGTAAAATGAGGAGATTGGACTAGATCGCATGTATGACCTCTATTATTGGATTCCAAATCAATCCACGATTAGTAGGCAAAGTGCCTCAGATCTGTCACTTAATATGCATTAAGAGATGCAGAGTGTCGACAACTAAAAAGGTGACAGCCCCACTGTCCTCTGCCCTGGTCAGGCCACATCTGGAGTCTTGGGTTCAGTTCTGGGGGCCACAGTTTGGAAAGGAAATTGATAAGCTCCATCTCTCAGCTCTGGACATTCTCTCTGGCTGTCCCCCCATGCCTGGAATGCTCTCCCTCTCCCTCTCTGACCTCCCTCGCTTCTTTAAGACTCAACTAAAATCTTACCTTCCCCAGCCCCTCTTAATTCCAGGGCTTTCCCTCTATCATGAACAGAGTTTGCATTGTATTTATTTGTTTGTGTATTGTCTCCCTCCCACCCCCAGCCCCATTAGCCTGTAAGCTCTTCAAGGGCAGGGAATGTATTTTGCTTCTTTTTGTATCCCCACTGCTTAGCACAGTTCCTGGCACATAGTAGTTCTTTCCCCACCCCACCCCCAAAATATATTTTTTTAACTTTATTTCCCTCCACTTCCCATCCATGAGAAGGCAAACAATTTGGTATAGATTATACATGTGCAGTCATGCAAAATATATTTCCATATTAGCCATGTTGCAAAAGAAACGCAGACCAAAACCCCAAGAATAATAAAGAAAGTATGTTTCAATCAGCATTAGACTCCACCAGTTCTTTCTCTGGAGGTGGATAGCATTTTTCATCAAGAGCCTTTGAAATTATCTTGGATCATTGTATTGCTGTGAAGAGCTAAGTCATTCACAGTTGATCATCAAACAATATTGCTGTTACTGTGTACAATATTCTTCTGGTTCTGCTCACTTCACTCTGCATCAGTTTGTGTAAGTCTTCCTAGGTTTTTCTGAAAGTGTCCTGATTGTCATTTCTTATAGCACAATGGTATTTTATCACAATCATATACCACAACTTGTTCAGCCAGTCCTCAACTGATGGGCATCCCCTCAATTTCCAATTCTTTGCTACCACAAAAAGAGTTGCTATAAACATTTTTGTAAGTGTAAGTTCTTTTTTTCCCCCATCTCTTTCAGATGCAGATCTAGTAGTGGCATTGGTGGGTATTCACAGTTTTATAATCCTTTGAGCGCAGTTCCAAATTGCTCTCCAGAATGGTTAGATCAGTTCACAGCTCCACCAGTAGTGCATGAATGTTCCTATTTTTCCATATCCCCTCCAACATTTGTTATTTTCCTTTTCTGTTATATTAGCCAATCTGATAGGTGTGAGGTTATACTTCAGAGTTGTTTTAATTTGCACTTCTCTAATCAATAGTAAACAGAACTTTTTTTCATATGGTTAAAGATAGCTTTGATTTCTTCTTCTGAAAACTGCCCATTGATATCCTTTGACCATTTATCAATTGGAGAATGACTTGTATTCTTATAAATTTGACTCGGTTCTCTACATATTTGAGAAATGAGAGCTTTTTCATGGAAATTTGCTGTATTTTCCCCCTAGTTTCCTGCTTTCCTTCTATTCCTGGCTGGATTGGTTTTGTGTGTGCAAAAAAAAAATTTTAATGTAATGTAATCAGAACCTTCCATTTTACATTCTGTAATGCTCTCTATCTCATTTGGTTATAAATTCTTCCCTTATTCACAGATCTGACAGTTAAAATTTTCCATTCTCTTCTCATTTACTTATGGTATCACCTTTTATGTCTACATCATGAAAACTATTTTGACCTTATGTTGGTACACAGTGTGAGATGTTGGTCTATGCCTGGTTTCTGCCAAACTGTGTTCCAGTTTTCCCAGTAGTTTTTGTCAAATAGTAAGTTCTTGTTCCAAATCTTGTATCTTTGCATATGTCAAACATTAGATTACTACATTCATTTACTACTGTGTATTGTGTATTTAATCTATTCCACTAGTCCACCTCTCTATTTTTTCAGCCAATACTAGATTGTTTTGATGATTATTGCTTTGTAATACAGTTTGAGATCTGGCACAGATCTCCTTGCTTAACATTTTTTTTCATTGATTCATTTGATATACTTGACCTTTTGTTCTTTCAGATGATTTTGAAAATTATTTTTTTCTAGGTGTACAACATGATTTTTTAGTAATCTGATTGGTATGGCACTAAGTAAATTAATTTAGGTAGAATTGTCATTTTTATTATATTGGCTCACCCTACTCTGAGCAATTAATATTTTTCCAGTTGTTTAGATCAGATTCTATTTGTATGAAGTGTTTTATAATTGTATTTATATAGTTCCTGGGTTTGTCTAGGCAGATAGACTCCCAAGTATTTTATATTGTCTATAGTTATTTAAAATGGAATTTCTCTATCTCTTCCTGCTAGACTTCGTTGGTAATATATAGAAATGCTGGTGATTTATGTGGGCCTATTTCATATCCTACAACTTTGCTAAAGTTGTTAATTATTTCAACTAGTTTTTTAGTTGATTCTCTGTGATATTCTAGGTATGCCATCATAACATCTGCAAAGAGTGATACTTTTGTTTCCTCATTGCCAGTTCTAATTCCTTCAATTTCTTTTTCTTCTCTTATTTCTATAGCTAGCATTTCTAGTAGCCTATTGAATAATAATGGTGATAATGTGCATCCTTGCTTCACCCCTGATCTAATTGGGAAGACTTCTAGTTTATCCCTTTTACGGATAACACTTGCTGATGGTTTTAGATAGAAGCTACTTGTCATTTCAAGGAAAGCATCATTTACTCCTATGCTTTCTAGTGTTTTTAATAGGAATGATTGTTATATTTGGTCAAAAAAAGCCTTTTCTTCACTTATTGAAATAGTCATTATTTTTGTTGTTTTTGTTATAGATATGGTCAATTATGCAGATAAGTTTTCCTAATATTCAACCAGCCCTGCATTCCTGGTACAAATCCCACTATGTAACAGTGTATTATCTTTGTGATATATTGCTGTAATTTCCTTGCTGTTATTTTATTTAAAATTTTTGCATTGTTTAATATGATCATACATGTGTAGCCTGTATCAGATTGCATGCCATCTTGGGGAGGGGGCGTGGGGAGAAAGGACGGAAAATTTAGAATTCAAACTCTTATAAAAGTGAATGTTGAAAACTAAAACTAAATAAATAAAATAAATAAATAAATTTAAAAATAAAATAAAATTTTTGCATCAATATTTATGAGGGAGAGGCAGTTAGGTGGTGCAGTGGATAGAGCACCGGCCCTGGAGTCAGGAGGACCTGAGTTCAAATCTGGCCTCAGACCAAACATTTGACACTTACTAGCTGTGTGACCCTGGGCAAGTCACTTAACCCCAATTGCCTAAAAATAAAATAATAATAATTTAAAATATATTCACGAGGGAAATTGGTCTATAATTCTCTTTTTCTGTTTTTGTTCTTCCTGGTTTAGGTATCAGTAACATATTTGTGTCGTAAAAGGAATTTGGCGGGACTCCTTCTTTGCCTAGTTTCCCCAATAGCTTCTATAGTATTGGAATTAGTCATTCTTTAAATGTTTAGTAGAATTCACTTGTGAATCCATCTAGTCCTGGGAATTTTTTCTTAGGGAGTCCATTTATAGCTGTTCAATTTATTTTTCCAAGATAGAGTTACTTAAGTAATCTATTTCTATTCTATTCTATTATAATATTCTATTCTACTAATCTGGGTACTTTATATTTTTGGTAAACATTCATCTATTTCACTTAGATTGTCAGATTTATTGGCATGTAACTGGGCAAAATAGCTCCTAATAATTGCTTTAATTTCATTTTCATTGGTAGCAAATTCACCCTTTTCATTTTTGATAGTGGTAATTTGGTTTTCACATAATAGGCTCTTAATAAATGTTGATTGATTGATAAGCTGGAGAGTGTCCAGAACAGGGTGAACAGGATGGTTAAGGACCTGGAGTACATCCTAGATCAGGACCCGGGCATGTTTTTAGCCTGGAGAAGATTATAATAATGCTAAAAATAATAATAATAACAATAATAGAATGTGAGCTCCTTGAGGGCAGGGACTGTTTCATTTTCATATCACCAATGCTTAGCATGGTGCCTGACACTTAGTAGGACTTCGATTGTTAGGATGGTAACTACGTCTGAGTGTTTGAAGGTCTGTCTCATTGAAGAAGGATCAGTCCTGTCCTGCTTGGCCCCAGAGGGCAGAAGCAGGAGTCATAGGGATAAGTTGTCCAAGAGCCTATTTTGCTTTGATAGAAGGAAAAACTTCCTAACAATCAAAGCTACTTTTTCTCCAGGGGCAGCTAGATGGCGCTGCAGTGGATTGGGCAACGGGCTGAGAATCAGGAAGACTCATCTTCCTGAGTTCAAATCCAGCCTCAGACACTTACCAGCTGTGTGACTCTGGGCAATTTCACTTAACCCTATTTGCCTCAGTTTCCTCATCTGTCAAATAAGCTGGAGAAGGAAATGACAAACCACTCTAGTATCTCTGCCAAGAAAACCTCAAATGGGGTCACGAAGAGTTGGACATGACTGAACAACAAAGGCTTCCTCTATCTTGGGATGGAGCCTTGAGACTGAGCCACGGGACAGGAGAGACACTGCACGTGTAGAAAAGAATAGCCCTTTAACATGTGGTTTAGGGTGTGGGGACCAAATGCTTGGAGCCATGAGTCATCTCCTCTACTCCTGGGAAATGATGGGAGGGAAGAAGGAAAAAGAAGGTGGAACATCAGGGTGGAAAACTCGTTAAGGTAGAAACCCCCTTTCCCTAGGTGGCTCTCGTGGAAGAGGGAGGCTCTGACATCACCCCCCGGAGGGGGATTTTACAGACTATGTCTATGGTCTGCTGTCCTCAAGGATGTTCTAGAGACTCCAAAGTCTCTGTTTCAGGCTGATCTGCATCTTCTCTCTAGAACTTCTAAAACTGGGGTTCTCCAGGTTATGTGTGTACTGGTTGGGAGCAGAGACAGGAAGGGCTACCTTATATATTTATTATACTTATATATATTATATTACATATAATATATTATATAGTATCTATTATATATTATATGCCTTGTATACTTATTATGGCGTCACAATCAACAAGCATTTATCAAGTCCCTGCTATGTGCCAGATACCATGCTAAGTATCCAGGACACAAAAATGAAACAGTCCCTGCCCTGAAGAAGCTCACATTCTATTATTATTATTATTATTATCATTATCATCATTATTATAATCTTCATCATTAATCATAAGCATATTAATAATAATACTGAAAGGGTAGCCAGGTATAATGATTAGAGAGCTAGCCCTGTAGCCAGAGTAGACCTGAGTTCAAGTCCCACAATTGAAGCATACTGGCTGTGTGACCCTGGGCAAGTCATTTAACTTCTTAATAGTCTGGAAAACACTCTAAGACAGGGTGCTTAACCTAGGATATCCAAACAAAAACTTTTTTTTCTAATTGTGTTTAAATATAGTTAGTGGCAGCTAGGTAGCTGCAGTGGATAAAGCACCAGACCAGGAATCTGGAAAACTGGAGTTCAAATCCAGCCTCAGACATCTACTAGCTGTGTGACCCTGGGCAAGTCACTTCACCGTTTGCCTCAGTTTCCTCATCTGTGAAATGAGCCGGAGAAAGAAATGGAAAACCACTCCAATCTCTTTGCCAAGAAAACCCCAAATGGGGTTATGAAGAGTCAGACAGGACTGAAAAAACTCAACAACAACAAAGCATTTCTATATAATTGGTTTTCCTTTGTAATCCTACGTATTTCACACATTTAAAAACATTCTGAAAAGGGTTTCATAGGCTTTCCCAAATTGCAGAAGGAGGTCCACAGCACCAAAAAGGTTTAAGGACACCTGTTCTAAGACTATACTTTGTGGCAAAGGTGGCAATCTGCATTAGTAGAAGGAGTTTCCTCATCTGGGATTTCTCTATCTATCCCCTAATAACAATAACCAATAACATTTCTATAATGCTTTGAGGTTTGCAAAGTGCTTAGGGGGAAGGGAAACAACATGTATTTGGAGAGGGCACTATAAAATAGAGGGATAGGGACTGAGCCTGTGATTTCCTTGTTAAAGGTAACTCCCAGAGAGGCATAGTCTCTCCACCAAAACTGGTCAGCACCTTCTCTGCAAGTTAACAATTGTGGAAAGTTGCCTGGTGGCACTTAGAGTTTAAGTGACTTGTCCAAGGTCACACAGCCAAATGTGTCAGAATTAAAATTTGAACTCAGGCTTTCTTGAATCCGAGGCAGCTTTCTATTCACTACCCAAATACAAAGTATTTTTTTTGGGCAAAGCCCCCCAAAAAGGGGAAATCAGAAAAGGCTTCCTGTAGGAAGTAGCATTTGAAATAAGCCTTGAAGAGACATAGGGACTTTTTTTATTCCCCCTTTTCCTTAAGTATATGATTTTTTAAAAATTATTGCTATATTTTATTTTTCCATCATCTCCCTTTCCAAATATATCCAGACCCCTTCACTCCCCATCAGGCTATCCTTTGTAAACCAATACACTCATACCTTGTAACAAACAGATGAGAAAATGCAGGGATGAGGAAACCCCCCTTCTACCCAGTGCAGACTACCACCTGCCCTGAAAATTCTAGTCTTAGGGAACTGTCTACTGTCATTATCCCCCATTTACAGAAAAGACTGAAGCAGGGCTCTGTTAAGTGACTTGTTAGAGCCTGAGATGGAATTCAGTCTCATTTGTTCCCATCGGCTCTGGTTCCTCTTTTGGTCCTTTCCTTCTCTGGAACCAAATTCCTTCCTTGGTAGAAAGGGGATGCTGGGCTAGCTGACCTCTAAGGACCCTTTCAGCTATAAATCTGATGGCCCATGCAGTCCATTGCATGTGCCATCCTGAGAGTCTGAAACCTTTCCTTGGGCACACATCCCTCTTTTCCAGACTCTCCTCCAGCAGACATAGCCTTCACAATGTTGCCTTTTATGTTGAGATCCAGGGAGCAGTCTCTGACTCATGGCAGGGGAGCTCTCCCAGCAGGGCAGCCTGATATCTGCTTCATGGACTCCTCCCCTTAGAGGAGACAAAGAGACACCAAGGGAAGCCAAGGACCCCAGTACCTACCCTGACCATGCATCAGGAATGGTTCACATTTCAAGACAAAAAAAAAATTCATGCTTCATCATGTGATACGGTCGTAAGACAGCTAGCTATGGAATCAAAAGGCAAACTCCACTATATCACTTTCATTACTGCTCCCCTCAGTAAAATGGGCACCTTAAGATTTGCATTCCTGCACTGAAGGACAAAGACAGCTGCATCTGGAGTCAGAAAGACCGAAGCTTAAATCCAGCCTCTAACACTTACTTAACAAATCACTTCGTTTCTGCCTGTGTCAGCTTCCTCATCTGTACAATGGGGATAACATAACTTCCCTCCCAGTTTTGTTGTGAGGACCCAATGAGGTCATTTTTGTAAAGTGCTTTGCAAACCTTAAAGCATTATTAATTCTAGCTATTAGTAGGAAATGAGCTTTGTAGAATTTAGAGGGCTCAGGGGCAGCTAGGTGGCGCAGTGGATAGAGCATTGGACCCGGAGTCAGGAAGATCCGAGTTCAAATGTGACCTCAGACCAGACACTTGACACTTACTAGCTGTGTGACCCTGGGCAAGTCACTTAACCCCAATTGCCTCACCAAAAAAAAAGGGGGGGGCCTTTAGAAATGTGAGTTACTAGCATGATTTGGTTTATAATTCTTTTGTATCCATATCTCATTCATTTCAAAATATATCCACCCTTCCTATTCCCCAACCCCAAAATGACCCCTTTTGGCAAAGATTTAAAGAGTAAAGTCAATATGCATTTATTAAGCACCAGGTACTGTGTGCCAGGTACTATGCTGATGATACAAAGAAAGGCAAAAGTTAGCCCTTGATCTCAAGGAACTCAGAGTCTGATGAAAAAGAGTAAAAGAACAGTTCAACAAAGCCAAGCAAAATATCAACCATGTCTGTCAGTATCTGCAATAGGCTGCTCCCTGCCCATTTCTGCAAGGAAGAGAGAGGCACGTATTTTCTGAACTCTTTTCTCTCTTCTTTACTAAATTTAGTCATTATAATTACACATAATTCAATTTCAATTTATTTCGCTCTTTCTGTTTACACGGTTGAAGTTATTAACCCATCCATCAACATTAAGTACCTACTGTGTGTCATTATGCATAGTTTTCCTAGTTCAGTAATTTCATTCCCTAGCAGTTCAAGTCTTCTTGTACTTCTCTGAATCTTTGCATTTGTCATTTCCTTACAGTAAACTAATATTCTGTTGAATTCATATACAACAATTGGTTTCACCCCCCCCAATCGATGGCACCCATTCCCCCCCCCCCAGTTCTTGGCTACCACAAACAATCCTGCTATAAATATTCACAGGACCACAGATCTAGAGGTGAAGGGCCCTCAGGTCCAACACAGAATTTAGTAAGGGACCCTCTCCACAATATTCCCAACCAGAGATCTTCCAGCAAAGGCTGGAATGTAACATTTCCTCCTCAGACAGTGTTTTCTTCTCTGGGTTAGTTTTTTACAAGGAAACGTTTCCTAACATCAAATTTGTCTCTTTGTAATCTCAACCTTTTACTCTTGGTTCTGACCTTTGATTAGAAACAGAACAAACAAAATCCTTTCTCCCAGTGGGAAGATCCCTTCAGATATCTGAAAAGTTATGTTCTTTGCCATTCCCCTATCAAAACATCTCTTCTACAGACTAAAGATTTTCATTTCCTTCATCCTAGTTGTTTTCTGTCCACTATGTAGATAATAATGATGAGGAGGAGGATAGAATTTGTATTTTTGTTGTTTTTTTAGTCATGTCTTCCTTCCTTCATTTGGAGTTTTCTTGGCAAAGATATTGGAGTGGTTTGCCATTTCCTTCTCCAGCTCATTTTACAGATGAGGAAACTGAGACAAAATGGGTGAAGTGACTTGCCCAGGATCACACAGCTAGTGTCTGAGGCTGGATTTGAACTCAGGTCTGCTCTATCTACTGTACCTCCTAACTGCCCTTGATTTTATATACCACTGTACAACTATTGACTTATTTGATCCTCTGAGGGAAATGGTTATTAAATAACTAATTGTTAATATTGAGGAGACACAGGATTTATCCCTCTCTCAAACCTTATTCTCTACTAGGCTAAGCCAGCATCTCAAAGACATTGCTGCTAATGAGATGGATTAACTTTCTCCTCAATCTTGCTCAGACCCACCAGCTGGGGAGGCCTATTGTGTTCTGCTTAGGTTTGGGTGAGGGATAAATTTGATTAGATTGCCCAAGTCTGGGGTGGGGGGTTGGAAGTAAATGACATGATCAAAGTCACATCTTCCAACCCCTCATTAGAATAGGTCCACCTCTCATTATAATGTTCATTCTCTCTCATTATTTAACTAATCAGAGTCAATTCCCACCCTCAGCAACACCTACCCTTCCAAGGACATTGAGTGAGTTCCATGAAGGGTCTTTGGCATTCAAGAGTGTCACTAACCTTGTTTATTAATTACATACTACCATGATTAATAAAACGATTAATTATCCAGAAATTATGTCTCTTGAACTTTTTTAATATCACAACTCGGAAACAACCCTGGGGGATAGGTGCTTTTTATTATCCCCATTTTACAGATAAGGAAAGAAAGGCAGGCAGAGGTTAACTGACTTGCCCAGGGGCACACAGCTAGTAAGTGGATGAAGCTGGATTTGAACTCAGATCTTCTGAAGTATTGTTTGAGTACCACAGTCAGTGATCCCTGTCAATTGCAGATGTTACCTTGAGAGGGGAATATAAACTCCTTAGCTAATTACCGGATTACTCAGAATCATAACATCAGAGCTTTAATGCTGGAAGAGACTTTAGAAGCCATCTAATGAGCTTCCCCCTCCCATTTTACAGATGAGGAAACTGAGGTCCAGAAGGGACAAGTGACTTACCAGAGGTCACACAGAGTACCATGAGAGGCAGAATTTGAACCCTTTTCCTCTGACTCCAGAGTCAGATTTGCTATAAGGCTGGGCACTAGAAGGCTGGGACAGACATAACTTATAGAATGTTAGAGATGAAAGAGACCTTCAGAACATCAAAAATCAATATTAGAGAGTACGATGTCAAGACCAGGGGTGCCTTGGAATAAAGTATATCAGAGCTGGAAGGGATCTCAGGATCCAGGAGGTAGCAGGGGCCACTGAACACAAAATGTCAAAGCTAGGAGGGGGTCTCAGAACAGGGGATGTCAGAGCTGGGAGGGGCCTCAGAACAGAGGATGCCAGGGCTGGGAGGGGCTTTAGAACAGGGAATGTCATATCTGGGAGGGGCCTCAGAACAAGGGATGTCAGGGCTGGGAGGGGTCTCAGAAGAGGGAATTTCTCTTCAATACAGGGTGACAGAATCCTAGATTGAGACTTGAAGGTACCTTAGAAATCTCTATTTTCTTAATTTCACAGATGAGTAAACCAGGTCTCAGAGAAACTATATGATTGCCCAAAGGCGCACAAGAGAAGGATTAGGATTCAAACCAGGGGTCTCCTGACTCCAAGGCCCAGCACCCTTTCCAGCTGCCTTTCTCCAATTCTCTCATTTTACAGAAGAGGAAACTGAGGGCTCCCTGGGAAAGGCAGGCTGCCGCAGAAATAGCCAAAGCCCTCTCTGGTGAGCGAAGTGTTGGGGGGAGGGGAGGGAGGGGAGAGAGGAGATGGAGGGGATGGGCAGGAGCTCATCCGAGTCCCCCTGGGGAATCTCTCGCTTGGCTCACGGTCTGGGCTGAGGTGAGCAGGCTCTGGAGTCCAGTGTGAACCGTGGGCATGGCCAGGCGGGGAGTGGAGAAGAGAAGCAGTCGGCCTAGGGAGTCCGGAGGCCCCTGCAGGTTCCCCTGAGTCCCTGTAAGGGACGTCGCTCTCCACCCACCTTCTGCCCTGCGCGGGCGCCACTCTGTGCCCCCCCTCCCCAAGCCAAGGACACCTCGCACACCATAAAAGGTCCTGAGCAAAGGCTCTGCTGAACCGGAGAAGCCACGGCGTCCGCGGGGGCTGGGAGGAGGGGAGACCAGAGCACCCTTCCCAGTCAATCCCCCCCCCCCAGATGGATCCAGGGATCCCACAGCCCTTACTGGCTCCTCAGTCCGCTTCACAGTGCTGCAATATACGTTTTGATTAGCGGTCCTCGCTCTCCTTGGGCCTCGGGAAACCTGGGGGTGGGGGGAGGTCCCGTCGATTACACCTGCTTTGTGGATGTCACCTCTCATTCCTCTCCCTCCCTTCCTCATTCTGGCTAGGACCCAAACCTGGCGTCTCTCAGGGAGCAGCCCCTCCTCACTTCAAACTCCCCCTTCGGGAACCCAGCTGCTGCTGCTGCTGCTAGGAGGGGCTTGGGGGAGAGCCCTCCTCTCCCTCCTTACTCCTCCTTTTCTCCCTCCTCCGCCCAAGGGGCAGCAGATGGTCCAACTGGAGCTCAGCAGCTACCCCTCCCCCTTGTAAGAACCAGAGCTCCTGGGCTTCGTCGGGCGCCAGCGGGACAGAGTCTAGGGATAGAGAGAGAGGGAGGGGGTTCAGGGCCACTGCTCCCTGGCCCCGCCCCCTCGGGGGATGCGCGACTTCGGGGCGTCAACCAGAAGTGTTTGGCCTTGACTGGAGGGGCTCTGTATCCTCCTGGTGGAGACTACAGGAGAAAAGAGCGGGTGCCTCCCACCTACGTACCCCTCCCCACCTCATGCAGACCTCCGTCTGGCCCCCCCGGGGGGGCGCCCCGTGCAATAGGACTCGGGCGGGCCCCAGGCCGAACGAGGAACCCCCCGAAGCCTCCAGTCTCCTGCAGGTCTCCAGTGAGACTTTGTGGCTGAGCCGGCCTCTGAACTTCAAAGGGGAGCCCCGGCGGGGGCCCGTCGTGTACGTCCGGGAGGAGAGCGAACTCCATGTGTGTAGCCTGGCCGCGACCGACGGACCTGCTGGTCCAGTGGTGAGCAGCGCCCGCGGCTGCCTGAGCCGCCAGGGGAGCAGCTCCTCCGACGGGGCGCCCGACAGCGGCAGGCAGGTGAGCCGTCTGCCGTGCGCCCTCGCTGGAAACTGGACTCCAGAGCCCCGACGGCTGCAGATCTCCGTGACCTCCTCTGTGATCCGGGCCTCCAAGAGGCAACCAGAAGTGGCCCCACCGCCGCCTCTGGTCCAGACCGAGGACAAGCGAGTCACACCGACACCCCCTCCCAAGATCCAGAGTGAGGATGAGTGGGTCACATCGACACTACCCGCCTTGGTCCAGAGTAAGAACAAACCGGTCACAACGACTTTCCCTCTCCTGATCCGGACCGAGGACAAGGGGGTCACATCGATGCCCTCTCTCCTGGTCGGGACCGAGGACAAGGGGGTCACATCGGTGACCTCTCTCCTGGTCGGGACCGAGGAAAAGGGGGTCACATCGATGCCCCTTCCTCAGGCCAGGGCAGATGAGAAGCCAATCAAAGTGCTGGACATGAAGAAAAACTTTGAGGCCCCTGTCGCGCGCCCACCATCTGCACCCCTACCCCGAAAAGGTGAGAGGTCGCAGAGTGACTGAGGGAGTGGTCAGCAGGGAGGGGTTACTTACGGGGCGTACAGAGGGAGGAGCTAAGGGGAAAGAAGAGAAAACTCATTGGCTTTAGAGGAGGAAGGGACCTTAAGAGATCTTCTGGGCCAGAGATTCTAAACCCCGGCTCAGCTGTTTGTATAGATTTGGGGCCAGTCCTCGGAGCCGGAGAGAGGGGAGAGATGTCTTTGACTGATGGTTATTTGTCTTTTCTTTAAAGCTGGGGTTCTAAACCTGGAGTCTGTGGACTGGTTTTTTAAATATACTGATAACCATATTTCAATATAATTGCCTTCTTTTGTCAGTTCATGTATTTTACGCATTGAAAAATATTATGGGGAGTCCATCAGTCTCATAAGAACGCCACCCTAGGGGAAAGGAGGAGTATCCCTGAGACCAAAAAGGTTCGACTAACCACCCTCCACTTTTTCTGGTGGAGAAAATGGAGGTCCTGAGAGGTCAAACTACAAGCCTGAGTTTACTTAGGAGGTAATTAACTGTACTAGGCTTTGAACCCAGGACTTCTTACCCTAGATCTTGGGCTTGCTCCACTATACCTGATTGCGGGGAAAGGATGGACAGATGAGTCACAGAAATCTCTGATTTCTCCTCATTCTTTTCGGGGACTAGGACCCTCAGAGGTGGTGGCTGGGGGCCCCCATTTCACTCCCCTTACCAACTTGTCAGATTGAGAGGTAGCTCACTTTGGAATATTTTCCCCCTCTGACTTGGGATCAGTTGATCAAGAAACAAGCATTTACTGAAGGCCTTTTATGTCCTAATGCTGGGGATACAAAGCTGAGAGACAGAAAGAGACAAAGAGAGAGAAACAGAGACAGAGAGACAAAGACAGATAGTGAAAGAGAGGGACAAGGAGACAGAGAAAAGAAGAAAGGAAAAGAGAACTGGGGAGAGACAAAGATAGAGAAATAGAAACAGAGAGACAGAGACAGGGTGAGGAGAGAGAAGAAGGAGTCTCTGCCCTTAAAGAGGTTCAGTTGTAATAGATGAAAAAAGCCATGGCCTCCGGGAGAAGTGGTGTGAGGCCAGCTCTGGTGATTGTATTAAGGCGGGAAGCAAATCAGATGCAAATAGAGCCCTGGCTGATCTGTAGCCCATGTGTCTCCAGATGTCAGCTGGGAATAGCTCCTAGAGATTCACCAGGGCTAGTCAGGTCTCTGAGGGGTTCTCAAAATTCATTGTCCAAAAGCAAATTCATTGGAATCCTTCCTATAATTTCAATTCAGGCTTAAGGTAATATGCAAGTCTGGCAGACAGCAAGCTGATTTTTGAGTCAGGCAGTGAATTCCAATCCAGTGGAATTGATTTCCTATTTGACCAGAAACAAGTAGTATTACTACTCTGATCTCAGCTTCCAAAGGAGTAATAGGTAGATACTGGAGCACATGGTCCCTAAACTGCCTCCCAGCCCTAACATCCTAAAGCCCCTCCCAGCCCTGACATCCCCTGTTCTAAGGTGCTCCCCCCCCCCACATTCCCTACTCTACTGCCCCTCCTAGCTTGAACTTTCTCTCTGGTAAGGCCCCTTTTATCCTAGTAAATGTGCAGATTGTTTGAGGATTTGGAGCTGTTAACTTTTGTTAACTGTATCCTCAGTTCCAGGCGAATACTTTGTTTTATTAGAGCACCATAGATACAGTGCTGACATCGACTTCAGAGGCCATGTAATCTAACCCCTTCCTTCTTTGTTTAAGGGGAAGGCTCCATTGATTATCCTCTCTTTTTCCCCTCTCCAAAGAAATTATTTTCTTTAGGTAAAAACACTCTTTGATCCAACTAGTCAATCTCAACTGAGTGTGAGCAGGTATACCTTTTTGCACCCAAGTTATCACATGAGAGAGCTGTGTATCCTAAGAAACCTATGTAAAAAGGTGGAATGATCTCAGAACCTGATGAAGATTCAGGGGGTTTAGATGCTAGATTCTCCTACTCCTTCTTCTCCGGTTCTAGCCTCTGGAATATAGAGCTGAGCTAGGATAAATCTGCAACCCAGGGAGCAGCCAGTAAAGAGAGAAAGAGAAGTATTGGGTGAGCTGTGGCAAAGAAGAGAGCTAACCAGGAGGCCTCACCACCCCACCAGCATCTCAGAGCAGGAGCCCAGGGCTGAGGGGAGCTCTGAGGACGGGGGCAGCTCTTTCCCAACTTTCTGCAGACACCAAGCCTCTCTAGTAATTGGAATTTGTCCTCAGCCACAAGGGCAGCTAGAAATAGATATAAATGTAAATAAAGCAGAGAGCCCAACTTAGTGCTTTTATCCTAGCCAGGGGTGGGGAACTTGCAGTCTCAAGGCTACATGTGGCCTTCTAGGTCCTTGGCTGAAACCATTTGACTGAGTCCACCTTTTGTAGAACAAATCCTTTTATTAAGGGGATTTGTTCTGTGAAGTTTGGATTTAGTGAAAGGGCCCCACTTGAGGACCTAGAGGGCCACGTGTGGCCTTGAGGACACAGGTTCCCCACCCCTGTGACCTAGAACTTCCCCTGTTTGGGGGCTAGAAGTCATATTGCTTGAATTTATAACTTTTTATATAAATAGACTCTAACTTAGGATATAGCATGCTGCCCACCTCTAGACGGAAAGGTGATACACCTTGAGACATTTTTTTGGATGTGGTTAATTAAAGTGGGAATTTGTTTTGCTTGATTGTACATGTTTGTAACAGGGGCTGGCTTTTCTTTTTCAGGGGGTTGGGAGAGGTGGATTTTCACTGAAACAAATTAATTTCAAAAATATTTTTAAAGAAAATAAAATCAAACTTCCAAAAGCTGTGGGACCATTAGGCTTAAAATAAACTAATTATTCTAGCAGGGTAGTATATGGAAGGTAGTATACAGGCCCAGGTTCACACTGGTTTCTCATTAATAGATTCCAGCAAGAAGTGTTCTTTCCAAAGTAATTAGTTTAAAGTAGAAGGGGAGGACTAATTAATTGAGTTGCATTCAAATACAAATAAAGAAACTGAGGTATGGGGAGTTTACCCAAGTGATTTACCCAAGGTTTCACTGGAAGTAAGCATCAGAAGAGGCCTTGTAGTGCTGGTCTTCTCTCTCCAAAGCCAATCCTTAGAGTCTCCATTGTTGGAGTCTAGGTCTTAAGGCCCTTCCCAGCCCCGACATCCCCTGTTCTAAGGCCTCTCCCTTCTCTGACATTCTCTGTTCTAAGGCCCTTCCCAGAGCTGACATCCTGTGTTCTAAGTTTGTTTGTTTTTTTAAGATTCTATGTTTCCTTCCAGGTCTTAAACATTCTGTGATTCTATGCCCTAATTCTAAAGTCTCTGTCTTTGTCTCTGTCTCTCTGTCTTTCTCTTTCCCTGTCTCTCTGTCCCTGTCTGTCTGTCTTTCTCTCTCTTTCTCTCTCTGTCTCTGTCTGTCTGTCTGTCTGTCTTTCTCTCTCTCTCTCTGTCTCTCTCTTGGCCCTAAGGCCTTGCATCCTCTGAACATCTGATGCAGTCAGAGGGAGGGCCAGGAGGCTTTAGAGCCTGCCTTCTCACCTGCCTTGGGTGTTTGGGTTTGTAATTCTACCCTGTTTTCATCCCCAGAGCCGCTTAATCCCCTTTGAAGCTGTGTTTGCATTTGCATACATGAAAAACACTGTCAGAAATGGAAGCCTCTGGGAACAAGGAGCAGATGTGGGCCATGGGCAGCTTTGAGAATTAGGCTTATATTTTCTTCTGTCCCTGAACAGTGAACGCTCAAGGGGAATGAATGGTGGCTGGGATGGGGGTGGGAGAGCTGAGCGAATGTCAGTTTCCTGCCAACAGATGGTTCCTCATTCATAGGGTCACAGACTTAGGGCTGGAAGGGACATTAGAGACCATTGAGCCTGACCTCCCTCATTTAAGGATTCAGAAACTGAAGCCCGGAGTCACACAGCTAGTAAATATCAGAAGCAGGATTTGAACCCAGATTTTTTCTGGCTCTCAGGCCAGTGCCTTTCTACTCTATCTACTATACTGGGCTGCCTCCCATTGCAAGGACATTTGTTAAAGGTATCCTGTAGGCAGGGCCCTGTGCCAGATGATTGGGATACACAGTAGATGAAACTGTGCCAGCTCTAGGAAGGAGCAGAAAGTCAAAGGATGGGCTTGGCCTCATTGATCTTGGGGGTCCTTCAGTTGGAATGGGCAATGATTATAGTCCATAGACAGATGGAAGGAAGCCTTTTGTTCTTCCTCGCCTTGCACTGACTGGTAGAAGGGAGAGGAAATGCAACCATGGTCTTGGATTGGAATTCAAGGCCCAGCTCAGCCACTAACTAATTGTGTGGCAAGAATACAGCCAAATCCCCTGTGGCATAATGGATGAGAGCAGCCTATGCAGGCAAGTCAGAATGACCCAGGACCTCATGCCAGTTACCTGACCACTAGGCTTTGGCAATTCTGGTAGGATATAAATGACACAGCAGGCACCCCTTGGTGTGGGGGAGGCTGGATTGAGAATCAAATGGAACAATAGAAGAGAGTTTCCCTGCCAAATGAGGGCTTGGCCTACTTCATCCTGAAGGCCCCTCCTAGTTCTGATACCCCCCTGTTCTAAGGCCCCTCCCAGCTCTGACATCCCCTGTTCTAAGGCCTCTCCCAGCTCTGACATCCCCTGTTCTAGGGCCTCTCCCAGCCCTGGCCTTCCCTATTCTAAGGTCCCTCCTTCCTCAGATGGAAGGAAAGAAGGAAATAAAGAAGGAGTGAAGGAAGGAATTATGTGCCTACACTTCTGTTCTGAGAGAGGGATTCAATTCACAGGGGACAGTGGGGGCCTGGGAGGAGTGTTTTGTAGAAAAGCCAGAAAGAAGGGTGATGGGGATAATAGGGCAGGTGATGAGATGTTGGTCCCTGCCAGGATTGCCAGTGCAGATAATCTGATTACTGTTCTGAGAGCACGGGCTGGAAAAGAGGATGGGAAGAGGAGGTTTAGAAGTCTTCTCCTCTGACCCCCTTGTTTTACAGATGAGGAAACTGAGGCACAGAGTGTGACTTGCTCAGGATCACATGAGGCGTAAACCTCAAAGCCAGAGGGAGCAAAGGGCAGAAGGTCAGCCTTAGGGTCAGGAACACCTCTGCGGTTGGAGTCCTGGCTGCCTCCTGCTTGTGCTGCCCTGAACACATCATTCAAGCTCTCAGTGGCCCCAAGGCAACCTCCTAATTCCATTCAAGCCAACACTCAGTCATGAAGCGCCTGCTCCGTGCCACACTTTGTGCTAGGTGCTGGGGATCCAAAGAGAAACGACTCAAACAGGCCTGTTGGCAGCTTCCATTCTTCAAGGGCCATCTCCAGGGGCCACTGGACCCGGATGGCTCCGGAGGAGAAACTGAGGCTGCTGACTCTGCACAGCCCTGCCTCCCTGTAATCCGAGTCACTCGTATGGCCTGGCATCACCTCCCTGACATCACGGTCCTCTTTGTGAGCCAGGGACAAACAGCCATAGCAGTAAGAAGGTGCAGAGAAGATTCTGTTCTGCATAGGTGGAGGGAGATTCCATACTGGGAGTTATACCCTCTGAAAAAAGTCATTCCTTTGCACAAAAACAAAACAAAATAAAAATGCGGGGGCTGGGCCCCATGGGCACTAAACTTCCTTTCCTCCCCAAAACTGAATGCTTTGGGCACTCAGTTTCCCCAGTGGAACCCAACATCCTTCCTAGATTCAGGGATTTTGTGTAGGAGCTTGAGATATTTGAATGCCCAATCCTCCTTCTGTACAATCGCTCAGTTTGGAGTTAACAAAACCAGTCCTTCTTCCCTCTGACGGAGGTAAAGGGGAGATCACATCCTTTAGTCCAAGTGCCTTAGATCAGGTCAGTTTAAAAAAAAAAAAGCTAGAGAGTGAACATGAAATCAATATTTGGCTTTGGAATAACAACCATGAAACCTGAAAACTGAATGGTGGGTAATTATAATGACCCACGCTTGACCCTGAGGAAGAGATGAGAAAATCTACCTCCTTCCTTCCTCTTTGTGGGGATGGGGGACAATGGGCGATTAATAATAGCACGTGTGCTGTAAAACCTAAGCATGTGACTGAGTTTAGTAGGATTGCCCTCTTTTTTCTTGCTTTTTTATTCTTTGTTACAAGCTGTGACTCTGGCGATGGAGGGATGTGGGGGACCTTCCAGAGTGTCCCAAAAATCTTAGTGCAATTGAAATTCATCTCTTTTTTCGGAGGTGGGGACATCTCCTATTTGGAAATGGAAGAGATAAGGTAGGAATACACATTCTAAAAAAGGGATAAATAACAGAAAAGTAAATGTGGAGCTATATTATCCCAGAAACGGGAAATACAGCGTATTGGAAAGAGGGGTCAACTTGGAGTTAGGGAACACCTGGATTCAAATTTCACCTCTGCCACATTCTGGCTGTGTGACCTTGGGCAAGTCTGACTCTGCTGAGCCTCATGTGGTGCAGAGGAGCGAGTGCTGCCTTTGGAGCGCCACGGATCATAGATTTGGAGTTGGAAGAGACCTCAGAGGTGGTTCAATGGCTAGCGCAATAGACCCAGACTCAAGAAGAAAGCCCTGAATTCAAAGCTGGTCTCTGATCCTTGCTAGCTGTGTGACCTTCATCTGTCAGACTCAGGTTGCTCCTCTGAAAAATGGGAATAATAATAGCACCCACGGCTCAGGTGTTTTGGGGTTTTTTTGGTGAAGATTGTGAGATAATATTTGTAAAGTGCTTTGCAGACCTTCAGAGGGCTCCATAGGTGCTAGCTATTATCATCCGTCCAGCTCTCTAGTCCTACCCGTGAGGAAGCTGAGACCTTGTCAGGTGACTTGTCCAAGGTCCCACAGTCAGGTCCTCTGACTCCAAACTTTTCATTGCAAGCATTTACACCTTGGAGCTCAGTAAATACTATAGATCAGTGCTTGATTCATTGTTAAGACTTAAGAAAGTGTTATTATTACAGATGAAACTTGAAAGTAGGTGATAAAAAAAAAAGAAAGTGGGTGATGGTCCACTTTTCCTTTCTGGAGAGAAGGTTGTTAAACATTAACCAGCAGAGCCCTGCCTCGGTCTTGCTGGCAGATGCAGGTCAATGAGTGGTCACAGCAGCAAAGGAACCTAACTAGTCCCTTCAGTGTTCTCCTCCTCACCCCTGCCCTCTCATTTTACTGAGGGATAAGCTGGGACCAAGAGAGAAGAGTGAATTACCCAAGATCACACAGCTAACTGGTGACAGACCCACAAGCGGCAGCCAGATGTCACAGAGTCACAGAAGCTAAACTTTGGATGGCACTTCCATCTTATCCAAACCTGACCCAGAAAAGAACATTCCCAACAAGTAGTTAGTTAGTTAATAAGTATTTATTCAGTACCTACCAGGTGCCAGAGGCTATGCTGAGTGCTGGGGATACAAAGAAAGACAAAATCACTTCCTGCTTTCAATTTATTTATTTATTTGCAAAGCAATCAGGGTTAAGTGACTTGCCCAGGGTCACATAGCTAGTGAGTATCAAGTGTCTGAGACCAGATTTGAAGTCAGGTCTTCCTGACTCCAGGGCTGGTACTCCATCCGCTGTGCCACCTAGCTGCCCATTTTTAATTCAATTTTTTTTTTTTAGTTCCTGCCTTCAAGCAGTCCCATATTTAGAACTAGAAGAGACCAGAGAGGCCACCTAAAGGCAAAACCTTTCTTTTTTATACAGGAATAATCAAGACCACATTCTAAGTGGGAAAGGGGAAGGGAACAAACATTTATTAATCACCTACTATGTGGCAGTCTCTGTGTTGTTAATTATAATGATTCATTTGATCCTCAGGACAACCCTGGAAGGTAGGTGCTATTATCCCCATTTTACACTTGAGGAAACTGAGGCAGACAGCGGTAAACTAACTTGCCCAAGGTTACCCAGCTAGTAAAGTATCTGAGGATGGATTTGAATTCAGCTCTTCCTGACTCCAAGCTCAGCAATCCATCCACTGTGCAACCTAGGGAGGAAAACATGTAAATAATTATGTCCATGCAAGATAAATGTAAGATGATTTCACATGTATAATTGCTATCCTATTGCTTGCTCCTTCAATGGGTGGGGGAGGGACAGGAGGGAGGGATTTAGAACTCAACAAATATTTTTAAATGAATGTTAAAAATATAATAAAAATAATTAATAAATTTGAAAAAGATCTAGGCAGGAATAAATTGGAGGCAGTGGCAGAGAGAAGGTAGCAGCAGTTGAGGGAAATCTGGAAAGGCTTCCTGCAGAGGATGGGATCTGAGCCCTCACAGCATGGCCGAATGTGAGAGCCCAAAAGTCCTTCAGCCACCATTGATTCCACCCTAAACATGTACCTTATATATCCAGCTTCTTCTTAAATGCTTCTGATGAGGGGGAACCTATCATCTCTTGAAGCAGCCCTGGTCATTTTGGACAGCTCAAATTAGGTAGCATCACAGTGCATAGAGTGCTGGGCCTATCAGGAAGACTTACCTGCAGGAGTTCAAATCTGGCCTCAGATATGTAATAGCTGTGTGACCCTGCACAAGTCACTTCACCCTGTTTGCCTCAGTTTCCTCATCTGTAAAATGAGCTGGAGAAGGCAGTGGCAAATCACTCCAGTATCTCTGCCAAGAAAACCCCATATGGGGTCATGAAGAGTTGGACATGACTGAAAAACAACTAAACAGCAGCAAAATTGTTAGGAAGTTTTCCCCGGGATATCCAGCCTAAATTTCCATTTGTTTTTTTGACTCTAAGTCCAGAATGTCTGCACACAGAATGTCTCCACACCAATCCTACTTCCAGATGAAAATGGAAACATTCACCCAAATATCCAACTGTTTTTTATGTAGCACTTGCCTTTTTGTTATTGACGGGACAAGACCACTAGGGAACTGATGGACATTTCCCTTTTTGTCTTTGTGCTGCCATGCAGGCAAGGGCAGGGGGCCTTGTGAATTAGAGCTTCCGTTGCCCAAAGTACATGATGTTTGCTGCATTGATTAGAATGCTCTGGTGCCTTCTATTTCCTGTTTGTGAGTAGATGGGACGGCCTGATGTTCACTGGGAGAGAGCAGTTGGCTAACTTGAGTGTCCTGAGCTCTAGCCAAACCAGAGGCAGACTCTGGGTCAAGGGCTTATGAGCCCAATGATGATAGATACATGCATGAGAGAACCCTCTTCTTTGCCAAGACGGATCCAAACTTGAGTACCACATGGCAGGGCTTCTGCTGAGTTTATCTAGGAGGGTCATTTTTCTTATGGGCTTTTATTGACACCTTAGATTTCGGTGGGATCTTCTTTTGGAGTGGTCCCAATGCTCCAGCTGGCTCTCCGCTTTGGCTTCTCTGTCTCAGGTGTTGGGGAGGGAGGAGAACACCCATCCTCAGGTCTAGGCCCAGACAGTGGGATCATAGGAGCCTAGATTTGGAGGTAGGAGGGACATTGGGAACCCTCTGATTTTAAAGATGAGGACAGTGAGGAGACCCAGATGGGTAGAGTGAGTCATGTGACCTGGCATGACACAGTTTGTTATGTTTCTGAAGGGAAACAGTCTTGGCTCCAACCTCTCCCCTTGTCTCTCTGAAACAGGCCCGTGGGAGTCTGAGCAGGTGTTTTCTGGGAGACTGTTGTCCCAGGTGAGTGTCTAAAATTGAGAAAGGAAGGGGGTTGGCATGGGGAAGAGATGCCACCTTCACAGTCCTATCAGGCCCCATTCTCCTTTTCCCTCAGAACTGGCTCAGTCTTCTCCTCTTCTAGATTTTTTTTTTGGTATTGGTAGTAAGAGGCAGGAATTCTGTGAGGTGAATACCAGACTTGCATGACAACCGGGTATATATCTGAGGTCTCTGGAACTTAATCCTGGTCTCCTAGCCATCAAGACCCCGGCCTGGGGGCAATGCCAGTTGGACTTCACTCTGGCCTGCAGTGGGATGTTTATTTGTCCCACTGCATTCCTTTAGAGAAGGAAATTTCTAACCTAGAAGTCGGAGGATTGACCTCTCTTATCTTCTAGAGAAAGAGGCAGCTGTAACTGAAAGAAAGCTGGATTTGGAGGAGTTAGGAAGATTTGAGTTAAAATCTTGCTCCAGACACTTTACTAAGCCACTTAGCTTCTCACAGGCTTAGTTATCTCATCTACAAAATTTAGGGAATAATAATAGCATCTACACCACAGGGTTGTTGTGAGGATCAAAGGAGATAACTCGTGTAAGGCATTTTACAAATCTTAAAGTGCTATATAAATGCTAGCTAATATTATTATTATCTGTTTATGTTTTTACCACTTAGGAGGATGTGGGCTCCTTGGGGGCTGGAGCTAGCACAGTGCCCAGTTAAACTGAGTCTTCAGTCTGCAGGCTAGAAAGGAGGGGTGGAAGGTTTTTCCCCTCTTTTATTTCCTTTTCTTGAGGCAATCAACCTTCCCTGCTTACAAATTGTTCACTGAGTTGTCCACTGTTGCCCATGCCCAGGGTATGCTGTATCGGAGAGCTTGTCAAAAATCAGTAGTCCTGAGAATGCATTTTCCTTTTCCCTGAGAGTCTCCAGGCCCTACTGGTGCCTGATTTTAGGTGCTGCCTGTTTCATTTTCTCTCATTTGGGGGGGGGGGGCTTGCAGGGCCCCTTTGATTTGTATGATTTCCTTAATTGATTCAGTAGGATTAACTGACTCCTTTTTCCAGGTTACTCATAGCAAATCGGGGTTCATAACTGTCTTTCCTAGAGAAAGGGAGCTGAGGCTTTGCAAAAAGTCAGCTGGGGATGGGCGCTAGATTTCCTCATCTCTTTGTATGCATGTCAGTTTCAGGGATGGTTAATTCTGCCTGTCTCTGGTTCAGGTTGCTGAACCTTCTGCCTGGCTAGAGCTTCTTGCTTGTTTGTCCTAGACTCCCCAGCTTACAAAGAAAAAGAGGGGCAAGCCAGATGCCCTTCAGGGCCTCCATGCCAACTGGCATCCATGGCCATGGCTTCTTCCAAGTGTCTCTCTCCTCTTGGCTCCAGCGGAGGCTTTGCTGGGAGGCTCTGTACTGCTGGGCGCTGTTTCCTCTGTTGTTGCTGATTGTGCAATCTCTTCCTGCTCTCTCTGTAAGTAAGCAGCCACTCAGCTGACCAGCTGATGAGGTGGCACTGGCTGATCCTTGGGCAGCCTCCAGGGCAAGGGGTAAATCACCAGAAATGACACTTCCAACTGAGCCTCTCAGATACCACTGCCATAAGTATGAAGCAGGTAGCCTGGAACAGTCAGTAAGCATTTATTAAGTGCCTACTGTGTGCCAGGCATTGTGCTAAGCACTGAGGATTACAAGGAAAGGCAAAAGACGGTTCCTGTCCTGAAGGATCTCACAACCTAGTGGGAGAGATGTCAGTCAATAAGCATTTATTAAATTTTTTTAAAACTTTATTTTTCAATATATTGGCATCCTTTGTGATCTTCAATATTTTATTTTGTGCATTTAAAAGCATTATTCTGAGAAAGGGTTCCATAGTCTTCACCAGACTGGCTGCCAAAGGGGACCATAACACAAAGCAGGGTAAGAGGCCCAGCTTTAATTAATGATTAGATGTGGGTTAGCAGGCTCTGCCAGCCCAGAAGAGGCTTTGGTAATAATAACTTGACTCTTATGAGGTCCCTTAATGTTTGCCAAATGCCTTGTATGTAACATCCCTCTTAACCTCACTCTAACCCTGTGAGGTCCCGGGTCTTGGGATTGCCCCCTTTTACAGATGAGGAAACTGAGGCTCAAAAATGGTAAGATTTTTTTGGTGTTTTTTTTTACACATGGTCAAACAGCATCTTAGGTGAGATTCAAACTGAGGTTTTCCTGACTGCTAGCCCAGAGTGATAATCCACTGTTTACCACAATGCCTGGCAGGTGAAACTGTGCCCCTGCTCTGAAGACCTGGCAAAAACGGAGCGTAACCAAACCAAATTTACTCTTTTCTAGTTTCAAAGAAGTGAATCATAGCATTAGAGGATTTTTAAATGTCAGAGCTAGAAGAGGCCTTAGAAATCATCTTGTTTTAGTATCATAGGGTCAATCAACACGTATTTATTAATCAAGTACAATATGTCAGGCACTGTGTTAAATGCTGAGGATACAAAGAAAGGCAAAAAAAAAATCCTCTGCTCCTGACTTCAAGGAGCTCTCACACTAATAATTATACTTTATTTTTTTTTTATGAGGCAGTTGGGTTAAGTGACTTGCCCAGAGTCACACAGTTAGTGAGTGTTATATGTCTGAGGTCAGATTTGAACTCAGGTCCTCCTGATTCCAGGGTCAGCGGTCTATCCACTGCATCACCTAGATGCCCCTAACAATTACTCTTTAATCAGGTTGAGTTTGACACCTCTGATCTAGTCCACTCCCCCTTACATTTACAGAAGGAGAAGCAGAAAAGTAAAGATGCCTTGCCCATGGCTACCACTTGGCAAGACAGTATGGTACAATCCAGATTATAGATTTAGAGCTAAGACAGAACACTGGGCAAATCATCTCATCCAGCCCCATTGTTTTATAGAAAAAGAAATTGAGGTCCGGAGAGGTAAATTTGGTCACCACCAGACAAGACTATGGCAGTCAGAATTTATTTTTTATGTAGAGGGGAAACTGAAGCTTAATTAACTTACTCAAGGTTACACATGTAGCAAAAACATTTCAAAAAATCTCTTTTGTTGGGGCAGCTAGATGGGGCAGTGAATGGAGCACTGGCCCTGTAGTCAGGAGGATCTAAGTTCAAATGCTGCCCCAGATGTTAGATATCTACTAGCTACAGTGATCTTGGGCAAGTCACTTAAACCCTATTGCCTCAGGAAAAAAGAATAAAATCTCAGGACAATCTTGGGAGGTAGGTGGCTTATTTTCCTCATTTTACAGATGGGGAAACTGAGGCTGAGAGAGGTCAAGTGACTTGTTCAGGGTCACACCCTAAAGTACTGAGGTCACATTTGAACCCAGGTGATCTTGTAGGTCCAGAGTGCTATCCTCTGCACCATCCAGCTGCCTCTCGTAGCCAAGGCAGAATTCAGACTCAAGGCCCTGAGTTCTTTCCAGGTTTGCTGATTTCCCACTGAATAGGGAGGAGCTTGGGGAGCACTAGGTGTAACTGGGAAAGGAAGGGAGGGCGGGGTGGGCCTGTGAGCCAGGGCTTAGGGCCAGGTGGTGGGGCCCTCCCTGCTGCCCCAGGCCGCTCCTTGCAGCCAAGGAGGAGGCGGGACCAAAGAAGCAGTGGGAGGAGTTTTGTGGAGGCAGCGGGCGGGGCTCTGAGAAGACGGTAAGACCGGCATGAGGCCGGCTAGGGAGCTTCGGGGGGGGGGAGTGGGCGGAGCTCCATGGTACTGGGCGTGGCTTAGTCCTGGTGGGAGGAAGGAGAGACCCGGAGTAGGCGGGGCGCATGCGCACTATTATTTGCTAGAGCCTGGGGAGGCAGAGAGGGCGGGGTCTGAAGCCGCCCCTCCCCGCGATCCAGGGGCGAGGTTAAAGTAGGCTCTGTTCCGTCCCGCCCCCCACCTCTGGGCAGGGTAACCCTCGGCTAGGGCGGTGGCCCTTGGGGAGGAGGCGGGGCTTGAGCAGGCGCCGTTCGTCCTCGCCCCTCCCCTTGGGGCGGGAAGGGGGCGGGGCCGGGCTGGCGGCGGCGCTCGCTCCCCTCTCGGCAGTCGGCCCCGCCCCCGGGCCGCGCGCTCCCCCGCGCGCCGCGCCGCGCTCAGTGCCAGGCGGGAGGCGGCAGCGTTTGGACGCTCGCTCGGCGGCTGCGGAGCTTGCGGGACTTGGGCGGCGGCGCCTCGGGTTCCTGGCGCGGGCACCTCTAGGCAGGTGAGCCGCGCGGGCAGGGGCGAGGCCGGGGTCGGCGAGCTGGGCTTAGGCGGGGCTGCCGGGCTTGCTGCTGGGGGGTGGGCGCAGGTGGGAGCTCTGCACCCGGGGAGCCGGGCAGGGGCCGGGGGCTAGAGACCGGGGGCCGGTGGCCAGCCCGCCTCCCTCGGCCCTTTCCCTGCTCCGCGTTTCTGCCCTTCCCTCCTTTGTCCCCCCTCTGCCAGGGGGGAAGCTCCTCTCACTCCCCTTCTCTCTCCCCCTGCTTCCCTGCCCCACTCTCCTCCCTCCCCTCCCCTTGCCTCCCTTCCCCCACCCCATGCTTCCCTTCCCCCTCCCATGCCTTTTTTCCCCTTCCCTTTTTCTTTCCCCTCTTCCCTGCTTCCTCCCTCTTTCCCCTCCCCCGTCCCTTTCCCCTTCCCTTCCTTCCTTTCCTTTTCCCTTCCTCCCTTCCATTCTCTTTTCCCTCCCCCTTCCCTTCCTCCTCTCCCCCTTTCTTCCTTTCCCTACTTTGTCCCCTTTCCCCTCCCCCTTTCCTTCCCTCCTGCCCTCCCTTTCCTTTCCCTCCCCTTTGCCCTTTCCCTATCTCTCTTCCTTTCCCTTCCCTCTCCCTTTAACCCTTCCTCCTTTCTCCTCTCCTCCCCTTCCCTTTCTTCTCCCCACTCCCTTTCCCTTCTTCCTCCTCTTTCATTTCTTCCCCTTCTCTCTCCATCCCTCTGTTAATATCTCTTGCCGCTTCGTCCTCCTCCTGCCCTGCCCTGCCCTGCCCTGCCCTGCCCTATCTCCTCATTTCTCTTCCTAGCTTTAGTGATTTGAATTTGTTCAGGGAAGCAGTCTGACAGGCTCAGCGGAACCCCAGAAGAAAAGGGGGCCTTTCCAGGCCTCAGCCCCTTGTGGTCCTTTTTGAGAGGCTTTGGAGCCCTGGGAAAGGAAACCCTGCCGAGTGTACTTCGTGCATCTTGGTGTAGAACACTCACACATCCTATATTTGGCCTTACTGTAGGCCGCCCATTTCTTGTGGTATATGGAAGTGCCGGGCATGTTAAATACTCCCTCTTAGTTGAAAGCAAATTGGGAGAGGTTCTCTTTGCTCACTCCTCAGGAGAATTAGCCAAAACCCCCTTTTTTCTATACAATTTTTTTTTATCAGAATTAAGTTTTGTTGTCTTTTTTTCTTTTACACTGGTACAGAGTGACGATATTTATTAAGGGTGGTAGTTATATAAAAAAAAATCAGATCCTTTTATGGTGTAGACTTCATGCCTGAGACCACATTTGTCTTTAAATCAGTAATGGCAGAAATCTTAGGCACTCTAAGAATGAATTTCATTGTCCTCACTCTACAGATCACTCACTTTCCTGACACCACCATCTAATATAATAGAGGGGGAAATGATTAAGTATAGGCAGTTGCTTTGTACCGTCTGCTCAAGTGCAGCGACTGCATTCCGTATTCATCTATATCCACCATAAAATTGAAAGGGGAGGGGTTTGAATCCTTCACAGTCCACCGACCTATTTCAGAAGAAAGTGACTTAGGAAAAGGTTTTATTCTCTTACTGGTAAGCTGTGTGTTGTGGACTTTGGCCCTGATTCTAGTGGTTATGGGAATATGAGTAACAAAATGAAATAAAAGTTAATTTGATTGAATTGCAAATAGTCATTTAACTGAAGTATTTTGTCCTAGCCATTTTTTTTTACAGATGATTTCTTAAAGAGTGGTTTAAAGGTCAGATGCCCACATTTATTAATAAATTCCGAATAGGTGCTTGTGGGGGGTATGTATTTTTGATTGCTTGAAGTAAAGGCCTTTTGGATTTTAATTGATTGTGGAAATACTGCCCATGATAGTCAGTTTTTAATAATCGTTGGTTAAATTGCATGCTGATTGCTTTAATCTGCATTTATGTCTATTCCTTTATATATCGTTTTGGATCAGATTCTTTTTTAGCAAACGGCCTTTCCAAATGCTATTGGATTTTTTTTTTTGTTAAATCTTCATGCTTACTGCATCTGTCACTTCTGGGATCTGCTCCAAGCATGAGGTGGAGATTCACTGTAATGCCAATGAAATGGAATGCTCAAAAAGAAGGATAAATGATCAGTTCCTAGTTCTATAGTGAGGAATGTAAAAGATGTTATTTGATAGTTTACTATATGCTAATTAACATTTAAAGCGTTATGTGTGGCTTTTTGAACAGTTTTGCCTCTTTTTTTTTTCTTCCCATTTATCATGTGAAGATGAATTTGTGCTTTCCTTATTCAGAGCCTGAGAAACCTTTCAGTCCCATTTGGTGACCTCAACATATGCCACTCCCTGCGTTTAAGAATGCTGTCTCATATTTGTGAACAGAACCTTTTAAACCTAACAAGTCTTTTATAGATGGAAATCTTGAATATCTTTATGAATATTTCAGCACCTCCTATAGTACCTTGGATGTTAAGTAATTGCATCTCTCAGGATTTTCCTTGCCCTAGTTCAGTTCAGATCCTTGACAGGGATGGAGCATGATTCCATATTTCCTTTTCCAGTGCTCACTTTGTGCTTCCGTTAGACATTGTTTCAGCCTTAAATCACAGCGTCATCAGCCCTTTGACATCAAAAGCCAAATGTGAACTTCATGAGGGTTAGAGGAGGCTTCACTTTGGTTCTCTTTAATGCCGTGCCTTAGCGGAGAGCAGGATCTGTACCCTGAGGGCAGTGGACGTCACTGACTATTACTAATGAATGAATAAGCTACCCTTCTTTCTTAAGGTTGAAGGAGCTTAAGTGCCAGGCCCAGTTTTTGTCAGGCTGTTTGCCTCCCACCTCACCAGCCAAACCTAGCACTTGGAAAAAATCATTCAGATGTAAAAACCAAACATGGTAATAAGCATTTTCCCTAGGGCAGAGAATCCAGTTTGTCTAGGTGTTTTTCACTTTATCAACAGCAGTGACTGGCATGTAGCCTGTATGAGGGCAGATTGCCAGGGAATACATTGAGTGTGGTACATTTCAGTGACCACAGAAGCCGTTCTGACATTGGGGTCACACCTGCTCTTATCTCGGGCCTTTTCACAAGTGACAATGGATGTAAAATTGGGATTTTGCTAGCAAGTATTTTCTCGGTTTGGGAGGGAGGGGAGTTAATTTAGTCTTTTTCTCTGGTAATTTTGAAGCCACGCTTAGCGTTTCGCTTTGTTTTGTTTTACTTTTTAATGTGGCCTATTTTGAAATCATTTCGAGAAAAGTTCTTTTGCCCAGAACAACATATTCCTGTGAATTCTGAGAACCTGTTTGGCTTCTTTGGGGACACATTTTCTTCCGATGGTTCCTGCACATTAAAGTGATTGGATACCCAGTACAACCAGCATCATCTTGGCAAATTGGGCCTAGTGAATTAATTGTTGGTATTTTTAGAAAGTTTTTTATTCTGACGAAGGTTCACATTTTGATCGGGATCATTCTTATGGGAGGCAGACGGTTAGATGAGTCCTGGGTTTGAATTCGGCCTTTGATATTTCCTGTAGGGGTTCTTGTGGGTCCATTCCCAGCTTTAGCGGGGGACTTTAGAGGCTCTCTAGATAAGGGGTTATTAACTTGGGTTTGTAAACATGATTCTTAAGAACTGTTTTGAAAATGATTTCAATCTAATCTGTTTCCTTTGTACTCTTAGTTTTTTATTTTATGCATTTAAAAACCTTACTTTGAGAGAAGGGTCCCTAGGTTTTACCAGGCTACCACAGTGGTGCTTGACATCAAAATGGCTAAGAATCTGATTTAAACCTGAAAAAGAGTCCTCTCAGCAGTGGACTCGAGAAAGCAGTCCGGCCTTGCTCAAAGGCATCCAGTGAGGGGCAGCAGCACGTTGTCTCCCGAGATAACTCATTCCACTTGTGCTTCCATCCAACCCGAATTTGTCTCTTCCTAGCTTTTGCCATGGCTCTCCTGGGGCTGGATTTAGTGTAGGGCTCCCCTCCCCCCAGTCTGTTTGACCCACTGCTCTAGGTTCAACATTCCTAGTTCCGTAAGCCAGTCCTTATGTAGGGTGGACCAGAGGCCATTCAGCATCCTGGTGGCCATCCACTGAGCAGTCTTCCTCCTTCCTCAGATATGTCCAGAAGCAAACATGAACACCTTCCTGAGCCTCAGTTTCTTCCTCTGTAAAATGAGAATCATAATATCTGTAGCATTTGCCTCCCCAGGTTGTGGTGAGGAATCAGTGATAGAGCGTGTGTGTCATGTACGAAGCATTCTGTAAATGCTGGTTTTTATAGCATCATGGTGATCGACCTTTAAAGCTGAGAGGGGGCCACCTCAGTCCGATACCCCCTTCATTTTATAGCTGAAAAAATTAGATAACATAGATGCCGCCATTAGAATAAAGGGCAAATGTCTTTTTTTCTGATGCTGAGAATTTGCTGAAACCAGGACCATGAAGGCTTAGCCCTCCTTTTGTTAGAACTGAAGTTGAATTGCTAGAGGATTATATGGGGGAGAGGAGGGAAAAGCCCTTTAATATGAGGAAGGACAGAAATGTGGGAAATGTGAGAGTATATTAAGCATGTCTGCAATATATCAGTAGGCCCAAAGGAAAAAGGCTTCTCTTCCAGACAAACAACTCTGACTGAGAACCGACATGCATTTTAAGCTTGTGGCCAAAGGCGGACACAGCAGTGGTTCGACAGGAAGTGGCGGTGTTGAGAGATAGTTGAAATTGTGGTTCTAATCATCAGGGCAGAAGCTTGGTCTAAAGCCTGTTATAATCCTGTGGAAATGCAGGCTGGCTGGGAGTGATATTAGATTTTACATTCACATCTTTTGTGAATTCATAGCAATGAGAAGCCTCAGTGGGAAGGGGTGGGTAGACCGTTATACAACGAAAGGCATGAGTATAAACATAAAATAAACTTTGAGGGGTTGGCTAAGTACGTTTTACTTTTTACATAATGACTCATGTATTGTAGCACTTTTTTTTTTAAAGTGAAGGCTTGAAATCCTAGAATGTTAACGTGGGATGAGATACTCTGATCTAACCTTTTCATTTTATAGATGGGAAAACTGAGGGCCCAGAGCTTCTGTTTACTTAAGGTCCCACAGCTCGGCTGTGGTCAAGCCTGGACCAGAGGGCAGGTCTTCTGTTGGCCCTGCCACTTACTGCTCTTAAAATGCGCCACACTGTTTCCTAGCTTGTCTCAATTCATTTGTATCTCTCCACTGATTCATCACATGCGGTTTGAATCTCAGTGTATGTTTTCTTTCTCTGTATTGACCTTCCCCCTCCTCAAAGCATTCCTGGTCCACGGACTTCAGTTCAGTTGATCAACTATAATTTGTAGAACATGACTCCTTTTGTATTGCATTCTGATTTTGGATCCAGATTTTCAAGGGCCTTGTTGAAATTCTGCAGGTAGATTATTTCAGAAATGCTTACCATTGAGCTTTACGTGGATTTTCTCTTTTGGGCATTTGGATACATCACATTCGTTTTAATGAAGTATTTCCTTAATTACAGTCTGACCACACGTGAATGCTGGTAATAGTTGTGGTCTATTGGTTACTTAAGGGACTAATAATATTCCTGTATTCTCTTGAGGACCCGTGCGGCTCTGACATGTGTGTGATCCTTGGTTCTCTTCTGAATAGATCCTGTTTTCGAGTGCTCAGAACTGGCAGTACTGTGTAGTATTGATACGAAAAAAACATCAAAAATCGGACAGGAGCCGCTAAAGCCCAGTCCTGACAAACTATAGCGGTTGTAACAGACATGATTAAAACCACCGGAGATTAGAAAACGACGGCAATTGGTTCAGAGCTGGACCAGGCAGGCTCCCTGGGGACTCAAACCAGGCGTGGCGGACCGTGCACGCGAGCTCTTTGCATTGAGAGTCTTTCGCCCACACGAAATTGAACAGGTATTTCCAGGTCCGAGCACCTGTTGAGGTTTTAGCGCTTGACCAACAAAACCACAGCACTGGAATTATTCTGAACAGCTGTAAACGCAGATTGTAGGTGCAGGAAGCAAAATGCTGATGTGTGACTTGGAGGTCTTTTTCACTCAGAATCCTAGGAGTGGCTTGGAACAATTCATGCCTCCTCTCTTCCAGCAGGTCCCCCCCCAAAAAAAACCCCAAAATAAACAAACCCAGACTCACTTGGGACGGAAGTTTGGTGTCATTTTAGGTGAGCGTTTACATGATTCTTAGCCTCTAAAAGAAGCTTTTCATTTCCCCCATATATGAGCATAAGGTAGTATGTTTGCTGAATATTTTTGTAAAGTAAAAATTCTTTCGCTATTTGCTTCATAGTAAGATAAAAAACGCTTACATTCCTCTGCATGATTGTCTGACATTCCTACTTAACAAAGATCCCAATTCCTTTCATTCTCAGAAACTTAAAAGAATGGGAAGCAGTTTATTAATTAAAAAATATAGTTATCTGATGCTGTGATAACATGTCATAGCAGTAACGTTCACACGTGCCTTGTCAGACATCTAGTAAGTAGGGGCATCTCTTAGGAAGTCCTGCCCCTTGACAAGCTCTGTGTTGTATTCATTTTGTGGTTAATCATGCTATCCTTCCCTTGCTGTGGGCATATTCATTTTTTTTGGCCAACGAGAGAGAGCGTAGAGCCTCTTGGTGCTGGCCTCATCTTTTAAGGTGGTATTTAATGAGCATTGGCTGCTTTGGACGTGCACAGTGTTCTGTACCGTGGGGCCTTTGCTCTGTGGGTATTTCTCAGTCATTGCACTAGACCTTTTGCGTTTTAAAAACTGACTTCATTTCCCCTTCCTCTCCATGGTTCACAACTCCCTCATCTCCTTCCTTTGCTTTTCCTTTGCTGGAAAGCAGTGAAGATAAAAGTCTTTGGTGGTGGTGGTGGTGGTTTTAAACGGATCCATGGTGGCTTTGGACTTTTTCCAACACTGCCAATTTGCTGGTGCATAAGGCTATAAATAAAGAAGTTTTAAATGTATTTGCTGAATTAAATTGTAAAGTTGTTGGGAATCAGATAATATGCTGACCTTGTGAAGGATGTATGAATCACACAATTCTTCAGTAAAGATGGACATATTAGAACTCCGATACAGTTATTGTTTAGGAGGCAGCTTGGTGGGACTGCCACCCCACTGCTTGTGAATGGATTCTGACCCACGAGTTTCTTTCTTTTTTTTTTTCTCTTAATTTTAGCATTCATTTTTATTTAGTGAGGCAGTTGGGGTTAAGTGACTTGCTGAGTTACACAGCTAGGAAGTATTATGTCTGTGGCCGGGTTTGAATTCAGGTCCTCCTCACTGTAGAGCCAGTGCTCTATCCACTGCACCGCCTAGCTGCCCTTAACCTACCGGGTTCTTACATCTGTTGTTGGGTATTTAGAATTCCTTTTCTCTTTGAAACAATGTGACCAGTGGCGGGTAGGGTAGGCTAGGCCATAGCCAGGCCAGGCCACAGAAACCGCCTGCTTTTACCTAAGGAGACTGAAATCTCCCACTCTCTTGAATTCTGAAACATCTGTCAACCTTTGTACCTTCAGATGAGAGAGAGAGAGGAAGTTTAAATACAGTGCCATACTTGCCCTCATAGACCTGCCATAAACACCGATGTTTCATACAGTATCCCAGAATAAGAGTACGAGAAAGTTACCAGGAAAGTCCCATGGGAGAGGCCAAGTGAAGGAAAATGGCTACAAATGATTTCAGTTAGGGAACCTGTGGCCTTGGGGCCACGTGCCCTCTAGGTCCTCAAGTGCGGCCTTTTGACTGAGTCCAAATTTTACAGAACAAATCCTTTTATGAAGGGCATTGGTTCTGTGAAGCTTAATTCAGTCAGAGGGCCACACTTGAGGAGCTAGAGGGCTGCATGTGGCCTGGAGGCTGCAGGTTCCCCATCCCTGGATTGGATTTAGGAAAGCTTTCTAGGGGGTGGCTCTTGGAGTGAGGCAGCAGGCAGAGGGAAAAGCAAGGAATCTATCTGGGAGGGCAGGGTAAGTAGTTTGCTTTGGTCCCAGTGTGGAATATATAAAGAGTTGAACCAAGAAATAAGGTGGGAAAGTCGGGCTGGTGCCAGATTGTGGAGGGCTTTGCCAAGAAAAGGCTGTTCAGCTGTTTTTTGTAAATGAGTGTAGTTTGGGATCCTGAGGCTCGTTCAGTGCAGGACCGGCGTCTGAGACCTTCATTCTTCTTTTCTGGATGCACAGCTGGCCCTAGACAGAGTGAAGGCCAAGTTTCTATCTTTGTTAAACTTCCCACCTGTCTTTTTGTGTCCTAGTGTCTGCCAAACTCCAACAGTTTCTTGTTCCAAAATTACCTAACTCTTCTCACCCCTCCTCTGTGGATGAATCTTCTCACATAGAGGTCATGTGCAGGGGGGCCTGCCCACAGACAAAAACTCAGCCCTCCTTCTTAGCACTGCTTTCTTCATCTTTCACAGATCAGAGTTTTAGCATTAGAAGGGACTTTAGAAGCCGTTTAGCTTGACCTATACCTGAAGAATTCCTTCTACAACTCTGCTTCTACGCAAAAGCCGCCAGTGAAGAGGGAACCCCAGTGCTCACTAGGCAGCCTGCTCACAAGTAGACCTAACAGAAGGTTTTCTCCTTAAATCAAGCCTAAATTTCTTTTTTGCAGCTTCCACTCATTAGCCTTAGTCTGATCCTCTGAGACCAAGCAGAATGATTCCATTTCTTCTTTCACATATCCATTCTTCAGACATTTGAAGATACTTGTTATGTTTCCGCTCTTCATCCCACTCTCTATCCCATCTCCAGGTAAACACCTGCAGTTCTTTCAGTGAATTCTCATATGGCTTTGAGCAAAGCCGTTCACCATCCTAGCTGCTCTTCACGACAGCCTATCAACGTCCTTTCTACAATTTGCCCCCCACGACTGAATCTAATGCTCCAGATGTGATATGACTCAGGCAGAAGACTGTGATCACTACCATATTCTTGGAAGCTGTACTTCTCTCTCTCTCTCTCTCTCTCTCTCTCTCTCTCTCTCTCTCTCTCTCTCTCTCTCTCTCTCTCTCCCTCCCTCTCTCTCTCTCCCTCCCCCTCTCTCCCCCTCTCTCTCCCTCTCTCTTTTTTTAGCTGTACCTCTCTTGATGTAGCCTACAAGTGTGTTTCACTTTCTTGGCTGTCATGCCATCCTGTTGACTTATTGAACTTAGGGTATACAAACCCCCCTGAGGCGCCCACTCTACCTGCTGGAGAGCATCTTCCAAACCCACATCAGTTACAGTCTTCACTCAGCTGTCAGATTTATCTTCTCAAATGCAGAGTCATCTCCTTTTTCAGTCCACTCTAGAGGCTCCAGAATCAAATATAAACCCCCCAGTCTGGCTTTTAAAGCTCTTCCTCACTTTCCAGCCTCACACTTTACTTCCCTCCATGTACTCTGGGATAGAGTGACACCTGTTCTGTATAGTTATTGGAGGAAGACACTCCAGCTCCGGTTTCTGTGCTTTTTCCCTGGTGTCCCCCATGCCTGGAACGTTCTCCCCTCCTCATCTTGCCCTCTTGGCTTCCTTCAGATGTCAGCAAAAGTCCCATCTTCTGTAAGTGGCCTTTCTCCCGTCCTCCTTTGTGCCTTCCCCATAGATTACTTCCCAACTACCCTTTCTGTATCTCATTTGCATGTGGTCTCCTGCATTAGACTATACAGGGCTGGGGCGCCTGCAGCCTCGAGGCCACATGTGGCCCTTTGATTGAATCCAAACTTCACATCCCTTAATAAAATCATCCTTAAATCCCTTAATGAAAAGATGAGTTCTGTAAAAGTTGGACTCAGTCAGAAGGCTGCCCCAAGGACCTAGAAAGGAAGTCAGGGACTGTCTTGGCTTTTCTTTGTATCCTCAGCCCTTAGCACAGTTCCTGGCACGTAGAAGGCCCTTCTTCACTCAGCTTGACCCCTTGAGTCTGGCATTCAGACCTCCGATTGTGCCGTCTTCTCTCATCCCGCTCCATCTTTCCATGAGAACCACATGGAAGACTTATCAAGTGCTTTGCTAAGATCTGGGTGAACAGCCAGTGCCCCATGTGGCAGATTCACGGGGCAGTACTTACCCAGAAGGGAGTGGGGCTAACCTGGCAGGGCTTTGGCCGCCGGAAGCCGTGCTGGCTCTTTGGGACCATCGTTCCCTTTCGCCTCCAATCCCTAGCCTCTCCTCGGTCGTTCCAGCGTCTTGTCTGGAGTCATAGTTCAGTGTGCTGTCATGTGGTTTGCAGAGTCTAGTCTTCCCTTTTTGAAAGCTGAGGCCTTGCCCTTTTCCATTCATGCCTCACCTCTCACGTTTTCCACAATCCTCAAAGATTGCTGGTGATGGTAGCTCAGCAGTCCCATTCGCCAGCTCTTTCCTCACATACTACAAAAATTAGGGACTTAATGATAACAGTGCACTTGAAAAATGCAGACTTTTCAAAGTGTGTTTGTTTCTTTAATTTTAACATTTCCATCTATGTGGCAGAACAGAAAAGAGGCCTGTTTATGAAGCCGTGATTCTCTGTTTCATACTCTTGGTTTAACGGAGGTGATCATCCTTTGTGTTCTTTCACAACTCCTTTTTTGAACTTCCTTTTGTTCCCCTTTTTGGGGGTGTCATTATCAGCTTCCCCTCGCCCTCTTCCCCTCCCTCCCATTAAAAACCAAGAGACTTCACTTTGCATCAGTCCATATTCCTTGTATTCAGGATTCTCTGAGATAGGCTTGCCTTTTCTTTCCTGAATTTGGGCTCTGTGCTGTGCCTTTGCTCTGGGTCTTCTGGGTTCCTGTGCCGGCCTCTGCTTCCTGGATCTTTGCGGTTGAACATGTTGGATGTTCAGGGTCCTTCATTGTTCTTGGAGGCCCAGGGCCTGGGCCGACTTGGTGTGAGTGCCTTCCTTGGGTCTTTCTAGGGGTTCCTCCTCTTGCCGGCCTCAGACAGGGCCTTATAGGTTGCCTGTGGCTCTATAGCCCTCGTCTCTGGCCTATGTAGTTGCTTGTACGATTCAGGCTCTTTGGAGTCACTGTAGTTTTTTTTTTTTTGATATGTTAATCGTTAATTAGTTTGGTACAAATTTCAGGTTTTTTGCTAGAGTAGATATGTGGGACTGGGATAGGGGAGTCTTCCTCCGTTCAGACCACCGTCTTGGCTGGAAAGCGATAGAGAATGTTTCAGTGACATGACTGGTTTGTTTTTTTTTTAAACCTGCAGGGGTCAAGAAGATAGACATTTTCCTTTGGTGTGTGTCTTGAGAATATAGTGGATGGAATTCCCTGTATTGGCATTTTAACATAATAGAAACTTAATACAATATTTGAGGCACTGAAGTATTGATACGTATGATATACTGACTCTTTAGGAAGTTATTTACTTCGTTTGTTTTCTAACTTCATAACATGCCCTACACCTGGATCTGTATTGCAAAGTAAACGCAAAGGTTAGTTCTTTATTCCAGTGATAGTTTATGGGAACCTTAAAAGGCCTCAGGCTTTCTTAGTCTAAAACTAAGCTAAAAAATGAAACATTTGTATTGCTCCTTTGAAAATTTTACTCGATGTGAAAAAATGTCTGTTTAAGAGAGAATATAATCTTGTAAATAGCCTGTCTTTATTGTGTAATTTCTCATATTTGGAGCAACCTTTTTGCATTGTCTTTAGAATAGTATGTAACTCATTAGCCCTGTTTCCTCTCTCCTTGTGTTTTGTTTTTTTCTCTTTATAACACTTGCTGAGTGACCAGCCTGTTGATGAGGCATGAGATGAAATTCCACTTTTGGGAAAGGTTGTTCTACCCCTGTTGCAGGTGATATCATTTGTATAATTTGTATCTTGTGGTTGGCTAGATTGTTAGACATATATGGTGATGAGACCATTCGGTTAGAGCGCAGTCATGTTCTGCAGAGTGATTCTTTTCTAGAATTGGAATGTGAAAATCATGTATAGTCAGAATTACCGCTTCAGGATCCCTTAAAGGGCAGCATCTGGTAACTGGGGTCTGGACAGAGCCAGCTCATGCAGGGATATCGACGAGAGACAGCGTCTAGGAGTGTCTCGATGACCTGGAACTTGCTAGAGTAGATATGCGCTCAGTCTCCTGAGGTGAAATTTAAGAGGGGTGAATGTTAACTCTTACGATACAGAAAGTCTGCTGTGGGAAGTGTGGCCAGACAGGAGTTCTGAAAGAGCCTGCTGTGGGATTCTGGGTTTGTTTTGAGGGAGGCTGTGAGTGGGATGATGGTAAGCCCAATAGCCTCTGCTCTGGTCAAACCTCTTCTGTAGGAGTATCATGTTCAGTTTGGACCTCTGTCCAGAGGAGGGTGACCAGGATGGAGAAAAGCTTTGTGTCCGTGTCATAGGAGGAAGGTTGGTTGTAGGGCCTGGGGATGTTTAGCTGGAAAAGATTCTATCCACATAGCTGAAAGGCTGCCCTGTGGAAGAGGAATTTGTGTGTGTGTGTGTGTGTGTGTGTGGTGTGTGTGTGTGTGTGTGTGTACACATATGTGATTTTTTGAGGGGGATGGGGTGGGCTGTGGAAAGCTCAGAGAAGCTAGTTTAGGCTTGACTTCAGGAAGAACATCTTGTCATTAGAGCTATACTAAAGTGTCCTGGGCAGCTTTGAGAGGTGCTAGGCTTCTCCTCAGAGAGGCTGGATTACCATTTGGTGTATATGATGGTGATTTCCTTTGTGTCTGGATGACCACCAACGTCCATTCCAACTTTCAAATGCTGTGCTTCTGTATCTTTAAGAGAAGGCAGTTTATAGCAGGTCTGTTATGGTGGCTATGGAAACAAATGGATTTACATTTTATTTTTTTTTCTATACCCTGCCAAGCTATTGATGAAGCGGGACAGGGGAGACAGGGACTTTGACTGGAATAAAGAAAGCAGAACCAGGTATACTTAGGTAGCAGGAAAAGGGATGATCTCCTTGAAAGGTCTTTAAGCATGTTTACATTAGGAGGTGATCTCACCACCACTTAACTCTTTCTTCCTGCCTCACAAAGAGACAAAAGACCCTAGGAAGTATTAGGGAATGAATTCAACCTGGGACTTGTGGTTGACCAAGAAGGCCAGGTCAGGCTGCTGCTCTCCTTAGCTCTACAAGCCTAAACAGGGGAAACTGACTGCCTGTGGGCAGGGCGGAGAGGAGTTTGGAATTATACTCTGCCAGGAGAGAGTTGTTCACCAGACCTCAGACTGCAGAGACAAGCCAACAGTAGATTCATGGCTACCACCTTACACTTGTTCCCAGGCACATACAAAATTGAGTGATGTGACAGAATCACCTTCACTTGAAAAAAGCCCCCCCCCCCAGTTAAATGAATGAATGAAGGCAGCAACTCCTTTCTTATCAGTCTTGTTGCTTGGCTTTCTTTCAGGCTGTAGAAAGCAAGTTCCTGTCCTCAGGAACCTTCCAGGTGAAGTGAGAATAACATGTAGCTCAAAAGAACACAAGAAAGAAAGTAAAACTGGGGAGCATCATTTTGGGAGGCAGGATTCTTGGTGCTATTTTTGGTTCTACCCATTTTACAGTTGGAAAAACTGAGGCCTCAGAGAGGTTAGATAAACAATTTATCCATTGCAGGTACGAGTGGCAAAGCCAAGATTTGAACATAGGTCTTCTGACTAAAATACAGTGCCTTTTGCGTTGCATCATGTTGGAGGAATCCAGAAAAGGGAGCAGTCAGTACGGGTAGGCTAAGAGTTCTCAGGTAAGGCTTCATAGAGAAAGAAGGATCTAACCTGAGCCTTAAGGGCTGGATAGGATTTGTTTAGGTGAACAGGAGAACAGAGGCGGTGGCATTTTGCCTAATCTGTCTCCTTTGCTGGCTTAGTAAGGATGGGCATCCCCCAGCCTCTGTTTCTGGGGCTCTTCTAGCTCTGGAGTTTCTCCCTTAGTCCTTCATCCATTCTTAGCTCCCATTACATGCCTCGAAATCGAAGTCTTCAGCTCTAAACTCCGACCTGAATTCGCAGTCACCATCTGCCTGCTAGACATTTCCACCTGAATGTCCCTTAGGTACCTTAAATCTCAACATACCCCAAACAAATCCAGTTTTATTCCTCTCCCTTTTCCCCTAAAACAATCCCTGTTCTGTTTCTTTGAAAGTGTCAGAATGCTTTCACAGGACATCTTGTTTCCAAACTTGGAGTCCTCCTGACCATTCCCCAATATCTTCTCACTGTTGACCCCTTGACACCTCTATCCAGTCAGTTTCCAAAATCTTGTCCATTCTGCCTTTCTAGTCTATTCCCATCTGTCTCCTTTTCTCCCCTCACAGCCTCTGCCCCATTTCAGACTCATTCTCTCTGGTCTGAACTCTTACAATGGCCTCCTACTTTCTACGTCTTCCCTGTAATCCATCCTTATGCAGCTGTCAACTTATTATTCCTAAAGCACAGATCTGACCCCATATCACCCTCTTCCCCTACTCACGAATCAGCCATGGCTCCCTATTGTGTCTAGGGTAAAATACACACTCCTTGCACTTGACTCTAAACCCCTCTGCAGGTGGCTCCCGCCTAGCTTATAGTCTTGTTTCAGTTACAATGAAGATAAGCGATTGTCCAAAGAGATGGATGTAGATGCTCAGAGAACTCATCCTCGTCATCCTAGGGAGATTTTAAAAGATTTGTGGAGGGTATGGAGGCAGGGCAGGCACCTGTCTCAGCACGAAAACACTGTGGTGGAGAGTGTTAGGAACACCTGGGCCCAGAATGAATAACAGCAAGGTGATTGTGATTTTCAATTTTTTATTTTATTGGAAGAAAGGAGGATTAAGGATGTGCTAAGTTGCTGCGTGGGTGATGGTGATCAGGCTGACCATATGTGATAGTTGGGAAGGCAGAGCTTCTTATTTCTGATGTTGCTTGGTTTGGTTTTTTTTTCTGCCAAGGAAAATGAATGACCTTTGGGCTGAAAAGGACAGAATGAAAATGGCTAATGGGGAGTTGGTAGCCAAGATAAGCACTATGGTGGTAAGAGAACCTCAGTGTTCTTAGTGAGTCCAAGTCAGCTAGCCCAGAGGAATCACATGTATCCCAGAGGTCCTGAAGGAACTGGTAGGTGTGGGTGCCTGTCACTGAGGTGTATGGCACACCTGGAAATGGACCAGGTCTAGGGGTTTTTTTTTTTGAAAGTAAGAAAATTCTAGAGGTAGCAGACTGTATCAGCAAGTGAGTTTGACTTGGATCCTTCACAGAATTTTAAGAATGGCTGTTAGAAGTGGTAGAGAAACTCTAGAGAGGGAGCTGACCCCCAAGAGCTCTGCTGGTGTCAAGGAAGCCCAAAGCCTGCAGATGTACAACATGGCCCTTGTTGGTAGGGTACATACTGGGAATCTGGGACACGCTCTGTTATAGACAGAGTTTACTGAGATTTGAGCAGAGCATGAAGCATTGTGAAAGATGGAGAGATGTGGTCTAGACAAACCAGTCAGTTGATTTGGAACCGATTGGCTAGAGTCCAGGGGTGGGGAACCTGTGGCCTCCAGGCCACTCATGAGTCCAAGTTTTACAGAACAAATCCTTTTATGAAGGGGATTTGTTCAGTGAAGTTTGGATGCAATCAAAGGGCCACACTTGAGGACCTAGAGGGCCACTAGTGGCTTGAGGCCCCAGGTTCCCCACCCCTGGGTAAGACTCAAAAAATAGTTTTTAGTGGTTCATTGTCCACTTAGCAAGTCTCCAGTAGAGTGACTCAGGGATCTGTTCTCTTTGTTGTGCAGGTCACCAGTACAGGTATGGATGGCATGATTTTTGAATTTGCAGATGACTCTAAGCTAGGACAGGTAACTATCAAATTGCATGGAAGTTAGGATCCAAAAATACCTTGACAGACTAGATTACTAGATTTGGAGTTAGTTATAGGACCTGATTCAAATTCCTCCCCCCTTCCCCCCCCCCCCGACTTTGGGCAAATCACTTAACTTTATTTAGTTTTAGAGAAGACAATTGATTGAAATGATTTCTAAGGCTCCTTCCAGATTGAAATGGTCAGTTTTTGAAGTTTATAAGATACAGCTTTGTAGGGGCAAGTGGAAAGCCTTATACTTGGATTCAAAGAATGCACATTTTTTGAGGAGGATCTTACTGTAGAGTATTGAGTAGAATTGGGGAGTGGAAGAGCTGGAAGGAGAAACATTTATTCAGCCATTAGTCAGCAAACATTAAGTGCTTGCTGTGTGCCAGCTACAGGGCTAAAGAGGCTGAAATAGTCCCCATCCTCTAGAGCTCCTAGTTAATACACATAATGAAATCCTTACCAAATGGGTCCAAAGTAAATAGAATAGAGAGGGTCTGGGAGGGCTGTGGTGGAGTGGGGAAGACTGGGAAAAGCCAAAGATGGGATTGAAGGAAGCCAGGAGCTGGAGGGAAGTGGAGAGAGCACACAAGGCCTGGGGTACAGCAGTGAAAAAATTGAAGGAGGAGATGGAGGGGCTTGTGTGAGGAGCAGCAAGCAGGCCTATGTAGCTGTATTGTAGAGTACAATACAGAATGTTTAGAAAGGAGGAAAGTATAGGACAGAGGTGGGGAACCTGGGGCCTTGAGGCCGCATGTTGCTCTCCAGGTCCTCGAGTGTGGCCCTTTGACCCGATCCAGACTTAAAAGGATTTGTTCTGTGAAGTTTGGATTCAATCAGGGCTGCACTTGAGGACCTAGAGGGCCACATGTGGCCTTAAGGCCACAGGTTCCCCACCCTTGGTAGCAAGACTTTGAAGGAAGGAAGGGGCCAGGGTGGAAAGGGCTTGGAAGACTCCAGGATTTTATATCTAATCTAGAGGCATTTGGGCATCACTGGAACTGATTGCATTCAGGGGGTGATGGGATCATACTTAGCTTTAGGAAAATCACTTTGGCAGCTGAGGGGAGGGAGAGAGTTGAGGCAGGTGGAGAGGTTAGAAAGCTGCTGCAGTAGGCTGAGCATAAGGTGATGAGGGCCTGTCAGAGCAGATGGAAGCTCTGGAGAAGGGGGCAGCTCAGCGAGATGGGGGGGGAAGGTAAGAAATGAGAAGAACAGACAACAGGTTGGATCTGTGTGGTGAGTGGAAGTGAAGTGGCAGGAAGGACACCAAGACTGGGCAGCTGTCAGGGTGTTGTGCCCTTGAAAGGAATAAAAAAGTAGGACAGAGAAGCATGTTGTGGGCGGGGATGGGGGGGGAGATATAACAAGTTCTTTATTGGACAGGTTGAGTTTGAGATGCCTTTGAAACATCCAGCTTGAGATGAACAAAAGGCAGACTTGCAAGACTGAGCTCAGGACAGAGTTCAGCCCTAGACATTACGTAACCAGAGAGGTACTAATGGTATATCGGAGCTGATGAAACCACCAAATGAGGTGGAGGGAGAAGAGGAGAGGGACCAGGACAGAGACTTGGGCGAGACCCATGAGATTGTGAGCTCTGAAGAGCAGAATCGTCTTCCAGTCTTCCTAGGCAGTTGCCCCTCTTTGAAGTCCTGGAGTGTTTTTTCACCTTGTTGGTTATTGAAAAAATCAAGACTGGACTCATTTACAGAGGGAGGCCAGGGATAAACCCGGGAGGCCTTATTCCCGTTTGACTGAAGGCAGCAGGCAGCATGGAGGTGACATGGCAAGAATGCTGTATTTGGAGTCAGGCAACCATAAATAAATCATTAGCATTGAGGTTTGAAAAGGGCTTTCCATAGGGTATCTCGTTCAGTCCTCACAGTAACCCTGGGAGGGAGGTGCTGCTATCATGTTCATTTTACAGATGAGGAAACTGAAATGAAGTGACTTGCCCAAGGTCACACAGCTAAGTAAGGGCCTGAGGCTGGATTTAAACCCCACCTTTTGTGCTACTGAGCTCCAGAGGACCTGGGTTCCAATGCATGCTTGGCTCGACCCTTGGGCCCTCAGTTTCCTCATCTCTCAAATGAGGGAGTTGGACTCAGTGATGACCTCTAGGGCCCTCCCAGATCTAAACCTGCAGACCTCTGCACAGGAGATTCCCTGGCAAAGCCCCCTTTGTCCACCCAGCTAGGAGATAGGGCAGCTCCAGGCATGAAAGGAGGCAGTGCTGTTTTCCAGGAAACCGCCTGGCTTTTTAATTGTTTTAACCTGTGAGAGACTCTCCTTTGTCAGTGAGTAGATTATACGTGGGAGGACACTGAAGTTGAAGTCAGGGAAATCTGGTTGTCACTCCATGACATTGCTTTGTGATTATGAGAGGCCATGCCACTTCTGAATTTTCCTAGAATCCTGAATTTGGTCTCTAGACCTAGAGGTCGGTGGTAGCTCTGCCCCTTGGGATCTGGATGAGTGTAACCCTTCAGGGCCTCCTGTGCCTCCCTCACGGCTAATATCAGGGGTTGGGTGAGGTAATCTCAAGGCCCCTCCATGTTCTTATGAACGGGTTGGACTCCACGTTCTCCCACGTTCCAGCAAAGCTCTGAAGTTCTGTGCCTCCATATGTCTCTATACAACAGTAGCATTTGGAAAGCTTTGGGCACTGATTGTTAAGTCCATTATTTAGCCATAGCTTTCCATAAGATCCTGCTTTGCTTTTGTTTGTCGGACAATTTGGAGGTGCCCTAGAAAGGACAGATGGGAGTATGAGCTCTCAGTAGGACCCAAGGCTTGAAACGTGTACTCCACTCAAAATCTTTTCAGCATGAAACCACTGCCTTTGCTTTGTGGTAGAGTCAGTTTTCTGTTTTTGGTTAGTGCTGCCCAGTCCACTTAGTTTTAACTCGGAAATTTTGGTGCTGAAATTTTCTGTTTTGGGCTTGATACAACATGAAAAAGAAACTGAGGTTGGGGTGGTCGGGGCTGCAGTCTTAACAAGCTGGGGTTTCAAGATGCTATTGCTCTTAACACTAGGAATTCCCCCACCCACCTTCTCTATAATGGGACCTGCCGTTGTTGGGTTTTGTTTTTTTCTTCTGGTTTTCTCCTGGAGGAGGCAGCTCCTTTAGTTTTATATCTTTGGTGAAACTGGGTGATGTTTTCCTTGTAAAAAGCAGAGCTAGCCCATAGCAGGTATTGGGGAGTGGTAAAGTATTTATTTGGTAATAAACTCTAGTTTCCCCCAGCAGCAAGTTACATTCTTGAAGTTTTTAGTCCCTTGTAAACAAAAGGGAATGTAAACTGATAAGATAGTATTTGGACAACTTAATAAAAGGCATCAGGTGTGTGTGTGTGTGTATGTTATATGATACATGTATGTATGTATGTACATACACACTTTTGTTCTCAAATGAGTGTCAGAATGGTCTGTCATCCTTCCAGTGGGCTTTGATTTGAAGAGCAAGACTTGTTGCTTGTTTAATAAGGAGAAGCTCTCTTAGGCTCTCATTCCTGGTAGTGCTACAGCAGACTAGTCCTTCTAAACTGGTGAGCAGGCACTGCCTCAGGCAGACTGAGGCCTGGGAAGGTCCCCACTGCATCCTGGGCCCTCTATAGTCGTCCTGGTCTCTTTCTGGCCGCTGGACCCAGATGGCTCCAGGGGAGAGAGTGAGGCTGGTGACTCTGCACAGCCCTGCCTCACTGTCATCCAGTTCACTTGCATGGCATCACCTTCCTGATATCACAGCCCTCTTTGATATGGAAGGATAAGCAACAGCAGCTAGTTCTGTAGAGCTTTAAGGTTGACAAAAGATTTTCCTCACAGCCATCCTGTGGGGACTTAGGAGAATTATACCCATTTTACAGGTGAGGAAGCTGAGTCTTAGAGCAGTGAAGCCATTTTCCTAGGCTTACTCATGACATTGCAGAGCTAGAATTCCAGCCCAGGTTTTCTGGCCCTAAATGGAATGCTTTTTCTTCTTGGTTTAGTTAGCACTTATGTAATTTAGTGCTAGCTATCACTAGGCAAAGTGTGGGGTGGCGTGCAAGGAAATATTTAACAAAATAAATAAAAATACAATAGGACATAGATGGTGTTAATATGTAATCAGTCAGTATGAGTTCCTTGTGTGCCACCAGTCCTGTTGAGTTTGACATTTGGATTAGATAATCGCAAACGTCCTTTCCAGCTCTAAAATTCAATTTTATTCAACTTGCAAGGGACTGTGCCAGGTGTTGGGGGCACAGAAATGAAAAAAATAACCTGGTCCTCTTTCCTCTTAGTAAAGGGATAAGAATGTATACGAATGGTTATTGTGAACATTTAGAATGTAATGAAGGCACGAGAGAGGTCCAACAGAGAATTAGGACACTCCAGGAAGCAGAATTACTTGCTAAAGAAATGGGCAGGGCTTCATGGAGAAAGTGGTACCTGAGCTGGGCCTTGAAAGAGACATTCAGCCTATCCATTGTGGGGATGGGACTAGATTTGCCCAAATGCATGCTAATGGGCCTAGTGGGAAAAGGGTGAGTGAAGAGCTCAGATGGCAGAGGGTTGGGTCCCTCCATGATTCCTGTTTGCTGTTGACATTGTTTTGATTGTATCAAACTGGGGAATACCAGGAAATCTCTTAAATGATGTGGCCAGGCACTATTCCAGGCACTGGGAGTGCAAAGATGAAAGGAAGGGAGGCAGTTCTAGCCAACAAGGAGATTACATTTTAACAGAGGGAACAATATCTGTAGGGAAATAGGTACCAGGAAGCAGAGCTTTGTTCTGGGAAGTCACAGGGATGATGACTGGATCTGTTGGACAGTCCATTATCATATACTTCCAGAATCAAGAGTAGGGGTATTGACTTACCGAGCCCAGAGCAAGGGGTGGGAGGTGGCCAGGTACTTCAGGGTGTCTCAGGGGGATGTACATGAAGCGTGGTCTGGGGCTGGCTAAATGTGGGCTTTCATATGAGTTTGTGTTCCCTGCTGGCTAGTAAACACAGCCAAGTTTCCAAATTGTGGGGAGGCATCCCCTCTAGTCCGAATGGAGTCCATTTTGATGGGGAGCAGGCTCTTGTTCAGGCTCTGATGGAACGTGAATGGAGTATCCATAAACAGCTGCTCCATCAAGACCCCAGTCTGGGACAGACCCTGACATTGGGGAGCGAGCAGTGTGGGCCCATCGTGAAGTAGGAAGGCAAGGGCTGCCTCATCTGCTCCATGTTCTCTAAAGCCCGAGACCATCTGTTTAATGTAGTCCTTATTTCCTGTTAGAATTCTGTCAATGCCCATGCTTTTTGAGGTAGCCAGTTCTGACACCTGCCTCCACTCTGAATTCAACCTTCCCTGTAACAAAGAAAACCAGACAGATAAGCAGAAGCCCCTGTTACCATGCCCACACGCAGACCCATGTTTGGGGCTAAGTGGGATCCAGAAGTGATGCAGAGCCAGTCCAGTCCCTTCATTTTATTGAAGAGGAAACTGAGGCCCAGAAAAGGGAGGGGCTTGACCCAAAGTGCCTGGGGCAGAATTTGAACTCGGATCCTCTTGTGTATTATGCCACACAGTCTCACCTTTGTGTGATGCCTGAGAGATGATTTGGGAAGTAGAATTGACAGGATGGGGAAGGTGAAGAAAAGGGAGGAGTTGGGCCTTCAGCTTAGGGAACTGGTGGCCCTGTCGAAGAGATGTGGAAGTTGGGAGAAGAAGGTTTTGTAAGCAGAAATGAGGGTTTCAGGTTTGGGCTTGTGGCCTCTTGCCCTGGATACCTGAGGACTAATAGCAAGCAGGCTGTGGATAATGTTGGGCTGGAGAGAACAAGTGAAGGAATCCTCATAGAAATGATGATTGAAGCCATGGGAGTGCATGAAGTCTTCCAGGGAGACAAGAGAGCTAGAGAAGGGAGGGTCTTGGTGCAGGAGTGAAGAGAGAGTGAAGAAGGGATGAGCCTCTGGTAAGCGCCTCATGTATGCTGGGCACTGCATGTACACCGGGGGCTGGAGATGCCAGGAAAAAAGTGAGCCAGTGCCTGCTTACAGGAAGTGCACCCTTTAAAACCACTTCTCTTTTGTTACTCTTAACTTGATCAACATGAACAAACATGGACGTTTTCATATACAGAAAACATGAATCAGACTTCTTGGGACACCCAGTGTACAGCTTGTTTTTTTAAAGTATATATTATATCATATCATATCATATCATGTTATATTATATAAAATATATATTGTATATTATAAAGGCTATATTGTATATTATATAAAGTATGTATTATATATTGGTAGTATCAACACTCCAGCTTGTCTGTCTCCTTTTTCTTTTCTCCTCAGTGTATTTAAAAAATGTTTTATTGAGATGACTTCTTCCTCTTTCTTCTCATTCCTCTCCTTCCCCGCTCCCCACCAATTTACATACTATATACACATACATAGATATAGGAGTATGGAAAGGGAAGGGACTGTGAGTCATGGTCACAGGGATGATGAGTTGATCCTTCTGGCAATCAGTCAGTTGACTTGCCCTTTCCAGGAACAATAGAAGTAGTGATTTAATTACTGAGCCCAGCGTCAGAAGTTCGGGCCCTCTGGTCCTCTGTCCCTTTTATTCAGTCTATTGCTTTCACCTTGTATTTGATCAGACCTCCCTTCCTGGGCAGCTAGGTGGGGCAGTGCACAGAGTGCCAGGCCTGGAGTCAGGAAGAGTCATCTTCATGAGTTCTAATCCAGCCTCAGACACTTCTTAGCTGTGTGACCCTGGGCAAGTCACTTCACGCTGTTTGCTTCAGTTTCCTCATCTATGAAATGAGCTGGAGGAGGAAATGGCAAACCGCTCCAGTATCTTTGCCAAGAAAACCCCAAATGGACTCAGACACCAGACAGCAACAACAGTGACCCTGCTGCAAGATGGTCCCCCCACACAGGCACTACACTTCCACAGCCTCTCCTGTGACTGGAATTCACGTATCCCTTCCTGCTCTTTTGTCAGTGTGTAAAAATTCATGAAGCACCTACTGTGTGCCTCCTTTTGTTGAGAATAAGCCCCTTGAGGGTAGATACTGTTTCTCTTTTGTTTACCTCCTTTGCTTACCTCCAGGCCTGGCACATAGAGGATGGCTTATGAATGCTTGATCCTGGAGAGGGATGACCAGCTGGCCTCGGTGGACTCCTGGAAGGGATGGGATGATCTTGGCTTGTGGTCTGGGGCCAGCTAAATTTAGCGGTTTATTTGAATTTGCACTCATTAATTGAGACTAGAAGGAGAGTTTCAAAAACACTTCCACGATTGGGAGCATTTTTTCTGGATGTGACTGGAGGCAGAAGTGGGGGCGGGGACCAAGAAAGAGCTGCTGCAGGTGGAGAGGTGGAAAGAGCTTGGCTTGAAGCCCCCAAACTTGAGGTGGAATCCTAGCTCTCTGCCCTTGGCTTCGTAACTGTGAGTGGAGGTGAGGTGCTTTACCTTGATGCCTCCTGTCTAAAGTAGACAGAAGTGTCCGGACATTGATTCCAAGGGAGCAGCAGGTTGGAGAGTCAGATAAAACCTAAGGAAGGAAGCCTCTAATTCTGCGGCTTGCTCAAGAGCATGTGATATGATAATTAATAAAGTCAGTAAAAGCTCTTTTTTTTCTGTTTGAAATTTATTTTTATACTTTTGGCTCAGCTTTCCCTGAACTCTCCTCATTCCTAGATGGGAAGCTTATAGAGCATTGACCGAATGTCCTAGTGACTTCATTCCATGGTAGAAAAAAGAGTAGCCAAGAGTCATTATAATTTTATTCAGAAAGAAGCAGCTGTCTTTGAGCCAGACAAACAAACAGTGCTGAGAACTGTAAGTTCTAGTCCAGTTATACACTGTAATCTTCAGTGAACTGTTGATAAGGAAAGTAGGTCATTGGTATAGAAGGAGGGTTTGTGTCTCTCGACCAGTTGTGGGATGAGTTTAATGAGATTGTTGGGTTGCTCATGGCTTTGAAAGGTCTACATTTGTTGTGAGAATTCTTTGGGGATTAATGTGGAGCTCTGAGGGGCCCTTTTTTCCCCCCCCAAAGTGTAATCAAGAGTTCAGGCTTTGAGCAGGGGTCCATGTGAGAGGCAGTACAGAGGGCACAGGCCCTTTCCTGTGGTTTGGCAATGTTGGTTGTTTTCCCTGGAGCCATCTGGATCAGTTTTCTCTCCTGAGTATTCTTAAAGGAACTCCTTCACTGCAGAAGTCAGGGGAGAAGTTGGACAGTGAATTGGAGGCCTCTTTATAGCTGATAAGTTGGAGATGTTCTATTGAATTTGTATGCTGTATGCCAGATAACTTGATGGAATAGAAAAGTGCTTCCTTCTTTCAAATTATCTCCCCCAAAAAATCCTCCATGTTTTCTGCCATTTGAAGTGTCAATGTGTATATCAGCACGAATATATACCACATTGAAGTATGTCTTTAATATAAATATTTGTTATATTTAAGTGTCAACAAACGTTTACGTGTTTTGTGCCAACCAACATTTTGATGCGTGGAAATTTGCATTTTGCATAAGAAGATAATTACAATCTTAGATAGACGTTCTGTGATGCCATTCTTTTTTTTTATTTCCTGTTTTTCTGTCTTCTGCAATTTCATCCTCCCTTTCTCTCCCAGAGAAAAGAAGAGAAAAACAGTCCAGAAAAAATGTAGCCACATCTCCCCAGTGTCTTGCTGCGATCAAATGTGAGGTTCTTCCTTAGCTATAATCCCTTGCCTCTGTACACAAGTGAGGGGAGGTACCTTCTCATCTTTGCTTTGGGGCCAAGTTTGGTCATCAGAATTTTGCAGCATCTGGTTTGTCCTGTTAGTTTTTTTTCACTTACCTCTTGTCATTGTGTGTATTTTTACCTTGGTTCTACATATTTCAATTTGATTCAGATCATTTAAGTTTTCCCATGCTTCACTGTACTCATCATGTGCTTATGTCATTCCTTATAGAGCTTTAATCTGGTTTGTCTCAGTGTGGGATCATCGAATCAAGGAACTTAAGAGTTGGAAAGGGCCTTAGGAATTTTGTGCGCACTTACGTTGTTTCCCCTGGAAAGTATTCACGCTTTTTGAGAGGTAGGGACTCTTTAAAATTATTTTTGTCTTTGTATGCCCAGTGACTAATAGCCTGGCACATAGTAGGATCTTAATAAATACTTATTGCTTGGTGATCTAATCTCATTCAAAAGATGAGAAAATTGAATCCCAGAGAAGTAATATTTGCCAATAGCAGAAAGAGACCTGGATTTGGAGGCAGAGGACCTGGGTTCAAATCTTGGCTTTGCCACTTGTCATCAGTGTGACATTGAGTAGGTCAGTTCACCTCTCTGGGTCTCGAGTTCCTCACTTGTAAAATGATGGTAGTGTCCCAGAGGAACTCAGATGCTTATTTCAGCTTGAATTCTATGGTTCTGTGATTTGCCAGTAATCTTATGACTTGGTGGCAACTAATTTGGCCCCAGAACTCAGCAGTCCTTTTTTCAGGATGCCATTTTTTCCCCTCCCTAGTTGTTTTAAACTGTGTGAAAGAGTTAGTTATGTGACCCTTTTATCTTTGGGATCTCTTGGTCTGTGGTGTATTAGCATTCATATCATATTTGTTTCGACTTATTTAAAAAGTTATAGTAGCCTGATCTTTAAAAAATTATTTTGGTCAATGAATATTTTACAATAATGGCATCATTTCTGTTATGATTTCTTTGCATATTATTTTGCCTTACTTCAGTTTTTTGTTTAACTGTAGCTGTGTGAACCTGGGCAGATTCTCCCCATGCCCTTCCTGGGCCTCAGTTTCCTCACTTGTATAATGAAAGGTTGCCCTTTACCCCTTCTCTAGATCTGACATTCTGTGTTCTCTAGGAGCCCAAGTATGTGTTGATGTGTTATTTTCCAGTTTTTATTTGGTACCTGTAAAGTGTCAAATATTTCAAGTATTCTAAGAATCTGGCTCAATTTCACATAGGAAAAACTAAGTGGATGAAGAATTCATCTTGTCCAGACTATATACAAGTGAATGAACAACTTGGGGAGCTGGTACCTTAATCAGAAATTGCACCTAGGCAGTGAGTTGGGTCCAGAATTCAGCAAGAGGGAGTGGGTTGGATTGCCTTTGGAAAATTGTAAAGTTCTTTGAATGATCCCAAGCTTTTCCTTGATGCACAGGACTGTCTTTTGAATACCAGTATCCTTTTGGTGAGGATGTATGGCTGTGGCGTTCATGGAACACCACATGTCCCGGTGCTTTGAAGTTGAGCATCACCCAGAGGGCACTGGAGAGGCTCCTGATGGGTGGAAACAAGCTGTAGCACCGGACAGCAAGGCATTAGGAAGGAGAAGTGGTCTAAAGGAATCCTTTATATTAACAGAGGTCTGATCAGGAAAGAAGCCTGAGCAGTCAGATGGAATAGTGTGGTGATAAGCAATGGGCAGACTGTGGGAGAAGATGCTGCACTTAACGTTTCAATGTCAGGATGGATGGGGATGGATACATGGGATGGACAATCATGGATGCTTCGAGACCTGTTTTGTTGGCAGAATGCCCATCTCTGTGAGGTTACAGATCGGCAGGAGCACAGACATTGAGGCACCTCAGAGTTCCATTGGAATATTGGGTGACATACCTTTTGTGGTGAGCATTTGTTACTTAGATGCATAGGTTTGATACTTTACTGTAGTGAAGTGGTTTATTCCAGTAGAAAGCTGAGGCAGTAGTAGTGATGCAGCCTGGGGTTAGCCTTACCACTCTCCTTCATGGTCAGTTTTGGGTCCATTCTCATTATTGAAGAATATGCTGGATTTAATGTCAAAGGACCTGTGTTCAAAAAGCCCAGCTCTGCCTCCCCTCTGTGGCCCTTCATTTCCTTCTTTGCTTCCCTTCCCTTTCTATCTCTCCCTGTGATTCTGTGATAGATAACACTTGCGAAGGAGCAAAGAAGCACTTTCCTTCTGGTGCTCCTGTGCTCTGTCAGTCAGTAGAATTCCCAGGGAGGTGCTCCCTGCTTTGGGGTTTCTATGAAATACTATAGGTTGTGCCTTCCTACCTTGCTCCTCAGCTACCAGATAACAAACTGGAAATGCCCCTCATCTGTGGTTAGATTGAAGCCCCCAGATTTGACAGGAAAGGTTTGTGTGTGGAGAAGACATCCCCGAAGGACTTTAAAGAGATTTTTTAAAGTCTCTTGGTATACTTGATGTTGTTCTTTTCTGCTATTTTTTAAAAAAGTATTTTAAACATTCCTTTTTTTTTTTAAAGTTCCAAATTCTCTTCCTCCCTACAGGTCCCAGCCATTGAAAAGGCAAGCAATATGATATCAATTATATATGTGAAATCACGGACAACATATTTTCGTATTACTTGTGTTGTAAAAAAAAAAAAGTCAAGAAAAGAAAATTATATTTGAGTTTGCATTCAGAGTTCATCAGTCCTCTGGAGGTGGGATAGCATTTTTCATTGTGGGTCTTTTGGAATTGCCTTTGATCATTGTCTTGATAGTATTACTGTTACTGTGTATAGTAACCTCCTGGTTCGCATCACTTCACTTTGCGTCAACTCATAGGTCTCATGGGTTTTTTTTTTAAACCATCCTGCTCATCATTTCTTATAGCACAGTAGTGTTCTGTCACATTGTTCAACCATTCTTCAGTTAATGATGAGTGCCTCCTCAGTTTTTAGTTCTTTGCTGCTATAAATATTTTTTGTACATATATGTTTTTTCCTTTTTTTTTTTTGACCTCTTAGGGATACAAACATAGTAATGTTGTTTCTGGGTCAAAGGGTATTCACAGTTTTATAGCCTTTTGGATGTAGCTACAAATTATTCTCCAGAATGGTTGGACTAGTTCACAGCTCCACCAATAGTGCGTTAGTGTCCCCGTCCGCCCCCCCCAGCATCTGTCGCTTTCCTTTTGTAATGAGTTGGCTAATCTGATGGGTGTGTGGTGGTACCTCAATGTTATTTTAATTTTCATTTTTGTAATCAGTAGTGATTTAAAGTATTTTTTCATATGACTATAGATAGCTTTGATTTCTTCTGGAAGCTGCTTATTTATATCCTTCGCCATTTATCAATTGGGGAATGGCTCTTATTTTATAAATTTGATTCAGATCCCTATATATTTGATAAATGAGGGCTTTATGAGAGAAACTCACTGTAAAAATTCTTTCCTGCTTTCCTGCTTCCTTTCTACTTTTAGCTGCATTTGTTTTGTTTGTGCAAAACCTGAAAAAAATTTTATATAATCAAAATTACCCATTATACTTCCTGTGATTCTGTCTATTGTTTGGTCAAAAAGTCTTTCCTTATGGGTAGATCTGACATGTAAAATTTTTTACTTTTATGTTTATTTTAATTTTTGTCTGGTATTACAATGGCAAAAGAAGATGGGGGGTCACATGATGAGTGGATGATCCTTGTGCTCCACTGATATTCTGTCATGTCAGGAGAAAGAGAGGTAGCCCCTGTGCATAGTAGAGGTACCTGGAGGCACAGTGATGCCCAGGAGGGGCAGGCTGCAGTTGGAATTGTGGAATGAACCATACACATTGAAGAGGTTCCGTCTGTCTGATTGGTATTTTCAGTGGGGTATAACCGAAGACAACGTTTGCCAGATTTGGACTCGGATATAAATCCTGACTCAACTTTTTCAGTACCTGTGACCGTCAGGCAGGGCCTCACTGATCCTCACTTGCTTTAGCTGTTGAATAAAACACCTGGGTTAGAAGGGTCTGTAAGGCTTCTGGCAGCATTGAATCTGTGATCTAAGCAGAACATTTCCATGTTTGTTTGAGTGGTGATGATGCTCTTTGGAAATTTTTTTTGTTTTAGAATATAAGAAAATAATGGCTACACTGCGGATGTGTTAACCTAGCAGTACCATGGGTACCACTGCTCAGCAAGACCTCCTGTCTGCGGAGCAGCCCCAGGGGAGAAGTGGTAAATGAATGTGATGTCATGCACACACAAAATGAACACTAGAAGGGGTTCAAGTAACTTGGGAATGGGGGCAGCTAGGTGGTGCACTGGATAGAGTACCATACCTGAAGTCAGGAGGACCTGAGTTCGAATCTGCCCTCAGACCAAGCACTTGACACTTAGTAACTGTGTGACCCTGGGCAAGTTACTTAACCCCAATTGCCTTAGAAAAGAAAAAAAAAGCAGCTTACAGAGTAACTTGGGGCACTTGGTGAAATGATACAGTTTAAAGTAAGCAGAACAAAGGCAACAGTCTACACTGAGGGTCCTTACCACAGAGGTGGGGGAAGGGAAGCCTTTATCAAGTTTTTCATGGCAGACCACACCCTAGTGGCACTGTGCACCGGGGCAGATGTAGAGTCAACTTTTAAATGGTTAGTAAAATCCATACTCCTCCCATTTGAGTTGGGATTGGCCCAGCTCATTTGGATTGCCCTCTTCCTGAACCGTCCATCCCATGTTCCTCCATGTTCCTCCTTGTCATGTTGAACCCTCCCAAGATCATACGTCCCATGTTCTCCGCCCTCGGGGTGTGTCAGTTACTATTCAGGAAGCTCACTGAGCAAGCGCAGTGGAGAAAAGCCTGGGCCTGTCCTTGATCCCGAGGGTTACCACTGCTTTAGCCTCCGGGGCTCTGTCTGAAGGAACTAGTTGTTTCGAAGAATGTCTGGGGCACTTTCTGATTGGTTGAGGGACTATCCCCAGGATCTTGGAAGTCCTCCCCAGAATTCCCGTGTTCTGCTGTGGAAGCTTAACGTCTACGTTATTTCCCAAATTACCCTTTTGTGTCTTTTGGGCCCCACTAGGAGGCTTTTGACTCAGAAGGTTTTTAAATGCACATCATTTAGGAAATCAGTGTAACTGGAAATAGTTATCAAAATGTTTTTAAGATAAGCTCAGGGACACCAGTTTTTTAAGAACCCTGATTTACATGATGGCCATGAAAACGTGAAGGAGAATAACATTGAAAGATTTCAAAACTCCACTGAGGGCCATGATTGATCCCTTGTGACTTCAGAGGGCTGATTGGAGCAGCCTGTATCTGGGCCTCTCTCCAGAGGTTTTGAAGGAAGAATCCCATTTCAGACATGAGAGATGCATTGATTTGCTGGACTATAGAGACTTTATTACCAGGTAGGGTTCTGGGGAAGAAACAGTGATGGTTTTTGTTTTTTTTTTTTTAAGAATCAGTAAAGCTTTTTTTTTTAAAACAAAGTTTATCATTCTATATAATTTTTTTCTTTTCTAAGTTTGTGTCTTCTGAAGTGCTGTCCACTCAGGCTGTTTGATTTGAAAAGCTGTTTCCAACTTGGGGCAGGTTCACCCCTCCCAGGCAGGTGCCCCCTCCTCCACTCCTACTCCCACCCCCACCCCAACTCCTGTGCCTCCCTGGTAGGGGATTACTGTTCTGCACCAGCACACCCAGCCACCCTGAATAAGTCTTAATGTATTTAGTCTTAACATATTTAAAATTCCATCTTTGTAAATAAATAAATGTTTCTTTGACTTTGTTGTTTACATTTAATGAACTTACATTTCTGACTGGCTTTAGGAGATTTGCCTTCCAAGCTTTCTGAGTTGTTGGCTGGCCATTTAGCCCAACCTCCTCCTTTAATCCTGTTTCTATCCCCTGGGGTAAGTAGTGAGTCATTCTGCCTGCTTCCACCACCTCTAGCTACCAGGTGCTCCATCCTTCCCACCCTCCACTGTTGTACTGCTCTAACTGATAGAAGCTTTCTGGAGGCCACCGTTTAGGAACGCTGATCTTGGGGGGAGGGTAGAGAAGGTCATCCCAGAAGCTCCTTGGGGGCAAGGCTTGGGGTTTTGTTTTTAGCTCCCTCCTGCCCATGCATAGAGTTCAAGAGCTTGCTGATTGAAGCTCCTCGAGTTTATGCTGAATGGGAATCTGCTGAATGCCCTGAGCTCTTTAGAGGAGACTGGAGGAAGATGAAATAGATCTTTAAATATTTGAAGGACTGTTATATGGACAAAGGATTAGATTTTTTTTCTGTTTCTCTGGTCCCCTTAATGCCAGACCTTCTTTCTGTTGATTATCTCCACCTTTTCCTGGCTCTTGTTTCTCCCACTGAGGGCTGGGAGTGTCTTTTTCGTATTTGTACACCAAAGGTGCCTAATAAGTACTTGTTGACTTGCTTTGCCTGAGAGAGCAGTATGAATCTGTAAACATATAAATGCCTGTTTTGTGCCTACCACTTAGCTAAACACTGGGCATACAAATAAGTGAGGAAAGGAAAGACAGCCCCTCCCTCTGGGAGCTTACAGTCAGGAAAGAGTAGACAACACACAAAAGAAAACCGTAAGGGAAGTGGGGGAAGAGACCTCAAATAAATCCAAAATGAGCGCAGCCCGATGGGAAATGAGGAAATGTCTGAGAAATCTCTCCTGAAGAGTACGTGACTGCACCCTTCAAGGCCAAGGGGCGGAGCACAGATGAGGCTGATTGGATGCTGCAAGATGAGCTTTTTCCATTGATGAGTTCACTTATTTGGGGGGCTTGTGGAAGCAGATAAACAGTGGCTACAAGTCACAAAGTCACCTTAGGCTAAAGGTCAAGAAGGACCTCCTGACAATTTAGGGCTGGGGGCAGGTGAAGTGGGCTGCCTGTGGAAGGAGGGGGGGGTGCCCATTCCCTTGTTTTTCACAGTTTCAAGAGGAGCCTTTTCTCAGGATGTTGTCATTAGATTTTTTTGAGCTATGGGTTACGCTGTGGGCTCTGAGGGCTTCCAAATCTGACTTTCTGGGATTCAGTGTGATTCCTTGTTGAGCCAAAATCTGCCTTCTTGGAACTTCCACATATTGGCTGTGGTTCTGCTTGTTGATGCCAAGAACTCTTGGGTTTCGCTGCACTTCTGTGCTGTAGTTTCTTTATTTGAATAATGGGCATCAGGACATTGAGTACCTGACAGGGCTCCCAAGTTCAGATGTGATAATGGAATAATAACTGTTTCACACTTACTTAGAATTGAAGTTTGCAAAGCATTTTACATACATTAACTCACTTGAATCTCATAGATCCTAGAGAAGTCAGTGCCGTTCCTATCCTCATTTTACAATGAGGGAAACTGAGCCTGGGAGAAGTTAAAGGAGGTATTTGCCCAAGGCCACACAGCACTGGAAGTAGATGTCTGAGGTAAGAGTTCATACCTAGGTCTTACTGGCTTCCAGTCCTTTACTCTCTGTGTGAAAATGCTTGGAAAATATTAAGAAATGTGCCATATCATCATGTTATTTGCTTCTTGACTAAATAACATGCCAGATCTTCAGACTGGTTCTTCAGTTTAGTGATATCAGTGTTCGTACATGCTTTCTCTGGGTGTACAGAAATAAGCCTTGATTTTTGTAATGGTTTATAACTGAATGATCAATCTTGCTCGTTTTTCAAGAAGGGAATATACATTTTTTCCTCTTTAGGTGATTTGGGGTTTACCTAATGTGATTGGCTGGGTCACTCCGTTTAGTCTGCTGCTGTGTGCTTCTGAACAGTTGGACCCTTGGAATAGTCACATGTATGCCAAGCAGGATTTTGCCATTAGTGGAGGGGTTTTCCTGTATGTGTTCCTAGCAGGATGCATTTCCTCTGGCATAAACAGGCTGCAAGTTGGAAGCCCCAGAGGTACATCTGTTTGAATCTTTAGATAGATATATTTTTGTTACAGAAAAATTGGCAAAACTGTGGCCATTTTTCTGATCCTTGATGTTAAGTAGAGAAGGAAGTTAGATATAGACATTTATCTCCAGGTGTTTTCAGTTTCTTTGTTGCCATTTAAAAGAAGACAAGCCGGTACCTTGCCCACATTTGTTCTCCTAAAGTAGTTGTTTTCAACTTTTTTTTCTGTGTCCTGAATACCTCTGGCTGTCAGTGCACAGAATGAAGTATATGGGATTTACAAGGAAACTGAGTATATGTAATGAGGTTATCAAGGTATTTAAACAAACAAGCCAAGTTCATGGACCCCAGTGTGTAAGAAGTAAGGGCTCAGCATCTGACTTGGCTTGGGCTGGGTAAGGAGGTGCAGATAACCCAGTAGCAGCTCAGCTGGGCACCAGCCTTGTGACCTTGGATAAGTCAACTTCCCTCTTGTTGGACAGTGCTAATCTCTGAGGTTCTAGGATCTGTATACTTGGGCACTATCTTTCCTGGATCTCCGGAAATGCATGGACACTGCCAAGTGTCCCTGAAGTGAGAAGGGCCTATTTTGAGACACTTCCTAAAAGAAATCGCTACTGGGAGAAGACCTTGAATCACATAAAAAGTAGTTTGTGTTAGTGTATGAAGGTAGAGTCCTTTGTTATTTGGACACAGTAGCCCCTATTGTATCAAAAATGTTTAGTCCTCAGTTTGTTTGTACGCATAATTCCTAATCTCTAAGGAGACTGGTGATAAACTTGTACATTAAAAAATATTTATCTCACTGCAAAATAGGGACAGATTATCTACTGATTTGAAATTGGTAATTCCTGGGTACTCAGGACTAACCTCTTTCTTGGCTTCCAGAATCACCTTAAATAGTAAAACTTCTCTTGAAAAAGCAAACAGTTTTGTCTGAGTTATCTTGACCACCACATTAATGACCTTTCATCAGTGGCCTTATTACAACTGGCTTATCTTTTGGGTTTTTTTCTTTTTTCCTGGAGAAGAGCCAAAGCAAGATGGCCTTGATCCAAAGTAGTGTCATTCCCTTTGATATGGAAATCGGTGCCAGTAAATCTCTCCAGCTGGTGTTTAATGTACAGAATTCCTATAGAGAACAGTAAGCCGGGGTAGGCGACCCCAGTATGTACCTGTGTACCATTCTTTAGATTGAAGTAGGATTCTTAATTTTAATTAATTGGTAGAAATGAGGGCAACCTTTTTTCAGTGTCTTTTCTAAAAAGAAAATAGAAATTGAATAGAAAGACATAGAAAGAATGAGTTGGACAATTTCAAGTTTGGGGCAGTGCCTGGAAAATTGCAAATGGAGAGTGCTATTGTAATTACCCAGAACATTAGCTCATGTGGGTGAAATGGTTCTGTCACATCCCCAGATCTGCCAGCTTTCTGTACTCAGAATGTTTTGTTTCCTATCTGTAGTACTTTCTTTAAAAATTAGGGTTTAAGTTTGGGGAAATAGGTTTGCATAGTTCATTACATGACCCTGCTGGTTTAGAGGGAGTTTAACTGGACTCTTTTGGAAGTGTCCTGCCTTTGCAGCTAAAAATTTCTAACTAGATGTTTTTAAAAAGGGGGAAGCTCCAATAAGAACTGGCAGATGGGGACAGCTTCCTAGGAAAGGGAGTGGGGAATATTCCCATTCTCTGCATGCACGCCCATATTGCTATTCCAATTTGGGATGGTTCTCTTTGCCTTAAAAATTAAAAAAAGTACTCCTTTAATGCCCAGTTGCTCCAAAGATGAGGTGGTCCCAAGCTTGGTGAAGGGACCATTATGCCCCAGTCTGCCTGCCTTTCCCGTGTGGACACAATGCTGCTGACCCATTGTTGAGGTTTAGGGGTGCTGGGACCCTGAAATAGCGATGCAGGTCCTGCCTCGAAAGAATTCGACCCAAGTCTTTTTTCAGCCAAAGACAAGGTATATTAGAATACTTATCAAGGTGAGTGTGATTTAATTGGGGAGGGGGGGGGTTCCCAGGGCCCGTTTTCACCCTCAGCATGGACCGTTTCTCCTCTGGGTTTTCCCCTGGTGCTCCCTTTCAGTGATTGTCATTCTTTGGTAGTTCTTTTGTGGCCTGAGCCACCTCATTGTTCCCCTAATTCCGAGCTGAATCCTCAGGAGACCACAGGGCCCTTTAAACACTGAGATGTGGTGCTCACAGATAACTGGAGACTGGCCCGTGTGTTTGCTGTGTTTGTCCTGGGGGAGAGAGCCTGTCATTTCCGACTTGTCATTGTGCCAGCCGACATTTGTACCTTGTGTAGTGGGAGAGGGCCTCTAGGGCCTCTTTGGTAGGTGTAACTGCTGTGAAATAGCAGATTCAACAGAATGTCAGTGACAGCTGACAAAAGCTAATGGTCATCCAGCATGCATCTGATTAATGAAGGGACTGATGGCCAGAGAACCCCAGCTCTACTTAAAGTCTTTAGGACCAGACCCATTTGTTAGTTAGCTCTTTTGGGAAGGCTTTCTGTAGTTTAGAAACTACACCTGTCTGTATATGTCATAGAATGTGGAAGTTGGAAAGGACCAAAGACATCACTCCTTCTGAGCTCCAGGAGCATGCCTGCCCCTCATAAGGCCCCTAAGCAGCTCGAAACTGACTCTTGCCCTGCACCACTTGCAGTTGGAATGTGTGGATCCGTGCAAACTTTGGCATCCTGGAAGCCGGTCTGTTTCACTCATTTAACTGTTCAGCACTGTTTTTATTAGAAGTAAATTCTAGCCATGTTTAAGCCTACAGTTGACTATCATCTTTTCATTGTTTTCAGTTGTGTCCAACTCTTTGTGACCTCATTTGGAGGTTTCTTAGCAGAGATCCTGGAGTGGTTTGCCATTTCCTTCTCTAGCTCATTTTACAGATGAGGAAACTGAGACAGTGAAGTGACTCGCCCAGGGTCACGCAGCTAGTAAGCCTATGAGGCCAGATTTGAACCCAGGAAGTTGAGTCTTCCTGACTCCAGGCCTGGCACTCTATTCATTGCAGCGCCAGCTAGCTGCTCTGTCACCTCTACCAAGTACTTAAAATTTATGATCACAGTAGGCAGCTGTAAAATCCTGGCAGCGAGGGGACTGAGAAAACAGATGTTCGGCTCCCTGCCCACGTATCTGTGGCGGCAGCGCAGCCGCATGCCACCTGAGCTGGAGAGGGCCTGATTTTGCACGTGACTCTGAATTGAGACAGTGAGTCTTAGGTGGAAGTATCTGGTCTGCTTTAGGGATGAGTTCATGGCAGTCTGCTGAAAAAAGCTAGGAAGAGAATCCAAAGATCTATTTTTGCTTAAGAAACCTGGATTCCAAGTGAATGTGTGTGTTTTTAAACTCTACCATTGTCTTTACTTTCTCTTGCCAACAGGTAAATAGCTCCCCTTTTCCCTTTCTTTGGGTGTGAGGGAGGGATGAGAGTGACTAGATTGAGAATTTAAATTTTATAGTTTAAAAGAATGTTTAATTTTGTTTTGTAAGGAAGCCTTTCTGTCTCTCCGTTTTATCCTAGCCAGTAAGGGAGGAATGACTTGTTTTGATCAGCAGCTACAGCAGGAAAATCCAAAAGATTTAGGCCCTTCTCTGAACAGCCATTCAGGGTCCGGCCCTCAGCCGCCCAACACAGTCCTAGCTCTCCCCGTCTTTGACTGGCTATTGCCCCCGAATCCAGACTTTGGGCCCTTAGTTTTTTCATGCTTTACTTTATCTTTTTGACTCGCCCGTAAGCTCTTTAGAGCAGGGACACGTGTTATGCGCATCGCTGCCCTCCAGCACTCCGAGCACAGTGCTAGGCCCATAGAGGAGGTGCTCAGAAACTTGGCGAAGGAGCCCTGGCTCTCTGCAAGCTGGCTTAGGATGTGGTGGAGAGGGGTCGCTAGGTGGCGCAGTGGATAGAGCACTGGCCCTGGAGTCAGGCGGACCTGAGTTCAAATGTGCCCTAAGACACTTGACACTTACTGGCTGTGTGACCCTGGGCAAGTCACTTAACCCCATTGCCTGACCAAAAAACAACAAAAACAAACAAAAAGGATGTGGTAGAGGAGCTAACCTAGACCTTCTGGTTCAGAGGTTCCCCTGGGTTTCCTTCTTCTGTTTGGTATTCTCTAGGGTGGTATTGCTGGTAAATCTTCTGGATTCTGATATAGAAATTGCTCCTTTCTAGATGACTTTCCCTGGCATATTCTTTGCGTATGCTACTGAAGGAAGTTTAGGTGGCACGTTGAGCAGTTTGTGGGAGTAAGAGAGATTTGGGCTCTCCCCTCTCTTCCTCCTCCCTTCTTTCCTCTCTTCTCCCTTCTCTTCTTTTCTCTCCTCTTCCCTCTCCTTCCCCCTCTCTTCCTCTTCCCTTCTTTCCTCTCCTCTGCCTTCTCCTCTTTTCTCTCCTCTTCCCTCTCCTTTCTCCTCTCTTCTTGCCCCCCTCCCTTCCTCCTCCCTTCTTTCCTCTCCTCTCCCTTCTCCTCTTTTCTCTCGTCTTCCCTCTCCTTTCTCCTCTCTTCTTGCCCCCCTCTCTTCCTCCTCCCTTCTTTCCTCTCCTCTCCCTTCTCCTCTTTTCTCTCCTCTTCCCTCTCCTTCCCCCTCTCTTCTTGCCCCCCTTTCTTCCTCTCTCCTTTCCTCTCCTCTCCCTGGCACTCCAGGGGTGCTGACTGACCAGTGTGTGCCCTGTTCTTCCTCCACAGACACCATGAGGCGAGTGGTACGGCAGAGCAAGTTCAGGCACGTGTTTGGCCAGGCTGTGAAAAATGACCAGTGCTATGACGACATCCGGGTTTCCCGAGTCACCTGGGATAGCTCCTTTTGTGCAGTCAACCCCCGATTTGTTGCCATCATCGTAGAAGCCAGCGGGGGTGGGGCATTCCTCGTGCTGCCCTTGCACAAGGTAGGTGCCCTCTGGCTCATCTGCTCCCTGGTCCAGGTCTGGGCTCGGGGATGACGTTTGAAGTTGTTTCAATGCTGAAATCCCTAGATGGATGCTGGCGTACTGACGGATGAGTTCCACGCACTTTGGCAGCCACGTTCGCTTTCGTCTGACAGAACTAATAATTAAATGGTTTGTCCAGCCTTGTTCTAGAGATGAAAAGCTCTCCTTATTGAAATAACACTCGAGCCCAAGGAATATTCTGTTTTTGTTACTTCTTTTCTGGTCTTCACAAATGTTTTCCTTTGGACTTAAAGTCGGTAAAACATTTGGATGTAATAAAATTGAGTTGGACTCACTCAGGCAGTACAGCATCTTATTAGGGAGTTCCATGAAGGATACAGGAATGGTGCTTTTCATGGACTTTTTGGAGAAGAGGAGCTAAAACTTATACTTTTCAAATATCAAAAACTGTTTTGAAGATTGTCGTTTTTATCCTTGTGTGTTGCTATGAGGTAGTGAGGATCCACGTTAAAACTGAGAACCCCTGGTGCTTATTCCAATCCAGATTGGCTTCCATACTCTGTAGACCTCCACCACCCTTCTCTTCATAGAATCAAGGTGGCCTTAAGAAAGAGGTTTTGTGTATTCAATGATCAGTTGCTAACATTTCAGAGCAATATATACTTTGGCTTCCAGAGTTAAGAAACAATGAGAGAATGTTGAAGGATGGAAGAATTGGTGAAGGAAAAGAGAGCCCAGAAGTAATATTTTTCTGATTTTAAGGGTTTTCAGAAGGAAAAATGAATTTTGCCATCTAGTCAGCACATGTTATTTGTGGTGTTGGGTTTGAGGAGGAGAAATGTCCGCTTATATCTTGAAGTTTTATAACCTGCAGAAAGTGGGAAAGTGGATCATTTTATTTATTTTTTTTTTTGGTGAGGCAGTCAGAGGTTAAGTGACTTGCCCAAGGTCACGCAGCTAGTAAGTGTCAAGTGTCTGAGGCTGGATTTAAACTCAGGTCCTCCTGACTCCAGGGCTAGTACTCTATCCACTGCACTGCCTAGCTTCCCCAGAAAGCAGATTTCAATGAAGGGCTGGCTGTCTTGTGGAAGAATGAAGACTTAGCCTCATTCTCTTTGGCCACAGAGGGCAGAACCGGGAGAAGAGTGGTCCAGAGGTGGAAGGCCCTAACTCAGGAAGGGGGTAGGCTTCCCAGCCCTGGGGATCTTGGATCAGAGTCTGGGGGGACCATTTGTTGGGTGTTTCCAGAGGGCATCCTTTTTCAGGTCTGAATTGGACTAGGTGGCCTGTGGGGACCCTTCCCAAGTGGAGAATTACAGAGTGATTGTAAAATGAATGTCTGTGAATTGAATCCCACTCGGTTATTACGAGATGTGTCCTTCTGAGAGAACTTGGGGCCCTGTGGTATCTAGCTGGTGTGCCAGTTCCGCTCGGTCCTCGGTTTTCTTGCTTCTAGCAGACATGTTGGATGTCTTGTGGCAGTCGTGTCCGTGACGTGCTGGTCCTGCCTTATGTTCACTGCTGTTGATGTTCAGGGCCGTCCGACTCCAGCCGCTGTGAGGTGGAAGGGGTCAAGATTTGAGGCGCGATCTGCTGTCGTGTATCTCTGCTGAGTGAATTGTTGACTAAAAGGAGGTCTGGAGTTGGATGTTGCAGCTGAGTGCAGGGTAGCAGCACCTGCCTCCTAATTACTGCTTTTGCGTTATCTTTCAGGAAGAGCAAGTGACATTTAGAAGCCTGGCTTTTTGATGGTAAATTATTATAGAGTTGGACAGTTAGGTAGTGCGGTGGCCAACCGTGTAGCTGGGAAGACTCATCTTCTTGAGTTCAGATCTGGTTTCAGACAAGTCAATTTACTTTGCCTCAGTTTCCTCATCTGTAAAATGAGCCGGAGAAGGAAATGGCAAAGCACTCCAGTATCTCTGCCAAGGAAACCCTAAATGAAGTAGGGAAGACTCAGACTAAAACAACTGAACAACAAAAATTATAGAGAGTAAGTCATGAAAGATGAGAATAATTACCACTTAACAGGGAGTTTCAGCTTTATCACCATGTAAGTGGATTTTTTTGAGAGCTGTGGCTCAAGTGAGTTACATAGCTCAGAATAGCATTTGAAGGCTTGCTTTTCCTTCCCATGTTTAGCCAGTTGGCCCTTTTTTCTTAGAGAAGTTCATCCCTAACATTCAAAACAAGATGCATGAGTTTGACTTGGTAATGGCTTGGTGCATGAAATCAAGTCCCAGAAAAGTCTCCTTGCAGATAATGTTCTGTTGTATGTGTTTCATGTGGATAATTTCTCAAGTAGCCGGTATGAGGGCCTTGCACTCAGTAGGCTTAGGTTAATGTCGTATAGCACAGCACATAAAATCTTACAGTTTGTCAAGAAGCTAGAGTGGAGCTATGCTGGTGCTGTAGGACTGGAGCTCGGCAGAGACTGGTGTGGCAGCATCAGCATGGAGATACTAAATTGAAGGCGGAGGAGCAGAGTACATGATACAAAGGTAAAAGAGAATGAACCCAGGACAAAGCCTTGGGGGGCATTCACTTAGAGCGAGTGAAGGCAGAACCAATATGGCAGAGTGTTAGAAAGCAGTGCAATGAGTTCCCCTCTACAGATGCTTCCGAACAGATACAGGAAATTTACAAGACTGAATCTTGATGGGGAAATCCAGAAAAATGTGACATTGAGGCAGTTGTGCAGCCCAGCTGGCTACAGGGAGATAGACAAGGCCTAGACACTGGGGTCAGGGATGGGCCAGGAGGCTGCCCCACCCCGGGAGAGGATGTGTACCAGGACAAGAGGAAGACCACAATCCGTGCCTGGCACCCCCAGCCTCGCCCTGGGGCACTGCAGTTGATGACGGTGTGAGCTGGCAGCTTTGTCACCCATCACCCGGTTTGACTGGCCACCTGAGGAACCAGCAGCAACAGCGTTAGTGTTGTGGCAGAGCAGGGCCCACCTTCATGGATCTGACCCAGCCTGCAGAGGAGCAGTCAGGACAGAAATCTCAGAGCAAAGTGGGGGCTGCACATCTGTCACTGAGCCAATAAAGCTTTCTAGCCGGCTGATCGGGACTGAGTCTTCTTCCAGAAAAAGAGAAGGTCTCTGAAACATCTACAAGCAAAGTCTTAGAGAAAAATTACAGCTTGGGCACGCAAACTTAACTAGAATCAACCCCCCCCCTTTTTTTAACATTCGTTTCCACAAGATTGATTTTGTGTTCCAAATTTTCTCCCTGTCTCACCCCTTCCCCCACCCCAGGACAGCGTGCATTCTGAATACCCCTTCCCCTGTTCTACCTCCCTTCTATCACTACCCTCTTCTCTTATCCCCTTCCCCTTCTGTTTTCTTGTAGGGCAGGATAGATTTCTATACCGCATTGCCTGTGTATCTTATTTTCCAGTTGCATGTAAAAACAATTTTTAACATTTGTTTTGAGGCAACTAGGTGGCACAGTGGATAGAGCTCTGACCTTGGAGTCAGGAGGACCTGAGTTCAAATCTGGCCTCAGACACTTGACACTTACTAGCTGTATGACCTTGGGCAAGTCACTTAACCCCAATTGCCTAAGCAAAAAAAAAAAAACCCCAAACACAAAACATTTGTCTTTAAAGCTTTGGGTTCCAAATTCTCTCCTTCCTCCCTCCCCTATCTTCATTGAGATGGCAAGCAACTCCATACAGGTTATACATGTGTAGTCATGCAAAAGACTTCCATTTAACCAGAATTCTTGGAAGAAATAAAGCAAGAATTTTGTAAAAGAATTCAAAAAATTTAAAAAAAAATTTTAAATAAATGGAATAAGAGCACTTGAAGAAAAAGTTGGAAAAAAACTGAGAGCTCTGGAAGAAAGAATTGGAAAGAGAATGAATGAACAGCTTGTCAGAAGAAGCACAAAATCTTGCTCAGGCAACAAAATCCCTTAAAGTTAGAAAGGACCAAATAGAAAGGCAATGACTCTATGAGGTAAAAAAAATATTAAAACAAAGTCAAATGCTGAAAATATAGAAGAACATATAAAATATTTCATAACAAAAACACCTGACTTGGAAAAAAGATCAAGGAGAAAAAAAATGTAAGAAACATTGGACTGTCCGAATGCCATGATGAAAAAAAAGAGCCCAGACACTGTTTTGAGAAATCTTAAAAAATAAAAGCAAAATGAAACAAAAAACCTGCTCAGATCTTTTAGAACCAGAGGGCAAAATGGACATAGAAAGAAGCCAGTTATTTCCTGAATGACATTTCAAAATTAAAACTCCTAGGAACATCATAGCCAAAATTCAAAGTTTCCAGGTCAAAGGAAAAAATATTGCAAGCAGCTAGAAAGAAAGTGTTCAAGGCCCTGAAGAGCCACAAGCAGGGATCACCCATGATTTAGCAGCCACCACATCATAGGAGAGTAGAGCTTGGAATAGGATATTCTAGAAGACAACAGATATGTGCCGCCAGTCAGTCAATAAACATTTATTAAGCTTCTGCTATATGCCAGGCACTGTGATAGGCCCTGGAGATTAAAAAAAAAAAGGCAGAAGACACTCCCTGTTCTCAGAGAGCTAAAGAAACAAATATGTGCAAACAAGCCTTCTACAGGATAAATAGCAAACAATTATGAGAAAAGAAGGCACTAGAATTAAGAGGGGTTTGGAAAGGCTTCCTCTAAAAGATGGGATTTTAATTGGGACTTAAAGCAGTAGGTAGGAGATAGCATTCTAGGCCTGGGGGGCAGACAAGGAAAATGCTTGGAGCTGAGAGTTGGAGTGTCTTGTTTGAGGAACACCAAAGAAGGCCAGTGGATTGAAGAGTATAAAGTGAGCGGGGTGGGGTAGTAAGGTGTAAGAACACTGGAAAGTAGGAGGGGCTGAGTTATGAAGGGTTGTGAACACCACAGGATTTTGTATTTGATTCTGAGGGTGATAGGGAGTCATTGGAGTTTACCTGTGCTTTAGGAAAATCCCTTTGGTGGCTGAATTGAGGATGGATTGGAGTGGGGAGAGACCCAAGGCGGGCAGACCCACCAGCAGTTACTGCAGTAGTCTGCCCCAGAGTGGTAGCAGTATTAGAGGATCTTGGCTGTAAGCCAAGAATAACTTACCCCATAAAACTGAGTCTAATGCTACAGGGGGGCAGCGAACCTTTAATGAAACTGAGGACTTCCAAACATTCCTGATGAAAAGACCAGAGCTGTGAAAGCTTGGATCACAGATAGTGGGAGTGAGACAGATGGTGAACCCCCAAGAGACTGAGGAGAAGTGCTTAGACTGATAGGAGAGCCAGGAGATGCTGTCAGGAAAACCCAGAAAGGAGAATGGATCCAGTGGAAAAAGGTGATCTACAAAGAAGTCAGGAAGGATGAGGATTGAGGAAAGGCCGTTCATTAGATTTGGCAACTAAGAGATCGCTGGGGAAGGCTGTTTCGTTTGAATGAAGAGGTGGGAAGCTAGGTTGCAGGGTGGGGATTGATTATAGGGGGAATGCACCCTTCAGGTAGGGTGTGGTTAAGAAAACCGCTGAGATCATGCTGTGGTTCTGTTGTTTGGATTGACTCTGCTAGAGCTATAGGGTCTTTCCCAACTGGAGATAGTAGGTTCTTTCCTTTTCAAAGTACCTGAGAGTAAGTCTTTATGTTTTCCATTTCCTTGCCCTTTGTAAGTTGGTATAGAGTCCATGACTTTGGTGTATAGATTGAACCAGGGGACCAAAAACTTGTTCTGGATGAGGAACGTGCTTGTCTTCTCTTTCAGGCACTTGGACTTTGTTGTTGTCTAATGACCACTTGCTACTGGGTCTGTTAGATGGTGATACTGTATTAGCATGTTACTCATAATCCTCCCCACCTCCCCCACACCCCAAGTGACTGACCTCTGTAGCTATTAGAGGCTGCATCTTGGTAGAGAGGTGGGACCTGAGGAGAGGCTGAATGGGGCTCTTTATGACGGCCCGTCCGCCAAGCTGCCAGATGGTGCTGGAGGGAGTCACACCATGGTGACTGAGTCTGCCACAATTCATATGATCTCATCGCAATGAGGCTCCCAGATGATACAGCAAAATTTCCTTTCTGTATAGAGTCTATCACCTCTTCACCCCAGCCCCACCCCCACCCCCATCTAAACGTCTCTTCTCCAACTTCTAGGCATCTCAGCAGACCTCCTACTTGGAGGAAATTGAAGCCATGCTCCCTCCCCCAAAACCCCAGCTCTGTGTCTCCACCATCAGCCTCTTCTTTAGCCCTGTCTTTGAGGAAGTGGTAACCCTCTATTTTCCTCTTCCTTCCAATACAAACCTTACTGCCCAATGTCTTCCCATCTCCTCTAGGGGTTTGGACACTGACCATTCCTTTTCTGCCATCTTCGGCCTCTTAGATCTGCAGGTTCTCCCCACAACATAATTGCCATTTACCCCAAAAACCTTCATTTGTTCCTGCCATTCTTTTACGTTCTCTTCTTATATCTCTCCATTCACTGCTGGATTCTTAGGAAGAATAATTGTCTGCCTGCACTTCAGTACCACCCACTCACTTTTCAATCCTTTGCAGCCTGATTTCTAACCCCACCACTTTACTGACCCACCAAGTTACTAAAACTACTTCCTTCAGTGTAATCAGTGATCCCCTTAATTGCTAAATATTAAGGCTTTTTTGATCTCTTGACCACCTCCTTTAGGTAGATGACTCCATTTATTTCGTGTGCATGAGGCCAAAGGCTGCACTCTAGGGATGCCAAGACAAAACCGAAAGTCATCCTTGCCCTCCAGAAGTCGCCATATTCTCTTCTGCATGCTAGTTATGCACCCTGAACTGCCTGATGGGTAGGGAGCTCTTCATGCAATGTACCTTAGGCATTTCGAAGAACTGTCCAAAACTTAATCCATTATCCTGCCCCTTTTCTGAACTTAGCTGTTTCTTTTTTTTTTTTAGGTTTTAAAAAAATTTTTTATTAATTTATTTTGATTTATCAAAAATCACTTCCATATGCTTTTGAGTTGAAAATTTTTCTCCCCCCTTCCTTCCCCCCCTCCATCCCAGACAGCGCAATCTGATACAGGCTTTACATTTATATTCCCATTAAACATATTTTCACATTAGTGAAGTTGTAAGTAAAAATTAAAACCAATGGGAGGACCCATCAGAAAGAGGAAACAAAACTCAACAGAGGGTAAAAACAAGTGAGAGCGCTTCGACTTCCATGGTTCTTTCTTTGGATGTGGACAGCACTTTCCATCCCGAGTTAGCTATTTCTCTTGAGGCAGCCACCGTTGTGGCATCATAGGCTCACTAATGGAGGCCATCAGATCCAACTACATCATTTTATAGCTGAGGAAACTGAGGCACAGAGGTCAAGAGGCTTGCCATAAGCTGGGTCTGCCTGACTCCAGTGGGGTCTGTTGCCCTCTCCACTCCGCTGTGTTGCCTTTCATCTTCTTGGTCCATGACCTTGGAGTTATCTTGACTTCCCTTCTGCCCCCCCAGCCACTTTGCATTTATCCTCCTTTCTCCATTCCCTCTAATTGAGTCACCTCCAAATTGATGTCTCCATTATTTCTGTCTGCCTCTCACATAATTCCAAACTAATCTTCCTAAAGTGTGGGTCTAACTACTCCGAAACCTTCTGTGGCTTCTCTTTGTCTGACATTGAAGGACCTTCCCAGGCTTTATTCTAAATGCAGTAATTTCCCCCCTAACTAGCCCTTTATGACCTAGTAGCCACATCCTGCCTCTCCCTCCTCATCTTTATCTCCCAGAAACTGTCTGTCTTTGAGGCTCCACTTGAATGCCACTTCCTCTGTGAAGCCCTACTGGCCCCAGTGGTTAGTGTTCTCTCCCCTGCCCCAGTTTTCCTGACTCAAGAATCTTCAAGAGTTCCTATCATCTCTGGGATAAAATACAAACTCTTTCGCTCGGTATCAAAAGCTCTCTTTATCTGGCCCTAGCCTGCCTTTCCAGACTTGTTTCATGTTACTCCCCTTCACATGCACTGTGTTTCAGCCAAACTGGTTTACTGGCTACCTCCTCAAACTCCACGTTCTGCCTCCCACACCTGTGCTCTAGGATATCCCCTAGTTGTTAGTGCTTCCTTCTCCAGAATTAGCGTTTGTATGTCCTTGTCTAGGGATTGCTTGAGGAGAATTTAAGTTTCTTGAGGGTAGGGATCGGTTTTTTGATTGGCATTGTATCTCCTGTGCCTTCCCAATTTGGAGATGAGGAGTTGCTCTTGGTGGGGTCCATGCCCATGGGAAACTCTGCTACTGACTGGCAGCTCAGCAGTTTATAAAATTGCCTGGTATTAAGTGACTTGTCCATGGCCACATGGCTAACATCTGTCAACCATGAACCCGAGGTGCCACAGTGCTATACTTCCCTCTCTCTTCCTTACACATTTTACTAAGTAAATGTACTTAATAGAATGCTTGTTGAGGAAGAAATCAAAGCTATCAATAGTTAAATGAAAAAATGCTCGATATCATTATTGATTAGAGAAATGCAAATTAAAACTCTGAGGTATCACCTCATACTTATCCGATTGGGTAGCATGACCGAAATGGAAAATGACAGATGCTGGAGAGGATGTGGAAAAATTGGGATACTGATGCACTGTTGGAGTTGTGAACTAGTCCAACCTTTCATTTTTTTTTTTTGATAAGGCAAGTTAAGTGACTTGCCCAGGGTCACACAGCTAGTAACTGTTAAGTGTCTGAGGCCGGATTTGAACTCAGGTCCTCCTGACTCCAGGGCCAGTGCTCTATCCACTGTGCCACCTTAACTGTGCCCAAAGGGCTATAAAACTATGCCCACTCTTTGACCCAGCGATACTAGATCTGTATCCCAGAGAGATCAAAGAAAAGGAAGAGGGACCTATATGTACACAAATCTTTGTAGCAGTTCTTTTTGTGGTGGCAAAGAACTGGAAATTGAGGGTATGTATGTTCCTCCATTGGGGAATAGCTAACCAAGTTGGGGTATATGATTGTGTTGGGATACCATTGTGCTATAAGAAATAATGAGCAGGATGGTTTCAGAAAAACCTGGGAAGACTTATATGAACTGATTCAAAGTGCAGTGAGCCCAAGCAGGAGAACATTGTACACAGTGATGGCAACATTGTACAATAATCACCTGTAAAAGACTTAGCTATTCTGATCAGAACAGTGGTCCAAGACAGTTCTGAAGGACTCATGATGAAAAATTCTACCCACTGCTAGAGAGAAAACTGATGAACTCTGAGTGCAGATTGAAGTACAGTTTTTCTTTATTCTTTCTCTTTTTATTTTGCAACATAGTTAATATGGAGATATGTTTTGCATGATTTTGCAAGTATGACAGATGCCATATTGCTTGCCTTCTCAATGGGTGTGGGGAGGGCCTGGAGGGAGGGAGAGAATTTGGAACTCAGATTTTATTTTAAAACAAGAACACTGAAGATAAATAAATAATAAAAATGTAAAAAAAAAAGTTGAATGGATTGACTATTGTAAATCACCTTACCTAGTAGAATGTAAGTGTTTTTTGAGTGTTGGGACTGTTTTTTTCTTTGTCCAGGGTCTGGCATAGTAACTTGCATAAAGAATTTATTATGTAGCCAGATGCTTTCATAAGTAGATGATGGGACTGTGCAAGTGGTTCCTGTCCTTCAAACACAGAGCAGAGCAGTATGGACACAGCCACCCTATAACATAAGGCCAGGAGACCCCCGGTTGGACAGGAGCACTTCTGTGGTTTTCTGGTCTTCTGGGTGGGGGGTTTTCCTACTTTTGGTAAAGATCGCACCATCCAGCTGTATCCCCAGGCTGTTCTTGTTCATGGTTTCCCACTGATAGCTTCTACCCAAAGTGATAGAGGCAGGCAAGCCTCTCTCTTTGGGTCAGTACAGAAGACTTTGTGAATGAATGACTTTTTTACACGCATTACACACACACACACACACACACACACACTGTTGTGTCTTGCCCATTGGATCAACAAAATATCATGGTTTTAGAAGGGGAAGGGATCTTAGAGGTCTAGGTACACTTCTAAAAGTTTTATATGAATATTTTTGCTTTAATTGAGTAATAATAGGTCTACTGACCATAATTCTGATCTGTGGTTTTGTTTTGGCTATGAAGGATATTTCTTTTTCTCCTGAAATGTGGATTTTTTTTTTTGCTAAAATTTCAGAGTTCTTTTCCTCTGGGGAACAAACAGGTTTTCAGCCCCCTCTGGACTCTTTCTTGTTTGGCTGGAAACATGTCTCTTCCTGTATGGAAGGTAGCCCACATTGATGATGCAGGACTGACTCACCAGTGTGAGTTACTGGTGAGAACAGATAGGGCAGCCTGATTGCACACTGATACTTACACACCCTCAGTCTCCAAGAAGGAGCCTTCTCTGGGCTTTGTGTTTCCACCTGAAAGTGCAGGGGAATGGGTGGCGTTCTTCTGTCAGTGCTCCTTCCTTTGCCTCTGCTTTCCTCTTCCATGCTCCCTCACCTGGAATGTAAGAGTATGAGACAGAAATGAGTTCAGAGTTGCATTAATAGCAAATTTGTTACTCATCTAGGAGAAATCAGCTCCTTCTAGACTGCTCCCTTCTGCTAATTCTGGGTGTGCTGTTGGCACCTGCCTTATTCCTTTGACTCCTTGTCCCATCACATGTTCTCTAGACAGATCTGTGCCAGTGTAAAGAGCAGTCAGGATCTTCTTTGCCTTCATTTATTTCTAGGGTCGTCTGTTAGAATCATTGAAACCTGTTTTACTAGTCTCTTTAAAACTGTCCTTTCTGCTCATTGGAGGGCCTCATTTCTGAGTGGGCTGGTGAGGAGGGGCTCCCCAGGTAGCTCTGAGAGCCTAATGCTATCTGTGGTGGCCTCCTATCCCAAGGTAGCCTGGTGAAACCCACAGCACCTGATGCTGGTATGCCTGCCATCCCTCCTTTTCAAAAATAGCAGCAGACACTTGGTTAAGCTTCCAGGGAGAGGTTGTTATGAGGAAGCAGAGGGCCTTACCTGATTACGGGAGGGAATCCTGTGCCCATACTACAGGACTGATTTCACATGACTTTGGTGTGTGTTTGTTTGTTTTTTAACGAACAAGGAAGGCAGTTTATTAATGAATCTGATGTGGTTTGTCCTAATGTTTTTTGTTGGCAGCTGCCACCTGTCCGGCAGTTCTGTCCAGGTCTCTCTGTCCCTGAGGTGTCGGCTTCTGCCCCCCTTCTGGTCCTTCTCCACCATTTTGAGGCCTTCCAGGGCTTGCAGGACCCTCCGGGCCATGCTCTCGGAGCCTCTGCTGAAGTGACCGGGCATGACCCCATTGCTCTGGGGCCTGCTGTGGATCTTGGTCATGGAGCCTATGCCGGCACCGCCCTGGAGGTACAGGTGGCTTGCTGTGGAGGCGGCCCAGGTGTAGAACCAGCTTGACCGTGTCCACCCATTCGGGGGCTTTCAGCTTCCCTGACTTTTTCAGGAAGGGGACGAACTCCTGCTGGTTCACATACTTCACGGTGACTCTGGGCTCCTCGCAGCCAGCTAGGGGAAAGGGAGAAAGGACAAGAGGGGAGCAAAACCGCGGGAGAGCCGATAGTCCTGCCCACTCATGTGACTATGTTTCAAACATTTGTTGTAAGGTTGTAGTATAACCTCTTTTTATGCTAGATATTCTTGTGAGTGTTACCCATCCCATAATGATGTGTTTGTTTTGTAGGTATGTGTGTATATACATACATACCTGCATATCCACACAGACTCACTCATTCCTGCCTGTAAAATGAAGGCAGGACTTTTTTGTTTTTTTTCTGGGTGTTCCTGGGGCCTAGTGCTGAACTGGCCCAGAGGAGAGGTTTAACAAATACTTGTTGATTGATAGAATTCAGGTTATATGAACCATTGCAAAATTATGTTATTAGTACAGTGCTGCAAATTAGATTTCCTTTTGGTAGGTCCACATGCTCACTGGGTGGCTTATGAATATGTGCTCAGTACCTGGTAGGAGAAAGAATGCTATGGTGCTGCCTCTCAGTTGGATTCCTCCTCCCACTCTTATGGTGTCCGTGGGGGTTGGGTGGGAAGCTTAGGGTGTCTTTTCTGGCAATGTTTTTGGGATGTTGGAAGTGGAGAGGGATAGGAGAGGTTGATGTGTAATTGTTGTTTGACTGGTAATTGGGACTGTGGAACTGTGACAGCAATATTGTTTGAAGTACTGGGAATGACTTAGCTCTTCTCAGCAATACAATGATCGAGATAATCCCAAAGGACTCATGATGGAGCATACTATCCACCTCCAGAGAAAGAACTGATATTGATTGAGTACAGACTGAAGCAGGCTATTTTTCACTTTCTTTCTTTCATTTTTTTCATTTGAGTTTTCTTGTACAAAATGACTGAGGAAATGTTTTACATTATTGCACATGTATAACCTATATCTGATTGCTTACCCTCTTGAAGGGGGAGGGAGGGAGGGATAGAATTTACAATTCAGGACTTAAATAAAAATGTTTTAAAAAATTAGAGAAAAAAAGAAACGAGGGCTGTGAAGAGAGAGCTCAGCTGCAGCTCAGCTCTCTTCTGGCTTCCAGGCCCCAATCAGAGAGGAGGCACTCAGGCAGCATCAACCCCAGACTCCCAGAGATCAGAGATGAAAGGGGCCCCCCAGGCCTCACTTCCAGCCTGCTCCTTCCCAAGAATCCTCACAGCCTTGGCTGTTACCCTGCAGAATTGCAGTTGATACCAAATCAAGAAAACGTTCTCTTTGGGGAACACTGTGTCTGTAGTTTTGTTATAGGACCCACCCATAATGATACAACTTTTATTTATCTCTATAGGGCTTCATAATTTTAGGGTTATAACCTTTCAAGTGCTAAGGACCCTTGTAATCATCTAGTCACTGCCCTTCTTAAGTGGGATGCCTGAGATCAACCCATAGATCGTGTCAGAGGCAGGATGAGAAAGAACCCAAGCCTTCTGATGTAGATCCTGATATGTATCCTATGGAACTCCCCCTCCCCCCCAGCCCATACAAGATCCAGCCCCTGACCTACCTGATGGTAACATCTGCCCTCACTCATTCTAGAGCATTCTCTCCTTCATTCACTCTCTCATTCATTCATTTATACTAATTTATCCTCACCACACACCTATGAGGAAGCAGGGGCCTGGGACAGCTATCACCCTCATTTTATAGAGAAGAAACTAGAAATGAGGTGATGTCTGTCTGTCACACTCTCTCTCTCTCTCTCTCTCTCTCTCTCTCTCTCTCTCTCTCTCTCTCTCTCTCTCTCTCTCTCTCTCTCTCTCTCTCTCTGTCTTGCCTGTGAGCTCACTAAGGCTGAGTGGATACTGGATCTGCAGGATTTAACTTGAGGCTTATTTAGATAATTCTTGTGATGCTGGTGCTAACAAGAAGGTTGGACAAGTATCATCTTCAAGCCTCCTTCCATTCTAATAAAAGTTTGTATCTGTGAACCTTAAAGTTCCTTTTTGAGCTAACATTCTGTGAGGTCTGATTCCAACATTTCCATTTTACAGATTGTTTATTATCAATGACAATAAAGCTAGCACTTTAAGGTTTGCTAAGCATTTTATTATATTATATAGAATCTCATTTTATACTCACAACAACCCTGGGAGATAGGTGCTATTATTTATTATCTCATTTTATGATTGAGGAAGCAGAGGCATATGGTCAAGTGACTTGCCCAGAGTCACACAGCTAGTGCTGGTCTGAGGGCAGAGCTGTCTTCCTGGCTCCAAGTCCATTGTTCTTATCTGTCCTACCACTTAACTGTGCATTGATTGATGCTAAATCTTTTATTCCAGATTTTTTTTTTAGGCAGTTGGTTAAGTGACTTACCCAGGGTCACACAGCTAGTAAGTGTCAAGTGTTTGATCTGAGGCTGGACTTGAGCTCAGGTCCTTCTGACTCCAGGGCCGGTGCTCTATCCACTGGGACACCTAGCTGCCCCTGATGCTAAATCTTTTAAAAGGCATTCAGAGCACTTAATTATAAAATCAGGAATGCAACATCTCAGTGATCTCCAGGTTCTCAAACAGATTTTTAGCCAACATTTGCCTTCTTCCTGTAAAGAAACTTGGAAAGAATTGGTAATTTCATTATGGCGCCTTTCCGCAGTGGCCGCTCTGGTTTCCAAACAGAAATGCAGACATAAGGTCAACAAAAGATTTTTTTTATTATTAGAAGTACAGTTCCCTTTTTTTTTGTGGAAATCCAGGACTTCCACTATCCTGACTTAACTTCCTCACAATCAAAACATAATTTTTAAGATCTGGAAAGACCTCTCAGGACCCTCTGGAGAGTCGAGGGGTCCTTAACCTTGGGCTCTGTAAACTTTTTAAAAAACCATTCTGACAGTTGTATTTCAAAAAATAAACTAGGTGGCACAGTGGATGCCAGCCTGGAGTCAGGAAGACCTGAGTTCAGATCTGGCCTCCGATACTGACTAGATGTGTAGCTCTGCGCAAGTCACTTCACCCTGTTTGCCTCAGTTTCCTCATCTGTAAAATGAGCTGGAGAATGAAATGGAAAACCACCGCAGTATCTTTGTCAAGAATCCCCCCGAAAGGGGTCACAAAGAGTCAGACACGACTGAAAAATGACAACAAAAAATTTCAAAATAATTGGTTTTCTTCGTGATTCTCTGTGTTTTATTTTTGCATTCAAAAATTGCTGTTAGAAGAGGTTCCTGGGCTTCCCTAGTGGATACGGGGCAGCCTCTGGCACAATAAAGGCTTAGTTCAAATCCCTTATCCCCCCCCAACCCCAGCTTTTGCAACCAAGTGTATATACAGTGCAGGGGGGCAGAGCTGGCCCTAGAGCCTCAGTTTCTCAGCTCGTCCACAGCCCCGGGCGCTCTCCCCAGTGCCAGTCTCTTCTCTGTCGGCCCAGACCTTTTCTCCTTTCCTAAGCCTCCCGGTTCAGGGAGCCCATTCCCCAGGCTAGATCGTGGCGCTGATGGAGGAGAGGCCTTCGCAGGAAAGTGTGAAAACTCGGAGCAGGTGGCCCTCTGGGGCGGGGCCGCCGGCCGGGCGCTCAGATGCACTCTGGGTGCTCCTTTCGGTTACTCTTGTAACGCCGGCAGTGGTCAGGTGGCACCTCGAAATATAAAATGGCAAGGGGGGTGCAAAACAATGACTTCTGAATTATGACGTAAGCATCAGCCCAGTGCCGGACCGCCTCATTACCATAAGAAGGGCTGCCAGAGGGACTTTAATTTTCTCCCCTGAATGTTTACCCCGACCCCGAAGTGCACAATGAGCACCAGGTGCTGAAGGAGAGAGCCGTGTGCCCTCGGGCTACTTAGGATCGCTGCGGAGGTGGGGGGTGACTCCCGCCCCTCCCGTGGGGCTCCTGCCTCTCCTGCAGCCGCTGGCCGTCGCTGCTGCTGCATTTCCCTGATTTGTCTCCCAGCCCTCGGCACTGCGGGCTTCTGGCAGTGGTTTTTACCTTATATGGGCATCAGGGCTCTGAGGCTGTCAGCATCCCGAGTCGTTTCCTCCCATGGCTTTGATTGGCCACTCTTGGCCAGGCCCAGTGGATGGGAGATGTAGGGGTCTACTGGAAAGAGAAAAGGCACCGAGTCTTCTAGTGCCGGCCGCACTGAACTCCTTCCGGCTTTGGATGGAGATGTGCCCGGTCTGGTTTGTGCCTGGAGGCAAAATCCTTTGAAATACAATGGTGACTGAAGCACCGGCCAATGGAGAATTTTGCTTACTCTTGGTTTATTTATTGGGTGAGCAGGTTTCTGAATGTAAAAAAGCTCTTACGTAGAGCCAAGAGCTTAGTGGACATTTTACAAATGCATTTTTGCACCCATAACTTGTGGAGTTGCTGCCACATGAAGCAGTAGGTGGCATTTATTTCCATCTTACTGAGGAAAACTGAGTTCATTCGGTACACAGAAAATGGTGCTGAAAGCCTAGGACCCCTCCTGCTATGTCCTCCCGAGATGTGACTTCTCTTCCTCTTCGGCCCTGTGAGGAAAGACTGGGCTTGTGTTGGGCACGGTGCTCATTGTTCTTAAGGGCAGCTGCTGCCCCTAAGGAGGGCCAGAAAAGGCCCTGACCTGAGCTGCTGAGGTATAGCTGCTTCGGGGCAGGTGACCAGGACCCCACTTTCATTATCTTCTCAATAAAGTGCTTGGACTGGAATAGTCTCTGAAGTTTCTTTTAACTCCAGCACACCTTAGAGCAGGTTGGTACTTGGTCTTTTAGCTTTTGGAGTTTTTTTCTCTTCTTCGGCCTCTAGGAGTGTGGGATTTTGTCCTCAGGCTTAGTGGCTGACAGCCCCCAGAAGGAAGGAGCTCTTCATTCCTGGAGCTCCCAGCAAGAGAAATCCCAAGTGCTGGGGCAGTTGTAGGCCTGCCTCATAGAGCTCATTTTCTTTTCCTGGCTTAATATCGGCTGCTTTGTCTTAATTTCCTGTTTTTGCTCTCAGGTTTGTAGATCTGTGGCCAGAAGTTGGCTTCCAGTGCTTTGAGAGCAGGGAAATTTTATTTTGACTGGGTTTCTACTTTTTTATTCTCTGTTTTTGTTTGGCCTTGATACAATGGCATCATATGGAAATGGGGTGTGTGTGTGTGTGTGTGTGTGTGTGTGTGTGTGTGTAAGTAAAACAATGTGCAGGAAAATAAGACCTTCATTTGTCATAGGCATATTAAAGCAGGAAAGTTAGGAACTATCACTTTGCTGTAGGCAGTGCTATTTATTGTAACATTGAGGTGAAGTTGGGTAGGGAGAGCTCAGATCAATGGCTGTAAGGCTGGTGAACTTTATCATGTTGGTCCTCAGACAGTCCTTAAGAACTTTATGACCTGTCTATGTAATTCTGTTAATCCCGTTTCCCCCAGAAGAACAGCAGTCCCAAAGTGACTTTAATGCCGAAATTCACACCACTCACACACACAGTGTCCAGACCTGCTCTGCTTCACAGGAGAGGACTTTGTGCTTTGACATGCAGAGCCTTCAAGAATTCAGATTCACAGGACTCCAGTTCAACAGAGAGAAGCTGCAGCCGCCTTCAGCTGTTCATCTCCCTCTGCTTTCTTCCCCCTTCTTTATCCCACCCTCCTTCTCTCTGCCTGTCTCTACTCCTCTTTCTCTGTCTCTGTTACTCTTCCCCTTTCCCTCTTCCCCTCTTTCTCTCCCCACCATCTTAAAGATGGTCAGGATCAGGACTTGGGCCAGCCACTTCAAAGGCTCTCAGAGGCATCAAATGAGACATTCTAGGCAAAGAATTTTTGGAAGGCATTACATTGGGGTGCCACCCTGGGCAGCCAGCCTGAATTTGCTCTGCTGATAATTTGGGGGTGCTCAGTGGCTTAGGCTTCTTGGAGCGGGGCCTGAGAAGCCAGCCCAGAGTTTCTTGGAGCCTTGCTGGCGTTGAGCGTGACCTTTGTCAGTATGAATAATTTTGTAAGAAGAAAAAGGATGTTGGAGAAGGAGGCAAATTGACTTCAGTAGACATCCTTTTGACTCCTTTGAACTTGGTACATTGTGAATGGAGCCCTTATTCTGGAGCAGAAATTTTCTCCTTGTTTCCGCAGCACATGTTGGCTTGCTATTCTCTTTGTGAGGACTTGAACAATTCTGTACAATTTATGGCCCCAAACCCGGCGAAGACTTTATTGTTGATACTTAACAAAAGGCCCCAGTTTGGTGTATACTTTAACAAAGTTAAATTGAAATTTGGTTTTCCTCAGTGACTCTGGCATCATCATCTGTTCTAACTGGCAGAATTGGGAAGAAAATGGCTCTGTCTTTCTTTGATGGATCCCGTGTAGGTGACCAGTTAGGAGATTCTCCAAATGGCCCATTTCTGGAGTTGGGCACTACAAGATGACTTGTTCCTTATCCAGAAGCAGTGAAGCCTGAGGGGACTGGAACAGCTTGGCATTTAGAAGTGACTTTGAGAGCGCTGTTCAGGTATCAGTAGCTTGTGACTTGGAGGAATACTGGAAGAAGAGAGTGGAGCTGTAATGGCCTGGCTACAGAAATGGGCTGTGGAAAGAGATTCAAATCTTTTGTCAGAAATAATGGGGCCTTACGTTATTGAACTCTGCAGGAGGCAGTAAGAATAAAGGTTCCCTGGCCAGGAAATACCAGGCTCAAGTGCGTGGAAGTTTTCATGTTGTCACTTACGGGGCAGCCTTATTACTTAAAAACCAGATTTTTATTGATAATCTTTGTTTTTATATTGCCTAGATTTCCCCATAAGTCCTTCAGAATAGAAAAAACCAAAACAAAACAATAAAATCTTCTCTTGCAGGAACTCGTAATTGGATCAGTGTAAATTATTCCTGACCCACAACCTGGCAATGTTTTCAGACCAGCCTGTGGATAGAGGAGAGGTAAATACCACGTGGCTGGTCACTGGGCACCCTGGATTCCCCTTCATACTGATAGCATGATCCCACTATGTTCTGAGAGGGCCATGTTTACAACAGCTTCATGTTTTGTCTTGAAGATTGGCTTGGGAAAGTGATGATTTCTGTGGCTATGTGTGTAAGTTGTTGAAGACATCATCAGTGATTCCAAAAAGCAGATTCTAGCAGACCTTGTAGCAAAAGAGATCCGTGGGGAATGACAGTCGTTACATGTTTGTACACTTTGGATTTTAAAAATGAATAGTCGCTGGTTCAACACAGGGTCAAATGCAGCTGTTCACAGGTTGTGGTGGCTGTGCTGACTTATGGACATGAATGAAAACAGCTGGGATCTTTCCTTAACCTGCCTCGCAGTCGAAACCTGGCTTCCAGAGCCCTCCACAAATGTGGCTCCTGCCTTCCTCAGCTCTGCTTCCTTCACGCACCCCCCTCATGGTGTTGCCAGCCAGCTGAGCATACCTGTACTTGCCAACTCTGCCTCTGCTTGTATTGCCTGCATGGTCCCTCCCTCACCATCAGGTGATCCTGGCTGTTCTTTGCCATCATTTCCACTTTTAAAATCAGGTCTGAGGTTGAAACATTCCCACCATTCCAAGGGGTTGAGAACTTTATTGTCTAGGTAGAAGCAGTTCTCACCTTATTTAAGTGGACCATTCTGCAGACCTCTACATAAAATGATTTTAATGTAATGTACATATTTGCCCATTGACCTGAAGAAGGGAGGGAAGGAGAGAGGCAGGAAGGGGACCTGCACATGGTTCAAGGATACATGGGGGCTGGGGATAGAGAAGCTCTAAGAGCCCAGAGGAGAAGCATGCGAGGACAGGGACAGACCTGGGAGGGACAGAAGATAGAAACAGGAGGGATGGGTAGAGCAGGGCAAAGATCTTCTCTGTTGGCTTGGCTGCTCTATTCTTCTGCTTTCTCATGGAAGGCTTTTTAATGGTTTTGGGGTTTTGGTGAGGGGTTGGGATGCCGCAGAGCACAGAGCTGAAGGACAGGAGTACAGATATACACAGGAAAGTTAACATAGCTGGTTTTTTGGAACAAGGCTTTCTTTCAGAATTCTTTACATAACGTTTAATTTGTGTCATGTAAATGTATGTAAAGTGAGAACTGTCTGTTTTTAGTAGTCCTGGTTGTGAGGAGGCTGGGGCCCCCGCAGGCGTAGAATGGCAGAAATGACCACCCAACCAGCAGGAGGCTGCGGCTTGGGGTGCAGACGCTCGTCCAGGAGCCAGCAGCCTTCTCCTTGGCATCTGTGCCAAGCTGTAGATGTTACTACATCTGGGGAGCTTTCTTCCCCTCCCCTCCAATTCCAATGTAAAGCCCAGCTCCTCTTAACTGCCTTCCTCCTCTTTCTTGCTACACTTGGTGTCTTGTTTGTTTCCATATGTCTTATTTCTCTTTGAGGGCTGTGTCTGTGCCTCCATATTTGTAACTCCTGCCACTTTGCGTGTCGCTGGACTTGTTAAAGTAACCATCTCCAAGAAAGTTGCTGAATGAGGCTTGGGAGTTTTCTTTTTGGTTTCTGGGTTTTCGAGAACTTTGAACACCAAGGACCTGGCTGCAAATCCGTGGAAAGGTTTCTGTCCCCTTGTGGTTTCATCTGCTCTGTCAGCAGGGATGGTCCCTTCCCAGGACTCAGCATGGTGCTTCGCACACAGCATGTGCTTAATAAATACCTTTTTGTTCACTCGCATCTTCCTGTCTTTTTAGCTACTTGTATTCAAGAGCTGTGTGGTCACTGGAAGGGACCTCAGATTGGGGCTCCCCGCCTGCGCGCGCACGCGCACACACACACACACACACTCTCTCTCTCTCTCTCTCTCTCTCTCTCTCTCTCTCTTTTTCTCTCTCTCTCTTTTCTCTCTCTGTCTCTGTCTCTCTGTCTCTGTCTCTGTCTCTTCTCTCTTTCTCTCTCTCTCTCTCTCTCTCTCTCTCTCTCTCTGTCTCTCTCTCTCTCTCTCTGTCTCTGTCTCTCTCTCTCCTCTCTCTCTCTCTCTGTCTCTCTCTCACTCTCTCAGGAAGGCAGTTGCCCACGGTCCCACAGGTGCAGCTAGTAACAGAGCCCAGGCTGGGCCTCTCTTTCCTGGCTGAGCAGCTGCACTGTTTGCGCCAGAGATGCTGCATGATCCGATCCCCCCTGAGATCAGGTTGCGGCACACCAGCCAGGCCACTGGATCTCTCTGATACATTTTACAAGCCAGGGTTGCTGACCTTATTTCCATTCAGTCTTGAACTTCTCGTAGGCCATTCCTTGACTCAGGGCCATATGTGCGTACTTCCCTTTCTTTTTCAGTGGAGTGTCTATGCAGTAAAAGCTTGAAATTAAAAACGAGACTACCTTAAAGAAGCCGCTTTTTTCAATGAGTGTGATTTTTAGCTTAAGAAGTGAAGTTGAAGCTGGACAGTGGCTTGCTGCCTCCCCTGCGTTTCATCTGTCAGCCATGCTGCTGTAGAGGATGTTTTGCGCCTTGGGCAGCAGCTCTGGCTTAGAGAGCCTTGGAGGGCCTTGGACAGATTGTGTAAGGCGATTCCTGTGTGGAGTCAGGCTTTGAATGGTCTTCTCTTCTGTGCTTTGTGTGGAAAATCAGCTCAGGCTCCCATTGCAGTCATTTCAGCTGGTTGTCTTCTAAAAACCACGCTGGTCTTGTAGGGTGCTTAGTAGCCCTTTCCTTTTTAGGTCAGCTGTAAATACAGGGCTGAGAGAGGCTGACGTCATTTGTCTCCCTGGAGTCTTTACGTAAACCTGCATGTTGAAAGCACTTTGATCAGTGCAAATACATTTCTGAGAATCATCTGGATGCTTTATCTCAGCCTCTTTGTTACCAGACTTGCTTACTGTCCATATTCATCAGGGACGGAGCCCCGCGTCTGAGTCCCAAGGCTGCAGGTCCGTTTCTGGCTCTGCCGCTTAGTAGCTGGGTGGCCTTGGATGAGTCACTGAAGCTCTGGGAGCCTCTGGCTTCTTTGTCTGCCTACCTTATAAAGTCCGTTTGATAGAATTGTGGGAGAGCTGGAGTGAGTAAGACACTTGGTAGAAGTGAGCCACCACAATCATTGTTGTTGATATTTAACATGGGAAAGTCATCGTCTGTAGGCTGCTAGGTGGCACCGGACCCAGAGTCAGGAAGAGCTGAGTTAAAGTCCTGCCTCAGACACCTTACTAGCTATGTGATACTGAGCCAGGCATTTAACTTCTCTCAGCCTCGGTTTCCACGTTTGTAAAATGGGAATGATAAAATTGTACCTACCAAGTGGTTCTGGTGGTCAAATGAGATAACACGAAAAGCACTTTGCAAAAAGAAAGTGCTATAAATCATAGCTGGCGATATTGTCATGATGGTGGTGGTGATGATGATGAAGATGATGCAGCAATTTAAGGAATGCTTTCTCAATAAAATAAAATAGATTGGTTTGGAAGGAAAATGAAATTACTGTGTACATAAATGACCCTAAAAAGAGTTACTTTTTACTGGGAAAAAATTCTAAGACTCATTGTCAAGCACTCCAGAAATATTCCTTATAAGCTAAATCTTATTTTCCACTTGCTGTGTTTAGCCATGTGGAGGTTTCAAGTAAGTGATATATAGTTCTCCCAACATGTGCCAATGGCTGTTTCAGAGGGTAGCCCTTTGGAATCTTGAGAATTAGCCATGGATGCCTTGGTAGTTACTGGGGGATAAATGAGGATTTGTCATGGTCACCATGTGAGATGTGTGTTTCCTTAGAGCCAGCTATGTGTCTGTATCCTAGAAATGGTAGTATACCTAGGTTATGCCCCTATAGAGGGGTTTCCTGTATTTTGAGGAAGTCTTAAGCAGCTCATTTGCCCAGTTCTGTCTTTTTAATGCCCATTTTTTACTTAATGAAATGAAACTTGGTATGGTAGAGAGGGCTGAGTTGGGCAATAGAACATTTTGCATTGAATTAGCACCTTCAGTTCCTGACTTGAACCGTGTGATTTATTAGACAGAGGTAGCATTGTAAAGGGTGTAAAGGAAAGAGTGCTCAGTTTCAACATCTGTAAAATGGGAGTCACCAGACTTAGTGCTGAGGGGAATCTTACTCTCTCTCCTTTATTTTATAGATTAGGAAACTTGAGCCCTAAAAAGAGGAAATTTGGAAAAAGTTACCATAGGTAGAAAGTAGCAGAATGAGGGTCTGAGACGCAGGTTATAGGATTCTCAATCTAGAGCTGGCTCCAGGAGGGCACTCTCACTCTCCTTCCAAGTCTCAAGCTTGCCCTTACTGTTGCGTGACGTCATCTGCCTCAGAGAGGTGATTCAAGTATTACAGATATGTAAGTGGGTGTCATTGTTATTATTGGCTCTGTTGCCATTTTGTGCCTCAGTTTTCTTATTTGCAGAATGGGTGCTCCATTAAGAATGCCACAGGTAAAGTTGCTTCTGTAAAACCATAAAGTGCCATAGAAATATGAGGGATAGGTGCTATTTTTTGTGGGGACCCCTCCTTCCTCGGGGAGATTTGGGAGGGATGATCAGATCAATTATTCTATCAAAGACTCTAGGATTATTCAGTTTGCATTTCAAACCCTTATTATGTCTATTCTTTTCCTCCACTTGCTTTTGAAATCTCTCCATCAGCAAATAGTGGAAACAGTTTTTCCTGTGCAATATAATACTCCTTTTCCCATTTTATTTGTTTTCAGAATTTATGAGGACAGCACAGCGAGAGGAATACTCTGTTTTCTAGCCATGGACTTTGTGTGTGTCACATGGCTAGCTCGCAGTCCTTTCTTAACTCCCCATGTCCTGGGCCTTTTCTCCACCCCTCGGGGGCAGCATACAGGCGCTTCCTCTTACAGCCTGTTTTAGATGGTCACTTCCAGTTTAGACCTCGGCATTTGTCCCAGTGCTTTGGCAGTTAATGGGAGGAGGGGAATAGGTGTGAGTTAACCAAGGAAAGATATTCAGGCCTCTGGGAAAACTTGGGGCCTTGGGACTTTCTATGGTCCCTTTCCCCAAACAGTAATAACTCTTGTTCATAGTCTTTTATGTTTGTAAAACACTGTCCATGTATTTTAGCAGAGGAAGGAGCCCGCTACTGGGACTGAACACAGTTATTCCCTGCCACTGTGTGATCATGGGCAAATGACTTTCATCTATAAGGCTTAGAGCTGGATTGGGACGAGCTCTCATGACCTGTATCTACTGCATCTGAGTCTTGGCTGCCTTTTCCTCCTGGACTCCTCAGGCTTTTCCTGGCACTGTTCTCTCCTGGTTCTCTTCTCTGTCTGACTGCTCCTGGATCTCCGTGGCTGGTCCTTCAGCCCTGTTGGAGGGTTTCTCCTCCATTCTCTTCACTGTCTCTCAGGTCAAGTCTTTCCTAACCCCAGAATCACCAACTACTGAGTGTTCAAACTGGATTACTTGGAGACATCTCAGACCTGGATTATGTCAAAATAGAACTCATTTTCCTCCAAGTCTGTTTCTCTACTAAAGTCACATTACTAAATAGACATTGGTCTGTTGAGGGCACCACCATTATTTCAGTCTCCTAGGTGTGCAACCTCAGCACTCTCCTCAGCCCCTCCCCTAAGTCCATCCGCTCAGTTACCAGATCTCTGCCATTTTCACTCCCACAGCCTCTCTAACTGACCCCTTCCCTCACCTCATACAACTACCCCCTTAACTTAGTTCAGATGCTCATCCCCTTTTGCCGAGACTCATTGCAGTGGACTCTCGGTTGGTATATGCCTTAAGTCTCTTTCCACTCCAGGCTATCCATAGTGATTTTTCTTAAGCATGGAACTGACGGTAACACTCTCAGTGCACTCCAGTGGCTTTCTGTAACCTGTAGGATGAAATAAAAACTTGGCCCTTGAAAGCCCTTTGCAGCCTGGACCCTCCTTCCCACACTCCATCTTCTGTCTGTGCTTTTGCCGTGGCTGCCCTCTATACCAGGATTCCCAGGCTTCCTTTACAGTGCAAATCCAACCTCATCCTTTATACAGAATACTCTACCCAGCTGCTTCTGCCTTCCCTCACTAATGACCTGCTGGTTCTCCTGTATTTATTTTGGATATTCTTATACACCTTGTCTCCCCCTAGAGAATATAAGTTCCTCAGGGGCAATGATTATTTCTTTGTTTGTATTTGTACACCAAAGCTTGGCACAGAAGAAGCTCTTACCGTATGTTTGCTGATTGATTGACCTTGTCGACCCCTTTCCATCCCCTTGATTTTTCGATTCTAATCTTGGAACCTTGTCAGGTAGTTTGTATAGGTATTGTCCCCATTTACAGATGAGAAATAAAAGTCCTTAGCTACAGTTAGAGACAGAACTAGCACCTGTGTCTCCTGACTCAGAGGCCAATGCTTGTCCTGTGGTGTGACTGTTTGAAACAAACGATTTGGGAGAGAAGTGACTGATTTTGAAACAGAATTGTCATCCAGCTACGTGTGGTGGCAGCTCTCAGGGTGGGGAGGCTTAGAGTCTGTGACATTTGGCCTTGATTGAGAGATTTCCAGGGAGCGGGGGCCACCAGGTTGTCAGAAGGCAAACTTATTCTCTTGTGTTGTAGTGGGAAGTGGCAAGGGCCAGAGCAGCGGATCAGGGCTCCTGCACGTCCAGCCAGTGCAGAGAGGGAGATACAGAATTTTTCCCCCTATTAAAATCATAGAAGTGGCATTTGTGTTTGTTTCTAAATGAGAACACCTGGATTCTTTAAAAAGCCATTCATTCATGCTACATTTATTTTAAGAAAACGATTTGGTGAAATGTTCTTGTTTTTGCGATGCCCCAGAGCTGTTTTTTACCTAGTGATAGGTTCCCTTGTGATTCTAGTGACTTCATCCTTGTACCGGTCACTTGGCCTTTACTTGTGTCCAGAGGTCACAGTTGTGGGTATGGTCATCCAGAACAAACCACCTCTGGGCTATGAGCTAGCAAGCAGCCTCTGACTTCACTTGCCAGGGAGTTGGTAGTGCTGCTTCTGCTGCTTTGAAAAAGGCTTGGAACTGGATGGACTTGAGATTCGAGCACCGTTTCAGCAGAGAGAGTCATCATTTTCCTCTGTTGCGCCTGAAAGCCCAAGCTTGACTGTTTTCTGTCTAAATAGAGGTGTCCAAATAAAATTGATCATTTGCGAAAGAAAGAAAGAAAGAAAGAAAGAAAGAAAGAAAGAAAGAAAAAGAAAGAAAGAAAGAAAGAAAGAAAGAAAAAGAAAGAAAGAAAGAAAGAAAGAAAAGAGGAAGCCCCACATCATTTGGTAGTTTATCTATTTTTCTTTTCTATTCATTATTCAAAGGCCCCAAAGTCTTGGCTGTACACTGAGTACAGTGTTACATACTGGAAAATAGAGAAAGGATGCAAGTGGGGCTTGCCCTTGTGGAGATTTCCTGGTTGGAAGAGAAACTGCTAAAGAATAGTGCCCAGACATGGCCAGTCAGGCTCAGATGATTGAAGGGGGGAGAAGGAAAGGATCGCTGTGGAGTAAGGTGGGCTGTGGACAGCTGCATGGAGGCTCCTTGAGAGATCTGTGGTTCAGTGATGGAGCAGCTTCTGCTGCTAGTCTGGGGGTGGCCCCAGTTGGCCCAGGCAGGGCTCCGTCTTCTCTTGTTCCTAAGGTGCTGGAGGGTCCATTGTTTTCTTAAGGAAATATGATATGAGGCCCAATCCCTTCCATTGGAAAGCGAGTGTACAGTTGAAGTCGCTAAGTGTCTCTCAAGAGAATGCTGCTGCTTGAATACGTTTTGAAAGGTGAGGATTACCAGTATTGATTTTGCACCACTAAGGACAGAAAGAGTGCCTGCCCTTACCTTGTGCTTTCAGGTTTGTCTTAAACAGGATTGAGGATTGCAAGGGATGGAGAGATCGGCCAGTCCAGGGCAGTCACATGATGGTTTAGGAAGTTTAATACCTTGCTCAGGAGCTCAACAGAACTGAAATTTGTTGGAATCCAGGGCTTTCCCACACACTGGCCCTTCTGGTAGTTGGAGGAATAAGGGAAGTGGTCTGAAGCTAACTGAATTTCACATTTAATTGTGAAATGTTCTGTTTGAGAGACAGCCACTTGTCATGGAAAGATCACACTGGTTTGTGGAAGTCAGGAGGCCCCACCCCTCATTTTGTTCCTCTGTGAACTGAGGGCTTGTGGGAGATGACTCCTCTTCCTGCTCCAGTATTCTGTAGATATGTGTTCTAGGAACATGCATGTCATGCTTCTGCTTTGGAAACTTTCCAAGCACCCATTTTAAGTTGATTCTATATATTATGTTGCTTTTGTAACTTTAAAGATGCATTGATTAGATTAGAGAGGGGGAGGGGTAAATAGAAGTTTTAACTGTAATTAAAGTTTTAGAAATTTTATCAGTCATAATCTTCAACAGTTCCACTTGGTTCAAAAGCACTTGTAATGTTAGAAGAAGCCGTTGTGACTAAGGGCCCCTTCTTTTTTTCTCTTCTGGATTTAAAAACTCATTGTCCTGTTTCATGGTTCATTAACTAGACTTGACAATAAATATGCAAGTTCAGGATACATTTCCCTAACAGGAAGTAGATAGGCTAGGTGGGCCTGGTCTTTGCCCTTTTGAGTTAGACTGTCCCCTTTTCTCACACACCCTTTTCAAACTTACATTCCTTCACCTCCCAGTTATTCCACCTACCCCATGTGTCTGGCTAGGAAGGGAGAGCTTTAAGATCAGCCTTTAAGGTAGTTAGAATAAATTGTGCTTGAACATCTCCATTCCTCTTGGCCTAAGCGTGGTTGGTTATAGACTTCTTTTAAGATGCAAATAATTGCAGGGGGTATTATGTCATTGACGGACATACCTTCATGTGAATTCATTGGCTACATTTTTCTGTAATGCTGAAGGTAGAATTTGGGGGAGGGTGTGACTGTAGGGAGGAGGAGGGAGAAAGAATGGGAGGCTTAGAAGCCTGTGACTGGTCAACAGGCCTAGGCCCAGTCTCTTGTGGTCAGAAGAGGCTGGGCTTGGACAGGTTAGTTTTTCAAGAGTTGAGGCAAGGCTATCCCTTTCCTTCTTATTCCTCCGGGGCAGTGTTGGGAGGAAAGAAGAGAATGATTTGCTTGGTTTTTACTGTAGATGTCTGGGGTGAAAGGCTTGATAGCACTCTTCATCCCTATTGATTTACACTAGATTACAGCTTCTGTGTCCCTCGCCCCCACTCCTCTCCCTCTTTAATTCCTGATATTGATTCTTATAGTTTGATTTTTCTCCTAAGGGCCTGTCATTAATCTTCATAAATAAGTATAAGTAGCAGTGCTTTTGGGAAGCTAATGATTTATTTTGCTTCCAGATTCTTTTGTAATTAAGACACTGGGAGTATCCTTTCTCTACTTAATTTTATATTGGATCTTGAAAATTGCCAGTATTATTAACTATGATGCTATTTACAGAGTAAAAAAAAAAGAAAATACAAGTTATTATAGAGTTTTGATAAATTGCCGAGAAGGAAAGCCTCATTTTGACACATTACCATGTAGTTGGAAAATGGAGTATCATCTTTGCCAAAGATAATCTGATAGAGGTTAAGTGACTTGCCCAGGGTCACACAGCTAGTAAGTGTCAAGTGTTTGGTCTGAGGCCAGACTTGAACTCAGGTCTTCCTGACTTCAGGACCTGTGCTCTATCTATGGTGCCACCCTAGCTGCCCCTAGAAGTTGGTCATTTAAAATATGTTTCTCGCTGCCTTTAGAAATGAGTATTGTTATCTCCTCCATAATGATCTTTCAGGGACCTTGGTATATAGGGTTCACCAGGAAGAACCTTAACTGATCTTATCTATTTTAAAATGGATAGAATTAGCTGTTTTAGTCATAAGATTGCTTCTCTTAGATGACAGTGGTCTTAATATACATCAAACTTAAAGCAGGGATGTTGACTTCAGAGCACAAGTTGCCTTTGAGGTGCACGCAGATGGTGATGCTCCTCTGTTGGGAACACAAGCTCATTTCGGTCTGGATGAGATTTGACAGCAGGGAATGGAGGACATCTGAAGTACAGCACTTGGTCCGTCTAATTGGCATTTCTGCTGGTTGAATTAGAAGAACAGAACTAGACACTTTTCTTGTAGTACTTTTCACTCCTAATTGAAGCTGGGTTTTGTCTGTTTTTAGCTTGTTTTGTTTTTAAATAGCTTCAGCTGTACTTGTCCAGGCAAAAAGGGACATCAGTTTCCAGAATTTTTCAATATAAAATATAATCTGTTGCAGATGATGCTTTACCATTAGGTGATTTCAGAACTTGTTAGATGTTGAACTCAGAAAAGTAATTGTTGGGGGCAGCTAGGTGGCGCAGTGGATAGAGCACCGGCCCTAGATTCAGGAGGACCTGAGTTCAAATGTGGCCTCAGACACATAACACTTAACCAGCTGTGTGACCCTGGGGAAGTCACTTAACCCCATTACCTAGCCAAACATCCCCCCCCCAAAAAAAGTAATTGTTAATGATTTAGTGTCATTGTGACAGGAAGTCTCCAGTGGAATACCCCAGGGATCTGTGCTTGACTTTGTGCTTTTTTTAATGTTTTATCAATAATTTAGGTGAAGGCGTAGAATGGTCTGCTCATCTGATTTTCCAGTCTGTGGGTTGAGTGGCGAGGTTGGGGCAGGGGAGTACATTGACAAGTCATGGGACAGCAGCTGGCTCTGCCTCCCAAAGGACTTAGGAGCTTTGACAGCAGTTCTTGACCTTTTTGTTGTTAGAACCTCTTTACTGTCTAAAAATGATTGAGGACACTAAAGTCCTCAACAGCCTCTGGTAAGTTGTAAGATAGAACTCTTCTATGGGTGACAATCCATTGAGGTTTCATTGTTGTTGTTGGTCATTTTCAATAAAGGACATACTTGGAATTTATAGTTTAGATTTCTTTGAGCTGTTGCCATTGTTAGCCATTATGCGAGACAGTTTGATTTAATGGCAGTTGTGGTCCAGTGTGGACTCTGAGGCCTTTGGCTTGAGCCCCCTGTTTGACCCTGGAAAGGTTGGTCATCCATCATTATAAAATGGGGCTTCCCTCTCCCTTTTTTGGAGCTACTGTCCCTGGAGTAAAAACTTTGGGGACACCACTTAGTGTCTGTTGCAGCATCTGCTTTTTGTTATGTCTTCATTGGAGATCTTATGAACTGAGGACTTTGTAAGAATCATAGTGGTTTCTAGTACTGGAAGTTGGAAGTACTCACCTGTTGACATTTGCCGTATCTAAATACTGTATATCTCAAGTGTCAAGTATCTTCTCTCCTCTCCCCCTGCCCGGTTTATCCCCTTTAATTATAGAGTGTTACAGTTTGGGAAGGGGGAGGGGTAGATGTGTATAAAGGAAATCCAAAATAAATAAAAGGTGTCTATAATTCGTATTTCTCTCTTTTGCCGTAGACTGGTAGAATTGACAAATCCTACCCAACAGTATGTGGCCACACAGGACCCGTGCTCGACATTGACTGGTGTCCACACAACGACCAGGTCATTGCCAGTGGTTCAGAGGATTGCACAGTGATGGTGAGTGTGAAAGCCAGGTCCAGGATGTGTTACTGCTTTTGGCCATCAGTAGCTGCCTGACTTGCACTGCATATTTCCTTTGAGTTGAAACAATGACCATATTTTACTTCATTATAACTTTGAGTAATGAGAATCCAGATATGTATGGGCACACCACTGTATGGTGTGCTCATTGTCACAGATCTTCCATGGCTACAAGAAAAAACTGGCCTCGGGCGTCTTTGGTTCAGATAGCCCCAAGAAATAAAAAGAATAGGTATGGAGATGTTATCTCAAAGTTTCATTTACAGTAAGGGGTAATTCAAGATTGTTGTGCAGGGAAAAGAAAAGGACTGTATTTCCTTTAGCAAATCAGACAAAAGGACCTACTGTGTACAAGACACTGTCCTAAGCACAGGGGGTACAAAACAGAATCTGCCCGTGAGGAACTTAGATTCTCTTGCTAGCAAAAGTTTGTGTGTGTTCTTATGCACTGTCTTGTGGGTGTTGTCTGTTATACTTGAGGGGCTTTGAGGGCTTTGCATGAATTTTTTAAAGATCTACTTGACTTTTTTCTTTCTAAAACCCTGGTGACTTGAGAAAGGGTAGAGGTTAGACTAGAGACAATTAGTCCCCAAGCTGGGCCAAGCTGAAATTCAGACCAAACTGACCAATGTGGGTGAAGCTGATTTCCTAGCCCCACCCCCCTCCTCAAAATGGGTCGTGGATGTGGGAACGTGCATAGAAGAGGAAAGGCTAGTGCTGTGCTGTGGTGTGGTGTGGTGGTGGTAAGAAGGAGAGAAGGCCTGAATTAGAATGTCATGGCAGATGATGCCCACTTGCTGTGGGACCCAGGGACCATTTTCTCAGGACTGGATGACATTCAGTCATCATTTCCCAAAATATAGTGTATTTCACACAGTATGACAAGGGTTCTGCAAGAATATGTTGATGCTATTGATATTTTTCCTTCTGAAATCATAGCTCATGGACTTAGATCTGGAAAGGGCCTTTAGAAACCATCCATTTCCACCACGTGGTTGTGCAGAGGAGGGAACCTGGGACCAAAGATGTGGAGGGTCTGAACGGAGGCCTTCTCACTTCACAACTGTGGTGTTTAATGTGAAAATACTTACTTGGTAAAGCAGACTTGCATTGTGAAATTTTAAAAAAAGATCTCTGGTTCCAAATTTCCCCAATTCCCATAGAAGCGTAGACTTTTAAGAGCTGGAAGGGGTCTAAGAGATGACCTAGTCCAGCTCGCTTATTTTACAGGTGAGAGACTGAAGCTCAGAGAGGTGCCCATGACCAGGTCCTCTTATTCCTGGGCTTCTGGTATTTGTCACTGTGTGCCTCATCGTTTCTCATTCTGTGCAGAAGCTAAATAAAAATTTCCCATCTTTCCCTTACTTTTTTCCTATACCTAAAGGTATCTTATACCCCCAGGCTTCCTGGAGGTGTGTGTACATACAGGTTCTAGCGATATATTTCAAGCCACCCAGGGCTCTCTGCTATACTAGGTTGCCAGGTCTGTGATTCCAAGACTCTTTAATTGGTTGTCTGTCATCCCTTTTCCATTTTGCAAGCTACTTATTGGTTTGCTTTAATTTCAAAAAATGCTTGTTGGAATCATTTGAAGGAGGCAGTAACAGATAAAGAACCCAGAAAGCTGTCATAGGAAGAACTGGGAGTAAGGGCATGTGTGTGTCATAAGGACTTGGAGTGAGGAAGCCCTCCTCACGTTCTCCTCTTGCCTCTGACATTGCAGCCAGTGGGCTGTGGCCTCAGGCATTCTCCACATCTATCCAGTGGAGATCTCAGTCTTCAGAGCATCCGCTAGAGTGCTCCATGGTGTTGTTGACAGGTCCATGCATGACCCGCACCTAAAATGCAGTGGAGGGGTCCCCTTCCCCTCTGCTTGGTATGTACAGACCCACGCTTACTCGTCATTCAGTGGGCCTCATTGGTTGAAATCTAGTTGGACACAGAGGAGTTCCTTTCCATCTTTCTACATGGAGCATTTCCAGGATGACTCCACCTACTGCGCCTGCAGTGAGGGCATGCTAGCCAAGGCTGCTGTTCACCGGAAGACTGCTTCTGTTTTACACGAGTCCTTTAAGGCAGGGTTCTGCTGGCTGCAGAAGAGGTTTGTAAAGAGAGAGGAGGTCAGGTAGACCTAGTCAGTGCCTGAACCGGGCCAAGCTGGAAGAGAAATCCCACCCTGCGGATGTTGGTGAGGGCCTCCACCCCCCGATGGAGATTGTACGGCTCAGAGTTTAGCTGTTCATTTGATTTTTGGTTAACTTTTTTTTTTTTTGTGGTCCTCACACTAAATTCACTAACTTAATTGCTTACAAGTCATATGCTATCACTGTTGTAGCCATGAAAAAGAAATCTTGTTGCTTAATATTGGAAATGAATACTTTTTAAAATAAAGCACTTAAATGTTTCTTCACTGCCCCTCAGAAATCTAGAATTCTGCAAGAGAGGAGGCTCTGGATTTGCTGTTTGGGTTTCTTTAAGCTTCCTAAAAAATGTGCTTTTTAAAAAGCTTTGTTTTAATTAAATGTAAAAATAAGTGATCACTTTGTAGTAGCATCTCTCAGTCAAAAAGGCATTTGCTAAACACCTGCTATGGGCCAAGCAGGCAGCTAGGTAGCACAGTGGATAGAATGCTGGACCTGGAGTCAGGAAGACCTGCCAGCCTCAGACACTGGCTGGCTGTGTGACCCTGGGCAAGTCTCTTCACCCTGCTGCCCTCAGTTTCCTCATCTGTAAAATGAGCTAGAGAAGGAAATGGCAGACCACTCCAGTATCTCTGCCAAGAAAACCCCAAATGGGGTCATGACAGGTAGGACATGACTGAAAAATGACTGTGCCAGGCCCTGAGCTAAGTTCTAGGGATATGAAGAAAGCAAAAGACAATCTGGTCTTTACAGCAGGCAGGTTGTGGTCTGAAAAGGAGGCTTGTGAGCGCTGTCTAACTAATGTCTGTTGACTTGAAGCAGCAGCAGCAGTGTATGCTGTTGGCGAATTCTAGCAGCCAGAAAGGACTATGACCGCCCTGGCAATGGTGTTCATAACGCGCCTGCCCCCCCCCCCACTAAAGCCCTGCCCTGCCACCTCATGAGACACAGAGCCGACCCAGGACTATCCCCTGGAATACGAGCTCAGGTCATTCTCGTCTAGTCCCCATGGCACCCCCCACCTGGCCTGGGGATGGCCTGCATTCTTCTGTTAGGTCTTGGAAAGTTTGGAGAGGCGCATTCCGTTATACACTCAAATATTTGTTAATAAGTCACGTGAATGTAGGACCTTACTGTTGATAAAAGGCTTTCCTTACATTTTTAGACAGTTTTAAAGTTTACTTGGCTCTTTCTTCACAATACAAGCCTGTGAAGTAGGCAGGGCAAGGAGATCCTTGGTAAGCATGAGAGCAGTTTCAGTAGATGGACAGGAAGCCAGACTTCAGAGAGTTCAGAAGAGTGAGAGGGATGACTATCATAGACAGCCTTCTCAAGAAATTCAGCCATGAAAGGGAGAAGAGATAGAGGATGGAGGAGCTGCATCAGTGGATCAGAGGAAGGTTGTTTAGGAATCTGGCAGACAGGGGTGGTGTTTGTAGTCGGGAGGAGACTGAACAGTGATGAGAGGGCATGTCAGTGATAGAATCGGGATAGTCTGCTAGAAAAGATGAGTGGAATTGGATCTCAGCGATTGGCCTGTTTTCTTCTGTGAACTGTGAGGCACTGCTTCTTGAGAGGAACTGGGGGATCATGGGACTTTTGAGGAAGGATGAAAGCATCTGGAGAAGCTGAGGTGATTGGGAGAGTGAGTGGATTAGAGAGGTGGGTGGAAAAGGGATTGCCAGGTAGCAGCGAGAGCCTACTTGTGAGTCTGTGACATAAATTTGCAGCATAGCCAATTATCAGTTTCCTCATTTTTCTTTAGCTCCATTCAGCAGCCCACAAAAGGAGCAAAATCAGCAGATGGTGGGAATCATCCAAGGTTGAGAAGTGGCCAATTATTATTTGATTTCTGTACTTTTCCCACAGCTGTCCTCTCAATTAGTCTCTTCCTCCCAACCAAAGATACTTAGTACAATGGAAAGAAAGGATTCTGGAGTTCAGGAGACCTGGTTGTTAATCCTGTCTCATCCTCTGTCTTTTTGACCTTGAGCACATCACTGCCTCTTACTCTCTGGGCCTCAACTTACTCATCTGTAAAATGAGGGTTAGAGTAGCTGATGACTTTCAGCTTACCTTTGACTTCCCAAATTCAGAGATTTGGACCCTCCCTTTTAAGGAAGAAATCTTTTGGGTAATTTAGGAATGCACTGACTTCTCTTTACACTGCAAAGGAAGGTTATAAGGGTGGCAGTTTCAGTAGGGGAGTGGACTGATCTGTAGCTGCTACAAGATGGCACACGTGTGGTTGTTCATCACTCCTGCAGTGGAGCCCCATCTTTCTAGATTTCTCCTTGGCTTCTCTTTCTCTATGTTTTGGCTGGCAGGCTTAGTGTGAAATCCAGTGGCACGTTCACAATAGATAACTTTTTGGGACAGGTTTAGTCTGTATACAAAGAGGAAATCAGACTGTGTGTGTGTGTGTGTGTGTGTGTGTGTGTGTGTGTGTGTGTGTGCGCGCGCGCACGCGCACACTAGAGAGAGAGGAGAGAGAAGAGGCAGGGTGGATCTGAACGGTTTTGGAAAACGTAGCCTTTGAGCCAGTCATGCTTAGACATTTCTTGAGGGTCAGCCTGGAGGAGCCCTTCATGTTTTCTTGTCGCTGCTGTTGCTGTGAGTAGTTTTCTCCTCATTGATTCCTCTGATCCTGATGGATAAAGATGATGATAGTGACCTGCCCCCCATGTCTCTAGAACAGCTTCTTAGAGTTATCCTTTTCCCCAAAATGCAAGTTGATTTTTAAAAAAGGGATTTATTCTCTGATTTCTTTCTTCCGGCTCCCTGTTCTGCCACGTGTTTTTTAAGGTGGATGGGGTGTGCGTGCAGGTCAGTGACAGAGCCATGACTTTGACCTCATTTGCACTCTCCTCGAGTTACCAGGGCTAATTAACTTGGGCATCGCTAAACTAGAACACACAGAGGCTTTTGGACTTAGCTGGAATGAGATGTATTCCATAGGAAAGACTCAAAATACTGTGTTTGAAGTAGGAGCCACGCGAGGAAGGAAATCCTGAACGTGCTTGGCGCCCACCCCGAAGGTGGAAGAGCGAAAAATTCAGGCCTGCTGTGGCGTTCTCTCGCCTGTGTAATGCTTGTGGTTTGATTTGTGTGTGCCCAGGCCCCCTAGGAGACAGGCTGAAAGAATATCCAATTCCTGTCTTTAGGAGTTACAATCCAATGTGTATGAGACGACAATAATGAATGACAGATCTCAGAACTTAAATTTCATATACGATATGGACTGGGCTTGTGATCTCATCGGTGCATCGTCAGTGAGCATTTATTAAGTGCCTACCGTGTACCAGGTACAGGGGGTGCTGGTTCAGAAAACTACACACCTGGGGCCACAGTGGGCCCTGCTTGTTTTTCGTATGGCCCACAGTCTGATGGGTGTTTACGTTTTTAGATACAATGAAGCTTTTATTTAAAAAATATAAAAACCACGGCTTGCCGGTGCCTGGTGTTTCCCACTTTCTCTGCAGCCGATAGTCTTAGTGAGCGGCCTTGGAACTTGGAGAGGCTGCCTGGGCTCCAGGGCCACTGTGTCTTCAATGTGGTGCTTGAAGAAGCCAGTCCTTGCAGGTTCTGTTTTAGGCTGCCTCTCTGAGGCCTCGAAGTGCTGCTTGTGACAGTGGGGAGAGCACCGGCCTCACCAGCAGGAAGACAGGTTTACCCTCCTTCCTTCTGCCTCAGTTTCCTTATCTGCTGTAGTACCTGCCTTTGAGGCAGGTAGGGAAGTGTCAGTTGCTAACGATTACTATTGAAGTCCTTCCCACGGGCTCAGCCGGATCCTACCAGTCAAAAAAGGTTTCAGGTGTGTCACTTGGCCAGAGTCACCCACCAGGGCCTGGATGTCAAGGAGTTAGGATCTGTTGGTGGGAGGGGACTCCCACCCAAAGCATGCTTCACAGATCTTTGAGCACTTGTAGTGCTAACTTAGATCTCTGTGACTTTTTAGCTGACAGTATGCTTTCCTTACCAAGCATATGGCTTATTGTCTCCATTTAAAAGGTGAGGAAACAACCCAGAGCTGGGACCTGCCCCGTCCAACGTCAGCACGAGTGTTGAGATTGCCCCTTGTACTTGGCCCAAGGCCGAGTGTTGTGTTTTCTGTTGTCCCGTGGAGGCTGTGGGTTTGAAGCTGTGCAGTGAGGACAAAGATGAAAAAGCCAGGGCCTCCATCATGAAGGAGGAATTGCTCTGTGTTTTAGGGGTTGTATGCAGCAAATTCTAGAGTTTTCTCCCCCATGATTTCCCTGTTAGCTGTTTTTCTATTTCTGTCTGAACTATAAGCATGTATTTGAAAAATGTAACTCATTTTAAGTACTGATTTCTGGAAAGCCCCAGTGGCCAGCCCAGCCTGGTTAGGTTTGAGCACAGGGAAGGAGAGGCAGATGAATATGAGCAGGGGGACCATGGCAGCCAGGGGAGGCATGGTGGCTGGCACCAGCGGGGACAGACTGGCTCCGCGGCCCTTTGGATCCTGGGAGAACAGCAAAGCTGGTGGCCCCTTGCCCTGCCACTGTCTTTCCACAAAGCCAGCCACCTTCGGGCTAGGGGCCGAGCATCAGGCCCCTCCATCCTCCTGCGAAGGTTGGTTCTAAAGGGTTTTGATGCTGTACAGGGTGGTTTGGTTTTTTTCCATCAGTTCTTTGTGCCTTTTTGCAGCTTCTCCATAGACAAGCTTAGCTTTTCATAACACACATAGCTTTGGAAGAGAAGTCAGTCTTCCAGAGATATTAGGCCCTAAGTTCTCACGCAACTTCAGTACCCAAGGCATCCAAAAACCAAACTCCTCATGAGTACCTCCACCCCCCCCCAAGGGAATTGACCACCTCCCTCTGTTTGATGTTGTGCTTTGTCAGGTCAGCTGCCAGGCCCCCTGGTCCCCTTGGGGACACAGAGAGGAAGGGATAGGCACGCACCTAGATGTCCTGCCTAAGAGGAGGCTTTGGATGATCCAAGGAGGAAAGCTGAGATCTCCTTGAGAGGATGGGAAGGGGCCCTTGGGAAGAGGGAAAGAGCCAGCCAAGCCTGGGGGACCTAATTGTTATATGTCAGTTTCCTATGGGAAGCTAGGTGGCTTAGTGTATAGAGTGCTAGACCTGGAGTCCGGAAGACCTGAATTCAAATCCAGCTGAGACACTAGCTGTGTGACCCTGCACAAGTCACTTAACCCTATTTGCCTCAGTTTCCTCATGTGTCAAATGAGCTGGAGAAGGAAATGGCAAACCACTCCAGTAGTTCTCCCTAGAAAATCCCAGATGGGATCATGAAGAGTCAGATACGGTTGAGCAACAACATATATTGAAGCAGCCAGGAGATGGAGTTTTGGTCTGAAAGCAAGTCACTGAGGTACACGGTAGGTGGAAATAGAGGATGGTCAATTTGACATGCCCCTTCCAGAAGAATGGCATTAATCGACTTGATGGGGGGGGGGAGGATGTAGCAGATGGGGTGAGCTACCTGGGTGGAAGGCTTCTTGGACACGTTCTGGGCCCTGTCAGTGTTTATCAAATGGACTAATTGCTAATCAGCTGTACTGGGCTGCTCCAAAGATGAGTCCCATAGGGGCTGGGCCCTGGGCTCTGGCCCCAGGGTGCTGAGCTCTGCTCAGCTGGGGGAGGATCACTTATGTCAGATAGGCCTTCCTAACCTTCTTTGTGACATGGGCCCCTTTGATAGTCTGCTGAAGCCTGTGGGTCTCTTCTGACAAGAGTATATAAAATAAGAAACATACAATTACAAGGGAAACCAGTTATATTGAAATGCCCTTATCAGAGAAGCGATTATGAAAAGGTCTAGACCCCAGGTTAAGAACCTGACTTTACAAAGAACTTGAGATTCTATAAGTTGATCCTTAAAATCTTCTGGGTCAAGGGATTGTTCTTAAAGTAAACCACAATTATTTTCAACCAAAAAGGGACTTTTACTTCTGCCTTTGCCTCAGGCTTTAAGTATGGACTTGAAATGAAAGTCCTTTCACTTCCTACTTTTGTGTCCCTGGGCTAGTGCCTTGGCCTCCAGACTGCATCTTGGGAATCCCCAGCCCCATTTATTTAGCTTTTGTAAGTTTGGAGAGTGAGCGTGCTGCCTGTTATCCCAGACCCGGAGAGCTCTGCAGTGTGCATGTAGCTCTGCTGCCACCTGGAGGGCACGGGGTGCCATGACGAGGCTGAAAATCGGAGCCGGATTTGTCTAGCGGTTCATGTTGCAGAGATGTTCCCAGCTTGCTCATGGGAGACATGTTTCATGGTTGCCCCAGTGCTGGCATAATGCTTTGATAAGATGGCCTTGTTGTTCAGTCATCTTCAGTCGTGTCTGACTCTTCATGACCCCATTTGAGGTTTTCTTGGCAAAGATACTGGTGTGGTTTGCCGCTTCCTTCCCCAGCTCATTTTACAGATGAGGAGACTGAGGCAGACAGGGTGACACTTGCCCAAGGCCACACAGCTAGTAAGTGTCTAAGGCCAGATTTGAACTCAGGAAAATGAGTCTTCCTGACTCCAGGCCTGGAGCTCTATCTGCTCCGCCACCTTGGTGCCTGTACATTTGTTTTCTTCCATATTTCACCCTCTTCTTCAGAAGAGCCCTATGGCAAGTCTCATGGGGCAGTGCCCCCCAAGAAAGGATCTTGGTCAGAGCCTTGTACACAACAAATAGCCTGCTTTTTTCAAGGCCTCTGTGTCTGTAGATACTGTGACCCTCATTGTACACGTTGCCTCACGATGCCCCACGCTGTCCTGCGAGACAAATGTTCTTCCCATTTTTCAGACAAGGAAGTCATCTCCAAGGTGCGGCACCTTGGCCAGGGTTACACTGCTAATAAGCATCTGGCAAAGAATTTGAACCCATGGCTTCCAACCCTCCGAAGGCACTGCTCTTTGCTGTCCTTTGAGTAAGAGCAAGTACAGGGTTGGGGATCAGAAGACCCTACTCTGCACTGGCAGCCTTGGGCACTTAAGCTTTCTGAAACTCCCTCAGTGGTTCATCCACTAAGTAAGAGGCAGCGCTGGCATTGTGTGACAGGTCAGCATGGAGGAGGCTGCACCAGGAAACGATCAGCAAGAACGGAGGCCGAAGCTTGAATACAACACACTGCAGGGGCTGCCTGGCCTGGAGGAGGGGGATGAGGTGGCCGTGGCAGAGGTACCAAGCCCCTCAAGGGATATGCTCTTTGCCAGGACACCATTTGTCTTAGTAAATTTCCTGGATGGGAAGAGAGGGAGAGGTCAAAGGGAACCATGTTTGCTCTTGGAAATGAGTGACAAGAAGCCCTACTCAGGGTCACAGATGGCAAGTGGGGCCTGTTTTGCAGCATAGCTAGAATTTAGCTGTAAAAATGAGGAATCAGATTAACTCTAGACTTTTCCCACATTTTAGAGTGAGGGACTTTTTAGTTTAATGTTCATGAGACAGTAGTAGCTCCAGAAGGGGTATCTAGAGTGTCTCCCATCTGAATACCTAGCTACACCTGTCTACAGACAAGGCCATCTGAAGATAGATTTCCCCTAAAGGGAAATGCCATCGGTTTGAAACAGGCATTAGTTATCAGCAGGGTCTTCCTTGTGTCTACATGAAGTTGTCATGCCACTTAGAGCCTGTTTCTTTTTTTAGCTCCTGGAGGCCACAAAATCTGAGATCAGTAACCTTGGAAGGGTGAGGTGAGGAAAACGTAGGCCAGAGAAGGATGACAGCTTGCTCACTGGCTGAGAGAGTGACTGGCAGACCTAGGCCTGAAACCCTGGTTCTTATGGCCTTGTGGGAAATGACTGGTCCTCTTTCTCCTCCTTTATGGACTCCTGGAGCTTCATTGTGATAGCAGCGACTTTGCAGTCTTGCAGTGAGCCTAGAAGACTTTCCCCAGTCCAGTCTGTCCATTCAGTCAGCTAGAGTTTATTAGGCCTACTGGGTGCTGGGTTGAACTTATTTATTAAGTACCTCAGGGAATGCGTATTCTCTTGAGGGCTTTGGGGGTTTCTCTCTGGGCACCAGGCTGGCTGCATGATGATCGACTTTCTCAGCCACAGAAGCTCGTGAAGAGCCCCCACCAACTAAGGCTTTAATAGGGACTGTCCCGTATGTCAGTGGAAGGGAGACTGCAGCTCAGGAAATCCTGGAAATGTGAAGTGTCAGATTGTAAGCTCCTTGAGAGCAGGGAACTGGATTTTTCTTATTTGTGTCCCTGGCACACTTTTAGTTGAAGTATAAATAAACCATACGTACGCTAGTGATCGTTGTACAGTAATTTCTTGGCCTTTATTGTTTTGTTTTGCTTTTAACCCAATGCATCGCAGTCTTGTTGCTTCATATTGACGAAGGCTGCACAGTGTTACTTAGAGGTGTGCTATCACGCCAGCCATAGGGGGCTTGGGCCTTGCCCTCTGTAGCGTCCAGCCCTAGCTCCTCTTTCAGGAGAGCAAGCGCTGTTATCTTTTAGTGCTTTGTTTATTTGTTGTCTTCTCTCCACCATTTCCACGGGCTTCCAGATGTGGAGCCCGTAGCTGAGCAGAATGCTCTTGGGTAATTGCCTGACTAGTAGTAAATGAAGCAGGAAGAGGCCTGGGTGCTCTATGGGCCACATTCTGGTGGGGCGTTCCAGTGCCATGGTGGTACTGGAAAAAATAACCTCACCGTATCGCTGCCCTGCTGGTTGCTCCGCTTGTGCTGAAAAGGGGCAATCAAGGGAGCCTTGTTGGCAGTAGATGGCATTCTGAGTGTTTCTGTTCCTTTCTTCCTTGCACAGGTCTGGCAGATCCCAGAAAATGGACTCACTCTTTCTCTGACCGAACCCGTGGTGATTTTGGAAGGCCATTCCAAGAGAGTGGGCATAGTGGCGTGGCATCCGACCGCACGCAACGTTCTGCTCAGCGCAGGTACACGCAGCTCTCCTGCCGCCCTTGCTAAAGGCCTCCTCTGGCAGTCCTCCCCTTCCGGCCTGGGCCCTTCTTGTTGGCTTTTGTCTTTTGGTCCATCATCCCCGTCCAGACCTCTAGTCAGCACGGTGCATTACCATTCTCAAGGCCACATAGCCCTTGTCTCTTCTTCCATCATTGCTAAAGCAGGAGGCTGCACAGGGCTGAGGTTTGTGGCCAAGAGAAATTTGTCTCCTGATGGCTCCCCTTCCTATCTGCAGGCCTGTATTCAGAACTTTTCCAGCCTAGGGGAGCGTGCTGCCTCTCCTACTGACACAGCCTAGTAATCTGCGGGCACTTCCAGTCTACCCATGAGGCATTGGAAGAGGAAGAAATGCCTTTTGGTCACGACACTGAGGAACTCTGCACCCTGTGTAGTACGGACAGTGTGGGCAGGTTAGTTAGGAGTGCCTGCCATGTGCCAGGAGACAGAAGGAGGCAAAAGAGCCCTGAATCTGGTAGGGGAGACACACACTAAGCTCCCCTCTCAGGGGAGGCAGCTTTGGACATCTCTCAGTAGACACAGAGGAGATGCAAAGCACCTCAATATAAAGAAGTTTGGGAGAGAAGGAGGGCATGAGCAGGTGGGGAGGGGACTTACAGGGGCATCAGGAGAGCTTTATGTAGAAAATGGTATTCAAGATGCGTTCTTTTTTTTTTCTTTTTTATTTGGTGAAGCAGTTAGGGTTAAGTGACTGACCCAGGGTCACACAGCTAGGAAGTGTCAAGTGTCTGAGGCTCTATTTAAACTCAGGTCCTCCTAACTCCAGGGCTGGTACTCTATCTACTGCACCACTTAGCCTCCCTCTAAGATGCATCTTGAAGAGAGGGATTCTGGGAGGTGGGGGTGAGGAGAGAAGGCCTGCAGCCCGAAGGGCAGCTGCTCTGACTTGGGAGGGGATGCTTTTCGGGGGTGCCCAGGCCTCGATGAGGGCACCACAGAGTCAGAGGGCAGACTTGAGTTCTCCTCCGAGTGCAGCACGCTGCAGGTTGACATAACGTTTGTACTTTCAGAATGCTGAGCCTGATGTAAGAGATGAGGGGTGAGGCAGCTTCTGTTTAATTGAGAGTGTTCTTTTCCAGCGAGGCTCCTGTGTTCTTGCCTGTTGCCCCGTGGGTCTGCTTTTGGACCACCAGCCCTTTGTGTGCCCTCAGTGATCCCCTAATCTCTTACATGAACTTTTGTTCGAATATTTTTTGAAATCTTGGGGGGAAGTAGTGTAGGAGAAAAGTGTATTTTCACCAGTAAGAAAAAGAATAATTGCTAACATTTGTATGTAACTTCCTATGTGCCAGGCACTCTGCTAAACTCTTTTCAAACATAATCTCATTTAATCCTTACAGCAGCCCTGGGAGATAGGGGCTATTGTTGTAGATTTTATAGATGAGGAAACTGAGGGAAACAGATGAAATGACTTTCCCAGGGTCACATAGCTAGTGTCTGAGGCCACATATGAACTTGGGCCTTCCTGACTCCAGGTCCGGTGTTCTATCTGCTGAATTGCTTAGCTGCCCCTGACCTTACAGGAAAGCCCCGATGAGTTCTCCTAAGGTTGTCTTTATCACTGAACCTTGGAGATTCGTTCTTACTTAGGTGGGCAATCCAGGTTAGCAGGCAGTGACACCCAGAATTCCTTTTTTCCAAATCTTGTATGGTGCTTTTCTGTTCCTTTCAGGTTTTACATTATTTTGCTTAATGTTTTTTGAGAAAGACACTAAAAAAAGCCATTGAGATATGAAATGAAGAGTTCATGGTGAAGTCTTGGAGCCCATCCTGGGCTTGACCCAGACACTTGGTCTAAAAAGAGAGAATTCCAGGGGTGGGATTCCCTCCTGACCATTCCCCTGTCCTTAGTGGCCATTCAGGTCAGACACGGGCAGGGAGCAGATGGGTGAGCGTTAATCTGATGGGCAGCAGAAGCCCATGGTCAGCTCTCAGGCCCATCCTTGGACTCCAGCCTCTTTGGCCATTAGGCCTTTAGACTCAGGGCCCAGTGAGCTACGTGGATTCATAATGTGTTGCAGAGCAGGTGGAATGCACGATGAGGAAATACTTTCTGGTCATTGTCCCGTCACAGGTACTCACATCCCCACGACAGACCCTCCAGCTCTTGAGCACAATGACGGGTGCTCTCCAAACGCTTGTCAATCGAGGCAACTCAGGGCTGGCTTTTTCTTGGGGCGTCTGTGCCAACAGTTCCAGACTAATTAATTTTGGGGTTCTTGTGTACTATTAGCCTGCTCCTTCTTCTCCCTCTCTTTGGAGATAAAGATCCTTGGTGAATCATAAATCAAATAGCTGCAAAGATTTTGTCTTGCGTTCATTCTCGGGAATAACTGATCCAAGGACTCATTTGAGAGTGTCATCATGGATTGAGACCCCCTTTCCCTTTGCTGAGTGGCTTCAAATGGTTGTTCAGCCCCTGTTTCCCCTCTCCCCCCCAACACGCACACACATTCTTAGCATTCCAAATTTTCTTTTACTCTGAAAATAAAACTTGCTTTCTCTTTCAGTCATTCAAGAACCCATCCAGCTGAGTTAATAAAAAATTGAGTGATTCAAGGGTTGCTGGCTTCTCCTTCACAAAGATCATTGTTTGTTTTTCAGTCAGTTTTGAGCCCTGAATAACCAGAACTACAGAATTAAAAGTGTTGGGAAAAGACCTTAGACATCATCTAGTTCACACCGTCTGTTTTTACAGTTGGAGAAATAGAGGCACAGAGCCTGGTGATGGAGCTGGCTTTGGCCAGCCAGTCCCTTCCCCTTCCCCTTTTCGGTTCCTGTAACCCTCCTGTTCTGCTTGGGTTTTCCATGAAGTGGGTTCACTCTTTAATGGAAGACATTTCTTCCTTCAGGTTGTGATAATGCCATCATCATCTGGAACGTGGGGACAGGGGAAGCCCTCATAACCCTGGATGACATGCACTCAGACATGATCTATAATGTGAGCTGGAACCGGAACGGCAGTCTGATATGTACGGCCTCCAAAGACAAAAAAGTGAGAGTGATCGATCCCAGGAAGCAAGAGATTGTGGCTGTGAGTACTGGGGGCTGGGGCTCTGGGGCAGTGTTTCGGCCTTGTTCTGGGGCTTGGAGACAAGGGTTCATGGTGGCCCCTCTTCATTTTTAATGGATGTATTTTGCTGTGCCATCAATCATTTCCCAGTAAGCAATCTCCCATGGTACTTTCCCCATTTAAAAAGGTCAGTTAAACTGCCTGGTGTAGTGATGGCAACCTGGCATCATCATAGTAACACAAGTGGAAACCAGCCTGAGAGACAGTCGGACTTTCCTCCCTTAGCGTGCTCAGTCTCAATCCCGTGGGACAGTAATGCCTCCTGGCTTCCCTGCTTCAGGCTGAGGAGACTGTGGATGTCCGAAATGCTGGCCGATCGGGTCACTCAGTGCTCCTTCCTCTCTTATGGTTTAGGAAAATCTTTTAAAGTTTTATTTGTGTCTTGTTTTTGCATTATAATAACTTCTTATGAACTCAGCCTGCCTCCCAGTTGAAACCCCCCCATATCCCCAAAGAAAACCATTTGATAGGGGGAAAAAACCACCCAAACCTCCAGACCCCAGCGGAAGCACTGGTCCAACGTCAATCCGTTTGGTCTCATTAGAGCCATGGTGTTGTTCTTCTGGGACAGTCATGCACCAGTGTGTCCCAGACTTCCTCTGTGTCTCTGAATGCCTCGTTCCCCCAGCACAGTGATCTTCTATTGATTGTCTTTCTGTAGTGTGGTGTGTTTAGATGCCCCTGATTAAGGACCACCTGTTATGACCATTCTGGTCTCTATGGGCCCTTCTTTCTGCCTCTGACACCCTCAGATCCCCGAGTCAAGGGTGGGAATGGCCTAGTGACATTTCTGACGTTAGTTCCAGATTGTTTCCAGAATGGTCGGACTAATTAGTGGTAGTGTGTGACTTTATGCCCGTGTCTTCCCACAGCCCTTCCATTATTGACTGTTGAACATCTTTGCCACATTTCAGGGTAAAGTTGCACTGAACAGAATGAAGCAAAGTAAACCATGCCCCATTGTGAGAGGAATTTAGTGCTATCGGCAACCCTCTCCTCCGTGCGCGGGGGCGGGGGGGCCCAGGGCAGTGCTGGGCAGGCTCCAGTTTTGTAGCTCGGCTGTGCCGCCTTCACAAGGCTTTGAGCGGCGCAGCAGCTCCTTAGGAATCTCGTTTGTAGCTAGATTGCCTCAGGAGTGCTGGGCCGGATTTCTCTCCCCCATCACCCTGTCGTTATGGCAAACTCGACTCTGGCAAATCCCTCTTCTTTTGATCACACGTTCCCCCAGGCAGCTGTTTGGGGAGGGTGTTGTGATTTTTCTTGGTGAATGTGTTTCAGGAGAAAGAAAAGGCACACGAAGGAGCTCGGCCCATGAGAGCCATCTTTTTGGCAGATGGCAACGTCTTCACCACTGGCTTCAGCCGCATGAGTGAGCGGCAGCTGGCCCTCTGGAGTCCGGTAAGACCCTTCCCAGGCCGAATGTTTACCTCTGTGGTTTGTATGTGTATGCCCGGTTGTATGATGGGTGGCGACAGTGGCCCTTCCTCTCACCCTTGACTTAAGCAGGAACCTCCCAAGTCCCCTGCTCCAGCCCCACAACATCTCCAGGAAAATAAAGTCCTTGACATTAGGGACTGTTTGGTCTCCATCCCCCAGCACCTAGAGCATACAACCAGCATTTATTAGCAGAGTTCTTTACTGCAGAAAACTGTTAAATTAGCTGAATGATGAGGCCCTTTTCACCAGCCCTGGCAAAGTGGTCATTCACCTGTGCTTGAAGACCTTCAGTGATGAGGAACTTACTACCTTACCACCAGTGTGGCCAGAGTTGAGCTCTCTGTAATGCACGTGGTCATGGAATTAGAAGGAGCTCAGAAGGCCATCTGGTCTAGCTGGCTCATTTTATGGATGAAGACACTGAGGCTGAGAGGGGGGAAAGGGTCCCAGATTTCAGTCTGATTCCTCTTTTGCATGAGAACCGGTCACATACCTGAAGTCTGCTGCCATCTTCTCTAGCTCAGAACGTGGTGCCTTAACATCAACTGTTAACCTTCTTCACGTTTACTTGCAGAAAAACATGCAAGAACCTATTGCCCTTCATGAAATGGACACCAGCAATGGCGTGTTACTGCCCTTCTATGACCCTGACACCAGCATCATCTACTTATGTGGGAAGGTAACCGGCGCCACCATGCGTGTTGTCACTGCCTGAGCTGGGGCGGGCCCTCAGCGAAGGGAGCGTGAGCACACCTTGGAAGGGAGTGTGAATCTGCTTTTAAAAGCCAAGGGAAAGGCAGGAGGAGGGCTGTGGTGATGCCCACTGGAACAGGCACGTGTCTTGGGCCGTGGCAGCCCCGTGCGTCTTCGCTGCCGATGGTCCCAGTGTGACTGGGAGGGGGAGGGCTCTGTGTGTCACACGCAGCGCAGGAATCCATCGCCTGGCCCTCGGTTAGACAGCATTTCATCCTGTTGCCTCAGGAGTTCCTCTTGAGAATAACGTGTGTGCATGGGTGGCACCACAGTGCCCCAGGGACCAGCCAAAGCCACAAGCATTTAGTGAGTGCTGTGGCATGCCAGGCACCGAGCTGGGCCCTGGGGGTACAGAAGAGAGCGGCCTTGCCTGAGTGGAGCTGACATTCTGATGGGGAAAGGCCACGCATGAAGAGGAGGAGCTGAAAGGGGGGCAGGGATGTTGAAGGTGACCAGACGCACAGGGCTGCGGTCTGGAGAGCCAATGAAGGGTGGCTGGCCTGAGCTCCTCTCCAAAAATGGGGGCGCCGAAAAAACTATCCAGTGAGAGAAGGGGTCCAGCATGGGAGAGGGTGAGGAGACCCCAGGCACTGAAGGAGGCGTCAGGGTGGAAGTACACAAAATCAGAAACACAGCCAGAGGGGAAGGGCCCTAGAATGGGAGTGAGCCCTGGGCCTGGAGTCAGGAAGATGTGAGTTCAAATCCCACCTCTGCCACTTATTAGGTGAGAGACAGTGGGCAAGTCATTTCACTTTTGTCTGCCTCAGTCTCTTCATCTGTAAAATGGGATGACACCACCCACTTCTCAAGGTTGTTGTGAGAGTCAAGTAAGATAATACATACATAGCACTTTGCCAACCTTAAAACCCCGTACAAATGGGAGCTGTGATTATTACAGTCTTGTGTGCCTTCTGGGTGAATCGTGACTCTTCTTTTAAACCGGAAGAAATTAATTCTTCCCAGCTCCTCCAGATCATTTCTTAGTGTCAGCAGCTCCCCTTCTGTGGATGGTGGTTGGCGGCTCTCCGTTTCTTCCTTTTCGCAGTGACTGAGCATGGTGCAGAAATTGGCTTTCATTTCTCAGGGGCAGCAGCTGTTTGTCTTTGGCAGATAGTACATGGAGAAGGCTCATTGTTATTACTAAGTGCCTGTGTCTGAACTTTGCTCCCACCGACTTCACCAGCCGCCTGGCCCAAGATGAGCAATTTCTCATATGTCTTTATGATTTGTTGGGAAAGTATTTCTAGTTCTTTTTGAAAGTATTCAAGGTTACTGTGTGCTAGGCACTGGGATACAAAAGAGAGAGTGCCTGCCTTCAAGAAGCTGATGGATGGAAGGAGGAAGACAGTGGGTAGAGAGGAGCCAGCTCGGGCCTGAGGGTCAGGGCTGGTGAAGGGGAGCCTTCTCTCTTCCTTCCTCTGTGGCTCTGGAGCCCTCTCCCCTGGGATCCTCAGCAGCTTTATTCGTGTTGTCGGGAGCTCCCTTCTCTTCCCTGTCCCACTCTTGCCCTCATCACCATCTGATTCACTTTTTGGTTAGCCATACCAGCTGCTTAGAGGCCAGCGAGGGGAGTCCCTGCTCTAAACTTGACCCACAGTGTGTCAGTTTCAATAAGCTGAGCCTCAGTTTTCAAATCTGTAAGATGGGGGTGGTAATGCAAGTAAGTCACCATTAGTTAAGAGAGGCTGATCTGTTGATTGTGCTCCTGGGCTTCCAGACCTGGGGTGGTCTGATCATATTCCGCCCATCTTGAATTTTTATTTGTGCGTTGATGTTTCATCCTCTTTATTTTGGAAGTCCCAGATGGGAACTGAACTACAGTACAAAACTGTTGTCTTGGAATCTACTGGCGTGTGTAGCGTGGCAGTCATCCCGTGCGCTGGCCAGGTCGGCCTGTGGGAGATAGCAGTACCCTTTCTTCTTTCACCTGAAGCACGTGGAGACTGCGCTCGCGAGAATGTCGGTGCTGGTGCAGTTTAGCGCCACCCTGCACATGAATCCCTGCCCCTCCCCTTCCAGGGATGGGGATCTCACTGCCTGAGGATGGGACTCTTGTGGTATCTACTCCTGATCTCCATCCACCGTCAGCCCTAGGCTCAGTGGCCAAGCAGGACAGTCCCTCTTCCATGCTACCAGCCATGATTGTCCTTTTCTTTTTTTAAGACAGGAATGTGTCCCACCCTCAGTTTCCTGTCCCACAGGCTCCCAGTCAGTGCTGCTTCCCATCAGCTCTTCTGCGGCCTGGTTCTGAGCCTCTTCCCTAAGGACTAGGCCTCGGAGGACAGGCCCGGGCTGCCATGGCCCTGGAGGAGAGGAAGAAGTGGCAGCCCGCTTCCCTCGCTTGTGTTTGCTGTGGGCTCTTACCCACTGGTGGATACAGTGAGCTGTTTTTGCCTTCCTGCAGGGTGACAGCAGCATCCGCTATTTTGAGATCACAGATGAATCCCCCTATGTCCACTACCTCAACACTTTCAGCAGCAAAGAGCCTCAGAGGGGAATGGGGTACATGCCCAAGAGAGGGCTCGACGTCAACAAGTGTGAGATCGCCAGGTGAGAGGCGCTGAGGCACGTGTTGTCCCGTGCGGTGAACGGCTTTCCAGGCTTCGCGGGCGGGGCAGGTGGTGTTCTTTCTTGTCTAAGCTTGGTTAATCACACGTGAGAGCTTTGCTCTGCCTCATTGGTTCTCAAGCATGAATTCACCAGACGTTGAGTACTAGTGACATGCCCAGGGTGCTGGCTGAGGAGGATGGGATGAGCCACGGTCCTTGGCCTCAGGGTGCTTGTAACGGCCAGCTAGCCAACATTTACGAGGCGCCTACTGTGTGTGGAGCTCTGGGCTAAGCAACTTACAATGATTATCTCTGGGAGGTAAATGCTGTAATTATCTCCATTTTACAGGTGAGGAAACTGAGGCAGGCAGAGGTCAAGACCCCAGTCTTGGTGCTCTCTCCATTGTGCCACCGGCTGTGGTTTTGTAGTCAGATGAAATAGGGACACTGAAAACCATGGTACATATTCAGGCGGGAGGTAAAGTGGGTAGAGGACCAAGCATGGAGGCAGGAGGATCCGGGTTCAGATCTGGCATTTTACACGAGGTGTGTGACCCCGTGCAAGTCACTTAATCTCTTTCTGCCTCAATATCCTCGTCTGTAAATGGAGTTCAGAAGAAGGCCTCCTCCCAGGGTTGTTGCGTGTGTGAAGTGCTTTACCAGCTTTACAGCACCAGATACATGGTAGCTCTTTGAATAGAAGGTGAGAGAGAGGGGCCTAGGTGGATCAGACTGGCTGAGCTGAGGGCGTGGTTCTAGATGCCATCGGCAGAAGAGGAGCCAGTTAGATGTGCCTGGCCTGCTGGCCTGAACCCTGGCCCCATTTACTTTCTGATGGCATCAGCTAGCGTGACCAGCTGGACCCTGACCACCTCAGAGCAGCTTTGGGCTGGAATTCAGGATTGAAAGCAGGGAGCTGTGGGCACAGAGAGGCCTCTGCCTGTGTGGGAGGTCCAGACGGGCTCGGCGGGAGGCACCTCGCTGTGGTCACACTAAAAAGAGGGTCACATTTCTGGGCGTGGGGCTCACTTGTCAAACAGCCATTGTCCTCGTCGGTACCCGGAGCAGTGCCACCCCGCATAGAAGTGTTGTTTTCTTGTGCCCCTTGTTAGCCATCGGTCAGTGCAGGCTCCCCGTATGCATTGCTGGGGGTGACCCTGGAGAGCTCTGGTGGTCAGGGTGATGAATGACTTACTGGGGCTTTTTTGACCTACTGTGTGTGTCTGTAAGCATCAGGAAAGCTTGAGCAGGCACAGGGCTTTGTAGAAATCCTGGATTGGGAGCTGCAGCTCCCCCCCTCCCCCACTTACCGTCTGTGGGATGGGAATGGCGCTGCCACCAGCCTTGCCGCCCTCCCCCCAGCATGGCGGGAGCTCCGGATGGAGTGTCAGCCTCCCTTTCTTTAACATCCTTCTCTTCCTTTCTTTGAAGATTCTTCAAACTTCATGAGAGAAAGTGTGAGCCCATTATCATGACTGTTCCGAGGAAGGTAAGGGGCTGTTTTCCAGGCAGTGGGGGTAAGATGCCCGCCCCACCTCGCCTCTCGGCTCACCTGCCTTGCTCTCTTGCAGTCCGACCTTTTCCAGGATGACCTGTATCCAGACACAGCAGGACCCGAGGCCTCTCTGGAGGCAGAGGAATGGTTTGAGGGCAGGAATGCTGACCCGCTCCTCATTTCCCTGAAGCACGGCTACGTTCCCGGAAAGAACCGCGACCTCAAGGTGGTCAAGAAGAACCTGCTGGACAACAAGCCCTCGGTCAACAAGAAAGGCAGCCTGATGGGCCCCCGAAGGGCGTGGCCGACGGCGTGGGCACCGTGGTGAGTGAATGGAGGGGGCCTGGCCGGGCTGTGCGGGACAGCCCCCCCCCCCTTAGACCAGGAGGGCTGGGCAGGCCATCAGATCCAACACCCCCATTTTACAGATGAGGGAGCAAAGGCAGGCAGTGGTGAAGTGAGGTCTTCCAGAGCCCAGGCCTCAGAACTAACCAGCGTCTTTGTCAGGCGTCAGAGCCGCGGCTTCAGTTGAGTCGTTCTGGTGACTGGGAGGCGTGTTCTCTTGTGGGAGAGGTCTGAAAGGAGCTCTGGTTCTCTCTCGTCTCCTTGGTGGATGAGTGGGTGCAGCCCCTCCCCCACGTTGCCCTGCTCCATCGGGTTCTGGTGTGACTAACGAGGCGCTGGTCACCCCTGCCTCTGCGAAGCGGGAGGCTCTAGGAGAGTGAGGGAGCTCAGGGGACCAGCCCCAGCTACCTGAGCCCCACAGCTGCACTTCTCATTGTTGCCATGAATCCCGACCAGGTGCCCTCTTTTCTGCGGGGACTTTGCTCCCTCCACCCCTGCCTGCCCACCTGCCCTCCTGGTAGCTCAGTCATTGACAGACCTGCAGGTAGGCTGTGGCCACCCTGGTGAGAAACCTGATTACTGACATCCTGGTCTCAGAGACCTTGGGGGATGCAGAGCCCCTTCCCACCTTTGGGAGGCCTTGTGGGAGAGAGAGCAGGAATGCAGAAGGAAGAAAAGGAATATGAATCCTGAAGGTGTAGCTTAGGTCCCTGTATCTGACAGCCAGATTTGGGGGGTGGGGTGCTGTTAGAAACCCAGACACTTGATTGGGATTTACTCCTGAGTTCTGAAAACAATTTTCCCTGTGTTCTCATCCTAACCTTTAAAGACTTAACCGTAGTCATTGAGTTTCCACAAGGCCACAGGGACCACTTGAATTTCAGGAGTGGGGCTCTTTCCCATTCATGAGATCATGTTCCTAATACTCACTTGTGGTCAGTTGCCCTTACAAGCTTCCTTTTTGTCTTCTCCTTCCTTAGCAAAACGAAACCAAGTTGGATGAGATCCTAAAAGAGATCAAGTCCATCAAAGACACGATCTGCAGTCAAGACGAGCGCATTTCCAAGTTGGAGCAGCAGATGGCAAAGATAGCCGCATGAAGGCAGAGGAGCCGGGAAGGTGGGGGGGAGGCGGGAGGCACTGGGGGGAGACTGCCAGCCACTGGCCGCGCTCCCACAGCTGGCGCCAGGGAGCCGCCATTTAAAAAGTGGAGCTTTTTATCAAAAGCCTTTCTGATGTTTTAAGTGTTCCGTGACTGTTTGTTGAACTTAAAGAAACAAAAAAAAAGTGCTACTTTTAAAGTTCCAGATATTCCGAGTTTTGGAAGCCAGACCATTCAGATTCAGTGTTGTGCCCAGGCCTCTTTTTATTGTTATTGTCGTTGTCGTCATTGCAGAACAGGGACCAATGGATGCCACGTCGCTCTTTAGAGTTTGTTTTTTTAAACTTGCCAAAACCAAAAGGAGCTTTTTTTCCCTCTGTATTTTGCTACTTTGCAGTATTTGTGTGTGTGTATTTTTCCTTAATTTGAAAGGGACAGCACTGTGTATGTTTATAAAATGAAGATAAAATATTATTTTATATAAACATTCATCTTAGAACAATCAGAGCAGAAGCCACTTTGTGCTGCCTCATCTGTGGCATGAAGGGAGTCAGACTTTGCAAAAGGAAGCCCTGAGCGATCCTGAGGGCGGCCCGGCCTGGCCTCCCCCACCTGGGTTTTCTTGTTTCCTTTAGGGTGAAGCCGGGCCGGATCCCCTCATCTCGCCTCCTCTAGACGTCGGGCTGCTGCTGGACTTGGCGTTGGGTCGTCCCGGGCTTTGGGCTCTGGGGAGGCAGCTCTGTCCAGACTGGCCTGGCTGCTGGCATCTTGGCCGTTTCTTACTTGAAGCATCATGTTTTCGGGCCCGGGGCTAGTGCTCGGCGGGCGGCGCCCCAGGACGAGGACGTGGGCCGTGCTCAGAAGGGGAGCGTGGATCCTGTAGGCTTGCCTTTTCTCTTGTTTCCCAGTCTTGCTCTGATGCCATGCCAGAGAAAAAAAAAAGATTGTCTTTCCACTAACAAAGCGCCCTTCCCTTTGTGAAGTCCACACATACAAAGTGACTGTACTCAGGGCCCCCTCCCCCCGCATTCTGTTTCCCCTCCCTCTCTATTTCAGACATATTTCCCATTAAGCTTCTGAGACCCGTGGACAGACGGTGCTTGGTGCATGTTGAAGTGAGTGGTCTGTGACAGACAAGAGTAGTAAATTGTCTGGGGTCCAGGCGGGCCCCTCCTTCAGCCCTTCTCCCACCTGCAGCCCTGCATGTGCTGGCATGCCCAGCCTTTCCCAGGGGGGCAAGCGTCAGGCTCCCTAAGCCTCGGGGCAGCTGAGGCCTGGGCTCCCATTGTCTGTCTTGTTGTGTATAGCTGAAGGCTTCTGTGGAAGGCCTGAGGGTCTCGGGTTGGGTGGGGATGGTGCAGGGAGCTTCCCTGGCCCCTGGTGTTGGTGGGGAGAGAGCCCTGGGTCTGTGCAGGAGAGGGGGATGGGACTCGGCCAGGCTGGCTATGTGGCTCTGGAGCCTCGTGGAGAAGGCTGGCCCCAGAGGCCGAGGGTGAGGAGATGTGTGGAGCGAGTTGGCTGCCGAGAGCTGTGTGTTGTTCCATCCAGTCTTCCGGACGCTTCCGTTGTAAGACTGGGGCACAGACCTGATTGCTGATAGAGGCAGGGTGCTAGGAAGGTCATGCTGAGGCGGGAAGAGAGCAAGGAAAAGTCGTTCTGATTGTCGTTTGTTGCTTGTGTCTTATTGAAGTGAACGGATGCCTAACCAGGCACACACAGTCAGTGCCTGAAGCTGGGGGGTGGGCAGGGGGGGTGGCTGCTTTTTTTTTTTTTAAAGCCGTGATAACCCAGAGGAGAACCAGTGAATTATCCCAAGATCGGCTCTTATAGAGCGGCCATAGTATTCTGTCAAATATTTGCTTCCATTTTCAACGATAAAATCATTGATTACACAATTGTCTCCGTGTTTATTTCCTGCCCCGACTTTGATTTTGAGGCTGCTGCTCTCTTGGGGTAACTGCACCGAGAACACCGGCTGCACTTCTCTTTTAAGGGTAAGTATGGGGGTGGGGGAGTGTGTGTGTGTGTCTGTGTGTCTGTGTGTGTCTGTGTGTGGTGCCTCAAACGGCAAGCAGCAGCAAAGTCAAGCGGATATCACCTGGGAAGTAAGTGGTGGCTCTTCTTTGACCACAGGGGTAGGACTGAGGCTCAGTGTCCAGGGCCTTGCTGCTCATCTGGCAGTGGGGAGAAGGAAGGGATGCAGTGCAAATCCTACCTCTGACCTTGGGCCTCAGTTTCCTCATCTGTAAAAATGAGGGGTTTGGACCAGAGCTCTAAGGTTCTCACAAGGGTCCAATGAGAAGAGGACCGTGTGCGGTTGCTTTGTTCTTCCAGAGGGCCAGCCAGTGCTTTCCATGGAATCTCAGAAAAGTTTTCCCCCATCACCCAATTTGTTGTTTTTGGTTTTGGTAGGACGAATGTCGGTACAAAGGGCGACGTTCTCAAATATCTTCTCAGGAAAGCATTTCACATGTCGCGTGGGTGCCAGGGCGGCCATGAGGGAAGGGTCAGGCAGGACCAGCCGTCCCCCTTGGGACTGTGGGGAGGTGGGGGGAAGGCTGGTCCTGGTTTTGAAGCCACTGGGCTCTGTGCCAGTCAGCAGTGTCTGAGGCGGGGAGGCTGCTCCTGATCGGCAGCAGACGGTCGGGCAGACCTGTCTGGGAGCACTTCCATGTTTCAAAGTTTATTTCCCTTGCTATGTTTAAAATCGTCATCTATTAAAAGGCTGTTTGGGTTTGCTTTTTAGGAACTGTTAACTCCAGGACCCCCTTAACCAGACAGTGTCCTAATAAAGGCAGTGAGTGCCCTTGACTCTTCAAATGCATTTCCCCCCAAATCGATCAGTACCATCGGATCAATCGCAGGCGACAGGAGTTACCTAGTCCCGCCTCATTTGAGAGAGGTCTGAGATGAGGAAACTCAGGCCCAGGAACTGAGCTAATTTGGGCCACCAAGGTCACACAGGTCGAGAGGACTGATGACCTCAGCAGGGTGATGGCTTGGGAGTGAATTGGATTTAAGTGAGGCAGGGCTCTGCAAAGTCACCAGCCTCACTCTGTTCTCCAGGGTCGTCAGAGTCCTGGGGCAAGACAGGTCAGGGCGATTGGAGATGACCCTGGATGCAGAGGGAGACCTCCCTTTGTCTGAGGCAACACCCATTCTGTGATGAAGGCTGGGTAAAAAATGAGACAAAAGGTGGCCTAGTTTGCCTACTCAAAAAAAAAAAAAAACTTGGGAGGGGAAGACCCTCAGGGTTTCTGGCCAGAACAGAAACAATTGCTATTTGCATTCACTGAACCATCTAAACCTAAACCATGAACCAGTGAGGCTTAGGCTGGGGCCCATCAGTGAGAGCCAGAGTGATTTGGGTTTAAAGGCATAGTCTTATAGCGCCGTTTGAATCCCAGTGGGTTTTATCAAAGCCTAGTTTACCAAAGCTGTATTTCAAGAAATCATGAATGGGGGCAGCTAGGTGGCACGGTGGATAGAGCACCGGCCCTGAAGTCAAGAGGACCTGAATTTAAATCTGGCTCCAGACCAAATGCTTGATACTTACTAGCTGTGTGATTTAACCCCAATTGCCTTAAAAAAAAATTATGAATGAAAACTACATGAGACAAAAGAGTTAATTGTCTCAGGTTTTTTTTTTTAATAAATAGGGAAGGGAAAAAATCTAGCCCCCAAACCCCAAGATATCTTGTGAAATACAAGCAATCAAAACCACATGAAAGGGTATGCCTGCCCACCTGGACAGATGGGGGGAGGAGGAGGAGGGAGGAAATAGCAGCCTTGCCCAACTGGAGCTGGCCAGTTGGGTCCCAGGGGGCAGCTGCAAGTCCTAAGTGTGAGGGCTAAGGGGTGAATTCACAAGGCCTCTGGCTCTTTCCTTGGAACCAGAGGCTCATAGGAGCCCTGAGGTTTGTACGTAATAGAAAGATTGGGTGGGAGGGAAGATGTCAAATGTAGGTAAGCAAGAGAACCTTGGAATCCAGTGTGAAGAATCCCAGTTTGGCGCCAAGACTGTTGGAAGCTCAAGAATTTTGAGGAATGTGTTAAGATTGAAATTGGGGACAAGCAATGACCTTAGAAGAGGCTGTGTGGTATAATATAAAGAACTGAGATCTGAATCTCTTCGCTGGTATTACCTTTGTGACCTTGGGCAAGTCATTTAATATTGGGGGGGGTCAGAGGCCGACTAAGTGATTTCTAAGGTCCCTGCTGGCTCTATATCCTATGATCTTGTGAATTTGATGCCAAGTCAAAGCCCCTAGATCCTAGAACAGATCCTACATGTGAGGCTGGGAGAGTCCTTAGAAAGTATCTTATCCAATCTGCACCACATTTTAGAGGGGAAAATGGAGCCCATGCAAAGGAGGGAAGTGATATGCCAGAGGTCAAGCGGTAGAACCGACAGCCACTCACTCAGGTTGCCACAGGTTGGGATGTAAAGAGGAAACATTGGCCTGGGATACCGGCTTTTGAACAAAAGGGATGTGGGGCAACAGATTTTAGGAGAGTAGAAAGGGAAGGTTACCCATTGGGCAAGGGAGTGAAAAAAGATAAGATTTGCTAGAGGGATAGTGTTGCCGTCTCTGTCCTAACATGCAGATGAGAAAAAGGATCTAGTTCAGATGGCTGGTGCTGAAGGAGGAGGCCACTCAGGAGGAAAGGGTTCCTGGAGTGATTTAGTGTCGCAGGTATGTCCCACCAAGTCCACATGGTACACTACTGTTACCAAATAAGTCTGCCACAGCACAAATTATAGAAGTAACACCCTAGGTTTTATTACTCGTGAGCCCAGGGGAAAATAACCCCGGGCAAAGATAGGAATTTCTGATAAGCCTTTATGAGGAAAAGGACAGCAGGTTGGAAAATGAATTCTTTTACATACTGCAGTCTTGTAAATTAGTTCAGGCTATGCAGATTCATAATCCCATGTTTCCTTTGGTGTCTTTAAGGTTGAACAAATTAGTAAACAGTTACAAATTTAAGTACTGAGTTTGCAAAATCCTACATTTGCAAAACTACAAGGCTGCAGTTTTAAAGAAGTCACAATGGGCCAATTGAGAAGAAGGGAATTTACTTGTCAGAAAAATAACCAAAAGCTTGGTCAGGGAAAGTCTTTTAAAAAAAAAAAAAGGTGCCATATTCCCTTCTTTCTCTCCTCAGGAATGTCAAAAGTCTTCACTTAATGCCATCATTTCATTTATCAGGTTTTAGCCCAATGATGTTAATACTTAGAGGAAACAGACTTCAGTTATCGAGTGTTCCAGGAAGAATGGTATAATAAATAAACATTGGATAGAAGGGAAAATTATCATCATATTTAGCTCACAGGTTTTTCTACTCTAAACTGTAGCTAGGAAGGATAAGAACCGTGGGTGGTAATAACTGACTGATGTAAATGTAACTCAAGCTTGCAAAGTGTTTATTTCAACCTCGCCTACTTTTTGAGGTATATATTTACAGGGCTATTACCTCAATTTACAAGTAATGAAATGACTCATAGATTGTGACTCTTAACTATAGTTGTGCAGTGTTGGAAAAAGGATTCAAATCCAGATCCACTGACCAGTTACTTTGGGTGGGAGGGTCAAGAGAAGAAAGCTCTTAAAAAGAACCAGCTGGTAGATGGGAACAAGTAAGAAGAGTGTTTGGTGAGAAGCCTCAGGCTGGAAAGGGGTCACAGGGCTGTGGGAAGTCTCTTTGAAAGCTATTCAGCAGTAAGCAGATTCCGTGGAGATAGTGCCTCCTGTTTGCTAGGGCCTGGGCTTGCAGATGTACTTTGTTTGATGAGTACTGCCTTTAGTACTCCAATCCAGAATCTCTGGGGACAGTGACTTTAAGGTGCCTTCAGAATGGAGACACATTTCCTTATCATTCCTGACTTCTGTCCCCTCTTAATTCAGTCTGGAGGGTGGAAGGGAGGGGGAGATGGGTTTTTGATGTTCTGAGCTGGAATTTTCAATAATGCATTGGCCCCTTAGAAGCAATTTTATCAGTTATACCTAGTTGTAATTTTCATAGAACTAGCTTTCAGGTGCTTTAGATTAAATTGGGTTTTGTGAGTTGACCTGGAAACCCATATGGCATTGTTCCTATGGATGAATGTATTATATAGTGAACAATTTATTACACGCCAACTGTGTACCTAGCACTGTTCTTAGCATTGGGGAGATAGAAGTTAAAAAGCATTTATTAAGCACTTACACTGTGCTAATGGGGTGTGTGTTAGTGGTTGGGGGAGGGCGTTAAAGGCAAAAGACAATCTCACAGTCTTAACGGGAGAGACAGAACTGTATGCAAACAGTTTAGACAGGTTAAAAGTTGGGGATAATCAGTTGCTGGCATTAGGGGAAATTGGGAAAGGAACATGGGTTAGCAGATAGCATATGTGGAGGCCAGGAAAGTGTGAGAAGGCTGGAAAGGTAGGAGGGGCCTGGGTTTGGAAGGGCTTTAAAGCCAGAGAGGATTTTCTGTTTGCTCTTGGGGTGATAGGGAATCACTGGAGCTTAATCCGCATGAGGATACAAAGAGCCAGGGAGGGCTGAAGTATAAGAAAACTACGAGGTGGATTGTATTTCATAGGAGTTTGAAGGAAACTCGCGGGTCATTTCATCCCTTTATGATACCCAGTAAAATATGAGCCCCCTGTAGGCAGGGACTCGAATTCAAATCTTTCTATTTCCAGTGCCTTTCACACTGGAGACCTTTAATAAAGTTTACGTTAAATTGAGGCACAAAAGGAATTTGAAATCAGATCCGCATCCAAACGTAGCAGTGTTTCATGGGGATTTCAGATGTCTGCTATTATTAAATGATGTATACCATTTGGTCATAGGAATCAAGAAGGGGGAGTTCTCCCCACCCAGGGGAGCGGATTGTTGGCTTGGACGTGGTAAAAGAACCTTAAGTGGCCATTACATGGTAGCATTCTGTCACCGAAGAGAAGAAAAACCAGGTGTAGTTAGGGTATACCCTAGATTTGAGAAGAGCAGATTTCAAAGTGTTCATAGGAAAACTTGAATTCCATGAACCAGAGACTGATGCTGATTTTCTGCCAAGGAGAATGAACTGAAAAGGTGAGAAACTTAACTGGTGAATAAGGAGATAGTAAGAGAACACCTTGCTTACCAGAACCAAAGAAGAAAACTGGAAAGTGGGATTGTAGGGCCATAGTCCATATGCTTTGAAAGGCTGCCAGAACCCAAGAGCTGTCTCAGAAGTGGAGGCCAATGGCCCAATTTTTGGAAGAAGGAAAAAAGGAAAAAAAAACACAAACCAGCGAGCAAATGACAGGCCAATAAGCTTGCCTTTAACTCTTGGCCTGCTCTAGGAAAATGAGCCTGGATCACAAAAAGCCAGCATGGCTTCATCAAAAACAACACAGGATTTCCTTTCTTGACAGTTTTTTCACTGATGACCTAATGCGTTCTACCAAGATCTTAGCAAAGAATTTGACAGTCTTTCTTGCCAACTGGTTGAACAGTCAGGCCCAAGGAACAGGCATTGACAGTTACAACAGGGCAGGAGGTGTCCAGTGGGATGCCCCAGTGATCTGTGCTGTTGAACATTTTAATTTATTTGTTTGTTTATTTTTTTGGTTAGTCAGTGGGGTTCAGTGACTTGCCCAGGGTCACACAGTTAGTAAGCGTGATATGTCTGAGGCTGCATTTGAACTCAGGTCCTCCTGAATCCAGGGCTGGTGCTCTATCCACTGCACCACCTAGCTGCCTCTGCTGTTGAACATTTTTACCAAAGGTTTAAATAAAGGTACAAATTTGTTCAGTCATTTTCAGTTGTGCTGGACTCTTCTTGACCCCATTTGGGGTTCTCTTGGCAAAGATACAGGAATGGTTTCCCATTTCCTTCTCCAGCTCATTTGACAGATGAGGAAACAGAGACAAATAGAGTAAAGTGACTTACCCAGGGTCACACAGCTAGAAGAGTGTCTGAGGCCAGATTTGAACTCAGAAAGATGAGTCTTCCCTACTCCCAAGTCCTGCACTGTATCCTCTGTACTGCCTACCGGCCTTAAAGGTACTAATAGTATGATACCAAATTTGCAGTGTAGATAAGGGGAACTGAAATCCAGGAGGCAGTTAAAAACTTTTCTACTTAGCCAAAGGGGTCAGAACTAAGCAATGTGGGGATGTTGCAGGCAAAGCAACTTTTAAGTTTGTAGGGAAATTTTCCTGACAATTACAGCAATCGGAATGTGGGAATGGCCTGCCTCGGAAATAGTGAAGACTAGAAGATTCTTGTTTGTAGGGAAATTTTCCTGACAATTACAGCAATCGGAATGTGGGAATGGCCTGCCTCGGAAATAGTGAAGACTAGAAGATTCTTGTCTAGGTTGTACTCAGTGTCCTCTAAAATCCCTTCTAAAGTGGGCCCTAGAAGTAAGGAGAACATTCTAGGCACAGGGAACAGTATGGAAGTGGGAAATAGAGTGATGAACTTGGAATGATGTTTAGCTAAGTTTTACCCTTGTCTGGAAGGCCCCTCTCATGCTAGGCTGAAGAAATTGATCTTAAGTAGGCAATATGAGGCCATCACAAGGTTTTGAGAAGAGTGACATGAGATTTGTGTCTTAAAATTCACCTGTCAGTGATATGAGAGTTGTATTGAGGAAGGGAGTGAAATAAAGGCAGGCAGATAGGATGATAGGGCCACTGGCCCTGAGTGGCAGCCTAGCCTTTTGTGAATGAAGAAACTGATCAACATGGCTTATGTGTAAATCAGCTAGTTGCCAGTTATTAGCCATCATGTCACCAGATGACAGAGTAATTGTTTTCTTCAACCCTCACCAACCCAAAAACTAAAGAAAAAGAGTCAGGGGTCAGCTAGAAAAAGCCAATTCAATTAATTCGACAAGCTAAGCTGGGCTGCACAAGTCAGAAAATTTAATGAAATGATGTTGGAGAACCTATTCTACCCACTATCCCTCCACCTATATCTTTGAAAACATTTTTAATAAACTGAGACTTTAAAATTTTTAATTTTAAAAACGAGGCCACCAAACCACCCATTCTGCTTTCAGTTTACTCTTCATAGCCATCATCTGGGGAGAGGGGCTCCAGTAGAGAAAGGGCCAACCAGCCGCCACTTGGGACAGGCAAGCCACAGCTGGAACAGCAAGCCGAAACAACACTGAGGGAGAGGCTGGAGGAGGCAGCGTATTTCAGCCAAGTCGAACCATCATCACCTTGACCGCCATTTTGCCTTGGACCCTAGATAGCCCAGGACCCTGAATTGTGAAAGTCTTTGGACTAGCAATGCTTCCAGTTCGGTGTCAAATGGTTCAACATCAGAAACTGATAAAATTTTATCAGTGAAAATGAAAGAAAAGTCATTAACATCCTCTTTGCTGCTGCACTCTAAGGACCATGGGACCTTTCCCATCCAACTTTCCATACCTGTCATTGGGATGTGAGCTCCTGTATTCTCACCATAAAAGCACAGTGCTTTGTCCAGAATAAGCACCTAATAAATGCTTTATTCATTCAAAATCCAAAATAAGCACAAAAGGGGAGATTTTTAAAATTTGAAGAGAGATAAGATGGAAAGCAGACTTCAGAAGTGATTAAAAACAAAACTGATTTTTGAAAAGCTTTGTTTTAAAAAGAGAGGAACAAAATGTAATCATGAGAAGTAAAAATGATTTAGAACTATATATAATTACACTAGCAAAGCTGGTGATTTAAAAGAAACAAAAGGTTGCCTAAAAATAAAGGTCCAAATGAACAGAACATGAGACGCCTTAAGTCAATCACAGACAATGGAATTGAACACACAATAAAGGGGAGAGGGGACCAGTACAGTTGGATTCATAGGGGCATCCTCTCAGTCACCAAAAGCCTAATTAGCGCCTATGTTGTCCAAATTAGTCTCAAAAACTGAGAAAGAAAATGGCCTTACTGAACGCTTTGAGACAGACAATAGTGCTCATACCTAAACCAAAGAAGGATGAAACGAAACAATGAACCTAAAAACTAGTATCACTGATAATTACTGCTGTAAAATGTTTAAATAAAATCCTAGCAAAAAGCCTGAAGTAATATTTCCCCCAATGTTACTCATTATGGCAAAATTGGACTCATACCGGGGATCTAAGGATGGTTTTACATTTCAAAGGCAGTTTAATCCTATTAAAAATGAAAATACCGCAAGCTATGATTGTATCAAAAGAAACAAGAAAAGCCTTTGACAATATAACATTTACGCTAAAACAAAGCCATGAGGCATAGGCTGTTTTAAAATATGGCACGAGATGCTCTAAAACCGTAGAATGGAATTGTAAGTGTTATTTGCAATGAGAAAATAACTATCTCAAATACTGGAATAACGCATGAATGTCTCCTTTCCTCGGTTCTTTGATGTGATTCTAGAAGGGCTAAAAGAAACCAGTCAAAGAACCATAAGGGCAGCAAATTAACCTTATTTATGAGTGACGATGTTGTTTTAGAAAAACCCAGAGAACTTGAAAAGAAACTGATCAAGACAATAGCTTTGATAAAATAGAATACAAAATAAATCCCTAAACAATGGCAGCATTCTTATATCATAAAATCCAGGAGAAAATAATAAGGGAAATCCATTCAAACTACAAAATGTATGCATAATGCCCCCCATGGACCTATACCCCCAACTCCCACTAATGTTTTCAGAAGACAACAGACTGCTTTTCTCCAAGGGTCCTAGGGGATACCTTAAGGGAGGGGAGGGGAGGGGAGGGTTTTCCGATAATGTGACTCAGGAGCCACCATTGGGCATGCTTCCCATTGATAATTCGCCAGTGAGCGAAAGGATATTTACTCATGTGATCTTGGTGCAGTGGATAGAGCACCAGTAAGAGTCAGGAAGACCTGAGTTCAAATCCAGTCACAGACACGAGCTATGTGACCCTGTGCAAGGCACACCTTTGTCTGCCTTGAATTCCTCATCTGTAATAGCAGCTACCTCTGAGGGCTGCTGTGAGCACTTGGAAAATGTTAAAGTGCTATAAAGTGTTATAAACACCAAGCTGTAGGTAAGCACAGTGCAAGGGGAAAGGGCTCAGGTTTGATGAGAATGTGTGACAAACATAACAAAAATACTGAGCTGAATGGAAGTCCTTTTCTCCTTTAGCAGAGTTCCTCCGACTTTCTGAGGTGGGCTCTGCTTGACTGTGAGGTTGGATGCCTCTGTAGGGTCAATAGCTCCCCACAGGGATAGTGCTCATGAAACTGCTTTTACTTGGTTCATCTAGTTAAGCCCCTGCTGGTCCTGGGACACTGCTGCCAGCTCTCTTGGGAAGCCCACACCTTTTGACTCTTTCAAGCTTAAAAGTCATCCTCTGGTCAAAGACTGGGGATGATAAGAGTCTCTGTCAGCCTTGCCCACTTTTCTGCTCTCTTGTTACAGGTGCTAAGGTTTGGCTTCTCAAAGAACTCCCAAAGCTTAATTTCTGTTGCTGAAATTCTTTCTACACATCTACCCGACGTCTTATTCTTTCAACCAATCTAAAAGTCGGCTTACACCTCTGATTGATTCAGTCTCGGGGTCGATAACTTGTTCGCGCCTAATTTACTTCATTGATTCTGCCACTCAAAGACTACAAATTCTAATATGAAGCAATAATCTTGGTTTAGGTTAAAAATGGATAATTAGACTAATGAAACAGTAAAAATAAGGAAGAATCAGAAATAATTAAATCCAAAAACCCAATACTTGACAAACCTGAGAACGTACATTTCTTTTTTTTAAATTAAATTATTTTTAGTTTTCAACATTCACTTTCATAAGCTTTTGAGTTTTAAATTGTTTTCCTCTTCCTCCCACCCTCCCTCCCCATGCAATCTGATACAGGCTTAGAACATAAATTTCTTATGTAGGAGCTCCCTATTTGAAAAGACCCGCTGGAAGAACTGAAAAGAAATTTGGCAGAAATCAAGTTTTAGTTGACAGCTAACACCATATACCACGATAAGATTTGTGACCTGAATATAAAATAAAAAAATAGAAGAAAACAAGATCAGGTAGTCTTCACAGCTATGACTAGAGGGAGAATTCTTTTTTTTTTATGCTACTATGATATTTATTCAGTATTTTATTTTCCCCTAGTTACATGTAAAAGCAAACTTTAACATTTCTTTTTAAAACTTTGAGTTCCAAATTCTCTCCCTTCCTCCCTCCCAACCCCTCCCTATCCCATTGAGAAGGCAATTCAAAACAGGTTATACATGTGTAATCATACAAAACATTTCCATAATAGTCATGTTGTGAAAGAAAACATAGGCGAAAAAGAAAAATAATAAAGTTAAAAAAGTATACTTCAATCTGTATTTAGACACCATCAGTTCTGTGTCTGGGGATGGATAGCATTTTTCATCATAAGTCCTGTCTCTCCAGTCTTTTCTGAGAATATCTAGGAGGAGAGTTCTTTTTTTTTTTTTGGCAAGGCAATCAGGGTTAAGTGACTTGCCCAGGGTCACACAGCTAGTATCATGAATCTGAGACCAGATTTGGACTCGGGTCCTCCTGACTCCAAGGCCAGAGCTCTATGCACTGCACTATCTAGCTGCCCCTAGGAGGAGGATTCTTAACCAAACAAGGCATAGAAGGTATCACAAAATACAAAATAAATAACTTAATTACATGAAATTGAAAAGCCTTTGCACAAACAAATCAATGTAGGCTAAGGACAGCCATTGATTGGGGAAAAATTTTGCTTGAAATATCTCTGATATTCAAGATTCATAGAGAATCAGTCCAAGTTTATGAGACCAAGAACTATTCCCCCATGAATCAGTGGTCAAATGATGTGAGCAAATATTTCTCAAAGGTGTATTTATAGTTGTATAAAAGATTGTTCCAAATTACTATGATAAGAGAAATGGACATCAGAATAACTCAGGTTTCACCTCATATCCAACAAGTTGTCAATGACGACAAAGATGGGAATAATAAATATTAGGCCGTGAAAGACAAGGCACACTAATGGAGAATGGCTAAATGAAATTGAGCCATGTGCATGCAATGGAGCGTTATAGAGTTGTAATGGGGAAGAGAACAAGCATTTAAGACCCTTCTGTGTGCCAGGTACTGTGCTAAGCTCCATGCCCAGCACTTTATCCACTGTGCCATCTAGATGCTTAGGATGAATGAGAATTCAGAGTTTAATGGGAAGATTTATAGGGACTCATGTGGAATGGCAGGAAGGAGAATGGAATAAATGTTTATATGCCACCTATTACTGATCTTGTTTTCTTCTAAGAAGTCACTTCTCTGTCCCTCATTGGTCCCCATGAGGATGATGCACTAGACCAGGGGATTGTCACCTAGGGTCCATGGACTTCAGAGGTCTGTGAACTTGTATGGGTAAAAATTACATCTTTATTTTCACTAATCTCCAGCTGAAGTTGAGCATTTCCTTCAAGAATTTAAAAATATGTTTCTGAGTCTATAGATTACATGCCAAAGGGATCCATGACAGGCTGTCAACAGTTTATTAAGCACTTACTATGTCCTAAGTACTGAGGTTACAAAGACAAGCAAAAAGAGAGTCCCCAGTTGCCTTGCCAAAAAAAACAAACCAAAGCAAAAAGGAGCTTACATTCTAAAGGGAGCAGATTCTATAAAGTATCTCCAGAAAAAAAAAGGATTGGACTAGACATTGAAGATCCAGTTCTAAATCTGTGATCTTGCAAATTGACCCATGACCTTGTCATCTTGGTGACTTCCTCCATCCATACCTTCTTTTGCTGCAGAGTATTTGTTCAATGCCCTCCCATAAATCCTCTGCCCGAGCTTCGATCGCTGAGCTGGAGGCTGGCCTTGTTCTTTCAATATTTCATGGATACCTTTGCAATAACCAAACCATCTTGTTATCCCTCCCTCTTGCTACGTGACCAGCCCACCTCCCTTGTTGGCCATTCACCTTCTTCGTGACTTTCCTGACCCTTTGTCCAGGTACATTATCCACGTCTGTGATCTGCCTACAACCATCCAAAATTCTTCTGTTGCTCTTTAGGACACCTGTGGTTTTTGTGCTTCTGAGATGGTGGCGTCCCATGGTATATAGTCAGGGAGCATCACTGTGAAGACATCAGCATTGACTTTTTCCATGGAGAACGGTTTGGGAACACTGAGGGGAAAGGGAGTGAGGGAGCAAGCATTTATTCAACACCAGATACGTGCCAGGCATGGGGCTAAGCACTTCACAAATATCATCTCATTTGATCCTCACAGCCACCGTGGGAGGAAGGTGATGTTATTATTATCTCCACTTTACAGATAAGAAACTTAGGCAAATAGGGTTAAGTGACCTGTCCTGTATCACACAGCTAGTAAGTGTGTGAGACCAGATTAGAACTTAGGAAGATGAATCTTCCTGACTTCAGGCCCAGCGCTCTACCCATTGTGACACCTAGCTGCCCAGTATGACTAATATGTATATGTATGATATGACTAACCCGTATTTATTTGAAAAAGATCTGGGGGTTTTAGTAAACCACATGCCTAGTGAGTTAGCAGTATGATATGGCAGCCCAACAAAGCCAATGGTATTCTAGACACTGACAAGCTGATTCTCCTCAGTACACCCAAATTACCTTGAATTTATTTTGTTTTGTTTTGTTTTTTTTTATTAATAGCAATATAGTAGAATTTTCACTTTTTTTTTCTTATGGTTTTTCTTTTTTGTTCTGATTCTTCTTTCACAATATGACTAATGAGGAAATATGTTTAATATGATTGTGCATATATAGCCTATATCAGATTGCTGTCTTGGGGAGGGGGAGGGGAGGGAAGGAGGGAGAAAGATTTGGAACTCAAAATTATACAAAAATGAATATTGTTACCAGCCCTAGATCAGGAGGACCTGAGTTCAAATCCAGTCTGACACTTGACACTAGCTGTGTGACCCTGGGCAAGTCACTTAACCTCAATTGCCTCGCCAAAAAAACCAAACCAAACCAAAACAAAAATGAATGTTGAAAGGTATCTTTACATGTAATTGGAAAACAATAAAATACTAGTAAGGAAAAAAAGTAGTGTAGTAGAAAGAGCATTAGCTCTGAAGTCCCAGGACCTGGATGCTAAGGTTGCTGACGATGCTTACTGCACTTAAGACCTTGAGTGGTCTTTTTCGCCATCTTGGGCCCCAATTTCCTTATATGTAAAATGAGGGCATTAAGTCTAACAGCATCTGGGTGGCACTGAGCCTGGAGTCATGAAGACCTGAGTTCAAATTCTGTGTGACCTTGGACATATCACTTAATCTTTCTCTCTGCCGTAGTGTCCTTGACTACAGAATGATAGCCCCTACCTCACCTTGTTGTGAGGGTCACATGAGATAATACTTGTCAAGCGCCTGCGCGTAGTAGGTGCTTAATAAAGGCTTGTTTCCTTCCTCCCTATACTCTGTTAAGTCTCTTCATCTTCCTGGTCTCCGTTTCCTCATCTATAAAACGGGAGGGGTGGGTTAGATGGCCTCTGAGACCCCCTTTAAAGCGAGGTCTGCGACTGATAAATGTCTCTCACTCTCCTTGGGCCTCATCTTTCTCAACTGTAAAATAGGGACATTGGATGTAAAATATGGATGTCGTAAAACAGTGGGGTTGAGTCCTCTGGAGTGCCTTCCGCCTCAAGATCTATGAACTACAAACTGGGCATTGTTGTTTTCCCTGAAAGAGTGTAAGCTTCTCGGGGGCAGCTAGGTGGCGCAGTGGATAGAGCATAGGCCCTGAAGTCAGGAGGACCTGAGTTCAAATCCAGCCTCAGACCAAATACTTGACATTTCCTAGCTGCGTGACCCTGGGCAAGTCACTTAACCCCAGTTGCCCAACCAAAAAAAAAAAGACTGTAAGCTTCTCCAGGGCAGGGACTTTATTTCATTTATTATTTATTTATTTATTTATTTTTTGCCTGTTTGTCCATAGGCCCTGGATAAACGTTGATTGGTTAGTTGATTAAGCTAAATACACTAACATGGCACATAGCCCGGCTCTGTTTCTGTAGGAAATTGCATCACTTTTACAGGCTGGTGTTCTGAAAGCTTTTCCCCAAACTAATAATGGTATGTACAGATGTTGTAACAGAACAGAAATAGTCCTTCCCGCTTGAAAAAGAGAAGTCAGTTGTAGCTGTTCATTTCATGTGGGTCATGTGGAGCTGTTTCATGGCCTGGATTGGTTACCTTTCCCATGGGAAAAAAAAATGAGAAGGATTTTTCCCAGAATGAGGAAAGTACCTGGCCAGCTTCCTGGGCATTTTCAGATCATAGAATCCCAAAGTTGGAAAGGACCTCAGAGAGGCAGCTAGGTGGTGCAGTGGGTAGAGCATGGACCCTGGGGTTGGGAGGACCTGAGTTCAAAAATCCAGCCATAGACATTTACTGGCTGTGTGACCCTGAGCAAGTCACTTAACCCCAATTGCAACAAAAAAAAAATAGGAAAGGATCTCAGAGGCCATCTAGTTCCCCTGTACTTGCACAAAAAGTCCCTGAAGAACATCCCTGCCATGTGGTCAGCCATCCTTCATTTGAAAACCTCCAATAAAGGGGACCCCATTGCCTCCCGAGGCAGCCTGCTCCCCTTTTAATGGAAGGAAAACTTTCCTTACATTGCTCCACTTAAGCTCTGTGAGTCTCTATCCCAATGACCATTGGCACTGATGAGTTGAGTCTTTCAGAGGGCCTGGCTGGCTAGATCTCTCTCAGCGTTCTAGGGGTAATCCTAAGGACTTATGGGGTTTTCTTTAATGTCACTGCCTTGCGTCTGAATTCCAGTGTGTTTTCCCCTATGTCATTTGCCAGTGATTAGCACTCCAGTGTCAGTTGGCACATTAACATCAATTAACTTTTCATAAAAGGATATTTAGTGAGAACAAGTATAAAGCATTCCTCTCTCATCCAGGGGCACATATGCCTATACCACCCTGATCCCTGGCAAGAGTGACAGCAACCTCAAGCGGTGGCTAGAAAGCATTGATTCCACCAAGTTCACCTCTGTGATTGTGATTGTGACATGGTTACTGGACAGAATTGGTTTCCTATAGGCCTCAGCATCTTGGCTGGGTCCCAGTTGCTCCTCAGGGCTGTGTTGGCAGACTAGCCTTGGTTATCTACAAATTCTCCCGCATTCTGCCTCCACTGGCTCGCTCTTCCACCGTTTGGAATCTCACAAGAGTTGACTGTTGCTGCCATCTCTCTCTCTGTCTCTCTCTCTGTCTGTCTCTCCCTCCCCTCCCCTCCCTCCCCTCCCTCCCTCCCTCCTTTCCCTCCCTTCCCTCTCCCTCCCTTCCCCTCCCTCCCCTCCCTTTCCCTCCCCTCCCTCCCTTCCCCTCTCCTCTCCTCTCCTCTTCTCTTCTCTCTCTCTCCGTGTCTCTCTCTCTGTCTCTTTCTGTCTCTGTCTCTTTCTCTCTCCCTCTCCCTCCCCTCTCCTCTCTCTCTCTTGCATGTATGTACACACACACACACACACACACACACACACACACCACACACACACACACACACACAACACAGAGCATCCTCCCTTGAACTCAGCCAGGGAGGAAAGAGACTCAGGTTGGCTACCTGGGAGTCTTTTGTACTCATGCTCACTTCTGGCTCAGCAGGCAGTTCAAGATGCTTTTCATCTCTTCAATCATTCAATCAACCAGCATTTATTTATCAGGGGCCTATTATACTCCAGGAACTGAGGGACACAAAGATGAGTGTGAAATGAAATAATCCCTGCCCTCAGGAAGCTTACAGTCTTTTTAGAGAAACAACAGTCCCTAGTGGTAAGCAGACAGGAAATGATGTAGAACACCTGTTCGGAAGTGGAGAGCAGCCCTGCCCCTTCATTCAGCATCATCAACCCTTTCCAGGAGCAGGTTTACCAAGCATGCTTGCTCCCAGGACTTATTGATCTGTCCACCATCACACTTACATCAAGCCCAAATTTGCCGTTTGGCACTGCTCCCAGCTATGCCCTCTGAGCCAAGCAGAGCAACTCTTAAATACAATTCTGAATCTTTTCTTCTTGAGGCTAAACTTCCTTAGTTCCCTCAACTGTTCTTCATGTGAAATGTACTGAAGGCCCTTCCTCAACCTGTCCTCCCTCCTCTGGACATGTTCCATCTTCAATGAGTCAGTCAGTTAACATTTATTAAGCTCCTACTATGTGCCAGGCCCTGTGCTAAACACTGGGTATACAAACACAAGTTAAAAACAACAATAGCGACATATAACAAATAAAAAGGACAGTGCCTCGCCTCAGGGAGCTTATAATCTAATGGAGGAAGCTGAAGGCAGGAGGAAGGTGGTTCTTAAACGGAGGCCCTGGCGCCCACGATTCTACCCTCTTGTTAATATAATTCCTGAAATGTTCAAAAAGAAATTGCCCTCCAGAGGGGATGCGCACACGCCATGCTTGCACGCAGGTCATACCATTAGTAAGAGGCAGAGCCTGGGATTCAGATTCGCACCTTGTGACTTCAAGCCCATCAGTGCTTCCCTAAGGCCACATCACCTGCATTTTTCTGCTCTTTAAAGCAGTACAAGAGAGCTTTCAACTTAGGAACAGGCTATGTTCTAAAAGTTCCTTTGAAAATAAATCTGTATTAAAATTTAAAAAAAGAAAAGAAATCTGGAGCTTGGAACACACTTCCTCTCTAGACACTGTGTGTAAATGCTAGCCTTGCTCTCAGGCTCACCCACATAAGCGATCACATTCAGCCTCTAACATCTAGTCCAGGGGTGGGGAGCCTGCAGCCTTGAGGTCCTCATGTGGCCTCGAGGACACGAGGTCCCCACCCTTGATCTAGTGAGGAAAGAGACTATCTGCTTTGGTTTTATTTCCCTAATACCTACCACAGTGCCTGGCATATTTTAGGTACTTAATAAGTGTTTATTGATTGATTATCTTAGAAAGTTAATAAAAACAAATGAAAAAAGATCTGGGGGTTTTAGTGGACTGCAAGCTCAAATTAGAGAGAAGTATGATATGATAGCCAAAAAACAATGAATGCTTTTCTAGAAAGGCAATGTAGTGTCATGCATGGATGGAGAGCAAGCCTGGAAGCCAGGAAGATCTGGGTTCAAGTCAGAGGCTATGAGGCCCCGGGCAAGTCATTTCACTTCTCAAGGCCTTCAGGTGACTCTAGGAAGGTGCCCTGGTAAAGGGAGCTCCCTTCTACTAATAAATGAGAAGTCCAGCCCTGGTGCTAAGATGAACAGTACATCCTCAGTCTTACTGCAGCTTTAAGTACATCCTGTATTATGTACAGGGGTAGGTAGGTGGCACAATAGAGTGCTGTGCCCAGAGTCAAGAAGACCTGAGTTCAGATGCAGCCTCCAACACTTACTAGCTGTGTGACTGTGAACAAGTCACTTCACCCTGTTTGCCTCAGTTTCCTCATCTGTCAAATGAGCTGGAGAAGAAAATGGCAAACCCCTCCAGTATCTCTGCCAAGAAAACCCCAAATGGGGTTGTGGAGAGTTGAATTCACCTGAATGACAACGGTATTATGTTCAATGGATTAAAACTAACATTTCTAAAGTACTTCCCAAGTGCTGGAAAGCCCTTGAGCTCAATTTCTTCCTACAGCCAGGCCTTGCGCCAGTCCAGAGAACGTTAGGTGCCCCCCCTGTGGGCTGCCTCCACTCTGGGCGCTGGGCATGCCCTGCTCCTCCTACCTGGTCTGGAAACGTCCTCTGCCCAGTTCTTTGATCCCAAGTTGATTCAGCTTGGCCTCCTAGACCAATATCCATGCTTGTAATATTCAGTGGATCAACAAGCCTTTATTAATCAATCAACATTTATTAAGCACCTACTGTATGCCGGACACTGTGCTAAGCACTTTACAAATATTATCTCATTTGGGGTTTTGTTTTTCTCGCCCTCTCAATGGGGTGGGGGAGGGGAGAGGGGAAAGGAGAAAATTCAGATTTGTTAAAATAAAATTTAATTTAAAAAAGATGATAAAATGACTTAGGAGGAGGGGAAACAACCCCGCCCCAAACCCAAATATCTCATTTGATAGGTAGGTACAATTATTATCCCCATTTTACAATTGGGGAAAATGAGGCTGATAGAGGTTACAGGATCTGGCAGGGCCGCACAGCCAGTACAAGGCAGAGGCTAGATTTGAATTTAGGTCTTTCTGACTTCTGCCCAGCCTCTAACCACTGTACCACCCAGCTGCCAGGAAATACGTAAATAGCTGGGGAATAGAAATATGAAAACCACAAAGACAGAAACCAACCCAACATGACAGGGTAAGACAATGACCTCTTCTCTAAAACCCATGCCCTTTGGCTGGTCTGGTTGTGAAAGTGATGGCAAGCCAGGTGTCTGGTACTGACTGGGACACAGGATGGCTAGCTCAGCGCAGGTGAGCTCACTGAATCTGGGAGCAGCCTCTCCAGAGGACCATCACTGTCCCTCTCCCACTTTTTCCTGCCACAGCCCAAAGACCAGCCTTTCAAGGTCAGCTCCTCAATCTGGTTGTCTCCATCTCTGTCCTCTAGATGCTTTTGCTTCTGAACGTTTTCTTAGAGTCTTTGTGCTTCCTCCTCATATGAATGAATTAAAAGGCATCATGATACGAGCTTCCCATCCGCAGGCACCAGAGGTCATTGAGTGGTGTGATTTAGTCAGCCTCAGGGAACTAGACAGGCAGGGTAGCCTAACACCTGGCCTCTGAGTCACAAAGACCTCGGCTCAATGTCACCTCTTGAGGGGTACTGGCTGGCTGATCCTGGGTCATGTCAAGCCTCTCAGTGTGCCAGGCAACCTTCTAAGTCAGGGGCAGAGAAAGTGCCAATCTGTATTAAGAAGGGAGCTCCCTCCAGACATGAAAACAGATTTTATTAGACTTGATTGTTTAAAAAGGGGCACTTGGTCTCCCATTGCTATCTCGGTCATAACAAGCCAGTCTAAAGAACCTGAAAGAATGGGAGACTCTCGTCCTGGATTTCTTCTTCCGATTCTATCGTCACCTATGCCTTGCAGTGACTTTAGGCAAGTCCCTTCCTCTCTCCCTGAGCCTTACTTTCCTCTGCTGTAATAGGAAGTTGGCTGCGATGAGTTCAAAGGTCCCTCTCAATTCTGTCATTCTGAAAAGTCAAGAAAGTTCAAGTGGGCATGTGGACTTTAGGGAGATGTCCAGAATGTTGTCTGCTCTGCTTTACTGTCCTGCCTGGTTTCAATTTCACGGAACAAGATGCCCCTCCCAGGATAAACCCAGCATCTCTAATCTCCCTATCACACCACGATCTCTAGCCTTATTAACACCTCCTTCCTCAGCCTCTTCTCCCCTCAGATTAGAAGGCTGGAGGGCAGAGTACCAAATTCTTCCCGATGCCATCCTTTCTAGAAACTGAACTCTCAGCCCATTCTACCATGCACCTGCTGCTCTGCCAGGTTTCAACTCCATGGAACAAGAGGCCCCAGGCTGGCCGGATACCTCCTGGTATCCCTTTCCTGACTCCTTTTGTGTCTTTAGATTGTAAGATCCTTGAGAGCAGGGGCTGTCTTTCTTTTTATTAATTCTATCCCCAGAACTTAGCTCAGTGCCTGACACATGCTTAATAAATGTTGATTGGATTGAATTGGTTCTTCTCTCCTATTTGTTCCGGAATGGCTTGGAAGGCCATTTCTAGAGATGAGAAGGACCGTCAGAGGCTATTGAGTGCAAACCTTTATTTTCTGGATGAAGAAACTGAGGTCCAGGGACATTTATCATCAGGCCTGTGATTTCATTGGTTTAGGGAACTCCTAGGAGAGGAAGCCTGAATGCAGGTCAGCACCTTCCCTGCAACTAAGACATTAAGTGACTGGGGGGTTTCCCAAGGTCTCGCTGGTAAACATCAGAGGTAGGATTTGAACCCAGGGGTCCTGTCCCTAGATCCAGGGTTCTAGTCACTGTACTGCATTGTCTCATGGGATCATAAATCTAGAGTTGAACCTAAGACACTTTAGAGTTCCTTTCTTTTACAGATGAGGAAACTGAGGCATAGGACAGTTAACTTTCTAGGGAAACAAGCTGAAGTTTGTTTATGGCCAACGGGCAGTGGGCAGATGTCTGTAAAACTTGGTGGGGGAGGTGGGGCAAAGCAGAAATCAAATCTCTTGGCTGGGAATTGAGGTTGGAGGCAGGGAGGAAACATCTGAGAGGATATGGTAGGGTAATACTGAAACTCCCACCCGTGATGGCTTTCAACAAATTTTCCTCCAGCTGAGAGTACACATTGAGCTGCAGACTACACCGGACTGTGCCCTAGGCCTGAGCCTTAGCCCCAAGATAATCAAGGCCATTAGTTTCAGAGGAGGAGCTGACCTACATTAACAGAGTTTCCTCTCTGAAGAGTTCCTCAAACCAATGAAATTACAGTCTGGGTCCTGATCGTACCAAGTGCTAGGTACAATGCTAGGCACTGCATATGCCACCAAAAAAGAAATAATACCCATTTTCAAGAGGTTTATGGCCTCAGATTTTCTTTTCCTTTTTTAGGATTGGATTTATCTTTATTTTATCTTTTAAGGAAATTTTATTTAGTATTTTATTTTTCTCCAGTTACATGTAAAAACTATTTTTAACATTGGTTTTTAAAACTGTGAGTTCCGGGGGCAGCTAGGTGGCGCACTGGGTAGAGCACTGGCCCTGGATTTAGGAGGACTGAGTTCAAATCCAGCCTTAGACATATAACACTTACTAGCTGTGTGACCCTGGACAAGTCACTTAGCCCCACTGCCTAACCAACCCCACCCCAAGTCACTTAGCCCCACTGCCTAACCAACCCCCGCCAAGTCACAGCCCCACTGCCTAACCAAACCCTCCCCCCAAAAAACAAACAAAAAACCCCAACCAACTTTGAGTTCCACATTATCTCCCTTCCTCCCTCCCTCCCCCATCGAAAAGGTGAGCAATTCAATATAGGTTTTACATCAGCTTTTCTTTTCTAAGTAATTCTTTTTTATTCTAAACTTAGCAAACACCCAATAAAATGAACATTTTCACATCCATATTTGAAGAGAAAATGAAGATACTATGTATTCTTCAATGTATCATTCAAAAATCTCTCTTCTGCATTCCTCAGCCCCTTAGTTTCCAGAGGGGGAAGCGAAAGCCCAGGGAGAAGGCACCGACTCACGCCCAGTCACACAATGAGTGAGTGGCAGAACCAGGGAGAGAAGCCAGAGGCTCTTTGCACCGCCCAAGCTGCAGTCTTCTGCCTTAGCGGGAATGGTCCCTGCCACCCTGGGGATGCTCCAACCCAGACCTCAGAGCTGTCCTGGTTTGATCTCATTAAGGATGTGAGGGGTTTCAGTCTGAGTGGTGGAAGGCTGAGAGGGGAAGACCAGGCGTGAGCTTGGTCCCCTCACACCTTCCCTCCCACAGGGTAGCCGCAGACTCAGAAGAAGGAGCTGCCCTTCTGAAGTCACAACACTTTTAGGTCTCAACAAGAGTTGTTGAGGGCAGTACGAGCATGGAACTGAGGCTCTGAACCCCATATTGTCACCACCTTCTAGCTATGTGGCATGCAGTACGATCTTTAACCCCCTGTGAGCCTCAGTTTCCTGTCTGCAGAATGGGAAGAAGAGCCCTTGCATCACCTCCTCGGGGTCGTGAGAATTCTTTGGAAGCACAGAGGCCTGGGTGAAGGGGATTGTCCTTACTATTATCTATTATTATAATTTTGGGATCGGGGAGAGAGTCAGGAAAGGCTGGGAGCTGGCGCCTATGTTGTGTTTGGAGGTGAGAAAACTGAGGTTTAAGGAGCTTAACCCACCAGGGAAACAACAATCTGAAGGATTTTTGGTGGAGTAGCAAATGGGAGTAGGTAATATGACCAGGGGGCAGGGGGCAGAGCTCTGTAAAACTTGGTGGGGGAGGTGGGGCAAAGCTGAAATCTCTTGGTTGGGAGGTAGGTGGTGCAGGGGATAGAGTGCCAGCCTAGAGTCAGGAAGACCTGAGTTCAAATGTGGCCTCAGACTAGCTGTGTGACCCTAGGCAAGTCACTTCACTCTGTTTGCCTCAGTTTCCTCATCTGTAAAATGAGCTGGAGAAGGAAATGGCAAACCACTCCAGGATCTCTGCCAAGAAAACCCCAAATGGGGTCATGAAGAGTCTGAAAAGACTGAACATTTATTGAACACCCATTGTACCTAAGGCCCCCAAAGTGAGCCAGTTGTGATCGCAGGGTCTGGGACTAAGAGCAGCCTTAGAGTTCATCAGGTTCAATCTTATGATTTTTCTGAGGACAGTGAAGCAACCTGCCCAAGATCACAGAAACTGTAAGTAGCAGAAGTCAGGATTTGAACCCAGACCCTCTGATCCTGTATCCAGGAGGCAACATGGTACATTACAAAGAGCGCTGGGTCTCAAGTCAGAGGACCTGGATTCAAATCCCTGCCTCTGACACTCCTTGTGTGACCTTGAGGAAGTCACTTCACTCTCTTGGCCTCAGTTTACTCATTTGTAAAATGAGGTTGGACTCAGAAGCCTTGGAGGTCTGTCCCAGCTCTAGATCTCTGAGCTAATAAGCTATAGACATGTATATGAATGAGTGTTTCCCCTCGAGGAGCTTGGAATCCTGGGTAAGAGGGCAGAGGGAACAAGCATTTATTAAGCACCTACTGTGTGCCAGGAACTGTGATAAGTGCTGTATAATTACTCAACTTATTTTTAAGCAGAAATAATTGCCATACTCTTGTCTGACTCAGCCCTATCTTTTAAAAATTATCGTTATCTTTTGTTTTACACGACCTTTGTTTCTAAACATATCTCTATTCCCAGTGGGGGTGGGGGGGAGAGATGAAATAGTTCAACAAAATGAATCAACATCAATAGATCTGAGAGTGTATGCGATATTCCACACCCATGGCCCCCCACCTGTCCAAGAAAGGGAGGGTCAGTTAGCCACTTCTTTTGACTTTGCCTTCAAAGCCAGCCAGCTACTGCCTCCACCATATACTACACTATCCTACCCCATGTCTGTCTTTTGCCTACAGATTCCATTTGACAAAGGCAAAGGAGACCCGGCCTGCCCAGCATCAACTTCGCCCTTCCCTTCCCTCTGGTTATCAGAGTTAGTGCTGTGGCCGGTTCAAGGCATCAGGGAGTTTTCCCTGGGATGTGCTTCCTGCCCTGGGCCACCAGCCCTAGGATCCCATCACTGTTGAACACCTCTCTTCGTCTTGTTTACTGTCCTAATAAAGCACACTATGTGGTTAGCCCAGTGCCTGGCAGGTTCCTGTTGTTGTTCAGTTGTTTCAGTCGTGTCTGACTCTTCATGAGCCCATTTGGGGTTTTCTTAGCAAAGATATTGGAGTGATTTGCCATTTCCTTCTCCAGTTCATTTTACAGATGAGGAAACTGAGGTAAACAGGGTGAAGTGACTTGCCCAAGATCACACAGCTAGTCAGTGTCTGAGGCCAGATTTGAGAGAAAAAGGACAGCCAAATGATCATCCTTTTATTAATAATGTGCTGGCCTTATTAATAAAATGATTAAATTACCCAGGAACTATGTCTCTCTAACTTTTTTAATCATCACAGATTTGAACTCAGGAAGATGAGTCTTCCTGACTTCAAGCCCGGCCCTCTATCTACTTCACCACCTGCTGCCCCTGCCTGGCATATAGTAGGTGTGAAATAAATGCTTATTCCCTTCACCTGTCCCCCTCTTTCCTCTTCCCAGGGGGCCATGGGGCAGACTCTGTGAGAGGATACAGACAAGTGGGAGCAGCCTGTCCTCTGATCCTCCACCCCCACTCCAACCTCCACCAATTTGCCCCTGGCACAAGCCTTCCTACTTAGGGCTCTGCATGTTGGGACCCTTTGCCCCAACAGATTCTGTCCCCCTGGGAAAAGCCTTTCCTATCCTCTGGCTCATTGGCCCTGTGGCCAAGGGAAACCCTTCCTGAAGAATTCTCCTCGGCTATATGCTTAGCACACCTTAGCAAGCCTCTCTCATTGGAGAGAATTTGAGTGACGAGATAGAGGAGGGCAGGTGGATGCACTGTTTATATTGGCCTCTGTTTTCCCCCCCATAGCCCACGCTGGCCCAGTGGGGATTTCCACAGCCAGGCTTTGAGGTTTTGCTGTTGCTGGTCTGGGATGTATTTGCTATTTAGCTCTGAGTCCACTTTTTACCATAGTAATAAGAAAACAAACAAAAATCCACCTCTCTGTTTTCTTTCTTTCCTTCTTTCTTTCTCTCTTTCCAGGCAGGGGGTTGCTATCCTTTATTGCTATAGGCTGTCTCTGTTTTAGCCCCTTTCTTCCGCTCTTTTCTAGAACCTTCTATAACCCATGCTTGTATAGCTCAGGCCTTGCTGGTCAATTCCCAGCATCTCACTATCTGTGACATCAGAGATGAGAAACTAGTAATATGAGTCATGGTTTTGTTCATTTGCTTGTTTTTGTATACCAAGTGCCCAGCATAGAACCTAGCACAAAGTAGAGACTTAGTGAATGTTTACTGATTTTAATTGAATTCTATTTATCTAAGATTGCCCCCATCACTAACATTGAATCTTCTAAGATCTCTCCCAGCTCAAACATTCTACGGGTTAAGGCCTGATTTCAGCTCTGAAATTTTCTGTTCCAAGATCCTCCTGAGCTCCGACACTATTTCCTGAGGTTCCTTCCAGCTCTGACATTCCATATTCTAGCTCCCATAGATCCTCTGTAAGATTTCTCTCAACATTAATGTTTTGTGTTTTATGATCTTAATGAAATAAAAAGTAACCACTTGAACTGATCCAACTGTTCTGCAGAGCAATTGGGAGCTATGCCCAAAGGGCAGCCAAACTGTGCACACATGCCCTCTGATCCAGCAATCCCATAAAAAAGGGGAAAGGACCTACATGTAGAAAAAGATTTATAACAACTCTTTTTGTGGTGGCAAAGAATTGGAACTTGAGGGGAATGATTATGAATGTAATGCAAAACTAGCATGCTAAAAGAAATGATGAGCAGGCAGACTGCAGAAAAACCTGGAAAGGCTTACGTGAACTGATGCAGCGTGAAATGGGCAGAACCAGGAGAATATTGCTCAACAGCAGCATTGCACATTGATCAACTATGATTGACTTCACTCTTCTCAGAAATACAACGATCCAAGAGAATTCCAAAGGACTCATGATGGAAAATGCTGTCCACATCCAGGGAAAAAACTATGGAGTCTGAATGCAGATCAATGCATACTATTTTCACTTTGGTGTGTATGTGTGTCTTTTCTCTGTTTTCTGTTTCTTCTTTTACGACGCGACTAACGTGGCAATGTTTCCATGATTGTACATGTATAACCTATGTCAGATCGCTTGCTGTCTTAGGGAGGAGGAAGGGAGGGAAAAAATTTGGAACTCAAAATCTTATAAAAATGAATGTTAAAAACTATCTTTATATTTAATTGGAAAAAATAAAACACTATTTACAAAAAAAGTAAAAACTATATTTAATCATTAGGCCTTGAATATTAATAGAGTAGATACTTTTTAAAAGATTAATTTTAATAAATATATAAAAAGCTTTTAAAAAATTCTCTATCTTGCCTTGCTCTTGCATAACCTCAAAAAAGATTCTGGGTTTGATTTTCATTCTCATAAGCTGAAATAGAGAACTTGACCCTATTTCTTATCTGATTCCTCCTTCCCTTTGAGATAGTACTGGGGTGTAGCTCTTTTGCCAATGGGGTTCTTTCTCCCTGCTCCATCATTGGGCTCCTCAGAAGGCTGGTACCAGGCAAGTCCCAGCCCCCAGTGTCCCTGGGGGTTCTAAGCTGGCCCACTTAAATGGAAGCTCGGCTGGTGAACCATACAAGGTGTTTCCAAACCCGGAGTCTTTGCCACTGCTCCACCCCTCGCCCCCTCTTCTCGCTTCCCTTCCAAGTCTTGCTCAGCTATGCCACAAAGGGTCTGATAAACAAGAAGGGGATGGGAGGGTGCTGTCACATGGCCTTAACCACAGCCATGCTTCCTCCTTTTGCGCAGTGCTGGAGAGCAAAGACCCAGGCAGGTAGTGCCACCGATCCTTCCGTGGGCCCTCATCCTCATGGTTCCCTGCATGAGGATAGGATGTCACCACAGCAGTGAAGCGGGTAGTGGGCAGTCTTTCCTGGTCTGAGGTCCAGAGCCACCCCACTGGTTTCTCCTTCCACAGTCTGCTGAAGAGGGTAAGCTGGGCTGTGTGTGTGGAGGGGAGGGGAGGCTACCATGGGCCTCCACGCTGCAGGCAAGCATCCCCAAGGCTCAGCAAACCTCAGCAGGGTCCACTGGGTTCTTTGGGACCAGGTGACCTTGGACTTGCTATGATGACAGAGAGGGTGTGGTGAATATTCGTACTGAGTTAGTGTCTGTACAAAGACATCTCCTGGAGCAGGAGGCAGGGTGAGCTAATGGGCAGAACACTGGACTTGGTGAGAGAAGTCTCACTGTGGGGAGATTACAGACTACTGCTTTATGCTATAGTGGATAGCACACTGGCCTCCAAACCAGGAACTCAGAGTTTACAATCCTCTGGGGTGAGCCTCCTGAGTAAGTCACTGAATTTCTCGACGCCTCAGGCAAAACTCTAGCATTATAAACTGCAGAGAAACCTGCATTGGCAGAAGGAGTTCCCTGTACCTGTGAAATCACAGGTCTGGTCTCTACCCTGCCTTCATGTGTGACTGGTCTATCCTACTCTGGGCTTCCTCCAAGTCTTCAAAATTGGTAGAATGCCCGATAGGTTGAGTTCTGCTCCTTCCTAGTAGTGAGACTTCAGCAACCCACTCCTTCTTCTGTAAGTCTCCTGTCTCTTGCTCCCCGAGTCAAATGGTGGGCCTGGACCAGATCAAGTGTCCTTAACCTTTTGGGTTCAGGTGAAACCTAGGGAGCCCTTCTCAGAATTGTGTTTTCAAATGCATGAAACGTAAGTTGACAAAGAAAACCAATTCTAGTGAAATAAAGACGGATTTTTTTCCCCATCAAAATTCATGGACCCCTTAAAATTAACCAATGATTCCCAATTAAGAACCCCTTTTCTAGAGGACCTCAAAGATTGCTTCCATCTGGGACATTTTCTATTCCATTACAGCCCAACCCAACTGGGTTTATGGACTCTGAAACCTTGGGAGATAGGCTGGGAGGTTCAGTGAGTATACCAGGCAACGCCCTCTGCACCCTCCCTGTGGGTGGACTCCCTTTCTTCCTCTATGAGACTCTGGCCCTGCCCTTTCTTTGAGAGCTCCTCCTGTGGCATGGCTTCCTGGGAAGAAGGGTGGGATCTGCTCCCCTTGCTTCCTCCCAAGATATTGCCAGGTGGCCCAATGCAAGTGCTTATTTTTAAGCTTGCCCTTCATCACCAGCCTCTCTCTCTCTCTGCCTAGTATGCTTGACTGCAGGCCAGGTCGATCAGGGGTGATTGAAACCCACAGACACTGGAAGAGGCTGTGCTACCTGGATGATTTGACTTCTAGAAAGCTTCTAGTTTTCGCTTGAAGTCACAGTCTGGCACCGGTGGCAGGCTGAAACCCTCACAGGTCCCCTTGGGGATGGGGATGGGTGTCTGGGGATCCACGCACTCATGAGAAGAAAGCTCGGGCCTGGGCTAGGCAGCCACAGTTCACTCCATCCTAACCTGCTCCATCATCCCAGGACTGGGGGATCCTCAAGACCCAGAATAAATCCAAGCCCATTTTCTCAGTCACATTTAGATGCCAGGCACCAGGACCGACAAAAGGATCCTTTAACCCACGCATCAATCAATGAACCAATTCACCAACAAGCATTTCTTCTGCACCTAGCTCTGACTCTAGGCGCCAGAGATACCAAGACAAACATGCAGTATGCCCTGCCCTTAATGAGCTTATATCCTAATGTAAAGGATGCAAATGATGTAAATGATAAACATAATGAATATCAAGTAATTGGGAGGAGGGGGACGCACCAGCAGCTGGGAGGGGGGCAGGGTATGCTATCGGTATCATAGATTTAGAGCTAGTCCAGTCATTCAGTCCATCCCCTTCATTTTGCAGATAAGGAAACTGAGGTACAGAAGTTGCTTCCTAGAGGATGCTAGGGGACCAAGGGTGATTGGGGTGGTAGGTTGGGACCTCCAACAAACCCTTTTCTCTTGTTTCCTGTTCCTGGCCATGCTCTCATTTGCCCACATGCCTCCTTACACTGTCCAGATTGTATGTGGGGAGCTAGCATCAGGCAGTGAAAAAAGCTCTGGATTTAGAGTCAGGGTTTGAATCCCAACTGTGTCAGGTACAACTTACGATACCTTGGAGAAGTCACTTCACATCTCTGGGCCTCAGTTTCCTTATCTGTGAAATGAAGAGAGGGGCTAGGTTGGGTGAGATGATTTCTGCAATCCTATCTGCAGAGACTTGTCTGAGTGTCTCTCTTCTGCTCTCTCTCCTTAGCGCTTTGTAGGTCCTAGACTGGCCAATCAGGCCCAGGGAGAGACAAATTGGAAAGCGCCATTCTAATGATTCATATTCATCTAGGTTTTTAAGGCTGACAAAATATTTTCCTTCCAACAGTCTTTTGGGATGAGGAGTGAAAGGATCATTATTCCCATTTTATAGATGGGATAAGATAAGGAAACTGAGGCTCTGAGAGAGTAAAATCGCTCAACCAGAAGGTACAAGAGCTGAGATATGAAACCATGTCTCTACTCTTAGTTTTAGGGCTCTTTCCATGATGCTGAACTTGTACAAAGAGGCTGGGGACCCCACTTCCACCCTCCCATTCCTGATACCACAGGCTGATCTGACTCCCTAACCTTTCCAACCCTCATGGGCCTGGGTGTTGAAAACAGAGGGCTCACTTGGGTCACTGTCTTAGGAGAGGGGATAAAGTAGGCTTTGGGATATACCATGGCCCTGCTATAAAATAATAAGCCGACATTGATAGAGCGTTTTAAGGTTTGCAAAGTGATTTACAGATATTATTTCTGATTCTCACAGCAACTTTGGGAGGCAGGTGTTCCTATTATCCCCATTTTACAGATGAGGAAACTGAGACAAACAGAGGTGAAGGAACGTGCCCAGGGTCATGCAGCTACTACACGAGGTCAAATTTGAACTCAGTTCTTCAGGACTCCAGGTCTAGTGAGCGCTCTGTGCACTATGGCACCACCTAGCTAGTCATATGCCCTTTCTGTTTCCTTAATAGTATAAGAGACTGGATATCTAAGGCCCCTCCTAGATCTGATATTCTGTGACATCTATGTTCTATATTACATTTTATGTTTAATGTTGTAACATTCTATGTACTAAGTTTCCTTCTAGGTCTGAATTCTCTGAACTTCTATGTCCAAAATTGTAGCATTCTGCGCTCTGTGTTCTAGCTTTGTGGTTTCTGCAGAGTTCCCTACTACTCAGTCAATTAACAAGTATCTGTTAAGCACCTATGATGCCAGGCATTGTGCTCAGCATTGTTGTTCAGTAGCTTCAGTCATGTCTGACTCTTCGGGACCCCATTTGGGGTTTTCTTGGCAGAGATCCTGGAGTGGTTTGCCATTTCCTTCTCCAGCTCATTTTACGGATGAGGAAACTGAGGCAAACAGGGTGAAGTGACTTGCCCAGGGTCACACAGCTACTAAGAGTATGAGGGCAGATTTGAACTCAGGTCTTCCTGAGTGCAGACCCAGGGGACTGCCCACTGTGTCACCTAGTTGCCTGATAAGTGCTTAGGGATACAAAGAAAGATAAAAGACAGTCCCTGCTCTCATCACAGTCTGATGGGGAAGACAATATGTAAGCAAGAATATACAAACAATATATAGACAGGACGATTGGAGATAATCCCCAGAGGGAAGGTATTCAATTGATGGAAAGGTGGGGCAGCTATGTGGCACAGTGTATACAACACTGGCTCTGGAGTCAAGAGGACTTGAATTCAAATCCAGCCTCAGACATTTGACGGTTAACTAGCTGTGCGATCCTGGGCAAGTCACTTAACCCCATTGTCTAGCAAAACAAAATAAAACAAAAAACAAATCAAAAACTCAAATGATGGAAAGGGCCAGGAAAGGCTTCCTGTAGAAAGTGAAGTTTTAGCTGAGCTTTGAAGGAAGCCAGATGTGCCAGGAGGCAGAGAGGAGGAGGGAGAGTGTGTAGACCTGGGGACAACCAGAGAATATTCAAGATGGGAGATGGAGGGTCTTGTTTGAGGAACAGAAAGGAATACGTTGTTCTGTCCAGTGTTACTGGATCTCACAGTACATCAGGGGAGTGAGGTGTAAGCAGATGAGAAAGATGGAAGATAGGCGGGTAATGAGGGACTTTGAATGCTACAAAGAGGATTTTATGTTTGATTCTGGAGGTGATAGGGAGCCGCTGGAGCTTACCAAGTAGAGGACTGGTTTGGTCAGAACTGTGTTTTAGGAAAATTAATTTGGCATCAGAGTAGAGGATAGATTGGAGTGGGGAGAGACCGGAGGCAGGCAGACCCCTCCCAAACCCCTCCAGGAACTATTGCAATGGTCCAGGTATGAGGCACCAGGGTGGGGGCAGTGCCTGAGGAGACAAGGGAGCATATTTGAGAGATGCTGGAAATCAAGCAGAGATGCTGCAGAGCTGAAATTGACCAGAGATGTTGTGAAAGAGAAATGGAGGAGAGATGCTGCAGAGGTGAAATTGACCAGAGATGTTCCAAAGGTGAAATGGACAACAGATGCTGCAGAGCTGAAATTGAGAGGCCTTGGCAACAACTTGGTTATGGAGGGTGAGAGAGAGAAGCTGATGACGACACTTAGGTTTTGAGCCTGAGGGACTGGGAGGATGATGTTGTCCTAGACAATAATAGGGAAGTTAAGAAGAGGGAGCATTTGGGTGGAAAGATAATGAGTTCAGTTTTGAACATGTTGAGTTTAAGATGCCTGTGGGACATCCAGTTTGAGATGCCCAATAAGCAATTGGAGATATGAGACTGAAGGTAAGGAGAGAGGCTGGATACATGTATCTGAGATACATGGACATAGGTACGATAATTGAATCCACCGAGATCACCAAGTGAAATAGTATAGAGGGAGAGGAGGAGAGTGCCCAGGACAGAATTAGTGGGCATTTCCTGGATGAAGATTAAAGATTAAAGATCCTGCAACAAAGATTAAAAAGGAGTGGCCAGATAGGTAGGAGGAAAACCAAGAGACGATAGTATCAAGGAAACCTAAAAGAGGGTAATTGACAGCATCAAAGGCTTCAGAGAAGTAAAGAAGGAGGAAGATTAAGAAATGGTCATTAGATTCCGGTAACTTTGGAGAGAGCAGTTTCTGTTGAATGATGACAGTTAAGAAAAAAGTGGAAAGGAGGGAAGTAGAGGCATTAATTGTAGGCCACCTTCTCAAGGAGTTTAGCCTCAAGAGGGAGGAGGGATATAGAAAGATAGTGAGTTGGTTGGATGGATAGACAGTTCTGACATTCTATGTTCTAGAGCCCCGCTCTCTCTGACCATCAGTGATTATCTTGGCCATGGTGGCTCACTCCCAGAACAGAGCTTTCTGTCCATCTCCTTAAGTTGCTCCCTGGGGAAATGAAGTATTATCAGGGAATTGTGGGTGCCCAATTATTGAACTCTCCATGTATCAGGTTGAATGCCCCTGAATATGGGAGATGTGGGGAGGGGAGAGAGGAAGAGAGGGAAGGTGGAGATGGAGAATCCATCCTATTTCAAGCCTCAGTCTCCTACTAGGCATTGGCCTGTCCATCGACCTCTCCTCTAATCAGGAGGGAAGTCTCATGGGAGCCTCTTCCCCAGACCAAGATGTTCAGCTTCAGTGAAGATGCCACAACACCTCCAGAGAAACAATGGGTGCTCTAGTGCCCTGTGACATCCTCCAGTTTCCAGGAAGTGGTTTTGAACTCAATCTTCCTGTAACTGGCCCCTAGCTCCACCCTAGGCCCGATTTCTGGTCAGCTCCTTCTCACTGTGCCTCTGCTGCCAGGGAGACATGTTGTTAGGGTGAGGGCCTCCTGGACATAGTTCTCTTCTGCAGGGCCAGGGAGAGCAGATTTAGAAAGTCAACGTGGCCAGCACTGGCCTGCACCCGACTGGAGAGGCTCACAGGATCATAGATCTGGGGTTGGAAGGGACCCTAGATGCCATCTAGCTCAACCTCCTCATTTTACAGAGGAAGAAACTGAGGCCCAGAGAGGGAGAAAGACTTTCTCAAGGTTACACAGGTAGCGATCAGCAGGACTGAGATTTGAACCCAGACCCTCTCACTGTTCCACTCAGGCTGGAGCTAACGAGAAGAAAACAGAGAGGCTCGTCCATGTATCCTGAGAGGTTGCTTTCCCCGGGGCCTTCTAGAACTTTGTCCTGCTTCCCCAATAATAATAGTAATAACACTAATGGAATCAAGGCTGGCTTTGGAGTCCAAGGATCTGGGTTCAAATGTAGATGCTACCACTTACTACTTGTGTGGATCCAGACAAGAACCCCAGGTTCCTCACATGTAAAATGAAGGGAGCTGGTCCCCCCACCTTTCCCCATGACCTCTGATGCCCCTTCTCTCAAGATCTGTGATCCTAAGTCACTTGAACTGAGCCGTAAAGGAAGTTTGGGATTCTATTAAGCAAAGATAAAGATGGAATGCATCCAGGCATAGATGTAAGTGTGTAGGCAAGGGATGTTAGTTTCGGTATGAGGAACTTGAAGTAGGCCAGCAAGTACCAGAGCTGCCTTTTATCGCCAACTTTGCTTCATGAATGATGGCATCTTAGGATTGAAATGGTGCTTTAAAACGATCCCAGGATTTGCATGCTGACCCAGTTTCGGGTTTTCCTGGTAGGGATACCGACGTGGTTTGCCGTTTCCTTCTCCAGTTAATTTTACAGATGAGGAAACTGAGGCATATCAGGTTAAGTGACTTGCCCAGGGCCACATAGCTGGTAAGTGTCTGAGGTTGGATTTGAACTCAGGAAGATGAGTATTCCTGACTCCAGGCCTGGCGCTCTATTCACTGTGCCACTTGTATATAACTTAGAGGTATCTTATTATTTATACATGTTTTCTGTCATTAGAATAAACACTCCTTGAAGGCAGGGACTTTTTTGCCTTTCTATATATCCCCAGAGTTGAGCTTAGCATGGTACCTGGCATGTAGTAAGTATTTAATAAGTTTTTGTTGACTGACTGACTTCTTCAGGCAAAACATCTCTGTTCCATTAATTTTTTTAAAAAAATTAATATTATTTTATTCTTCATTTAAATATGGAAAAAAGAGAATTGGATATACAAAGTAGAACAGAAAAAAAGATTGCATATGACATTGTGAATCTCTATTATATACTGCTTGTTTTACATATATTTATAAGTATATATGTACATATAAGTATACATACACTTTGAAAGTAATGTGGAGGGGCGGCTAGGTGGTGCAGTGGGTAGAGCACCGGCCCTAGAGTCAGGAGAACCTGAGTTCAAATGTGACCTCAGACACATAGCACTCACTAGCTGTGTGACTCTGGGCAAATCACTTAACCCCAATTTCCTCACCCAAAAAAAAAAAGTAATGTGGAATTATATGTATATATATTTCCACATTACTTTCAAAGCTGTCCTGCTTGTCTGTGTCTCCTTCTGTTCATTTAAGGACATTTTTTTAAAGATGCTTTAGAGACCTTCTTTCTTGTCCCATATTTTATTCTTTGCCAACGTTATTGCTAGTTGTCCTCTTTATTTTCCCCTCCCCTCCTTCCATTGGAAAAGAAAAAGAAAAAATCATTCACACAAATATAGGTAGTCAAGCCAAACCCAGCATTGGCCTCGTCCAAAAAAGTCTGCTTCATTCCACTTGGAGTCCCTCTTCTCTCTCTCAGACATGGGTAACACGCTCCACCCTTGGGCCTCTCCAGTCCTGGTTGCCCATTGCATTGATCAGGGGTCTGGGTCCTTTAACTACGTCTTGTATGGCAAGCTCTTAGTCTCTTCCCAGGCCTGGCCATCTTCCTCTGATAGGTTAGCGTTGTAAATACAATGGGCCATAGCCTTATCCAGGTGATGTGATCAGCATAGAGCACAGTGGGACACCATCCTCACCCCTGGATGCTGGGAGGCTTTTAATGCAGCCTGAGAGATTGCATTAGTTTTCTTCAGGCCCTAAGACATCACTGACTTGTATTGACCCTGAAGTGCACTAAGCCAGGGGTGTCCAAGCAATCTCCAGCTGGGAGCCCACGGTTAAGTTTCATCAGATGGGGCCTGACTTGTTGTTTTGTTGATTGTCTAGATTTAAGAAAGCGAGGGAGGAAATGGTAATAATGCAGCTGAGACTTTTTTTGTTTTGAGGCAATGGGGTTAATGACTTGCCCAGGGTCACACAGCTAGTGTCTGAGGCTGGATTTGAACTCAGGTCTTTCTGACTCTAGGGCCAGTGCTCTATTCCCTGCAGATTAGACTTAAGAGTGGGTCCTACCTTTACCAGAACAGACTTGGGATTCTCTCGATTTTTTTTTTTCACACAAACTGCTATCTAGCCTCACCTCCCCCGCCTTGTAGCTGTGATTTTTTTAACCCACATTAAGACTTTATATATTTATCTCTATTAAATATCATTTAGGGCAGCTAGGTGGCACCATAACACATAGAGCGCCAGGCCTGGAGTCAAGAAGACCTGAGTTCAAATCTGTCCTCAGATACTTAGTAGCTGTGTGACCCTGGGCAAGTCACTTCACTCTGTTTGCCTTAGTTTCTTCATCTATAACATGAACTGGAGAAGAAAATGGCAAACCACTCCAGTATCTTTGCCAAGAAAACCCCAAACAGGGTCATGAAGAATCAGACGTGACTGAAACAACTGAACAACAAAAAATATCATCTAAGCAATCTGCACTGCCCCCTCCCAATACCCCACACCAGTCAACCTTGTTTCCTCACAGTCTCTCCGAAAAGTTCTTACCTCAGTTAAACTGAAATCTGTCTTTCTGCAACTTTCCCTCATTTTCCTGGTTGTGCCCTCCACGGCCAATCACAACAAATCTGTTCACTCTTCCACATGATGGTCCTTCAAACACCTGAAGAGAGGAAAAGTATTCTTCTCCACCTCCCAGCTCTTCAGCCTCCTCTTCAGTTCCTAGGACAGGAATAGGTATAGGTTCATAGGACTTGGAGTTGGGGTGACCTGAGTTCAAATCCAGCCTCAGACACTTACTGGTAGTGTGACCTTGGAAAAGTTACCCAAGCCTCAGTTCCTTCATCTGTGAAATGGGAATAGTAATGGCACCTGCTTCCTAGAGCAAGGAGAAAATGAAATAATGTGTGTGAAGTGCTTTGCAAACCTTAAAGCATTATGCAAATGCTAGCTGCCTATTATTCTGGTAGAATTTCAAAGTGAATGGCCTTGGAGTCCATCTCCCCTTTTTGGGTCATTGAACTGAGCTACTGAATTAGTGAAGCCCTGATCCTTTTCTTCCTTGTCTTCTAGGTGTCATGTCTGTGATTGCTTTCCTCTTCCTCCTGACCCTGCAGCCTCATGGGTATGGGCAGCCCACTGGGGCCAGCAAGGCCCCGTGGATATGGGGTAAAGCGTCAGAGGCCAGAGAGCCCTTAGTCGACCGAGTCAAGAGAAGTTTCCCTGAGGACAATGACGACGATTATGAACATTATCAAACCCCAACACCAGAGTTGATGGACTATGACAATTTAACTGCGTTGCCAACAGTCATGGCACAAGGAACACAGCAGGGGTCCACGAGTGCTCCTGTCACCACGGACTTGGTCAGAAGTGAACCCACGACACAGGGCACTAAAGGGAAGCTGGCCACGGAGGAGTTGACTACAGAAGCCACGGATAGGAGTACCATGCATCCCCCCCTACCTACTTCAGGTTTGCCCTCCACAGGGCAGCAGACCACGCATGACCTCACAACGGAAAAAGTGGTTACGGATGCACCAGAAATCGTTGTCTCTACCACGGTGGAGTCAACTTCCAAGGCCCCAAGTCCAGGAGAGCAGGTCATCCATAACTCCACTGCAGGCGATGTTGGCACAGAGGCAATGGCTATCTCTGCCACAGGGAAATCAGCCACAGACCCATCAACCACGGTCACCCTGGCTTTGGACACAGACAAGGCAGAGACTATAACTCCCACCATGGGGCAGCTGGTCACAGACTCTGCTACCACAAGGGAGGCACCCACCAGCCTCCCAGCAGAGCTCAAACCTAACCACAGCAGTCCTGCTTCCTCTCTGAATGATTCGGCCCTTTTTTTTACTACGGTTCACCCCCTACACAATTTTTCTACCACTTTCTCCCCGCCTTCCTCATCTCATGCACATTCAGATCCTCCCAAGCCCGAGGTAGCCACTGGGCAGATTGAACTCTCCAATACCACTGCCCTGGTGGTTGTGGCCACCACCGCCCACCTGTTCTTCTCTGACCAGATCCCAGTGAGGCAGTGTCTGCTGGCCGTCCTCATCTTGGCCGTCATTGCCACCATCTTCCTCATCTGCACTGTGGTCCTGGCCATCCGCCTCTCCAGGAAGGGCCACACTTACCCGGTTCGGGATTACTCTCCCACTGAGATGGTCTGCATCTCCTCCCTGCTGCATGAGGGTGAGGGACCACCCATGGCCAATGGGGGCCCCACGAGTGCCAAGACCCAGCTTCTAAAGCCTACCCAAGGCCCTGGGGAGGAGTGCGATGGGGATGATCTGACCCTTCACAGCTTCCTCCCATAATCCTCACTGACCTACCCTGCCTCTACACAAATGCCCAGAAAGGGTTCAGACAAAGGTGGGCCCTGTGCTGGGAGAGATGGGCATGGGAATTCTGAATACTTGGCCCCAGGGAGGCTGAGAGGAATTATATGGAAAGTTTGCCTGAAGCTTCTCATTCTCCCTGGTTGTAAAGATGGAATTCTAGGATCTGAATTCAAATTCTGACTCTGCTACTTACCTCTTGTGTGACTTTAACAAGTCTCTTCCCCTTCTTTGGCCTTGGTTTCCTCATGTGTAAAATGAGAGGAATTGGACTAGATAACATCTGTAAGGTTGCTTCCAGCTCTTAAACACGACCTATGGACGAGGAAAGCTCTGGTAGGGGTTGGGGAAGAGGAGGAGGCGTTCCCTGAAATAGCTTGCTAAAAGAACTGAGTTCCATAAGAGTGGAGCACTATGAACTTGGGAGGTCACGATAAGCAAGGAAATGACAAAATGCCTCCGCTGTGAATATCCACATGTTTTTAAAGGCATTTCTATTTACACCAATACTTCAAGCATCTGTGCTTCTGCTGAGGAGAATATGCCCTCCTCCAATGCTGATTGCAATCCCTCCATAACTCACTAGTTGTTCTTGGAGAGTTAACTGGACTTGAAAAACTCTACCTTGTAGCTGGCTTGGGGATGAGCGAGTCTGAACTTTGCTGGGCTGGTCCTTGGACATGGACATCCCATCTACTCCTGAGACCTTTGTAGAATCTGCCTAAGCTTTCTCTCCTCTGGCATCATCTTCAAGAGCCTAAGATCGCCTCCTGGCCACAGAGACAAGACAGACTCAGGCTGCACTGGGTTACACTGGACTGCGTGTGCATGTGCACATTCACACTAACATCACACACACACACACACACACACACACACACACACTCATACGCATACACACACACACTCACACACACATTCACACTCACACACACTTACACACACTCAACACTCACACACACATCTCTAGCTGTTCTTCAAACAAGACAGGCCTCCTCTAGACTGAGCATTTACATTGTTTCTCCCCTATGCCTGGAATGCTCTTGCTTCTTATCCCCACCTCCTCTCTTCCTTTAAGTCCCAGCTAAAATCCCACCTTGTACAGGAAGCCTTTCCCATCTTCCCATAACCTTAATGCCTTTCCTCCTAATTATCTCATTTGTCCTATCCATCTCTATCTTGTTTGTACATAACTGTTTGCATGCTGTTTCCCAGATTAGACTGTGAACAGGTACTGATTTTTGCCTTTCTTTGTATCCCCAAAGCTTAGCACAGTGCCTGGCACATAGTAGGTGCTTAATTAATAAAGGCTAGTTGACTGACAAATGCACACACACACACCCCAAACAGCAGGAACAAGGCTGGTTGTTCCAAGGCTGGTTCTCAGCGCCCTCCCCTTCTGACTCACTGCTGTGATCCTTTGCTCATAAGCCAGAAGAGACCATCCAAATCCACGGGATTCATGAGTCTCTGGAAAGGCTGAAAGTCAAAAGACTTAAGTTTACATCCTATTTCTGCCACTTATGACCTATATGACCTTAGTCAAGTCACTAACTTCTCTGGCCTTTCCTTTCCTCATCTGTAAAATGAGGGAGATGAGCTCCATGGCTTCTGAGGTGCCTGAGCCAGGATGCTTCTTAATGTTCCAGCAAGGTGGCAGCTTTGTTGAATAGAGACCTCAGTCCAGGGGGTGGGGAGGTGGCAGAAATCCTGGCCTCAGGATGAAGGGGTCCATTGGCTTCCCAGACTTCCAAAGGGTCCCCTATACAAACACAGGTGACAAACTCCTAGGCTACAATAAGATGCCGATTCCTGAGCCCAGTGTTCGAAACCCTCCATGATCTGATTCCTGCCTAATTTTCCAGCCTCATTTCATGCTATATTCCAACTAAACCGGACCACCCACCATTCCCCAAACTTACTGCTCTATCTCTTACCTCTGTGAACTCGGCCAAGCCTTTCTTCATGCCCGGAGTACCCTCCCTCCTCATGTCCACCTGTCAGAAACCTGCCTGCCTTCAAGGCTCATCTCAGGTGCCAACTCCTCCATGAAACCTCTCCAGATCCCCCATTAGTGATCTCTCCCTCCCCCAATTCTCTCCTGCTAGAGATTAATGTATCAGCAAATATTTCCTTACGTACAGATTATTTCCCCCTCATAGAATGTAAGCTCCTTGAGGGCAGGATGGTTTCACTAATTTGTCTTTGTAGTACTGGTGCCTTGCACATAGTAGGTGCTTACTGTTTGTCTAATTGAGTTGGTGACAGTAAAAATGTTTATTCCCCCTCCTCTGCTCTATTTACTTCATTCTATCAAGTCTCCAAGTAGCTCAGTCTTACAGGGAGCTGACAATCTCTTTTTTTTTTTTCCCACTGGGCCTAGGTGGTAGGTTGGTCCTCCTATGATAATCTCCAAGGAGACTTCAATGATGCCTTGGGCTTTTAGTTGGCAGGAAGAAGGAACCAGATATTTTATCTTTTCTGTATTGGAATATGTGATTGTATATATGTGCGGGGGTGCCCAATGGTGACAATAAAGGCTTGTCCTTCTCTCATTAATTATCTTTCCATTATAAAGTCACTATGTTCTCATGAAAAAACAGATAGGTAGGTCTCTTGGGAGGGGGTCATGGAGAAGTTCTTTGTGGAAGAAACAGACATGTAAGGTTAAAGAGAAACCATAGCTACCTAGATAGCTACATACATATATATATGTACACACATACATACACACTTACCTAGCTAAATAGATGATAGCTAAATAGTTAGTAAGTAGGATAGATAGTTAAATAGATGGATAGATGGATGGATATATGACGGATAGATGGAGAGACAGACAGGCTGATAGATAAATGGATGGATGGATGGATGAATAGATGGAACATTAATTAAGAGCTTACTACCTAGTAAGTCCCTGCCCCCAAGGAGCTTATACTCTAATGGGGAAAGACAACACAGACATAGGTGCTGGAAAAGGAGGGATGGGAGTACTCTTGGTAGGATGGGCACAGTGTAGAAATGGACAGGGAGGGACAAAATAAGGTGAAAATTGACTTATTTCTGAGCCAGGCAACATGGAGGCAGAGTCTATGATTGCCGTGGGGGGAGGTGAGGATGATAGCCTGAGTGCAGACATCATGGTAAGGAGATGGCTAGGAAGTTAAGCAGAGGCCTTGTTCTTCGCAAGATTAGGCCAAAACTCATTTTTTCCTATTTTTTTCCCTTAATAATATTTTATTTCCCCCCAATTACACGTAAAGATAGTTTTCAACATTCATTTTCATAAAATTTTGAGTTTCAAATTTTTCTCTCTCCCTTCCTTCCCTTCAGCCCTTCCCCAAGATAGCAAGCAGTCTGATATAGGTTATATATATACAATCATGTTAAACATATTTCCACATTAGTTGTGTTGTGAAAGGAGAATCAGAACCACATGGAGAAACCATGAGAAAGGAAAAAAACGAGAAAACAGTATGCTTTGATCTGCATTCAGACTCCATAGTTCTTTCTCTGGATGTGGTTAGCATTTTCCATTGTGAGTCTTTTGGAACTATCTTGGATTATTGTATGGCTGAGAAGAACTAAGTCTATCATAGTTAATCATCACATAATGTTGCTGTTTAGGCCAAAACTCACAGCTGCCTCAGATACCTGGGCAAGTCACTTTAACTGCTTCTGCCTCAGTTTCTCCATCTGTAAAATGGGGATAATAATAGCACCTACTTCCTAGGGTTGTTGTGAGGACCAAATCAAATTAAATCTTAGGCTTTTCAAACCTTAAACTACTATATACATTATTAATTAATTAATATGATTATTATTAAATCTCATCCATTCTTCAAGGCACAACTTGAATACGTGCTGGTTGAAAAAGGTCTTAGAAGTCAGGAGACACATGAATGCAAACCACTTATGAGCATGTGTCCTTGGGTGAGTCACTTCCCTTTTCCAAGGCCCAGTTTCTCCATCTTTAAAATGAGAGGGTTAGATTAGATCTCTAGGGACCCTTCCAATTCTAAATCTTTGTTCAGAATAATCATGGGGGGGCAGAGCCAAGATGGCGGAGTGAAAGCAGTGACTTGCTTGAGCTCTCCTCCAAACCCCTCCAAATACCTATAAAAAATGGCTCTAAGCAAATTTTAAAGCAGCAGAACCCACAAAAAGACAGAGTGAAACAAATTTCCAGCCCAAGACAACGTGCCGGGCAGAAAGAGGAGCGCAGTGCAACTTGGGCATGCAGGCAGCAGGGAACCTGGAGCAGGCCTCAGAGGACTGAATCTCAGGCAGCTGTGGCGGTTTCCAGACCTCTGAACCCACAAACACCAAAGACAACTTAGAAGGTCAGTGGGAAAAGTCTGTTTCTGCGGTGAGAGAGGAGCTAGGTCAGAGCCAGCTCCAGAGCACAGAGCACAGAGCATGGGCGCTGGAGCGGTGGCTGCATCCTGAGCTTCCAGCCCACAGACTGAGGGGAAATCGAGTGACTGGTCAGAGGGGGATTGCAGGGATCTCTTTGTCAGTGCTGAGGCAGGAATCTCTTGCTTTGCCCATGCTTAGATCTGGGTCACAGTTCTGAGGGGCGGACCTAGAGTAAGGAGGAGTGCTGGTGTGGTAGAGCTTGTAGTGGCTGTGTAGAAGAAACCCTCCTCACAGTTACAGGACAGAAAGGAATACTTGTGGTCACTAATAGACCAGAGCACAGGACAGGAAAGGAGTAAACACCTTGCCCTTTACCATACCACCTTTGGAAGAACTGAAAATTTACAGGTCCCTACAAGTATCTCTGAAAACAGCTGTATAACCCCTGAAGCTTGGGACAGTACATTCTCCACATTGGAAGCAGACTCTTACCTTAACAAAGAGTTTAAACTCAAGTAATTGGCTGGGATCATGAGCAAGCAGTGCAAAAAGAGTCAGACTATATTATCTTACTTTGGTGACAAAGAAGTTCAAAATATACAACCAGAAGAAGACAACAAAGTCAAAGCTCCTACATCCAAAGCCTCCAAGAAAAATATGAATCAGTCCCAGGCCTTGGAAGAGCTCAAAAGGGATTTTGATAAACAAGTAAGGGAAGTAGAGGAAAAACTGGGAAGAGAAATGAGAGCGATGCAAGAAAATCATGGAAAACAAGTCAACAGCTTGCTAAAGGAGACCCAAAAAAATACTGAAGAAAATAACACCTTAAAAAATAGCCTAACCCAAATGGCAAAAGAGGTCCAAAAAGCCAATGAGGAGAAAAATGCCCTAAAAAGAAATTTGGCCAAATGGAAAAGGAAGTCCAAAAGATTATGAAGAAAATACTTCCTTACAAATTAGAATAGAGCAATTGGAAGATAGTGACTTTATGAGAAATCAAGACACTGTAAAACAAATCCAAAAGAATGAAAAATTAGAAAACAATGTGAAATATCTCATTGGAAAAACAACTGACCTGGAAAATAGATCCAGGAGAGAGAATTTAAAAATTATTGGACTATCTGAAAGCCATGATCAAAAAAAGAGCCTAGACATCATCTTTCAAGAAATTATCAAGGAAAACTGCCCTGATATTAGAACCAGAGGGCAAAATAGAAATTGAAAGAATCCACAGATCTCCTCCTGAAAGAGATCCCCAAAGGAAAACTCCTAGAAGTATTGTAGCCAAATTCCAGAGTTCCCAGGTCAAGGAGAAAATATTACAAGCTTCCAGAAGGAAACAATTCAAGTACTGTGGAAACACAATCAGGATAACAGGAGATTTAGCGGCTTCTACATTAAAGGACCGCAGGGCATGGAATATAATATTCCAGAGGGCAAAGGAGATAAGATTACAACCAAGAATCACCTACCCAGCAAAACTGAGTATAATCCTTCAGGGGAAAAAATGGTCATTCAGTGAAATAGAGGACTTTCAAGCATTCTTGATGAAAAGACCAGAGCTGAATAGAAAATTTGACTTTCAAATGCAAGACTGAAGTGGAACATGAAGAGGTAAACAGGAAAGAGAAATCATAAGAGACTTATTAAGGTTGAACTATTTACATTCCTGCATGGAAAGATGATATTTATAACTCGTGAGACCTTTGTCAGTATTAGGGTAGTTGGAGGAAAAAAATTATGTGTATGTATAGATAGATAGATGGGGGGGGCACAGGGTGAGTTGAAGATTAAGTGGTCATATCTGGAGAGTAAAATTAAGGGATGAGAGAGGATTATACTCAGAGAAGAAGAAAGGGAGATGAAGAATGGGGTAAATTATCTCACACACACACACACACAAAAACCCCCAGAAAACAAAAGGCTCTTACAGTGGAGGGGAAACAGGGGAAGGTGAGAAGGAATGAGTGAATCATATTCTTATAGGATTTGGCTTACAGAGGGAATAACATACACATTCAGTTGAGTATGCAAATCTATCTTAACTTACAGGAAAATAGGGGGAGAAGGGGACAAGAGAGCAAGGGGATGATAGAGAGAAGGGCAGATTGGGAAAGGGGGTAATCAGAAGCAAATACTTCTGAGGAGGGACAGGGTCAAAAAAAAGAATGGAATAAATGGGAGGGCAGGATAGGATTAAGGGAAATAGAGTTAGTTTTTCACAACATGTCTACTATGGAAGTGTTTTGCATAACTGGAAATGTATAACCTATATTGAGTTTCTTGCCTTTTCAATGAGGGTGGGTGGGGAGGGAGGAAAGGAGAAAATTTGAAACCTAAAGTTTTAAAAACATGTTTAAAAAACATGTTTTCACATGCAACTGGGAAATAAGAAATACAGGAAATGGGGTACAGAAGTCTACCCTGCCCTACAGGAAAATAGAAGGAGAAGGGGATAAGAGAAGGGGGGGGAGAGATAGAAGAGAGGACAGACTAGGGGAAGGGATATTCAGAATGCATGTCATCTTGGGGTGGGGGGAGGGGTGAGATGGGGTGAAAATTTGGAACTCAAAATCCTGTGGAAGTAAATATTGAAAACTAAAAATATATAAATTTATATTTTAAAAAAATCTTTGTTCAATGATCTTGAACCCTTTCTAGCTCTGACTTTCTGTGAGTTTGAAACTGAATGTCATCTTGAGCAAGAAACTGAAGCTACAGCTTCAGGAAACACAGGTGGTGTTTCCATCACTACTGTCCATCAAAAGCAAAGGCTACAGAAGAAAACAGGCAGATGGGGGAAGCATACTGCTAGATAAGAATGTCTGAGAATTGAACTTGGATTTCTGGACTATGGCCTAAAACATGCAGTGACAGAGTCCTGGACAGAGATGGAGTATACCAAATCAAGACCACTTAGAATGCATTTGCCTGGAGTTTTACAAATCTAAGCAAAAGGATTTTAAATGGACAAAGAAGACGAGGGAGAAAAATGCCTATGTATGTATAATAGAGAAGCTACAATACAAGAAGAAGAACATTGGTATATATGCCCCCAAATTCACAGTATAGACATAGAGGGGCCCTTTTCTAAATATTATAAAAATATCTATCTAAAACAGAAAGCATGTCTCATATGCAATGGGGATACACTAGAACCTTTTCCAATAAATATGGGAGTAAAGCAAGGATACCCACTCTCCCTGCTATTATTTGAAATATTAGCAACAGCAATGACACAAAAGAAAGAAATTTAAGGCATAAAGATAGTTAAAAAAGAGATAAAACTGTCCCTATTTGGTGATCATGTGATGGTTTTGATGAGGGAGGGCCCAAGCCAAGATCTTCGCCCTTTGCCCCAAAGGGAATCTGACTTACAGGCCCCAGACCCTCATCTCCCTTTGAAAGCCTTAGCTTTACCTTTTAATCTTATTCAGATGCTCCCTAAAAGCCTTAGGCTCCCTCTTGTCTATAGGCTCCAGAAAGGCCTTCCTTTTTCTCCTTTTGAAAGTCCTAGCCCCACCTTGATTTTGTCCAGATGCCTTTCAAGCTTCTGCCTTCCTGTTCCTCCATTATCTATTCCCATTGTCTATTCAATCTCACAGACCTCCCCAATTAGAATTGTTACCTAGACCCTTTACCCAACCCCCTTCTCTGGCCACCCAAAGTTACTTTAGTATTTAAGATCGCCTTGGCCCTCATTCAGATGCTGAGAATCTCTGGCCCACGAGGCTGAGGACCTTTCATGCCCGTGTCACCTGGCCCTAAGTGTTTTATCACTAATAAACTTTTCCTCTGGCTGAAGATTTGAGTTGAATTCTTACAGACAGGGCCCGGTACCGCGATCTTGGGGTCCCAGCACCCCAAAACCCCTAGACCTCTTCAGTTTTACTTGGAAAACCCCAGGGAATCAGCAAAGATACTCATTGAGTGAAGTTAAAGGCTACAAAATAAATCCTCAAAGACCAACAGCATTTCTATATAATAAAAACAAAACATAAGAAGCAATAATAGAAATGGAAACCCCATTTCAAATAATGACAAAATAAAGAAAACATCTCAGGGTCAACCTACCAAAGAACATAAAATAATTCTATAGATTCAATTACGAAGTGCTTCTTAATATGGTTAATGTGGAATAATTACTATATATATTTGTAATTGATTTGTTTTTCTTATTTTCTAATTGGGTAAGGGAGAGAGAGCATTTAAATCTAAAAAAAGAATATTTTTTTTAAAAGAAAGGAAAAACAAAAACAAAAATACAATAGAATAGATAAAACAAAAATAGAACATAGTGGTCCATAAAGAAAAAAGAATTTAAGCAACTGAAGGAATATTTAGTTCTCATGTGCCAATATAATAAAAATGACAGTGCTACCAAAGTTAATCTACACTTTTAATGCCATACCAGTCAAATTACCAAGGGGATATTCTATACAGAATTTGATAAAATAATTACAAAATTAATTTGGAAAAACAAAACATCTAGAATATCAAGGGAAATGATGAAAAAGAACAGAGATGAAGGGGAAACAGCACTTCCAGACTTCAAACTATATAATGAAACAGTAGTCCTCAAAACCAGTGGTGTCAAATTCAAACAGAAATGCGTCTCCTGGAGGATGCATATTGATTCAGAAAACCACAAATTAGCCACAGATTATCTATGTTGCATTGTATTTTTATTTATTTTGTTAAACATTTCCCAATTACATTTTAATCTGATTCCTGACATTTCTGCTCCCAACCACTAAAAATAAGAGAAATGAAAATCAAAACAACCCTGAGGTAGTTGGCAAACACTGAAATTTAGCAAAGATGACAAAAAGCAACAGTCAGTGTTGGAAGGGTGGTGGAATAATAGGCACACTAGTACATTGTTGGTGGAACTTTGAGATATTACAATTATTTTGAAAAGCAATGTAGAATTGTGCAAATAAAGTGTTTAAAAAAGTATTGACTTTTTGAACCAAAGACTCTGTTACTGAGCTTATGCCTCCAAGGAAGCCATTGATAAGATAAAGTCCTCATATACATGAAAATATTTATGGCAGCACTTTTTGAGATAGTGAAGAGTTAGAAGCAAAGTTGATGCCAATTAATTGGGGAATGTCTAAGCAAATTGTGGTACATGGATGTAATGGAATATTACTGTGCTGTAAGAAATGATGTGGGTGATACGGAGAAGGATGTAAAGATTTATATGAACAGAAGCAGAGTAAAGTCAGCAAAGCCAAGAAAACAATATACATAGTAACCACAACAATGTAGTACACCTAATGGGAATGTAACAGAATTATAAAGATCAAGCAGGACGCAAATGAAGAGATGGAAATTGACACCCCCTCCCAAACCACCGCTTTGTGGAGGTGGGTGATCCATGGGTATTAAACATTGTACAAATTTTCAAACTTTTTCAATCTATCAGTTTTGCTGGTGTTTTTTCTTCTCTAAAAATCACATTTTTCATATGGTGTGGCTCTCTGAGAAGGGGAGAGGAAAGGATACTGGTGATAACTATGATGATGTAAGAAAAAGAAAGTATCAATAAAAATTATTTTTTGAAAAAAGAATATCAATGGAGGCAGAAGTGGAAGCATATTGTCATTGGAATATATTGGAGATCAGCTGGACAAAAAGTATCCCTGTACAGATCAAGTGTCTGACACACAATTAGCCCACTATGTGCGCACACACACACACACACACACACACACACACACACACACGTTAACTTTTTTTTTTAAAAAAAAGCTATATTGGGGAAAAGAGGAGGATCACAGCAAAGACAGGACCACTAGCCTGGAGTGGATGAGACATTGATACTGATGACAGAAAGAAAGCCAAGCTGACCCACCTTAGTTTCACTTCTGTTTTATATGTCAAAGAGAATGATCTTTGGACTAGAAAGGAGAACAAATACAGAACAAACATAATTTGGAGTTGATATCCAAGTTAGGTAGAGATATTATAATCTAGTTACTCTTGGTGAGGTCCAGTCACTAGGCACAGATGAACTGTATTCTGGGATACTGAAACCTGGCAGATATGACTGAGAAGCCACTCTCAATGAGCTTGGAAAGATCATTTGTTGTTCAGTCGATTTCAGTCACGTCTGACTCTTCATGACCCCATCTGGGGTTTTCTTGACAAAGATACTGGAGTGGTTTGCCATTTCCTTCTCTGGTTCATATTACAGATGAGGAAACTGAGGCAAACAGAATTAAATGACTGCTCTAGGGTCACACAGCTAGTAAGTGACTGAGGTCAGATTTAAACTCAGGAAGAGGAGTCTTCTTATCTCCAGGCATGGTGCCCTATCCACTGCAGTGTCACCCAGCTGTCTCACCTGGCACACATAAGGGCTTAATAAATTCTTCTTGACTGACTATACCTAAAGAGTAGCCATTCTTGAATGGTTCAATGGCATCTTGGGAGTAAGTCTCCAGTAGACTTGGTCCTGTGCTGTATAACGTTTTTACAAATGCCTTGCATAAAGGTGGCTTACTTGCTAACCTTGCTGATAAGTCAGCCAGTCAATAAACATTTCGTAAGTGCCCACTTTGTGCCAGGCACCGTACTAAGCTCTGGGGAAACAAATACAAAGAGAAAGCCAGTCCCCATCCTCAAGAAGCTTATGATGTAATCAGTGAGACACAATGATGACGCAAAGCAGAGAGGAATAGATACGCCATATTCCATGGGAGTCATGAGAAGCTAGAGCATAAGACTAAATTAAGTAAGCTGAAACTCAGGGGAAAATACATATTTTTTAAAGCTTCGGTGCAAATAAAATCACCTTCGCAAGTATAAGATGGAAAAGGCATGACCAGGCAGCAGCTGCCCATCAGAGAAAGATCTGTGGAGTGAGGAGGGTTTAGTTGACTCTAAGGACAGCAGAAGTCAGAAGTATGATATGGCACCCCAAAATTCATGGGTTCTTAGGCTCATTAAGAGAGACATAATTCCTAGGAAAAAAGGAGGTGATAGTTACTGTATCCTCTGCCTTGGTTATGCCCTACCTGGAGTACTGAATTCGATTCTGGGGGCCCTAGCTTAGAGATAAGATTTATAAGCTGGAGAGGTCTGGAGGGCCACCGAGATGAAATTGTTCGTGCCGTATGAAGACTGGTTCGTGTCAGACCCTAGCTTAAGCACCACATTCAGAAAGGACATTGAGGAGCTGATGAGCTTACTAGGAGGGTGACCAGGTCCTTGGGATGGAACCCTATGAGGATCTGCTGAAGGAAGAGAAGACGGGTGGGGTGGGAGGAGTGGAAAAGAGAGCTGTCTTTGAGGGTTTGAAGGGTTACCGGGTTGGCGAGGGGAACAGTATTAGCCTTTTTCTGTTGAACCAATCTAGGAACAATGGGTGAGTGAAGATGAGGATCTGGGCTGGATGTTAGGTAAGACTCCCTGTTAGAGCAGAATGGGCTGCCTTGGAAGGTCGAGAGTGACCTCTCAGTGGAGGTCTCCCAGCAGAGGCTGGGTGACCCCTTGTCAGAATATTGCTAGGGGGATTCTTGGTCAGCGATGGCTTGGACCGGTTGCTGGCTATCCCTGACAGCATGTATCACGTGTTGGTCTGCGCAGACCACCAGAGGGCGCACACTCCCACTTTCTGGGGTCTTCAGAATTACAGCGAGCCTTCTAGCTGCCTCCTATCTTTCCAGGTCAGACCTCAGCCCTCACCTTCGCAGCTGGCTGCATATGCAGCCCATGAAGGGAGCAAAGGCAATGGAACCGGGCTGCTTAGGGAGACCAGCAGGCATCACCTTTGGCCGCAGCTCGGCCACTGACCCAAGGTGGATGGGACATTGTAAAGCCTCTTCCCTAAACTTCAGTTTCCTCAACTGTGCAAGAAGAGCAAGTGATCCCTAAAGGGCCTCCCAGCTCTGACATTCCCTGTTCTTAGGTCCCAATACATGGGAATGACTAGAGCATCTGTGGGTATTTCTATGAATGTGTTTTTGTGTGAGGAGTCCTCATCTTGGAAGGGGCCAGGAAGCCGGACACTGCAGAACGCTAGGTTTTGGGTTGTTCCCTTCCCCACCCCCGACCCCCTCCCCAGGCCCCCCGCTTGGATCCTTGCCATCAACACCAAGTGTGGATGAATGTGTCTGGAGGAGGCAGTGAGGAGTGTCTTTCTCCTGTCCCCTCAGGGAGCCCTGAACATGGCAGCAAATGCCAACCGGGTTTGCAGCATGAATTTTCTCCAAAAGGGGTTGGAGGTTGTAGTAACTTTTCAGGAATCTGGGCTTGAGAGATTCAGGAATCTTTCTTCACTTGGGTTTTGAGCCCAGCTCAGTCTCTGGGCAGCCAGGAGACCTAGCCATCTCACTCCTCCCAGCTCCTCAGCTTAGCATTCAGAGTCCTCAACACCCCAGCTCCAACCTGTTCCTCTACCCTTCATTCTTCCAGTTCTTCTAACCCAACTGTTAGTCAAACTGGTCTCACCACCCTCCGCCCTCACTTCTACCCTTGAGGAAGGATTGAATGAATGCACACTGTATGTGACGTAAGCCCCTGGAATCGTTGCTTATTGACTATGTGACCTTGAACAAGTCAGCAAACCTCCTCCCTCACCCTCTCTCTGTCTCCTTTCTTTCTCTCCTCTTTCCCCCTCTTTTTTTTTTTTGAGGCAATCGTGGTTAAGTGACTTGCCCAGGGTCACACGGCTAGCCAGGGTCTGAGGTCGAATTTGAACTCAGGTCCTCCTACTCCAGGGCCAGTGCTCTATCCACTGTGCCACCTAGCTGCCCCCTCCTTGAGTCATTCTTGGCCTCACTTTCCTCATCTGTAAAATTAAAGAAGAATAAGGTTACCTTTGCATCTCCCCCTTTTCTATTCTTTTTTCTCTTCCTTTCTTCTTCTCTCTCCTTGTTCCCACCTGCCTCCAAGTTTCTTTCCAGTTCTAAATTTATGATCCGATGATTTTACAACATTTAAAGTATTGTGTTCACTTTTTTAAAGGGTGATGATAGCAGGTAGGGAGCGCAGTGGATAGAAGATTAGGCCTAGAGTCAGGAAGACTCATCTTCATGAATTAAAATCCAGCCTCAGATGCTTACTAGCTGTGTGACCCTGGGCAAGTCACTTAAGTCTGTTCGCCTCAGTTTCCTTATCTGTAAAATGAGCTGGAGAAGGAAATAGCAAACCACTCCAGTATCTTTGCCAAGAAAACCTAAATGGGGTCGTGAAGAGCCAAACAGGACTGAAATGATTCAGCCACAACAAAATGATAGCCTGAAGACGGTCCAGGGAAGGGCATCCAGGATGGGGAAGGGTCTTGGGCCCGTAGTACTGAGTATCAATTAGAGAATTAGCTCAGATCTGGAGAACAGAAGACTTTGGGGAACGGGGAAGCTGTCTGCAAGTATCTGAATGGTAGTGGGCCCCTGAAGACAGAACTAGGAGAAAGCAGGTAGAAGTTTAAGAGACAGAGTTCACCTCTATGAAAAGAAAACATCTTTTCTTTTTTGGAGATAATTGTAGTCAAATGACTTGACCAGGATCACACAGCTAGAAAGTATCAGAGGCTAGATTTGAACTCAGGTCCTCCTGACTCCAGGACCAGTGGCTCTATCCACTGAACCATCTAGCTGCCCTAAAAATATAACTTTTTAATGACGAGAGCTATCCCCAAGTGGAATGGGCTGCCTTGGGAAATAAAGAGCTGCCCCTCATTAGATGACTGCCACCTTCAGCATCTTTCCCTGGTTCCTTCTCCTCAGCACCATTCTCTGGAGCTAGAGGAGATACCCAGGGTGCCCCCTTGGCTCCATGACTGACATGACATGACATGACTCTTCTCTTGCCCTCCCTTCTTTTCTTCTACATGGTGCAATGGCTTTGGAGTCAGGAAGACCCAAGTTCAAATCCAGCCTTAGACACTTACCAGCTGTCTGACCCTTGGCAAGTCATTTAATCTCTCTCTGCCTCAGTTTTCCCATGTGAAAATGGGGAAAATAACAGCACCTATCTCCCACAGTAGTTGTGAATAAAGAAATAAAATAATAATTGTAAAACACCTTGAAAATCTTAAAGTGTTATCTAAATGCTCACTATTATTATTACCCTTTTCCTCTTCAGCCTTTGGGAAGATGGAAAGACCCCCCCCTCTTAATTCCAGGGCCTTCCCTCTGTTAATGATTTCCTATTTCTCCTGCATAGGGCTTGCTTCGTTTGCATGTTGTCTCCTCCACCAGCTTGTAAGCTCCTTGATGGTAGGAACTGGCTTTTGCCTCTTTTTATTTTTAATTTTATTGATAAAATATATTTTATTATGTATTATTTTATTTATTCATTCACTGCAAGGCAATCAGGGTTAAGTGACTTGCTCGAGGTCACACAGCTAGCAAGTGTCAAGTGTCTGAAGCCAGATTTGAACTCAGATCCTTCTGACTCCAGGGCAGGTGCTCTATTGACTACTCCACCTAGCTGCCCCTTTTACCACTTTTTGTATCCCTAGCACTTAGCACAGTGCCTGTCACATAGCAGGTGCTTAATTCAATTCCATTAAAAACATTTTAAACACTTAATAAACATTTCTTGCTACATCAAGGATTCCCAATTCAGAGGACCTAGATTTCTACTCCCGTTCAGCTTTGGGGAAATCGCTTGTCTCTGGGCCCCAGTTTCCTCCTCTGTAGAAGTGAGGGTTTGATCAGATGCCAGCTCTGACTCCTCTGATCAGGCTCTCCCTCCTCCTCCCTTACTCCTCTTCCTCCCCCTCTTCATCCTCTCTCCTCCCTCTCCCTCCTTGCCCCCAGCTGCCTGCCTAGGATCGGTGCCAAAGCCAGCCAGTTCTGGAGCTCACTTAAGAACCTCTCCCCCATCCCCTCTGCTTTGTTTAGATAACAGGGACATGTTTATGGAAGGAGAGTAGACCTTTGCTGACAAGCTTTTAGTGGGAAATCCATCTTCTTCCAGAGAGTGATTGTTGCTTTTGGCCCATACCTCATCTCTCCACTCCTTCTTAAGAGGGCCATTTCACGTGATCAAAAGAGGCCCCAGACCCGAAGCTAATTCTGTTGCATTGATGATCTGGGGCCAGCTAGTACCTCCAGCCCTGAAGCCTGACCTCTGCTTATCTGGAGGATCTGGGTTCAAATTCTGGCCCTATCACTTCTTACCTTGTAACCTTGTCCCTTGTGACCAAGTCACTTCAAGGATTCTTTGGGGCCTCAGTTTCCCCATCTGTAAATTGAGTAGGGGGTCGACTGCATGGCCTCTGAGTTTCCCTACAGCTCTAGACCTAGGAGCCTACGATCTTATGTAGTGGAAAGACCAGTCAGATGGGAATTCTACTCCCAAGGCGCTGCTACTAACTCTCTATTGAGCAAGTGAATCCCCCTCTCTGGGACTTCTTTTTCCCATATATAAGAAATGAGTAGGGTGGTCTTAGATGAGCTCTGAGGACCCTTTCAGTTTTAAAAACCCTATGGTCCAAATGATTATAGTTGTAAGGGACCTCAGAGGACATGTAATCCATTTTACATATAAGGAAACTGAGACCCAGAGAATTACACATTGGAGCCAACCTTGGAGTCAGGAAGACCTCTGCTCTACCTCATATTGGCTGTGTGACCCCGGGAGAGTCAAGTGCCCCCAAGAAAACCTCTAAGACTTAGTTATAGAATTTCCATCTGCAACATAGGAGGAATTTGCTAGAGGAATCGAGGAAACCACAGGACTGTTTAAAAACAAAAGATATTTGTATGCTTGTGGTATTCCCCTCCCCCCACCCCATGGAAGGGCAAGGATTTGTTTGTGTCTTCGTACCCCCAGCTTCTGGCTCAGCGTCTGGCAAATACCAGTATTTGGTGATAGAATGGAGGCTTCTTGAGGACAGGGACTGTTTCATGTCTGCATCCCTGGCTCCTGGTAAAGAGAGGTGCTCAAGAAATAAATGCTCATTGAATTGACCTGAATTCACCCATTTTACAGATGAGGAAGGAGCCTGAAGCCCAGAGAAGGGAAGGGATTTACCAGATGCCATGAAGCTGAGCTGTGACAGAACCAAGGGGGAGATCTTGGGGCTTGAGGCCTGAGTCAGACTCTCCAAACCTTTCTGCCCCGGGAAGGCACAAGCCTCAGAGGAGCTTCCGCCTTCCCCTTCCACAAAGGTCTGGTATTTCTTCTGAAACCTCCAGTGCTCAGAGCCAAGTGCTGAGGCGGGATGTCCAGGTAAATGCTGGGGAAGCAGCTTTCTTACAGGCTCTGGGGCCCTCAGGAGGACCCCAGCCAGCTGAGAGGGCAGTGAGATCTTAAGAGTCCATCACATGAGCACACCCCTTCTGCAGGGTTCAGCCACCCTTTGGAGAAGAAACAGACCCCAAAGACGGTCTGGAATGGCAGGAAGAGCATGGTGCTGAAAGCCAGAAGGTCTGGGTTCTAGTCCTGGCACCACCCTTCTCTGGCCCACATCCTCTTTTAGGATTCTTTCTGCTCTCTTAACTGCATTAAAATGTCTCAATAATCCTCTTTTTTATTTCTTTTTCTTTCTCTCTCTCCTTCTTTCTTTTCTCTCTTTCTATTTCCTTCTTTCTTTCCTTCCCTCTCTCTCCCCTTCTCTCTGTCTCTCTCCTCTATCTTTCTTTTTTCCTTCTTTTCTTTCTTTCTTTCCTCCTCCTCCCCTCCTCCTCTTCTTCTTCTTCTTCTCTTCTTCTTCTTCTTCTTCTTCTTCTTCTTCTTCTTCTTTTCTTCTTCTTCTTCTTCTTCTTCTTCTCTCTCCCCCCACCCCCCAAGTACTGCCTTGGCTGCATCCCACAAATTGTCACATGATGCCTCATTATTGTCATTCTCTTTGATGAAATTACTTATTGTTTCTATGATTTATTCTTTGACCCATCCATTCTTTAGGATTAGGTTATGTAGTTTCCAATTAATTGTCAGATAGGTAGCTCAGTGGATAGAGAACTGGGCCTGGAGTCAGGAAGATCTGTGTTCAAATCCAGCCTCAGATGTTTACTAGCCATGTGACACTGAGCAAGCCACTTAATTTGTTTGCCTCCGTTTCCTTAATTGTAAAATGGGGATAATGAGAGCACCTATATTGCAAGGTTATTGTAAGGATTAAGTGAGCTAATTTATGTTCTTGGGCTTATATTTGAGGCTGAAGGTTACAACTGAGCCTCCTCTGTGCTCTCGGGCTCAGGAAGACACAGTCAGCTTTTTCGAACTTGTTCCTTGCTCTGCACACAGCCTGGGGCCCCACTCTCTTGTACCTGCAACTACTTCTCTCTATCCTGGAACAGTGACCAGGAACTGGGAAATAGGTGGCAGAGCTGCCAGCTGGCACCTGGTCCTCCAGGGCTCTCCTCTGATCTCTTTCTGCCCCAGTGCTTCCTACCCTGCTCTTGACTCTCAGCCCTCTCACCATCCCTAGTTGCTAGAATGCTTCCCTGCTGTAGCTAGTTCTGCTGCATTCCTGGCCAGCCCCTTCCCTTGTGCCAACAGACCTCTCTGTCTGTCTTCCTAAGCTTTTCTGGACTGGAAAAATGACTCAAGGTGACATCTTCTTGGCTTTTCTGATAAAAATTCAGTCTGATGCATTTTCTAGATTGTTATGGAGGAGGTGTGTCGGTGAGCTGGGCCAAAATGATGGCTCTCACTCCCCCATCTTGATTCTGCCCCTCATGTTGAAACAGTAAAAAGATTTGGTGAGATATTAAGTGTAGGGATAAGATCTCTCTCCCTCATCTCCTTCATTTTATAAACTATCATGTTCCATTGCTTTTTCCTCCACTACAATTCTGGGATCTAAAATTTAAATTTTGGTCCACTCTTTAGAGTGTATTTGGATTTGCCCTGGTTCCAGCTAAACATGTGAGGCTTGATGAATGTACTTCTAGACATCAGCATATGAAGAACCAGTGCTATGAAGAGATGGAGAGTCTTCTAGGTTGGCCAAGGAACAGGAAAGATTAATGACTCATGAGCTGCTCAGTCATTGCTGAGCACACATACAAAAAAGTGACCCTCTCCCCTCCATTAGCCTTCCGGCTTCTTTTCCTTCCTGGCAATGAGGGAGTGAGGTAGAGTGGTTGTCAGTTTTCATGGGGGGAGAGAGGGGGAAGGAAGAGTGATTGTCTTATCTCTACCTGGTTACCATGTGTCTGTAGGCACACACTGCCTCTGTTTCTTTCTTTTTTAAAAAATTGATTCTTTCCTGCTCTTGGGGGAATGAATATTATAAGAAGAGGCTGCCTAGGCAGCTGGTAGATCCATGAGATGCATCAAAGGTTCCGCTGACAAATGCATTCGGTGGCAGAGTCCATCAGAGTGATTGTGGCCAGTGGCAGAAAGCATCTCGAATGCCCTGAGGATGACATTAGCTTCCAGGATAATGATCCTTATGATAGAGAGGAATGCTGACTACGAACTCTAGAAAAGCACCCGTCCTCAGAGTCCAGAAGAGACCTACACTTATTTCATCAAAAACACAATTAACGCTTCATTAATGTTTGTTGAGTTGACCTAAGGGAAGACTTCCACAAAAGAGAGAAAAGAACTTGTGGAAGCAGGAAATGCTCCTTAGTTCCATGATTTTTCTACATTTATACCTGTCTATTTTGTACTTTGTGTTTGTGTCCAGTCTCTGCAGACACGCTATATGTGCAAAGGGTGAGTACTGCACCCCACCCCCCACCAGTTTGGGGGAATGGTTTTCTAACTATTGTTACTTCTGTGCCTTCTCATTATACCTCTTTTCTAAAAGCTAATAGAATTCTGCTGGCTGATTGACAGTGGGGAGCATCCTGAATGGGGGCTCATGAATGATAATACTAGAAATCCTCAGCCCTTCAGAGTTACTCCTAGAATAAGTCCTGAAGGGTACTACAATCCACCACATTCTCTCCATTTACATAGCCATTTCCCTAGTTCAGACTCTTTTGGACCCTTGCAATAGCCTTTTAACTGATCTCTAGCTTAGAGATCAGTGTGGTACAGTAGAAAATGCCCTGGATTTAGATACCAAACATTAGAGTTAAAATCCTGACTCTGCTTTATGATCTTATAAGCCTACAACTCCTCTGAGCCTCAGTTTCCTCCTCTGTAATATGACAACATTGAACTCAATGATCTTTAAGTATCTTTTCAGCTCCCTCTTCCATTCATCTTTCATGCCAGAATGAGCATGTAATTCAAGACATCGATGGATTTAAGGTCTTGCGTATGTGGCCACCACCTCCAGTGCATTGAATGATGCTGCTATCATCCTCTCCACACCTTTTTATCTTGAGTGATTCTTGTCTTTGTTCTTCCATAGGTCCTCCGCAGAAGCACCGCCTTCTACCAAAAGCCTTCCCTGATCTCCCTTAGCACTGGTAGCTTCCCTCTGCTGGTCATCTCCATTTCATCCTGTCTATATCTTGCATGTGTATAATGTATCCCCCTTATTAGACTGTAAGCTCCTTGAAAGCAAGGAGTGTCGTTTCCCTTTCTTTGTATTCCCGACACTTAACACAGTGCCTGGTACATAGTAGGTACTCAATAAATGCTTGTTGACCAATTTTGTTGACTGGTGGTTCCATTATCATTGACGATGAAAATAGATCATTGTGGAAATGTCAACAAATGTATTCTATTTTCTGGCTATTTGTAGGCTGCCATGCAATTCCATCTATGAATACTCAGGAGATGATGTGGCTTGGCTGGGTCTCATCTCATGCCAAGCTTTTTTTTTTAGATTTATTTTTGTTTCTACTGCCTTTCACCATTTTATGTGGCCACCCTCCTCTGTGGTGTTTTTAAAAAAAGATTTTTTTTATTGACATCTTTTGTTTTAACATTTCTTTCATTTTCCTCATACTCTCCTCCCACTAGAGTCATCCCTTATAACAAAGAATTTTATTTTTGGAAAAAATCAGCAAAACCAATCAACACATGGGGAAAAATCTGACATCATATGCAATATTCCACATCCATGGACCCTCACCTCTCCCAAAGGAGTTGGGGGGGAGGTGTTTTATCTTTTCTTTGGAGACACATTGTTCTTTATAATTTTGCAATTATTTCAATTATTTCATGATGGCTATTTTTTCCATTTATACTGTTTTTTGTATATCGTTTTTGTGGTTCTGCTTACTTTACTTTGCGTCAGTTCATATAAGTCTCTCCAGGCTTCTCTGTATTCACCCTCTTTGTCATTTCTTATAGCATAGTAACATTCCATCCCATTCATATACCGCAAGTAGTTTAGCCATTCCCCAAACAATGAGCATCTACTTCATTTCCAGCACTTTACTCCAACTTCATCTGAAGTACCTTTTCTGCTTACTCATATGGCCCAGAGTTACTGAGGTGTTAATGGTCCCAGGGAGTAGTGCCATTATCACTGATGATGAAAATAGATTGTAATGGAAATGCCAATGAATTTACTCTATTTTCTGCCTTTCATAGTCTGCCAGCCAGTTCCATCTATGAATGCCTTTGAGATGATGTGTCCAGCTGGGTCTCATGCCAAGTCTTTTATGTAGACTTGTTTTTGCTTTCACTCCTTCACAGTGTTTAACAAATGAGTGTGCATTCTAAACTGACTTTGTCCTCAGCTATCATTTCTTTCTGCTTGACAAGGAGATGAAGTGTTTACTGACTCAGGTGGTTTGTGAGCTGTTTATAGCCTGCTTGTTGTAGCAATTATTTTATATTTCTGAAGGTATTACAAAAGACCCAGTGATAATCAAGGTCAATGTTTTTTCTTTTTCCATTTCCTGTTTTGGGGACATCAAAAGCTATTTTTAATAGGTCAGGGTGAAGCTGCTGCAATTATGTCTCTATTCTTTCTTCTAGCTGATATTGATAATGATCTGGCTTGCACACATAATTAATTCTGATACGGCTTCCACATCAGAAGTAAATAAAAGAGTAATCTATGACTTGATGATTTCTGACCATGTCATTCTCTTGGACTTTAAGTGGTTCCCTAGTACCTACAAGCCCAAACTCACAAGTGTAGAATTTAAGGCTGTTCTCAATCTGATCCACTTTGTATCTACTGCCTTGCTTGGTTTCAACTCCATGGAACAAAATGTCTATCGCAGCTCATCATTTCTAACCTCACCACCAATCTGCTAACTCAATCCTTGATTGACACCACCTCCCTCGGCCTCCTCTCTCCTCTGATTGGAGGGCTTGGAGGGTGTAGGTCCAAAAACGCTTCCTAATGCCTTCCTTCATAAAGGGTAGAAACTGGACTTTTAGCTCATTCTACTTTGCATTTTCTGCCCTGCCTGGTTTCAATTCCATGTAACAAGATACTCCCTGATGCCGAATACCACCTGCTGTCCTGTCTTCCTGACTTCCCTCCTTTTTGTGAGTTATGTCCCCCTTTAGAATGTAAGCTCCTCGCAGGCCACAGCAAACCTGGAGCAGGCCTCAGAGGACTGAATCTTGGGCGGCTGTGGTGGTTTCCAGACTCCTCAATCCACGATTGTCAAAGATAACTTAGAAGGTCAGTGGGAAAAGTCTGTTTCTGTCGGTGGTCAGAGAGGAAGGCGGGGTTTCAGCTCCATTCCCCAAGAGCGTGGCCCGGGGGGGGGGGGCAGCTGCTTCCCGAGCTTCCGGCCCACAGACTGAGGGGGAATCCAGTGGCTGATCAGAGAGGGACTGCAGGGATCTCTTTGCCAGTGCTGAGGCAGGAATCTCTTGCTTTGCCCGTGTGTGGATCTGGGTCACAGTTCTGGGTACAGTGCTGGGGTGAGGAGGAGCGCTGGCGTGGTGGAGCTTGTAGTGGCTGTGGAGAAGAAACCCTCCTCACAGTTATGGGACAGAAAGGAATACTTGTGGTCACAGGCCAGGAAAGGAGTAAACACCTCACCCCTTATCATACCACCTTGGAAGAACTGAAAATTTACAGGTCCCTACAAGTATCTCTGAAAACAGCTACACAAACCCCTGAAGCTTGGGACAGTACATTCTCCACATTGGAAGCAGACTCTTACCTTAACAAAGAGTTTAAAACTCAAGTAATTGGCTGGGATCATGAGCAAGCAGCAAAAAGAGTCAGACTATATTATCTTACTTTGGTGAAAAGAAGATCAAAATATACAACCAGAAGAAGACAACAAAGTCAAAGCTCCTACATCCAAAGCCTCCAAGAAAAATATGAATCAGTCCCAGGCCTTGGAAGAGCTCAAAAGGGATTTTGAGAAGCAAGTAAGGGAAGTAGAGGAAAAACTGGGAAGAGAAATGAGAGTGATGCAAGAAAATCATGAAAAACAAGTCAACAGCTTGCTAAAGGAGACCCAAAAAAATACTGAAGAAAATAACACCTTAAAAAACAGCCTAACCCAAATGGCAAAAGAGGTCCAAAAAGCCAATGAGGAGAAAAATGCCCTAAAAAGAAAAATTGGCCAAATGGAAAAGGAAGTCCAAAAGATTACTGAAGAAAATACTTCCTTAAAAATTAGAATAGAGCAATTGGAAGTAGTGACTTTATGAGAAATCAAGACACTGTAAAACAAATCCAAAAGAATGAAAAATTAGAAAACAATGTGAAATATCTCATTGGAAAAACAACTGACCTGGAAAATAGATCCAGGAGAGAGAATTTAAAAATTATTGGACTATCTGAAAGCCATGATCAAAAAAGAGCCTAGACATCATCTTTCAAGAAATTATCAAGGAAAACTGCCCTGATATATAGAACCAGAGGGCAAAATAGAAATTGAAAGAATCCACAGATCTCCTCCTGAAAGAGATCCCCAAAGGAAAACTCCTAGGAATATTGTAGCCAAATTCCAGAGTTCCCAGGTCAAGGAGAAAATATTACAAGCTGCCAGAAGGAAACAATTCAAGTACTGTGGAAACACAATCAGGATAACACAAGATTTAGCAGCTTCTACATTAAAGGACGCAGGGCATGGAATATAATATTCCGGAGGGCAAAGGAGATAGGATTACAACCAAGAATCACCTACCCAGCAAAACTGAGTATAATCCTTCAGGGGAAAAAATGGTCATTCAGTGAAATAGAGGACTTTCAAGCATTCTGATGAAAAGACCAGAGCTGAATAGAAAATTTGACTTTCAAATACAGGACTCAAGTGGAACATGAAGAGGTAAACAGGAAAGAGAAATCAAGAGACTTATTAAGATTGAACTGTTTACATTCCTGCATGGAAAGATGATATTTGTAACTCATGAGAACTTTGTCAGTATTAGGGTAGTTGAAGGAAAAAAATGTATGTATATGATATATAGATAGATAGAGGGCACAGGGTGAGTTGAAGATTAAGGGTCATATCTGGAGAATAAAATTAAGGGATGAGAGAGGATGATACTCGGAGAAGAAAGGGAGAGGTAGAATGGGGTAAATTATCTCACAAAAAAAAACAGAAAAGAAAAGTCTCTCACAGTGGAGGGGAAACAGGGAAGGTGAGAGGGAATGAGGAATCTTATTCTCATAGGATTTGGCTTAAGGAGAGAATAACATACACATTCAATTGGGTATGGAAATCTGTCTTACCCTACAGGAAAATAGGGGAGAAGGGGACAAGAGAGCAGGGGGTGATAGAGAGGAGGCAGATTGGGAAAGAGGGTAATCAATAAAAAGAAAGAATAGAATAAATGGGAGGGCAGGATAGGATTAAGGGAAATAGAGTTAGTTTTTCACAACATGTCTACTAGGAAGTGTTTTGCATAACTGCACATGTACAACCTATATTGAGTTGCTTGCCTTTTCAATGAGGGTGGGGGGGAGGAAGGGAGAAAATTTGGAACTCAAAGTTTTAAAAACACTGTTTTAAAAAAATGTTTTCACATGCAACTGGGAAACAAGAAATACAGGAAATGGGGTACAGAAGTCTATCCTGCCCTACAGGAAAATAGAAGGGGAAGGGGATAAGAGAAGGAAGGGGGGAGAGATAGAAGAGAAGGCAGACCAGGGGAAGGGTATTCAGAATGTATGCCATCTTGGGGTGGGGGGAGGGGTGAGAAATTTGGAACTCAAAAACTTGTGGAAGCGAATATTGAAAACTAAAAATAAATAAATTTATATTATTTTAAAAAAACAGCTTGCAAAAAAAAATAGAATATAAGCTCCTTGAGGGCAGGGATTTTTATTAATTGTAATCCCCAGTGCTTAGTACAGCACCTGGCACAGAGTAGGTGCTTAATAGAGGTTTATTGGGTTGTTAGGCAGCATTAATTGGTTCTACAAAAGTGCAACATTAGGTAAAACAACATTCTATAGAGCAGTTCCATAGAATCAATGCTTATGCCCATGTTATAAGCAATACGGCATAGTTTAGAATACAATCTCCTCTGCCTCATTGTCTCTGCTGGTTCTGGAGTTGACAGGCTTCTTTCTATGAGCATCTCTTCAGCTGTTTCATATCTTCAGGGTAGTCTATTCCCCTATCTGCTACCATGTCTTGTGGTACAGGGATTAGTAAGCCTCTCTCTGACAAGGGCCAACTGATGCTCTTTTGGGGCTTAGACAAAGGCTGTGGCTGAGCTGTGCTAGGAGCTGATTGTTAAATGATTGGACGAAGCTACGAATCAGGGCCTGATTTATCGTTTTGTTGATTGTGACTCTAGACATAAGAAAGTGATGGAGGAAATGATTAAGATCAAGATTAAGCTTGAAAGGATGCCTTTTTTGGGGGAGGGGGGAAGAGAGAGCAAGCCAGTTGTTAAACATTTACTACCACATCCCTGCTATGGGTCATTACAGTCAGCCAGGCATGCAGCAAAAGCTAACACCAACTCCCAACCTATGACCACATATTCTTTTGACTGCCTTTCCTCTGGTGCCAACTCAAGGTCCTTAGTCCCAGACCAAGAAGTTAGAAAATTGCTTTTAATTTCTGTTGAGCAGAAGATGTCTCTGTCTCTTAATGTCTAAAGCCTGGTGTCTCCCTGGGTCCTAACTGTTGTTCTTTTGTGCTCCCTCTTGGCTAGCACAAACCTCAGTGGACTCATTGCTTTGGTACCGAAAGGAAGGAAAGGTTTCTCATCCACGTGTGGGCACTGAGGCCGACCGGGTGGGAGCCTCCTTGCCCCAGCCTGATCCTGCCCAGCCCTGGCCCGGAGCGTGGGGAGCCCGGCTAAGCCAGGCTGAGCCTCCTCTTTCTCAGCTTAAGATCAGCCATTGGGATTCCTTGGTGGGTGGTTGCCACGGACAATTCAAACCAGATGTTTCCAGCTGTCTGGCCTCCCCCTCCCACCCCAGCCTGGGCTGTGCCAGAAACTCTTCCCAAGTGGACACATGGCTCCGTGCGGCTGGAATTCTTGATCGAGATAAATCTGCTCTTTTTATGACCTGGGTCTAAGCAGGAGCTTGTGGAAATACAGAGGGTGGTTGGGGGTGGGGAGCAGAGCCGGACTTCCCTCCCAAATCCTCAGCACACATACACTTCAAAGGGCCGGAGAACAGCTGCCTCCCAGCTGTCTGGCCACTAACCTGCCTCGTGGTCTCCCCCTGTATGGTTTAGGGTCGGATACAGGGGACCATCCTAGCTATTCCCAGCTCATTCCTTCCCCTCTGGTGTCTTCTCAGGAGCCCATCTGAGAGCTGGGTTCTAGAGCGGAGGGCTGGGAGCCCGCAAATTGACCTTGGACTCAGTTGGGACACAGCATCATTGCTGAGGAATCCCAGCAGGGGCTGCAGGCCAGTGAGAAGGGACTGGGGGTCAGTGAGCCGATGCTGTGAGGAGCCGGGCCCATTCAGGACCTGGCTTAGCTAGGTCTTGGTTAAGCCTATGATAGCGTTCAAAGATGAAAGGGACCCAGGAGATCTCATTCGACCATCTCATTTTACTGAAGATACTTTAGGTCAAGAGAGAGGACGGGCCTTCCCCAGGGACTGTAGATGGAGAGCCAGAAGGGGCCCCCCAGGGGAGTCTCATCGAAACCCTCATTTTACAGATGAGGAAACTGAGGCTCTGAGAGTGGGAGTGACTGGACACAGCTAGGAAGTGTGTGAGGCCAGATTTGAACTCAGGTCTTCTGACTCCAGACCTGGCGCTCTATTCACTGCACCAATCAGGCAGCAATGTAAGACAGAGTAGATTCCGACATGAAGACTAGACAGTGAATGCTGTGGGAATGAGCTCTGAGGAGAGAGAGGTCACCCTGGGCTGGCATGCACCAGAGGAGTGGGGAATTGAGCGGGGTGGTGAAAGCTGGGGAGGATTTAACTTGGCAGAGCAGAGAGTGTTCCAGGTGACAGGCCCTGCATGAGCAAGAGTGCGGGGGTGGGAAAGAATCTGGTGGGTTTAAGGCAAGGGAAAGCTGGTCTGGCTGCAGTTCAAAGTAGGAGAAAGAGGGAAGGTGGTAAGGCCAGGTCAAGTTGTGGAGGGACTTAAATTCCAGGGGATGTGAAGTCAGAAGACCTGAGTTCAGATCGTTCTTCTACTTATTACCTGTGATCTTGAGGCAAGTCAGTTAACATTTCTATGTCTCAGTTTCTTCCTCTGTAAAAGGAGACTAGATGTCCTTCTGATCCAGGGCAGGGGTTAGTATTTGAACCCAAGATGGCACCAAAGTCTGACTTCTAGTCACCAAGCATTTCCCCCCCATTGGCCTGCCGGTGTCCCTCTCCTTCAGCCTGCTTCAGAAGCACCCAGAGCTAGGGCTGAGCTCCTCTCACTTCTGCTTAGAATAAACAGCCAGATATTTGATTTACAAGAGTTGCAGTCAGGAAGCAGGCGTGAGGACCAACACAGACCAAAGAAAAGGCTTCTGAGGTCTCATCCAGCACGCAAATATTGCCTCTCAACTCCCTTCTCAAGGACAGTTGGCTCTGGGATGGACCCAGACCTTGACCACAGTTAAATAATAAAGTCTAAGAGCTAGAAGCCAGGGGACAGTGAGAGTCATCAGGCCTTCATGGGATGTTCCTTGGTTTCTACTCTCTGAGATTATCTAGTCTAAATCAGGAGTTATCAACCTGAGGACTCTTCTGGGGTCTATGAACTTGGATGGGGCAAAAGAAAAATCACATCCTTATTTCAATATAATTGGTTTCTTTTGTAATCCTAATAATAACAATAAGCATTTATGTAATGCCTACTACGTGCTGCTTACTGTGTTAAGCATTTTGCAAGTATGATTCCATTTACAAGAATGAACCCTGAGAGGTAGATGCTATTATTATCTCCATTTTATAGTTGAAGAAACTGAGGCAGATAGAGATCAAGTGATTTGCACAGGGTCACATAGCTAGTAAGTATCTGAGGCTGGATTTGAACTCAGGTCTTCCTGACTCCAGGCCCAGGGCTCTTTCCACTGTACCACCTATTTCATTTTATGCATATAAGAACACGATTCTGAGAAGGGGTCCATAGACTTGGCCAGACTGACTACCCGTGAGATCCATGGTATCCAAAAGGTTAAGAGCCCTTGGATTGGAGGAAGAGCTTTCTCTGACTCTAGTTTTTGGAAAGGAAAGAACTTGGTTCCCATAAGAAAAGGATATGGAGGGGCAGCTAGGTGGAGCAGTGGATAGAGCCCTGGCCTTGGAGTCAGGGGGACCAGAGTTCAAATCCGGCCTCAGACACTTGACACTTACTAGCTGTGTGACCCTGGGCAGGTCACTTAACCCTGATTGCCTCACCAAAAAAAAAAAAAAGGATATGGAAGGATGTGTGTGAAATAGAGGAGTTGGCATTAAGTAAAAATGGGGTTCAAAAAAGGGGAAGACAACCAGTCAGAAAGCATTTGCTAAGTGCCTACAGTGTACCAGCACTGTGCTAAGCTTTGGTGTAAATAGGGGAAAGAAGAAATAAAGCATTGGTGTAAATGGAAGAAGGGAAGAAGGCCTTGGTAGAAATGGGGAAGAGAAAGGCTGAGTGATCATAGGATTTAGAACTAGATGGAACATGAGAGATCATTTATTCCAGTCCCCTAATTTTACAGATGGAGAAACTGAGGCCCAGAGAGGTGAAGAAATGTATCCAAGGTCTATATTGACATAGCAAGGCTGGGAATCACACCCAAGTTCTGGAGACTTCAAATCCAGCGTTGTTTCTACAACGTCTCAGTTATAATGAGAGGCAGGAGGACTTAGTATAAATGGAAGGAGACGGAGGAAAGGTCTTGGTATAAATGGGAAAGGGAAGGGTCCAACGTAAATGGAATGAGGAGGACAGAGGGCCTTAGACTGCGTGGTGAGGACGAGTTAACATGTATTTGAGGACTGAAGTCTGGAGACATAGTTGGACCCTCTCCCCCAACTACCTCTTCTTGATGACTCCGTTGCAATACTCTCATCTTACTATTTCATAAATACTGACCTATAATCACATGCTAATTAGGTCTTCCCTAGTCAGGATTGGACTTAGATGTAGGCAAAATAGGCAGCTGCATATCTCCCTCTCTCATCTCTAGCTTTGATATGTTCAAGTTCCACCATTAGAGATTCATTCTTTTGGCTTCAGCCTGTCTTCTCCTAAAATGCAAATACATCTGGACAGGGACACGTGTTAGGTTTTCTGGGGGCATCTATAACTCAGGCTGGATGAGATGATCATTGAGGAGTGAATAATAGTATCCTTCTGGAAATCTAACTTTTCCTGACTGACTTACGCTTACTTCAGAGGTTATGATTTCCTCAGTATGGTACTCCATTCACCACTGAAGACTGCAACCTTTCCACCTTTATTAGATGGCTCCTGGTGGGGGAGGTAGTAGAGGGACTGATTGATTGGACTAGAGTCAGTCAGTCAAGAAGCATCTGTCTTTATTTTTCTTATTTGTATTCCCAGTGCTTAAGCACAAGGCCTGGCACATAGTAGCCAGACTATTGATGCTTGGTGGCTGACAGTGAGAGCAAACGCAACCGATGGGGGCTTTAGCCAATGACAGTAGAGGAAGATGCTCTAGGACCCAAGCAGGGATACAAAGCAGGCTGTATTCTGGGAGGGAGAGGCCAGAATGTATGTGTTATGTCTAGAACATCTCCACAAGTGACGACTTAGTCTTGGATTGAAGACCTCCAGTGGGCTAAGGGTCAGCTTGAGTGGTTGGAAAGTTATCTTACTGACCCCGAGGGCAATGATTCTTGTCATTCTACTGCTCCAATTTCTTGACCCCAGAAGAACTAAAGGATGTAGTGACCTTCCAAAGCCAGGCCCCCTGCTCTGATCCCTACAGCCACGAGCTCCAAGAGGAGGCTGTCCTGGTGGCTGCCGAAGCGTGGCATTTACTGGTGCCATGTCGCCATGTTTACATTCCTGGCCTGCTTAGAGAGATTTTTCCACTCAGCCCTAATAAAACAAGTTCTCCTCTGCCTTCATCCCAGCGAATGTAAATGTTTACAAGTGGACCAGCATCTGGAGGGGCCAGTGACCACAAGAATGGGAGGATCTGCAAGGATTGGGCCCTGTGCGCTTTCTGTGCAGCAAAGCCAGAGAAAGCCTTGGAATTCTCAGCAAAGATGACTTAGCTTTCAGAGCCTTCTTCGAAGTGGAGAGGAGAAGGCTATCAGAATGACAGGCCTCTCTGAGGCCTCTCTGTTCTCTGGCACACAGTAGGTGTTTAATATTTATCACTTGAATAATTGAATTATTGGGTGATTCTCATCCCTGCCCCCCAATAATAGCAAGTAATGAATCAGCTGCTTCCCTCATTTACACTAAAGCCTTCTCTGCCCCCTCATTTATACCTGGACAGGCAGTGATTGCTGGACTGGAGTCAGGAAGAGCTGAGTTCAAGTTATACTTCTGATATTTACCAGCTGTGTGATCCTTGGGGAAGTCACATAACTACCAAGTACCTCATTTTCTTCATCTCTTAGAATGAGAAGTGTAGAGCCAACGTCCTGTAAATGTCTTTCCCAGCTCTAAATCTCAGATCTTATGATTCTCTGGGATCCTCGCACAGTGTATCAATTAGAAAGCATTTATTAAGTGCCTACTGTATGTCAGGCACTGGGCTGGGCGAGAGATATACAAAGACAATAATAAAATGATCCCTGCCCTCAAGGAGCCTACAATTTTATTGTGACATGTACATATATAGATAGAAAAAAATACGTATAAGGTAATTTTGAAAGAGGAGATACTTAGCTGCTGGGAGCATCCAGAAAGGCCCCAAGAAGGACATGATATTTGAACTAGAGTTGTATTCTTCTGGAGAACAACTTTTCCCATGAACTGAGAGGTTTTCCCTTTATCCTTCAAGGATTATGATTTCCTCAGTGTGCATACTCCATCCACCTATGCGGATTGCAACCTTTCTACCCTTACTAGATGGTCACTTGTCAGAGAGGTAGTAGAGGGACTGATTGGACTAGAGACATTCAGCTAACAAGTTGGTCAACAATTATTTATTAAGGGGAAGAGAAGGGAACAAGCATTTATTAAATGCCTACCATGTTCTAAACCAGGGGGTGGGGAGCCTGCAGCCTTAAGGGGCCACATGTGGTCTTTTTTTTTTTGTGAGGCAATCGGGGTTAAGTGACTTGCCCAGGGTCACACAGCTAGTAAGTATCATGTGTCTGAGGCTGGATTTGAACTCAGGTCCTCCTGACTCCAAGGCCAGAGCTCTAATCACAACTAGCTGCCCCTATATGTGGTCTTCTAAATTCTTAAGTGCTACCTTTTGACTGAATTTAGGTTGCACTTAAGGATTTAGAAGGCCTCATGTGCCCTTAAGGCCACAGGTTCCCCAACCTATAAATGCTTTAAAAATATGATCTCATTTGATCTTCACAACAACCCTATGATGTGTATGCTGATATTATCCCATTTTACTGTTGAAGAACTGAGGCAAACAGAAGTTAAGTGTCTTGTCCAAGAGCTAGAATTGTAGGAAATATCTGAGGCTCAATTTGAACTCAGATCTTCCTGATTCCAGGCCATCCCTTTCTATCCACTGTGCTAAGCACTTAATCAATAGTAACAGGATTCCAACCCAGGTCCCTTCTTTCTATCACACCCTGTTGCCTTTCTTAGCATGAATGAGAGGAAAGAGAAGGCCTTAGTATACAGAGAAGGACTAGTTGACTCATTATTTGTATAGGAATTAATTGAAAAAACAAACAATCATCTACTAAAGGGGAACCATCATATGCTGTGCTTTTCTTACTAAGCTAGGCTGTGCTCTTGGTTCTGCTCACTTAACTTTGCATCAGTTCATGTTTAAGTCTTTCCAGGTCTTTCTGAAATCATCCTGCTTATCATTTCTTTTTTTTTTCTTTCCACTAGGCAAGGGGTTGAGTGACTTGCCCAGGGTCACACAACTAGTAAGTGTCAAGTATCTGAGGTCAGATTTGAACTCGGGTGCTCCTGACTCCAAGGTCGGTGCTCTGTCCACTGTCCTTGCTTGCCATTTCTTATAGCACAATATAGACAGCAGTTCTTGAGGAAAAATTGGAGAGTTTTAGTTGACTGCAAACTCAGTCAATATGAATCACTACTAAGACATGGCAACCAGGAAAGCTAAAAGGATCTAGTAAGGGAGAAAATGTACCTAGAATTAGGAAAGTGATGGTCTGACTATACTTGGCCTCAGTCAGACCACATCTGTGCTCCGTGCTGGGCATGACGTTTCAGGAAGGAGCTTGATAAACTGGGGGTATATGCAAAAGAAGGCAACCATGGTGAGAAGACTAAAGACCATGGCACAGGGGGTTTGAATGAAGGATTAGGGATGTTTTGCTTGGAGAAGAGAAGATTGAGGGGCAAGGTTGGAGGGAAGGAGATAACATACTTCTAAAGTCCTTGGATGGCTGTCCTGAGGAAGAAAGATAAGATAGCTTTGGTTTGAACCCTGACAGGTAGAATAGGAGCAACGAATGGGTGGATGGAAGGTCCATAAGGTTGGATATCAGGAAGAAGCTTTGTTAACACCTTGAGCTGTTCCAAAATGGCGTGGGCTCTTTGGAAGGTGGTGAGCTTCCTGGCACTGGAAGCCTGCAAGCAGAGCCTGGATGACCATTGGTAAGAATGTCATAGAGGAGATGCTTGGTCGATTCTGCCTTCTCTTCAATGGCCTCCGAGGGACCTTCAGACTCTGAGATTCTGTGACTCGCCCACGGTCATACAATCAGGTCAATGGCAGAACTGGAATTCAAACTCAGGGCTTCTGGCTCCATGTTGAAGACTCATTCTGTGATCTACGGAATTTTCTCCTCTAGACTGGCTGCTCGGGACAGGGGCGGCTGCTTTCTTCCCTGCCTGAGGCCCAGGCCTCTTGGTCCACATGAAAGACTGAAGGCTGGTGATTAGAACTGTTCTTACCCCAGAGCAGGCTAAATTCGGAGACTTGTCCCCACAGCCTGGCTGGTGTAATTAAGGCCTGGCTTGAGTCCCTTGGACACATCAGAGACATTCCAGAGGGCCCTGGAGGGGGAGGGCAGTGAGCTGCTGTTTTACTCCCAGAACTGTCTCCTTCTCCACTGAGGAGCTGAGCCCAGGCACGGACCTTACTGTGGGTGCCCAGAGCCATCCTCTGGATCCGAAAAGTTGTCCAGACAGCCCAGACCTCTGCACCCAGGGTGAGCCCGAGCCGGTCTGGAGGTGGGGGAGCCAGCCTCATCATCATCATCATGATAATAGCTAATATTTATATAGCAAAATATTTTAAATACCTTATCACATGTGAGCCTCATACTAACTCAGAGACATAGGTACTCTAGGAATTTTTATCTACATCTACAGGCCCAGTAGCTGACACATAGTAGGCACTTAATTAAATGTTTGTTGACTGACTGTTGACTAACATGTTTTTCGGTTGTGTCCGACTCTTCGGGACCCTATTTGGTGTTTTCTTGGCAATGATACTGAACTGTTTTTCCATTTCCTTCTCTAACTGATTTGACAGATGAGGAAACTGAGGCAAACAGGGTGAAGTGACTTGCCCAGGGTCACACAACTAGTCTGAGGTTGGATTTGAACTCAGGAAAATGAGTCTTCCTGACTCTAGACCCAGCAACAACAATAGTTAGCGTTTACATAGTGTACTGATTTAGAGCTATATACAACCACAGATAAGGAAACTGAGTCCAAAGACAGTTAAGTGACTTATCCAAGGTCATGGAGGGAGTAAGGTTGGGGGAGGCCTTTCTGTCTCCAAGACCAGTTCTCTCTCTCTACTTTACTGCTTCTTCTCCCATTTTGCAATTGAGGAAACTGAGCGTGGAGAGGAAATGACTTGCCTGGGATCAGGCAGGTACAGGTGTCCAAGGTGGGGTTGGCTCATGCAGTCTGCCCTTTCTGTTTTCTTTCTACCTTTAAGCAGCGTAGCTCAGTGGAAACAGCATCTTCTGGATTTGGACTCAGCCACCTATGCAGGATCTTGGGCATGTCCCTGAAACTCTCTGGGCCTCAGTTTTCTTATCTGTAAAGTGAAGGGATTGGACTCCATGGCCTCTAAGATTCCTTTCAGCTCTACACCTGCCATCTTATGATCTTATCTCTGTCTGATCCCCGCCCCCAACCCACACACCCTCAGCTTCCTCCTCTTACTCCCAGACCCTCACACCCATCCCTCCCCCATTTAAATACATGCTATGTAAATTAATATATCATGTTTATATAGATGCATTTAAATATTTAAATAGATAATCATAAGATCACAAAAATTGGAGTTGGAAAGGACCTTAGTGATCACTGAAACTGTCATGTTACAGATAAGGAAATAGAGACCCAAAGAGATGACCTAACTTCCCTAAGAGCATTCCACAAGCCAGAACTTGAAGCCAGGACCCTTGATGGTAAGTACAGTGTTCTTTCTACCACAACATGCTGCCTCTCATACGCAGGTACAGGGGTATTTTCATACCTGGATAGGTAACCATGCACACTTCTAAACAGAAAGGTGTGTGTCTACATGCAACTTCATACAAACATGAATGTGCACGTGTCTACATGTAATGCACCCCGACATACCTTAGCCCAGTAGCCCCTGCTGCTTCTCTTCCCAAGAGAAGAGAGGCATAGAATAGGACAACTGCATCTGTCCCCCACCCTGGTTGTGAGCTTCCTCCCGACCTTGGCCTCCCTGCTAAGATCTCCCCAGCTCTAATGTGGCCAGACAGCAGGTGTGCCGGGAGGGGCTAGGTCCCCAGGCCTCACATGTGTTTGCCTCTTTTAGACACAGGATCAATCTAGAGACGCCAGGAGGGGGTCAGGGAGGAAGGGATGGAGGCTGTCATTCTCAGCTTGTCTGGATATCAGACCCTGAGGTCATAAAGAGGGATGGGCTGGAGATCCGAAGCAGGTGACGCTGACTTGATCTATACATAGACGTGATACACATGAGCACACACACACACACACACACACACACAAGCACACGCTCAGGACCCTGAGCTCACCAAAGTTGCAAGCTGACAGAGGTAGCATCTACCATGTCAGCCACGGCCAGCTGGCCAACAGCTTTAGCTTCTGCACCCGTGGACCCACAGCAAGGTGTCAGAAAAGTTCCTAGAGATCCAGAGTTGGGAGGGGCCTTGGAACACAGGATGACAGATCTGGGAGGGATCTTAGCACACAATGTCAGAGTTGGGAGAGATCATAGAACATGGGAATATCAGAGCTGGGAAGGACCCTAGAGCAGAGGATGTCAGATCTAGGAGAGACCCTAGAAGAGGGGATGTCAGATCTGGGAGAGGCATTAGAACAGAAGATGTCAGAGCTGGGAAAGACCTTAGAATAGGGAATGTCAGAGCCAGAAAAGATTGTAGAACACAGAACATAGTTCTGAGGCATCTAGTCTAATCATTTCACTTATTGGAGGAGAAAACTGAGGGGTCAGAGTGGGGAAGTAGTTTGCTTAAGTTTGCTCCCTTTTTCTCTACTTGTACCTGTCCAAGTGCCCTCCTTGGGCCTCCCTCTTTCCTTGCATGTTTGATTTATTCTCCTTTATAAACTCCACGTTCTCATCAGACCGTACTCCTCCGGAGCCAACCTCCCACTCAAGGCTGTGAGTGCAAACTGCTTCCAGGATGTCCTCTGTCCTCACCTCCCTTCAGAACCCAGGTTACCTTCTAAGGTTCATCAGTGGCCACCTCCAGGAAGCATTCCCTGATTGCTTCTCCCCTCCCCCTCTCCCCATTATTAACACTTTTCTCCTTCCTTCCTGTTCCTTACTCTGTACTTGTTTTAAGATATTATTATTCCAGTAGGATGCAAGAAATTAAAAGCAAGGATTTCTTCATTTTTATCTTTATATTCCCAGTGCCTAGGCATGGGGCCCAACACATAGTAGGTGCATAATAATTGTTTGTTAAATTGCACTGAACCTTGGCCAAATAACTTTGTCTCAGGTCATTTCTCTGTAAGTCGGGGATTGGATTCATATCAGAGGTTCTTCACTTTTTGTGTGTTGTGGGCCCCTTTGGCAGTCTGGGGAAGTTCCTGGACCCCTTCTCAAAAGAATGTTTGTTTTTTTAAATTCATAACTTAAGGAAACACTTAAATTCAGTTAAATTTTAGTTAAAATAAAGATCTATTTTTTTCCCTATTCAAGTTCCCAGACTCACTGAAATCTATCTGGGTACCACTGGGTTAGATGCTCTCTATGACCTACTCCAGCTCTTAATATTCCTTGTTCTAAGGCCCCTCCCAGCTCTGACATTCCCTGTTCTAAGGACCCCTCTCACCTCTGATCTTCCTTTTTCTTTTTAAAAGGCAATTGGAGTTAAGTGACTTGCCCAGGGTCACACAGTTAGTAAGTGTCAAATATTTGGTCTGAGGCTGGATTTGAACTCAGGGCCGGTGCTCTATCCACTGCGCCACCTAGCTGCCCCTCTGATATTCCTTGTTCTAAGGTCCTTCCCTGATCTGAATTCTCTGTTCTAAAGCCTCTCTCAGCTCTGACATTTCCTGTTCTAAGGTCCCTCCCTGATCTGAATTCTCTGTTCTAAAACCTCTCTCAGCTCTGACATTCCCTGTTCTAAAGTCCCTCCTAGCTCTGACATTTCCTGTTCGAAGGCCCCTCCCAGTTCTGAATCCTCTGTTCTAAGGCTCTTAACATTCTCTGTTCTAAGCTCCCCTTCCCTTCCTTCTCAGCTCCAATATTCTCTAAGATGCTCTCTCTATTTGGACATTCCATATTCTACATTCTGTATTAAGGGGTCTTTTCTCCAAGCCCACCCTGATCACTAGCCCACACTCAGTCCTGCCCTGAGGCTCTCTGACCAGTGGGAGGCCCAGGGCCCACCCTGTGGCATAGGGCAGGGCAGGGCAGGGTGGGAGGCAGCTAGGTTCCAACTATGTAATTTCAGGGAGATGAACATGGAGCTGGGCTGTCCCCCCAGGCAGCCACTCAGAAACCCAACCCCTTTCCTACCATGTAATTTGCCAACCCTCAGCCCTGCCCTGTTGAGCATTTGCTACTGGGAGGCAAGAGGCTGGCTTCAAACTACCATTCCCTGGGCCTGAAGGATGGGCAGACCCACCCCACCCATGGGCTTCTCTCCAAGTCCCTCCATCCCCCAATCTCTGAGGGAAACGGCCTAGACCCAGAGCATGAAATATAGAATCAAAGAATCTCAGAGCAGAAAGAGCCCTCGGTGACCACCTGGTATAACCCCTATCTGGATCAGAATCCCCTTACAACATCCCCAACAAGAGGTCAGTCAGCCTTTGTTTGAAGTCCTCCAGGGAGGGGAAGCCTTGACTTTTCAAAGCAGTCCATTCCACTTCGGGGCAGTTCCAATCCTCAGAAAGGTTTTCTCAGCATGCCTCAGTTTACCTATATGCTACTTCCCCCCATTGCTCCTAATTCTGTTCTCTGGGACCGAGTGGAGCAAGGCTAATCCCTCTTTCCTACTTTAGCCCTTTGAATATTTTAAAACAGAAATCATGTCTTCACCATTGTGGTCCTCATCTTCTTCCCCCTTAAGACTCTTCACTGTCCTGGTTGCTTTCTCTGAATGTCTTTTACTTTATCAGTGTCTTTCCCTAACAGTGGCAAGAACTGGATACAGGGATCTGGGTAGGTGGAATCCATTCTGTACAGTGGGTCCATGCCTTCTCCAGCCTTGGAGGGCATGACCTTAGAAATTCAACTTAAGATTAAATCATCACAAATCACCCCATGAACAGACTCTCTGATCTTTTTGGGTGGCAGTCTAGTCAACGCTTTGCCATCTTGGACTTGGAAAGTTGACTTTTTAAACCCAAGCACGTGACTTTACATTTATCCCTATTGAGACGCCTCTTTTTAAGGATGGTCCCAAGCAGAGCTTCTCACAATATTTTTGAAGCCCCATTCTATCTTCATTGTGGACATTAAAGCTGGAGAACAGCGTAGGATTCATGGACTGTCAGAGCTGGAAAGGACCTTAGGGGTCATCTGCTCCAACCCTCTTATTTTATAGAAGGGAAACTGAGGCTGCTGGGGTAAAATGACTTGGCCAGTCTAGAACTCACCTCTTTTACATCCAAGTCCTGGGCTTTTTTTCCCCACTTCTCTACACTGCCTTCTTTAGGGGGCACCTAGGTAGTATGAAGTCAGGAAGACCTGATTTTAAATCTGACCTCAGACATTTACTAGCTGTGTGACCCTGGCTAAGTCATTTCACCCCGTTTGCCTCAATTTCCTCATGTGTAAAATGAGCTGGAGAAGGAAATGGCAAACCACTCCAGTATATCTGCCAAGAAAACCCCAAATGGGGTCATGAAGAGTCAGACACAAGTGACAAACAATTGAACAATCATACTTCTCCTCAGGCCACCTTGACCACCACTGCCAATATTATGAAGACACTCTCAGATATGCTGATCCCCAAGGGTCAGCTCTAGGTCTGGTCAGTGAGGGCAGAGTCATCCTTTGTCTCTGTCAGGAGCAGTCCACTCCCCATACCCAATCTCAGACACCCTGGGCTTCCTTTCAAGGCAGCTCAGCAGTGGAAAGGGGGCTTGGCTTGAAGTCAGGGGGTTTAGGTTCTTCCTATCCTTAGATCTGCCACTTAGTAGTACAGTGACCTTGAACAAATCATTTCACCTTTTTACAACTCACTTGGGGATAAAGATTCATGCACTGCTTGCCTCATAGGCTTTTACGAGAAGCACGTTTCATAGATCTTGAAGGTACAGTATTATGGGCATGATATTATTATGGTTGTTGTTGTTATGACTTTGGGACGGGCTTGGACAGATAATACTTTTCTTCTGAAAAAGACTGAGGCTCTTAGTGGACTGCAAGCTTTATATGAATCAGCGGCGTGGAGTCACTACCACAACCGAGGAAGCAGATTCCACCTTGGTCGGACCATAACTGGGACGTTGAGTTCATTCAGTTCTGGGCTCCCAGATTAGAACAGGCAAGTTGAAGACTGTCCAGCTAGGAGGCCAATGAGGATGATGAAGGACTTCAAGTTGGTTCTTAAGATGTCTGAAGATGTTTAGCCTGGAGGAGAGAAGATTTTAGGGAAAGGAGGACGAGCCAAAATGCTGTCTTCAATTTTTTTTTAAAACTGAACCCTGGAACAGGGATATTTTTTTCTTGCTCTCCTTGGCCCATAGGGCAGAATGAGGCCTTAGCATGGGCTATGATGGGTGGGGGAGGCAGATTTAGGCTTGATGGCAAGAGCAACTTCCTAAGAATTAGAGCTCTCTCAAAATGGAATAGGTCCCGAGGCTTCTGGGAGTAGTGAGCTTTGAGATTGGAGGTCTATCTTGAATCAAGGCAAGTCAACAAGCATTAATTAAGGCCCTACGGTGTGCTGGGTACTGTAAGTGTTGACAATACAAAGAAAGGCAAAAGGCTGTCCCTGCTCTCATGGAGCTCAGAGCCTAAATGGGGAGAAAACATGCAAATCACTAGATATAAGCAAATCTTACACAAGATTAATTGGAGATAATTGACAGAGGGAAGGCACTAGAATTAAGGGGGATCAGGAAGAGCTTCCTGTAGAAGGTGGGATTTTAGTTGGGATCCATAGGAAACCAAGGGATCCGGGGGAGGGAATTATAGGCATGGGGCACAGCCAGTGCAAATGAGTCCAGAGATGGAAGCTCTTATTGAAGGTACAGAAAGGAGGGTAGGGTCCCTTGATTGCAGAGGAAGGTGTAGGAAGACTGGAACGCTAGGAGGGGCCAAGTTATGAAGGGCTTGAAAAGCCTGAGAGAGTTTTATATCCGATCCTGGAGGTGATAGGGAGCCATTCGGTGAGTTTACTGAATAGGGAGGTGACTCAGTGGGACCTGTGCTTTAGGAAAATCACTTTGGCGGTTGTGGAGGATGGGTTGGTGTGGGAAGAGATTTAAAGCCGGGAGACCCCCAGCAGCCATTGTTGTGGCCTGAGGGCTTCACTTACAGGTTGAATGACTCGTCAATTACGTTGTAAAGGGGAGTCTTGGTCAGATATTGGCTGGACTGAATTGCTTCTGAGGCCCCTCTCAGCTCTGCCATCCCCTGTTCTAAGCCCTCTCCCAGCCCTGACATCCCTTGTCCTAAAGGCCCTTCCATCTCTCACACTCTGTTTTCTGTATTTTCAGTCAGATCCCTTTAAGAGAGAATGTTCTAAGATTCTACAGTTGTATCCTCTGGAGACCTAGATTGATGCCCAGATATCCACGGAGAGGGGAACTTAATTCTCCTCCCCTATTCCCCTATAGTTTTGTCCACTGTTTCCTCTGGACCATCCTGCCGCAGGCACCCCAAAGCCTGAGAAAACATCCATCAGTTGGATGGGATTGGAAACCCATTCCCAGGCTCTGAAGTGGAAAGGGCAGGGGGAGGGCTGGGGAACACTGGGGTACTCGTTTGCCAGGATGTCTCCTTGATGAGGGTGTCTGGGGGTCCCAATGCCTCCACTTCTTCTACCTCTCTGTTGCTCTCTCTTTTTATACACTCTATCTCCCACGTTTTCCTGAGTCTTGCCTCACCCCTCCCATCATGGAAACACTGAGTCAAGCCCTGAATGGGAGATTTTTCCTTCTTTACTGGCTCTCAAGGTCCCCTCATCCTCACCCATTGTCCTGGTGGCAAGATCCTCTTCCTTTCTCCCTTCTTCTTCTTCTTCCCTCCCCCCTTCTCTCTTGCTTTTCTTGGGACCCCTTCACTCAGGGAAACTTTGCTTTCCAGAAAAGCTCATAAGAGAGAAAGGAACAAAGTCCTCCAGCTGGAGGACTCCAGCCCCTCCTCCCGCCACCCCCAATTGCTCTGTGTGTGAGTGTGTGTGTGTGTGTGTGTGGCCCCTGGTGGAGCTCAGCTTGCAGTCCCTCCCTCCCTCAGTCCCTCCCATCCCTTTGCCCTCTCCCCTCCCCCAGCCCTGCCTGTCCCCACTTGAAACTCCTTTAATGAAAGCAAGCTGGTGGGGCTAGCCTCTCTCAGTTGGTGAGCTTGAGGCTGGCTGGCTGGCTGACTGACTGGAGGAAGGGGAGGCGGGCAGGAGGGCAGGGGGGCAGAGGGGCAAGGGCCCGGGACCAGCACCCTGCTCCTAGTCTAGGACTCCAGAAAGCTCCCCATCCTTGGCTGCTGGGCTGTGGGATCTCATCCAGCCTCAGTCGTGGGGACCCAGGCATCCTGAAACCTCCCTTTGCAGCTCCTCTGGTGAGTCTGGGCTTCTCTGGGCAGCGAGGTCCAGATCAGGGTGGAAGAGGAGTTCTGGGGGTCTCTTGTCCTCCCTGAGGCTCCCTAGGGCTGCAGGCTAACCTCCTCTGCCCCCTGTTCAAACACTGCTGTCGCCCTCTCCTCCTCTTCATTAGACCAGGCTACCCAGCTCTGGCTCGACCTGTCCTGAGACTAGCAGATTGAACTTGGACCAGCCTTGACCCCTCACACCCTTCCCCCAACTTTCCCAGTTGGGAGACTCAGTTCTGAGAGTGTTTAGGTTGCTAAGATGGACCTGGTCCTTCCAGCAGTGCCTGGCTGGGTCCCAGCTGCACAGAGGGTGTCCAGTAACTGCCTGCACATGTGTGTCTGGGGACCTGGGCTAAGTCTGGGAGATGCAGGCGGCTGTTAGGACTGTGTGTGTTTGTGGAGTGTCTGTGCATGCTCACACGTGTGTGTGTATGTGTGTGTGTGTGTGTGTGTGTGTGTGTGTGTGTGTGTGTGTGGGTGTGGGATTGATAGCTGTTAGGGGTATCTACACAGAAAGAGATTCAGGTCAGTGTGCATTCATGGGACTGAACACTTGGTTTCCACTTGCCTGCTCCCTATAATCTCAGGCTTTTGTCTTTCCTTACTCCCTACAGCCCTCCATCCCCCCTGAATTTGTGTGACTGTTTCTGTATGTGGATCACTGCATGTATCAGTGTGTGTGTGTGTGTGTGTGTGTGTGTGTGTGTGTGTGTCTTCTCTGGGGCTGTGAATCTATAGGGATCAATGTGTGTCTGTATGTGGGTCAACGTGGGTCAGCATGCCTCTGTCTATATGGGTACGTGTGTGTCTCTGTGTGAGTGTGTCTGCTATATGTACCAGTATGTTGAGTGTATCATTTGTGTGGATGTAGATGTGTGTGTGGGTTGGGGGTAACTGTGCTCCAGTCTATAGGGTCAGGGTGTCTGGGGCGTCCACAGCAGTTGTACTCACTGGGGCCTTTGGGGGCATTGGGAAACCAGACTCCTCTGGTCTCTTGGATGGTCAGGCCAGGGGACCCCTTTAGTTCAGTTTTTTTCCTTCTAGGGGAATGCCCGCCTCCTATATCCTCTTCACTGGTAATGTGTGTGTGTGTGTCGGGGGGGGGGGGGGGGGGGGGGGTTGGATCCCAGAGTCCTGGGCCAAAGGGGGAAGAAGAAAAGGTCAGAAGGCCCCAGAGGGGAGAGGGGAGCTGGGAGGGCTTTGCAGCCTGCAGCCTGCAGCCTCAGTCCCGCCATGGACTTGTTCTTTAATTGAAACCAGGTTTTCTGTGTGTGGGCCCCCTTCCTTGTCTCCTTCCCCCTGTGCCTCCACTCCGCCTTCCCAGTGGCCTAAGAGGACCCCTCTCAGACAAGGAGAGGATTCTGCTCTCCAGGGTACCAAAGGACCTACCTGGGTCTCTCCTGGGAGGGGAAGGGGCACATTTGCATAATCTGCATACTCAGTAATTTATTCATTCAACAAGCATTCATTAAATATATAAATGTTGTCATGGTTAAATTAGCCTATTATGTGCCAGGCTCTGTGCTGGGCAAAGGCCCTGTCCTTAAAGAGCTTATTGCTAAGGGTAGGGAGTGTACACAGAAAATATACAAAACAATTGGAGGGAGGGGCCGGTACTGAACGGGGGGGGGGGGGGGGAGATCAGAAAACGTCATCGAGCTGAACTATAGAGAAGCTAGGGATTGATTCCAAGAGGCCTTGGCTTGAGAAGGGCATGCATTCCTGGCCTGAGAGACAGTCCAGGCAAAAGTTTGGAGGTGAGAGATGGGATGTAGAGAGAACAGGAAGGCAGCCAGCATGATTGGGACCTTAAGGGAAAGTAATGAAGAATCAGCCTAGAAAGGCAAGCCACAGCCAGATTGGGAAGAACTTTAAATACCAGACTGGGGGGGGGGGGCGGAGTTTGCATGCTTGAGGCAAGCCAGGGAGTGAGGGTCAGAGCTGTGCTGTAGGAATATCCATTCGGCAGCTGTGTGGAGGAGAGATTGGAGAGAAACGTGTCACATGGAAACAGGTCAAACCCCAAACTGAATGGGCTGCTTGATTTGGAGAAAACCACCGAGGCTGACTTTAAGAACAGTCTAAGACATGGAGAGAGACTAGGCTGGAGAAGGGTCCTGGCCTGGGAGGACCACTCCAGAGGGTGAGAGACAGGGGGGTGATGGGAAAGAGCGCTGGGCTTAGGTCTCAGCTTTTTAATTTCCTATGTGACCTTGGGTAAGTCTAGGTAAGACCTCCTTTGCTTCCCTCATCATGAAGCTAATGGGGTTTGGACTAGGTGCCATGGAAGCTCCCTTCTAGCCCTACATTCTATGACCCGAGGGCTTTGGAATCTGTCTTTGCCTAGGGGCTGGGGCAGAAGCCAAGCTGTCCTTCCCAAGGAATGGAGGCCAAGAGCCAGAACTCCCTATGGGCAAATGGGCCAGCCCTCCTGCCTTCTTAGGGGAGATGGTGTCTTGCCCTTCCCCTGTCTATAGGGCAGGGGCTGTGTTTCCCCTAGGAGGGTTCCTGAAAATGACCAAGATGGGAGCTGACCTTGGGAAAAAAAAACCTATCCCCCAGAGGCCATGAGAAGCTGGAGAAAGCAGATTGAGTTAGTTATATCTGCTCTCTGCTCTCAGGGAATCACTGGACTTTTAGGCTGGGAAGTACCACAGGAGGGTATCTGGCTTGAAGGCATCTTTCCCAGCTGGAGAAACTGAGGCTGAGGGACAGGCAGTGACTTGGCCAAGGTCACGAAGGAGGTAGGAGTGAAGGCAATGGTGTGGAAGGTTTTTGAGATGATTATGTAGGGGTGAGTGGAGCTTGGGGTTGGGGGATGGGAGCATGCGGATCCTCAGCTGAGGATGAGAAAAGGGCTATTTCTTCTTCTGGTTCTCCTCCCTACATGTGTTACCTCAGCACATCATTCCCCCCAGTCACTGCAGAAATGACTCTTGACCTCCTGTTTAGGAGAAGAAGCTCCTGTTTAAAGAATCACAGGACCATGAGAACTGGGAGGGGCCTTAGAACAGGGAGTGTCAGAGCTGGGCGGGGCCTCAGAACAGGGAATGTCAGGGATGGGATGGTCTTAGAATAGAGAATGTCAGAGCTGGGAGGGGCCATAGAATAGAGACAGAGGATGTCAGGGCTGGGAGGGACATTAGAACAGGGAATATCAGAGCTGGGAGGGGCCTCAGAACAGGGGATGTCAGAGTTCCCTCTCAGCTCTCCACCCTGGCTCTGTCTAGATTCCCTCCCTGTGCCAGGAGAAGGTCTCAGACCAGCAGCTCTCCCAGCCTCCCTTGCCAGGGGCTCCCTTGGTTATAGAACAAACCATATTCTTTCTTTGCTCGGGATATTTCTGCAGCAGGTGAGAACCAAGGTACTTTTAATCCAGACATGAACATTTTTCAAGTCGCTGATGTGAATGCCATTATCTCCCAGGTTCACCTTCCTAGATGGTTGTTGATGGTGGGCTCTGTGTATACGTGAGTGTTTGCGTGCACACATACATTTGCCTAGGGGTATAGTGATGAGGAGAAACTGGACAGGGAGGGGGCCACTGGCCAAGAGAGTTCTCTGTCCTGATGACAGAGCTTATGGTAAGGGCCCAACGTCAAAGAGTCACAGAACTGTTGAGGACCACCATCAAATCATGGGATCACAGGCTTGGAGCCTGGAAATCCTTGAGCCCAAATTCCTTGTTTTATTGCTGAGGAAAGTGAGGCCCAGAATTGCTTGCTTCAGGTTACACAGAGAGTAAAATCACAGAACTGGGTTTTAAGCTCCTAGTCCAAATCCAGAGCTTTTTCCATTGTACCACGAGGCCCCACCCACTGAATCACGGAATCCAGGAATCATTGAATTACTGAAGAACAGACTCTTAGAACCAAAGATTCTGAGACTCATATAAACATCACATTAGAAGATCTTAGAATCAGAAACGTGAAATCAGAGAATCTTGGAGTCACAGTCAATGAATTCAGAAATCTTAGAATCATAGAATCTTGGAATCTCAGGGATCATACAGTCACTGAATTAGAGAATAGTATCACCAACTTTTTTTTTAAGGCAATTGGGGTTAAGTGACTTGCACAGGGTCACACAACTAGTAAGTTTCAAGTGTTTGGTCTGAGGCCAGATATGAACGCAGGTCCTCCTGACTTCAGGACCGGCGCTCTATCCACTGTGCCACCTAGCTGCCCCCCCCTTTTGTTGTGTTAGAACCATCTAACTGCATAATCAGACAATATTAGAATCATACTTTCTTAGAATCAAGACCACATACTTGCTGAATTAGAGAGTCTTGGAACTATAGATTCTTACAATGAAAGAAATTTGAAGTCTTGGACATAATCACCAAATTAGAAAATCTTGTTGTTCAGTCATGCCCAACTCCCCATGACCCAATTTGGGATTTTCTTGGCAAAGATACTGGAGTGGTTTGCCATTTCCTTCCCTAGCTTTCTTTTTTCTTTTTTCTTTTTTTTTTTTACAGACGAGGAAATTGAGGCAAAGAGGGTGAACTAACTTGCCCAGGGCCACACAGCTGGTAAGTGTCTGAGGCCAGATTTGGACTAAGGTCTTCCTGATTCCTGGCCTGGTGCTCTATCCACTGTACTACTTAGCTGCCCAGGACTCTGGAGCATTGAAACTTGGAAATCATAAATCTTGGAATTCTTGAATCACAGGATCTCAGAGGCCCTAGAGTGGTCATCTAATCCATCCTTGTCTTAAAACATAGGACAGCACCTCTACCTCCCACTGTACCCCCAATACCATGAAAGTGGTGTCTTCCCTCTCACCTTGGGCCCCAGGCAGACCACGCTCTTGGAAATCCATGTCAAAGTTTCCATACCCAGACTGGGCTGTCAGGAATTTATTAATTGGCCTCGCCAATCTGCTCCAGATGGGGTCTTGGCATCTGGGGGTTCATGCCGGGAGCAGCCTATCTGGATGGCTGTGTGGGCGGGAGCTAGTGAGCCAGGTCATCTGGTTCTCATCTACTCTGAGGCTACGTCATGGCGGGGGGGGGGGGGCGACGTTCTCCAATAGCCCTGGAGCAGAAGAGCTTTTTGGCTCTTTTTGTCTCCAACAAAATTATTTTCAGAAGGGAGACCCAGGAGAGAGAAGGACGAGCTTAAGATCCTGATGGGGATGGCTGAAGTGGGGGTGGGGTGGGGCAAGGACAGAGACAGGGCCCATAGACAGACAGGAATCTCACCCTGGCAGGGCTTTAGAGCTGTGGGGTGTGTGGTTGGCTTGGCCAAGGTTTCAGTTCCTGGAGAAGGAGGTGGAGCCCAAATTGGGGGGGGGCCCTCGGGTTAAAAATAGAATTAGCTTTGAGTGTCTCAGAAGAGATTACAAACAGAAAAACTCCAATACGGTTATCTTTCAGGCTATTGTCCCCTGGACAGATATTATGAGCCCATTGTTGGGGGTGTACAGACAAGTAGAAAACACTGTCTTGGCCCTCGGGAAGCTTACAGTCTAGTGGGAAAACAAGACAGGGAACTGTTAGTAAACAGAATAAGACAGAGAATGAACAAGGGTTGAACTGGGTGGTCCACAGAGGGAGAGTGGTTGGTGGAAGTTCAGAGGTGGGTGATGACTGTGGGCTGGGGTAGTCATGGAGGGCTTCACGGAGGTGGGGTTCAGACACTGGAGCCACTCTTTAAGTATTTGGATGGGCAGACAGAATTGGGGGATGCATTTTAAAGGGAGGATGCCCCAGGATGCATGTGTTCCCTTTTCTAAGGCCCCTCTCCTCCTGTCCTGACATTCCCTGTTCTAAGGGCCCTCCCATCTCTGACATCCCCTGTTCTAAGACCCCTCCTAGTTCTGACATCCTCTGTCTCTATTCTATGACCCCTCCCAGCTCTGACATATCCTCTATTCTAAGGCCCCTTCTAGCTCTGACATCCCCTGTTCTAAGGCCCCCCAATAGTGTCTATTCTAAGATTTTCTCCCACTCTCTCCTTGAAGTTGACATCTGTCCCCAGCTCTGAAGCCTGTTCCACTTGGCTCCCTCGTGTTGAGGCCCAGTTTTCTGAATAGCCTTTAGTACCCCTATTCAGCCAAGCCCATGGTGGGTGAGGTGAGGATCCAGAGAGTTCGGGGAGGGAGAGGCAACACTCCATAACTGAAGCTATCTCTCTTCCAAAGGGCTGACTGTGCCTTTTGAAGCTTTGGGTTGTGGTCAAATTCCAGGATATGGCTCTGGCTGACAAGCCCTTGGAGCCAGGCCTGCTAAGTAGGTAGTTCTCTGCCTCTGCTAGGTAGGCTGACTGTGGCCAGAGAAGACTGCCCCTTGGGCCACCTCCTTCCACTCCAGCACACAGAGAACCAGGAGGGACTTTTCTCTCACTAGATCTTATCTGAATGTCTGGAGGTGTTATCTATTCCCATTTCACAGATAAGGAAAGTAAGGCCCATCTGGGGGGCAGTGACTTGTCCATGGTCACCCAGTGAGCTAGGGACAGAGCTGAGACAAGAATCCAGGCTGGGGTGCCTCTCATTCTGTCCTTCGGCCCTATCTGCTCCCTGAAATACTGACAAGCTATCAGATGATTATTCCCTGTAGGATTTCATGATATGTTCCCTTATATACAGAGCCCACCACCTACCTAGCCCCACCCTAGAGCATTTCAAACTGGATTTGTAAACTGTTTTTACATGCAACGATTCCATATATATCCACATAATCCATCCATTTATCAACCCACACAGATTTATTGGGTTCCTACTATGTGCCAGGCTCTGTGCTTACGTCGAATGAAGTGAAGGTCAAAGCCTCAGGACATGTGGAGGTTTCTGAGCCAAGCTTTCAGAATCATAGATGCAGAGCTGCGGTCATGGAGCCCAGACCTCTTATTTTACACATGGGGAAACTGAGGCTCAGGAAGTTCAGCTAATTGGCCCACAGTCACACAGCTAGTAAGTCCCTGAGGCAGGTTTTAAACCCAGGTCTTTTTGCTTCTAGGTCTGGTGTTTTGCTTTTGTTTTTAATCTTTTTCAGTTGTGTACAACTCTTCTTGACCCCTTTTAGGGTTTTCTTGGCAAAGATACTGGAGTGGTTTGCTATTTCCTTCTCCAGCTCATCTTACAGATGAGGAAACTGAGGCAAAGAGGGTTAAGTGACTTGCCCAGGGTCACACAGATAGAAAGTGTCTGAGGCCAGATTTGAACTCAGGGTGATGACTATAGGCCCACCATTCTATCCACCGCTCCACTCTGACCAAATGCTTCCTCTCAGGGGTTGATAGGGAAAGGTCTACTTATCTAGAAGGAATCTATTCTCTCCTCCTCTTCCCAGAGAGAGAATTAGATTTGCAATCAGGAGATCTACATTATGATAATAGTAATAATAAAAATGATAATAATAATAGCTAGAATTTTTACAGCCTTTGAAGGTTTGCAAAGTGTTTTATAAATATCTCATTTGATCTTTGCAACAGTCCTGGAGGTATGTACTATTATTATCCCCATTTTACAGATGAGGCAGAGAGAGGCCCAGGGTCACACATTTAGTCAATGTCTAAGGATGGATTTGAATTCAAGTCATGTCTATGAAGTTGTAAAGTCTAGGCAGGGAAAATGACTTGCTGAGTTTGTAAGTAGCAGATATGGGATTTGAACCTAGGTCCCATGGCTCCGAATGCTGTACCCTTTTCCCAGGGCCATGATGTATCTTGAATTAAATGAACTGAATGCATTCTATGACCCTAGATGTGCCTGGTCCAACACCTTTTTTTTATTTCCTGCAGATTTCCTCCCCAGGCCTGTTGAGAAAATGGCCCCGTTGGCGACCAGTAGCCTTCTATTGCTCCTGCCCCTCCTTTGGGCCCCGCCCAACACTGCCCACTCAGTGCTGGTCCAGGCTGCCCTCCTGGAGGACAGTGGGGGCAGTGGAGAGATGGAGGGCTCTTCAGCTTCCTCCCCCAGCCTCTCCCCGCCCCACACCCCGGCCCTCAGTCCCACCTCAGTGGGGCCTCCACCCACTCCTTTGGCAGGTCCCTCACCCCCAACCAACTTCCTGGATGGGATTGTGGATTTCTTCCGGGAGTACATGCTGCTCATCGCTGTGGTGGGGTCCCTGGTCTTCCTGCTTCTCTTCATCATCTGTGCTGCTGTCATTGTCCAACAGAAACACAAGGCCTCGGCCTACTACCCATCCTCCTTCCCCAAGAAGAAGTACGTAGACCAGAACGACAGGACCGGAGGCACCCGGGCCTTCAGCGAGGTTCCTGACAAGGCCCCGGATGCCCACCCGGAAGATGCAGCCATGGACTCTTCCCGCCAGCTCCAGGCTGACATACTGGCTGCTACTCAGAATCTCAAGTCTCCAACCAAGGGGCCCCTGGCCAATGGAGATGGAGTCAAAATGGAGGAGAAGGAGGGAAGTAAGAAGGATGAGGAGGCAGAGAAGGCTGAGGAGGAATCCCAAGGTCAGGGTAGCCCCAAAGAGATACCCGAGGCCCCCTCAGGGGAGGCTGCAGAGCTGAGTTGTCCATCAGGGGCTGAGGCCAGAGCAGAAGAGCCACCAGCAACTGGGATGGACCATGGTGAGCAGGAGGGTGCTCTCTCGTTACTGCAAGAAGCTAGGGAGTCCCCCAGTCTCCCTGTCCCTGAGGGTTCTTGTGCGTGCCCCAGTTTTTCTCCAACGGTGGAGGAAGCTGCTTGACTACCTTCGATGAACCAGGGCCACTCACTCTTCCAGACTGAAGCACAACTCTGTCAACCAGCTGGCCTCCAGAGACTCTATTCTCCCCTGGCCCACGAGACCCAGGCAGAAGGGTTGGCTCTGTGAGTCGGCCTATGGATGATTGGACACGGACATGTTGCCTGTGCTCTCAGCTGACTTGGTTACATCAGACGGTTCCCCTAGAGCCTTGAACATCCAATCCAAACTGTCTGGGCCTGTCTGGCTGGGGCCCTAGCTGTCTCCACTCTACTTCCAACCAAGCAGCCCCCAGAAATCTCAGGACTTTTTTTCCTCTGGCTTCCCCAGACACCCACCCAGAACCAGACTGTGCTGACTCAGCTCCCCCTAATGATATAAGGGTCTAACTTCTTTTCTAAAGACTCTTTCTACTTTAGCTAAACCCATAGGTAGCTTGCCATCGGCTTTGATCGCTTCACTTGAGGCTTATATCTTCCTGCGGAGGACAGTGCATAAGAAATAGAGAACAAAGTGGAGGAACTTTCTGTTGGCTTCATTCTTTGTTCTTCCTCCAAATACCACCCAAGCAGCTCCTTCCCTCCACTGCCATAAAGGTCTAGAAACTGGTTTGCTCTGTTATGAACTAAGGGGCCTTTCTGATGCTTGCCTTGAATGGAGGGGAGGACAAGAGGATCCTAGCTCTATTGGATTAGGGATTGCTTCATTTCGCCTTAGGATTCCATTCTGCAGGAAGTAGGACCAGACCCTGCACTTGGAGGACAGCTAGAGAGAGAAGAGAGATATGGGTCTGGCTCAGGAAACCACCTGAGGGAGGGCCTGGCAGCAGCTGGAACTGGGCGCCCAGACTCACGTTGTGGAATGGGCTTTAGTGACCTTCCCCTTTCTCTCTCCCTCCAAAGATATGACTGGTCTGGCGAGTTAAAGGATAGAGTATGACCTGACGGGGAACATCTCCTCCGTTTAAACTAGAGAAGGCAGAGTGAAGGGTCTCTTTCCTCCTTTTCCAACCAATCCCATTTTGTCCTGTGGATTTTGAGTCAGGGGCAGGATGGGGCATTGAATTCCCCATACCCAACAATTAGAACTTCACTGCCAATGGCCTTGGTATCTCTTGGATTGGGGCCAGAGAGTTGGCTGGCCTGCTTCGGGGATGGGGAGCAGGAACCCACCTCTGCCGGCATCCTGTAGACCCCCACCCATCCCTGGTACCCCACTGGGAAGGACAAGATGGAGCACGCTGCTCCACCTAGTAATAATAATGTTGATAAATTCTAATAAACTTTGGTCTGGTGTGATCCACATTGTGATGCTGTCTTTCTTGGGATTCTTAGTTATCAAAAGCCTAGAGGGGTGAAGGGAAAGAGAAGGGAAGGGAAGGAGGGAAGAAGGGGGAAATTGAGGAGGCTTTCTCAGCCTACGGTAGGGTTTGATTGGCAGACCCAGCACTTGGTCATAGAGTTTGGGGTATGGGGCCAAAGGGAGAAAAGGTGGGTCCCAAGAGGAATACTTAAGGTTTGCTGATGGAAAAATTTCCTAAGATTTAGAGCTACACAAGTAGACTTGGCTGTTTGGGAGATAGAATCATTGACTGAGACCCTCAGAAATCTTCTAACTTTTCCACTTTACAGATGAGCAAACATGCTCAGAATTAGGTGACTTGGCCAGGGTCTCTAAGTAATAAGGGGTAGAGCTACAATTCAAACCCAGATCCTTCAACTCCAAATCCAGTGTTTATTCTGTGATACCCAGCAGAGGGGGAGGGCCCCCTCCCACATCCACTCAGACCCCACCCTCTGCAGGGCCCTGCTTAGGAGCCTACAGACTCTCCCATGCAGGCCTGCTGCCCACTGCCTCTAACTTCTCCCTTCCCTTCGGGGTCCCTGGAGAGCTACAGATGAGGCCCAGATGTGTTGGAGATGCCAAATAGAATGTGTGGGGAGTGTTATGGCAATCTGGCATGGGACTCAGGAGAGAAGGAGGGGACGGCAGCTCTCTCCGAGGCCACATGACTCCCTTGGACCCTGGGTCTGGCACAGTGAGTTTCCCTCTCCTGCTTCTACTTTGCAGGAAAGTGAGGCAGTCTCTTGTTCACTGTTAGTTTCCTGGAGAAGCTGGACAGACAGACCAGATCTCAAACATGGAGCTCTTCTGAGCTGAGTAGATTTCTAGCCTGGGATGGCTTCCAGGGGCCAGACTCTGGTTGTTGTTGGGAAAGCTTCTCTCCCTCTACCATACGACATGAATTTTCTCATCTAAACCTCCCCTGTCGCCCAGTTTTCCCCAAAAACATGCAGCAGAGGGGAGGAAGGCAGCTGTGAGCTCTGCCCAGCCCGGGGCCCTTGTGGGGGTTTTGTGTTACTTGCATAAAGTATGGCAAGACCGAAGATGCCGGAGGAGAAGAGGGGGCAGGAAAACTGAATCTTCCTCATCTCTCTCTTCTTTTGGAGGAGGGAATCAGCCTTTCTCTGCTTGGCCCCAGAGGCCAGAGCGAGAGGCAAAGAATGAAAACTGCAGAGAGGGAGATCTGAAACTCCTGGAGGGGCCTCCTGCCGGCCCCTTGTGTGTGTATGGGAGAATAAGAGGATGATGGGATGGCAGGGAGCAACATTAGCTGATGACTGGATCCCCTCCCATCTGGTTTGGTTCTGGAAGACATCTGGAATAACAGGGGCACCATATGATAACCCATCCCCCTCCTTTTACAGATTGGCTAGAGGTCACACAGCTAGTCAGTAACAAAGCTGGTATATGGACCCAAAAATGTGTATTAATAAAGAGATAGAAACATTACTCCCATGAGGACCCTTGGGCACACTGTGAATCATAGCATCCCAGATCTGTATCTGGAAGGGACCTCAAAGATCATAGGAATATAGTGTAATGGGGGTCCTGGCCAATGAGGGTTCAGTCCTTAGAGCATACACAATCCTCTATCTGCTGTATAGAGGCTCTGTGAACCTGCTTTCAGATATGTGTGACAGAGAGACCAGGACCCTTTCCCTCCATGAATGTTTCCTCTTGGTTTACTACATAGTAACCAAAAGTAATCCTAAAGGTCCTAAGTGCACATACAAAAGGCACAGATGGATGAACTGTATCTCTCTTCATTATTCACTTTCGGGGGAGGAGAAAGAACTACTATGGGATTTCCCACAGGGGAGAAGCCAGGGGCCAACTTTCTCATCTGCTGGCCATGACTGCACAGCGCTCCATGCTGATCTTAGGTGATTGTGTATTAGAGACGAACCGGGACATGACCCTGTGAGCCTTAAAGGGTCAGAAAGGCTATCTGCGGGCTGGCAGCTAGAAGCCATAGCAGGATCTGCCAGCAGCAACAGAAAGCTCCCAAGCCCAGTAAGAAGCCAGCTCAGAGGGGGATCCTGCTGGACCCAGTGCGGCTGACATGTCCTGAAAGCAAGCGAACGATCTGATCTGTCCGTTGGATGCCCCACTCAGAAGTGGATTCAGTTCAGGGACTATTGGGTGGTCACCAGTTTCAAATTTGGGACCACTCTCTAAGTGAGTATGGATCTTTCTATACCTTCTCAGTCAATGGCCCTTTGTAAAAGCTAATTGATATTAATCCAGTTTATCCATATTGAAAAAAGGTCAACTGGTCAAATGGATATTGAGGAGGGGTTAACTGGGCAACTGATACTGGGAAGGAGACCTAGAAAACTTCTCAGGGTTCTAGGGGGAACTCCAAGGGAGCAGAAAGTGACCCCATTCTGCGGATCCAGTGGCAGGAATGCAGCTGGAGCAGAGATTTACAACGGGAAGGGACCATTTGGGGGCAGTCTGACCTCTTCATTTTATAGATGAAACTGAGGCCAGGTGACTTGCCCAGGGTCACACAACTAAAATGTACGTGAGGTGGGATTTGAACTCAGGTTTTCCTGGCCCCAACCCCAACCCTCTCCTTTTCCAGATGAGATAACCCAGTCCCAAAGAGGTGAAGTGATTTGCCTGTGTGACCATAGGGATCCAGCCTACAGGGAGATGGCCCTAGAGAAAACGACATGCTAGGGGTGAGGATTCAGATTGGGAGCTCAGTCTCCTTGACTTCCTTCAAGGCTCAGCTCAGAAAGCCTTTCCCATTCCTCCCAGTGGTCAGTGCTTTATTCATTAACCTGTGCAAATGTATACTCTAGCCTTCCTCCTCCCCCTCCATGTAGAGACTGCTTGATTTGTGCTTCTTTGTCCCCAAGGATTGACAAATGTCTGTTGAATATCTAGCCCAGGCCCTTCGTTTTACAGATAGGGAAATTGAGGCACAGATCAGTTAAAGCAAGTTGCCCAAGGTCAACCAGCTTGGTAAGTTGAGCTGAGCTGAGAATGCAGCTCTCTTCTCTTCCAACTGCTCAGCACTGCCTCTATGTAGGGGTCACCAACCTTGCTCCCCCCAAGAACTGGTAGAAGAAATCATTTGGAAGCCTCTCTATCCAGCTGGAACGTGGAGGAGGAGGAGAGGTGGGCCTAGGAGATCATTGTTAGCTTCGTTGGGGTCCCTGCCAATGGCTGAACAGTCCTTCTACTGTCCCCTGCTTGTAAAAATGTCCCGAGATGTGCCAAATAAAACTCACATCTGCCCCCAGGAAATGGATAGGAGGCTCAAGGGCTGAGGGATGGGATGGAGACTGTTGCTCTGCCAACTTTTTCCTCTGTCTTAGTGGTGGGGAAGAAAAGCCCTCAGCAACCAATAAAACAGCCTGCGGAAGTGAGAGACCTAGGGATGTGGGAATCAAGGGCCAGGGGCTACCAGCCAGAAAGGTGGTCCTCTTCCCCCTCCTCCTCCTTCTTCTCCTCCTCCTCTTCCTCCTCTTCCTTTTCCTCCTCTTCCTCCTCCTTTCCTCTTCCTCCTCCTCTTTTCCTTCCCACTCCCCTCCACCATCAGGCCTTCTCTGGCTCTACCCAACTATTTAAAGACCACATTTGGAATCATCTGGTCCTGCCTTCCATCCTATGCAAAGATGTCCTCAGACTCAAATAGAAACAGGGCCATAAAACTGTTCAGAAGGATCCTTGTGGGTGCATATTGACTTAGAAAACCACATGTTAACATTGTCTGTATTTTATTATATTTGGTGGAATATTTCTCAATTACATTTTAATCTGGTTCTAGCCCTCCTAGGGAGTGCTGCAAAAGGCATGAGCATCCCGTATCTGACACCTCTGCTCTAGAGCAACTTGCAACAACCAAGCCACTGCTTGAGTAGTCTCACTCACATGGACCTCACTACCTTTAGAAATAGCTGTTCCACTTTTGGACAGCGCTAATTAATAGAAAAGCTAGGCCACACAGTGGCTAGAGTGTTCAGCCTGGAGTCAGGAAGACCTGAGTTCAAATCTGCCCAGCTGTGTGACCCTGGGCAAGTCACTTCACCCTGTTTGCCTCAGTTTCCTTATCTGTGCTGGTGCGCTATCCACTGTGCCACCTAGCTGCCCCCTCCATAAGGTTTTGAGTTTTAAATTTTCTCTCCCTCCCTCCCCAAGATGGCATGCAATCTGATACAGGCTCTACATACACATTCCTATTAAACATATTTTCACATTAGTCACGTTGTAAAGAAGAATTAGAACCAACAGGAGGAACTGCAAGAAAGAAGAAACAAAACAAAACAGAAGGAAAAAAAGAGCAAATAGTCTGCTTTGATCTGCATTCATACTGTATAGTTCTTTCTCTGGATGTGGACAGCATTTTCCATCATGAGACTTTTGGAGACAGCTTAGATCCTTGCATTGCTGAGAACAGCTGAGTGTATCAAAGTCAGTCATCACACAATGTAGCTGGTACTGTGTACAATGTTCTTCTGGTTCTGCTCACTTCACTCTGCATCAGTTCATATGAGTCAAATCAACTTTTAAAGATAAATTTAAGTGTAGTTGAAGGGGAGATGCTGGACTCTGGGACACGTTTCTGTGGGTATAGTGAAACAAGCCTGTGGGGAGAGACATGAAGACCCCAGGACACCCTGCCAGGAGCATGCTGGAACCAGCTCTGATGGTTTGTGAGAACCAGTGGTTAAATTTCCTGCATGAGCACTCACACCTGGGAAAATAACAGATGCTACATAAAAATCCGGACTTGATCTGTTTTTTTAAAAATTTTCTAGATTCAAAAAGTGAAGGTGAAAATATTGAGAATGCAGATTTAACTTAAAAAAGTGTCATAGGTACAACTCCACCTCCCCTGCACCAAGAGGGCTGGTTGTTAAACATTTACTAGGACACCCCTGTCTTTAAACCACTGCTGAAGGAGGGAATACATGGGATGTGGCAGTGCTATGGACTGAGTATAGCAGTATAGTAAGTAAAGGGGAGGAATCCAATATAACAGCTTCCTGGCTTGACTAATCATTCTATCATACTCATTGTTTCTGCCTTAGAGGAAGAAGAACACTGCTTAAATCCCAGGGTCCCGGGACAATGCTCCAGTTGCCTCCTCTTAGGTGGGGCTCTGTGAACAGAAGTCAGCAACTGTGGTAGTATGGAAGCCCCCGGGGTCTGAGGGGCCTCTCTCAACCACTCCCTGCAGTAAATTATCATCTCCTTTCTTCTCTTCTCTTTCCCTGCCATCCCTGCTGCTGGGGGTGGGGGGTGGATTTGGCCCAGCTCAGGTTGCCTTCACAAATTCCCCCGCAGCTGCTAGCTCTGTCCTCCTGGGCACAGGAGGCTTTATAGCAGCAGCTGCACCAAATAAAATAAAACGGTCTCTAGTAAATTGGTTCCCGATATTAGCTGCTGCTGCCGGATATTGGCTTCAATGGCTGGGGTCAGGGTATCCTCCTAGACACAGCTCTGGAGATGGTGGTGGGGACCAGGGGCTGGGCTGGACTTAGATGGCTGACCTCAGTCAGGATCCCTTCTTGGAGAGGACTCTGGGAGAGCAGGTCAGTGTGGCTGCCACCAGATGGGTGGACCATCCCTGGACAATATAGCATGGTGGGGACAGAGAAAGAGGTGTGTGTGGAAGGTGGAAGAGCATCAACTTTGGAGCCAGAGATGAGGGTGTGAATCCTGGCTTTGCCCACCTCTAATGTGTATCACCTGCAGCACCCTGCAAGACAAAGGACCTCTCTGGGCCTCAGTTTCCTCATCTGTAAAATGAAGGGGTTGGATTAGATGCCCTTCTAGCCCTACATCTATAAGCCTATGAGGTACTGGGTTAAAATCCTGCCTCAGATTTTCACTAGCTGGGTAAATCTTGGGAAAGTCAATTCAACTCTCTGGGCCTCAGTTTCCTCATTTGTAAAACCAGGTGGTTGGACTAGATGTTCTCTGATATCTTTTCCAGCTCTAGAGTTGAGATGCTATTTGTAACCTCCATGACCTTGGGCAAGTCCCTACCTCAGTTTCCTTCTCTGTACAATGAAAGGGCTCAACTAGCTGGGTTCTAAGGTCTATTTCATCTCTATCCTATGAAAGGAAGGAGAGGGATAAGGGGATGGCAGAGGCCCAGGTTTGCTCTGGGGACAAGGTTATACAAATAGTCATAGACTTGCCCTCTTATACCCGAGTCTACCCCTGGTCAAGGGTAGACTCAGAACTCTGAGTCTTTCCAGCTCCTTTTACAGATGAGGAAATTGAGGCAGACAGGATTAGGTGACTTGCCCAGGGTCCCACAACGATTAAGTATCTAAGTCCAGGTTCAAATATAGGATCCTCTATCAGGGCTGAAAAGATAAACCCAATCCTTCCATGACCCAGCTTTCCCTCTGGAGGGGCTTGTTGTCCTTGGGAATTGGGTAGGGAAAAGGAGTGAGCCACAGCTGTTCCCTGCCCCTGGTAACATCAGCTAAGAGACCTGATGGTGTCCAGTCCTTTGGGGGGGGGTGTTGCAGAATGGCTGCTGGGATGGGGTGAGAGCTTGGGCCTTCCTGGGTGGTCCTATAGAATCGTTGTTTATTTTGGAGGGGAGAGTGTGGAGGGGATCTGGACCGGAGCCAGGCAGAGCTCGGCAAACCACAGGTGTGGAAACCCAAACACTCGGCCGGTTTCCTTCCTTTCTTGTCAGAAACTATGATAAAGTAGAGAAAACACCTGGAGTCAGAAGATGTGGGTCTCACTCTTGCCTCTGCCACTAAATTCCTATGTGGCCGTGGCTGAGTTGCTGTCCCCCCTTGGACCTCAGTTTCTTCCTTTAACAAATAAGGGAGAGGGGGCTGGGCCACCTCCAGTCATCCTGATCCCTATCTGGCCATCGGATCCAGATGGCTCCTGAGGAGAAAGTGAGGCTGGTGACCTTGCACAGCCCTCCCCCTTCCGTCCAATCCAATTAACTTGAAAGTCATGGCATCGCCTTCCTAATGTCGTGGTCCTCTTCCAGAACGAAGGACAAACCACACGGAGAGGGAGGCAGCTATGAGGTAGCACAGGGTCAGGAATCCCTAAGCTCTAATCCCAACTCCACCACATGTAAGCAGTGTGACCTTGGGCAAGTCACTTGACCTGGGTGTGCCTCAGTTTCCTCATCTATAAAACAGAAATAGATAGCCTCTCAGACCTCTTCCAAAGTTGTCTAGGACTCTGATTAGAAGATGTTGGAGGTTCCTTCTGCTTCTAAATCCCATGAACCAAACCTGTGTCTGAGATGTTTGCCTTTGCCTGGGTAAAGGACAGGATTGTAGTGGACCCCAGGCCCTCCCCCCTCACTCTGTCTCTTGCTCTCTGCCATGATGTGATCTTGGACAAGTCATTTTATTTTTTATTATTTAAAAAAAAGTTTTGTTGATGACTTTTATTTTTATATCACAGTCATTTTTGGAAATATCAGCCCTACCCCCCTCCTCCCCACACACCTTGAAATTGAACTCTCCCTTAGAACAAAGAAAAATATTTAAGGAAAAGTACCTGACATAGTGACCACAGTTGATAAGGCATATGACATTCTGCTGTGGAAGACCCCAACTTCTTGTTTTGTTTTGTTTTGTTTTTTTTAGGCAACTGGGGCTAAGTGCCTTGTCCAGGGTCACACAGCTAGTAAGTGTCAAGTGTTTGGCCTGCGGTCACATCTGAACTCAGGTCCTCCTGACTTCAGGGCTGGTGCTGTATCCACTGCGCCACCTAGCTGCCCCTGACCCCAACTTCTAAGCTGAAAGGATGGTGCATTATCTTAACTCAAAGGCTGGAAGATCTGAGTTCAAATCCAACCTCAGACACCTAATAGATGTGTGACCCTAGGCAAGTCACTCAACCTCTGTCTGCCTCAGTTTCCTCATCTCTAAAATGGGAATAATAATCATACCTACCTCCTAGGGTTGCTATGAGGATCAAATGAGACAATTGTAAAGCACTTTACAAACCTTAAGGTGCTCTATAAATGCTCTATTTTAGCTATTATTTGTTCTCTGGGAATGCTATTAAAAAAATTACTTAGTATTTGGCTTCCTTTAGGGATTTTTTCATTTATATAGCTGTAGTCGTTGCATATTTCATCCTTTGGTTTCTGATTATTTCTCCCTGAATCTGTTTATACATGTCTTCCCAGGTTTCTCTGAAATCCTTGTTTCTCTTTTTCTCACAGTCCAGGAATGTTCCATTATATTCATACACCAGGATTTCTCCAGGCCTTTCTTCAGTCAATGGGTACTCGCTTTGTTGTTACTTCTTACTACTGTAGAAAACAAGCACTGCTATGACAATTTTGGAATGTGCTGGACCTTTGTTCTCCTGAGAGGAAGGTGGGACAAGTCAGTGCCCTTACCTTCCTTGGCTATAGTTTCCTTACCCACCAAATGGAGGTGATTGTCCCTGCCTACCTGACAGTAGTGTTGTGATGCATACTAACCTTGTTCATGGTTGGGAAAGACTTTGAGACATCATTTGGATGTATGACCTTCTAGAGGCCTGGTCCTCTCTGAACAGACACATATACACACACATGCACACATGTACACAGGTATGTGTATATGTATAAACACATTACATACATATACCACACATGCATATTATATGTAAACACATATGTTTGATAATGATGAGTTGTGGTACATTAAAATATAATATATAACATGTAAGTGCCTGTATACATATATTCTATGATACATAAATAGAACTTATTATATACATATATTATATATGTGTAGGTATACATCCATTCATAAGAAATACAGGCTAGCTGGGGAAGGGCTCAGGGAAAGCCTTCATATAGAAGTCGGTGCTTGAGCTGAGTGTTGAAGGAAAACTAAACGTTCTACGAGGAGAGGACGAGGAAGGGCATTCTAGGCATAAGGGACAGCCACGGCAAAGGTGTGGAGACAGTAGGTGGCAAGCTGTATGTGGAGAACAGTAAGAACACCATTTTGGCTGGATCATCGAGTGCAGGAAGGTGAATAATGTTCAATAAAGCTGGAGAGTTAGGAAGGGGCCAGACTGTGAAGGGCTTTCAATGCCAAAGGGAAGAGTTATATTTTATCTTAGAGGCTGAATAATGCTGCGGTTATGGACTGGAAGGATAATGGTGCCCCAGATAGTAATAGAAAGTTTGGAAAAGAGAGAGCTTTGAGCTTACTTTGGATGAATTGACCTTTTTTTTTTTTTAGGATGATCTTAAAGGTTCTTTCCAGCTCCAAATCCCATAATCCTATGATCATAAAAGGATTCTTAATCAAGTGTCTGGGGTTTGACCTACTTGCTAAGACAGAGATTCGAAAGTTAAGAAATTTGGAATAAAATGGAAAGCTGGACATAAGGATCAGGGTATGATATGTAACTGGGGTGAGACAACTGGCGCTTTGTCCCAGGGCAATAAATTTACAAGGTGCTGACAGCAGTTACAATCCTTTAGGAACAAAGAAATTACAGGGCTGAGCCTAGAATTAGCACCAATAATTAAAGCTATCAAATTGTGGGCTGTGTCCTCCATCTCCTCCACCCCAGCTCAGCTTTCTCTGGGAACAGTTTGCGCTATTTTTCCCAAGTGCAAAAATTCCTCATTACAATTTGGAGGGGCAGAACTAATGGTGAGGTTTAAGTGAAGGCCTTCAAGGAAATGTCTTATAGGTCAGTGGCCTGCTGTTTACAAGTCAGATTCACTCGATCTCCTATATCTGAGAGAAGGCTGAGGGAAGTGGTTTTAGACCACAGCCAGCACCTGATGGTGCCTTCCTGTTTGTTTCTGAAAGGCTCATACTCATTGCCTTCTGAAAAACTGTGTTTTTAAAAAAACATTTTGATACTAGTTTTTAATATAATTGGTTTCCTTTGTAATCTCATGTGTTTTGTTTCATGCATTTAAAAACTTGATTCTGAGAAGGGGTAAAGGGGCCCATGACACAGAAAGGCTAAAAGAATGCTTGTTCTATACCACCTCCTTTATCTGACAGAGTGGGAAACTGAGTCCCAGAGAAGGGAAGTGACTTGGCCAAGATCCCAGGGCCTCCTCCATCCTTTGGTCTAGAGCCTGGTTCTCCTGCCTCTTGGGCCTTCTTTCCCTGACATTGGAGTCTGCCTTTCCACATCAGCCCAGAAGAGAGAATATAATCCGAGCAGGGTCTCAGCTCTGCTTTGTCAGCACAGTTCCCTGTGACTGCTGGAGCTATGCTGACTATTTCCTGTTTTAATCCCGGGAGAGACATATTGGAAATGGCCAGTTGTGTCTTATTTTTGTTTCAGTCACCGCAGCGCTGAGATGATTGGATTGGGTGAAGGATGTGGGCACTGGCAGGCGAGGGGAAGTTCCAGGAGAATGGGGGAGCCAGCGGGGGCTGGGGGAGTGGAGATGGAATTGTTATTTGGGGGTGTGTGTTGGGAGGGTGAAGGCTGGTTGCTAGGCTGAACAAACAACTGTGACTCATATGTTGGCTCGGGGACCCGCAGTGGGCTGGCCCTCTGCAAAGTGGTGAGATCAGCACAGTGTAGTTTTGGCATCCTCTCCCCCCACCCCATGCCCCACTCCCTGACCTTGCCACCCTGACTCCCCTCCCAAGCCCGATGCCCATGTGCTGTGCCGGGTGTAGGAGTCTTTAACCTGGGGAAGGGTGCCATGGAGGATTGCAGGGGTCCGTGAACTTGGATTTGAGAAAAGATCTTAATTTTCACCAACCTCTAAGTGAAATTTAGTATTTTCTTCAGTCACTGAAAAACATGATTCTGAGAACGGGTCCACAGGCTTCACCAGATTGACTGCTCAAGGGGCGCAGGACACAGAAAGGTGAAGAACCCCATATCTGGTGGAAAGGCCACCACAAATCTGTCTCCTAGGATTAAAAGGTCCAAGAAGCCTTGGGGTCCAGGCTGGCTCCCTACTTACTAAGCCATATGACCTCGGGCAAGGGATAGGATCATAGAATTAGAACTGGAACCAGGGACCTTGTAGGACAGACTCGAGCACCCCCATTTTATAGATGAGGAAACTGAAGCCCAGAAAGGAATGAGCAGTCCAGGGTGACTGAATCAGTATTCAAACCCAGGTCTTCTGACTCTAAGACGCGTTCTATCCAGGACACCACTTCTCTTTTCTGGGCCTGTGTCCATCTCTGTAAAATGACGGTGTTGGACCAGATAATCTCAAAGGTCCCTTTCATTTCTAATTCCTATTATCTGTTTTGTGGACTTTAAAAAAAAGTTTTTGACTCAGTGCCTTAGTTTCCTCCTCTGTAAAACACAGATTATGGTTTGTGTACTATCCATATTGCAGAACCAAGGATTGAACGTAGGAGAAATTATTTTGTAAAGTACAAAACTCACACAATCACAGCTGGCAGGCCACATGGTACCAAAGAATGTGAGTGGATGCTGAGGGCCTGGGGTTCAAATCCTACCTCTGCTGTATCTGCCCATGTGACCTACAACAATTCACTTCACCTCTTTAGGGCTCAGTTTCCTTATCGTAAAATGAAGGGGTTGAACTGAGGTATCTGCCACCTTTAACTCCAAGTTCAATGTCTCAATAGTGATAATTATATTAATTTACTGCATTGACCAATACAATTAATTACATCAATTAACAGAATAGAATTACATTATTATAATCAATAGAATTGATTACATTGATACAATTCATTACATCAATTCATATAATACAATTGACTACATTGATTTTGTTAATATAATAAATTATGTTTATATAATTAACAAAATACAATTAGCGTATAAATAATTTTTGCTGTTTAACTTCGGTACTTTAAAGAGCGGAAAACCCGAGGCCTTGAATGGGGAAGTGGTTTGTCTAAGGTTGGAAGGCCGATCAGCGAGAGAGGTGGGACCTTAACCCAGCTGTCCTGCCTTCCAGCCTGGCGTTCTTTCCACCGTGTCACATACTGCTGGGTCTCATTTCCACTGGGCCTTGCTCTGGGCAGGCTCAGTGAACAAAATCCTCAGCAGTTCTAGCTGAAGCTGCTAACCCCTCCTGGGGGACTCCTCTTTCCCTAAGGAATCTTGCACATTGAAAAGCCTTTACTGTCCAAAGGAATGAATCTTGATGGGTGGAATTTCAGGCCGTGTGCAAGGCAATGGGGAAGATCTTTGGGGAGAGAGGCTGTCAAGATCATATTTGTTAAGTCTTAGTGCCTGGAATACAGTAGGCACTTAATAAATGCGTGTTCCCTTTCTTCCCCTTCCTTCCAATCACTATCCATGGGATGATGTGGGATGATATCCCTCTTTTTTTTCCCCACAAAACTGGTGAGGGAGAAGGTGGGGGGGCGAGACCTTTCCTTATTGGCTGTTATTTCCCACCAGGTAGCACTGTGTTGAGGAAAAAGCTCTGGATTTGGAGTTACAGGACCTGGGTTTGAGTCTCGACTCTTACTACCTCTGTGGCCTTGGCAAATCACTTGGTTTCTCTGGGCCTCAGAATTCTTTGTAAAAACTCGCAGGCTGGATGAGGTGACCTCTAAGGGCCCTTCCAGGCCCGGATCTGTGAGCCAAACGATGCCACAGATCACCACAATACAGCTGTGCATCTCAGGCAGGGTCCAGATGGCTGAGACCCGGGGTGAAATACGGCCAAGGAAACCAGGCTCTCACAGAAATGCGATGACTTGCCCAGGGCCACCCAGCCAGCAAGCTTCAAGGACAGGATTGGAATCCAGGCCTTCCCCCTTCCAAGTTGCTCTGGGAGTCCAGAGACTGGGGATGAATCTGGGGCTTGGTCTTCTCCTCTGTACAAGCAGGGGGTTGGTCCAGATGGGTTTTGAGACCTGCACTTGGCTGATTTAGGGTGTCTGGCTCCCTTCCCCTTCTCTCCTTGCCTGGAGAAGGGAAGCACAACCCATCTGCGCCCCCCTCCCCACAACTTCCCAGCCTTCTGTCAACAAGGTCAGGAGGTATCTCAGAGCTTGTACTGAGGAATTGGGGGGGGGGCCTTGGGAACCCTGGCTGGACTAGGGAGAGACTAATCATCGACTTAGTAGAAGCCAGATCAGTGTAAGCAGACAGGATGCTGTTGCTGGGGGGCTGTTGAAATGATGGGGTGTCTCTAAGGGAAGAGGAGGCTCAGGGGTGGGGGAGACAGGCTTGTCACATAGTGAAGACAGTGATCGGGGTAGCAAGAGGAGAGGCTATGAGCCAGAGGCCAGAGATGGGCATAGCACTGAAGGCCTTTTCAGCTCAACAGAGCAAAGCAAGATTTTCCCCTCCTTCCCCAGAGCCTGGCTACTTTGCATGAGCCCATTGGAAGGGATATGATGACAACCAGTTAAAAGTATTTACTAAATGCCTGTCATGTGCCAAGCACTGTGGCTGGACCTGCACCCCCCAGCAATCCCTGGGTCCCTGGGTGGGCGTTGGGGGGGGGATGACGATTATTTCGAAGGCCTTCTTTTTCAGTGAGAGCATGTGCTCTCCCTCACGGGATATCTGACCTCATCTCAGAAGCGTTGGAAATCTAAACAGCTCATGGTCCACAGAGATTTCTTGGCCAAGGAAAAATATGAAGTCTCGCTTGATGTCACAGCTGAAACAAGGAGTGAGCTCAACAGAGAACCCTTCAAAATTCCACAGAATCACAGGATTTCAGAGCTGGAAGGATACTGGCCATCTGGCCCAACCCCTACCTGAAAGGACTCCTCACTAAACACATCCAGAAAATGGGTATTCAGCCTCAGCTTGAGGACCAGTGACGGGGAATTTGTGACTTCTGGACAGCTCTAATTTTTAGGAAAATTTTCCTGATGTAATACCTAACCTTATATTAGGTTGAATTTTTGTAATGATTGATTTCAAAAAATCTTTATCAAACAATTACCATGTATGAGGCAGCATGGATAGAAAATAGTGTTGGACTTGAAGACCTGAGGCCTGCTAGCCGTGTAGACATGGCTAAGCCCAAATTCTCCAGCACAAGGGACAGAGAAGCTATCTGTATCGGTATAAGATGCAGAGTACACCTGCAGAACCTTCCTCAGAGTCGTGGCACTCAAAGGAGATCCTGTACGTCAATCCCTTTCCAAATGGAGAAGAGCTGTACACACACCAGTTGTGATCAATATTAATAATCATATTAGCAGAGTTGGGCCTCGAATCTCCAATCCTCTGATTCCAAATCCAGTGTTCTTTCCGAGGCACCAAGTTCCTGCCTTTGCCTACCACCCTAAAAAGGAGATTCTGTCTTTAAATGGACCTCTCCATAAAAGAATTGAGTCTCAATTTCAAGGTTGATTGTCAATAAACGTGCTTGGCTAGGAAGCCCATCTCTTGCTTGATAGACGGATGCCCCCTAGTGGCCAAACGGAGTGGTGCCAAGCACGAAGTCTCGCGGAGACTCCAGGGACAGCAGCCTGCAGCCTGACCGTCCCATCCCAGCCCCCTATGGATGGCCTGGGTAGCTGCTGGCAGATGCTCTTGAGACCAAACACTTCCAGCACCCCAAGAATTCCAAGTGAAAAGTGCCAACACCCTAGAGCACATCATTGTGCAGCTTCCCTCTAAAAGACTGGTCAGAGACAGGTCTGTTTAAGACAGGGATGGGATGTGGGAATGCTTCCGAATTCTCTGGACAGACTGGCTGAGTCAGGAAGGGCACGGGGAAAGGCTCCGCACCCACTGTATCAAGGGGCACGAGGCCTGGAGCTTATTTTTCCCAAAGAGCAAGCGATAATGTCTCCTTCCTCCCCAGGGCAGTACCTTGCCTGAGATACACCAGGTAGTAAAAACGCCCCATTTTGGAAGCAAACCCAAGGCTCTCGGGGCTTCATGGGCATACAGTTCCCCCTACAAACTGTGGCTTTCCCCACGGGGTCTTGGAGTCTGTAAGGGGGATGTGTGAGCCTTCTTCCTTTGTTCCTGGGACAATCTGAAGACTCTGAAAGCTCAGATACCCTGGGGAATTTTTTAAGGGGGGAGGGACCACCACACCTGTGTGAGACTGTTTGGGCCCCACTCAGCAGTATCTGCAGCAAGGCATCAGAGTTCTGAAATGGTCTGGTGCCTTTCAAAATCATGTCTTCTTCTTGGTTACACGAATCAAACATCTCCTAAGGGCCTCCTGTGGGCATGCTAGCAACCGTGCCGCCAGGAACTGGGAATATGAGGTGCGACCCTGGCTAGCGAATGTAGCAAAGTGGCCGGGACCTTTGCCAGGAGGGAGGTGGGGAGTGAATGACCCAAAAGCCAGACCTGTTTGAGGACAGATGAGTTCTTATAGTTTTATTATATCATATGTGGGTGTATGTGTGTGTGTATATATATATATATATGTATACATAGAAGATCTGTTTTATGTACAATAATGGTTCTCTCCAACATTTCCACCAAGGCAATCTGTAACAATGGCTCTTTTCCCCCAAACCCAACTCAGGTGCAGTTAAGTGCTAAATGAGAGTCGTCCCTTTCGATGAAAGCCATTCTGCGCTTCCATCTTTTGGGTCCTTCTTGGGAACAGACGAGGTAACGTGGCTCACACAGTTCACAATGGCCAGCTACGGCAGGTCTGGAGGCGGGGACGGGAGCAGAAATAAGCCCAAAGATAGAGAACAGAAGCTGGGCGTTTCCCGGGGATTGATTAGAGCTTCCATGAGGACAGGACATTGTGCGTGATTATCACATGGCTCTTTCATTGGGGAGCAAGAGCTTCCTGTCCTCTGAGGTGAGACTGATGGCACTGGAAGGGGAGAAGAGGGCCTAGCCAGCTCAGGCCGCAGCAGGGGAAGGGGCAGGCCTCAGTCACTTCTTCTCCTCCTCTTCCTTGGCCTCCTCTTTCTCAGGGGTGCTCTGCTTCAGTTTATAGTCCGCCAGGGCAGCCTTGATCGCGTCTTCGGCAAGCACTAGGAAAGAAGGAAGGAGAGAAGGAGGAAGAGAGAAAGAAGAAAGGAGGGGAGGGAGAAGGAGAGGGAAGAAAGTAGGGAGGAGAGAAGGCAGGAAGAAAGGAGGGAATGAGGGAGGAAGGGTGGAAGGAAGGGAGGGAGGGAGGAAAGGGGAAAGGAAGGAGGGAGGGAAGGGAGATGAAGGCTGACATTTTGAAACCTGGGCAAACTCGGGACCCTATTAAAACACCAAAGGGCAGCAGGCATGCAGCAAAGAGGCGCCAGCCGCCTCACCATCGCCCAGTTGGCCCCATCTGAGTTAGTGGTCTTACTTTTTTGACTTTCTCATTTCAGAGTCTAGGTCAGTTTTGTAAAATCCCCTTAGGCCACTGGTCCTGCTCTGAGACCTCCGTCCATTGCTCTGATGCTCAATGTCCACCTCACTCATTCATTCATCCAATAAACATTTATGAAGGGTGCCTTGCTTTGCTCCCCTGGCCAGTGAGGTAACGAAGCCGGCACCTCTGTCCAGACTGCCGCAAAGCCTCCAGCCAACCGCTGGATCAGAGCACAGTCAGTTAGGGACAATCAGAACCAGCTGTTAGACCAGACCCAAAGAGAGCTCACTAACGGTCATCTTGAATGGAGATCGGCAGTCGAGTATCCTAGGGACTGATCTATCCTTGGCCTTATGCTGGTCACTATTTTTATTTAACATTTTGATATTTCCCATTAACTCTGGACAGCATGCCTGTCACATCTGTAGAGGACACAGAGGCCGGGAATGGGAGGGAAGCTTACACACTGGACTAAAAGTCAGGATCCCCAAAGACTGACAAGATGAAACCAACTGGGATAAAATGTGACAGAGAAAGACGTCAAGTCATAAACTCTGGTTAAGGAATCATTTCACAAACTCACATGGGGCACCCGCAGCCAGATAACTTGAGTAAGAAGATCCAGGGGTCTGGCAGGGGTGGGGAAGCTGCAGCTTCAAGGCCACAGGTTCCCACCTCTGGGGGGGGTCTGAGCAACCTGGGCTACGGGCACCCCCCAGTGCAACAGTCTCAGGCTGCCCAGTGAGGCTGGGTCCAGATGAGGACCCAGTCCCAGGGGGCGCCTGCAGTCCTGGACTCAGTCCCCATTCTCCAGATGCCAGAGGGCATTTAGAAGAGGAGAGCCCCACGAGGATGTTTGGCCTTCAGGAGAGAAGACTTGGGAGGGACACAGCTTCTTCAAGTACAGGAATGAAAGAGGTGCATGCTGACTCAGAAGCCCTGGGTTGGAATTCTCCCTTAACCTCGTGACCTCACTTCCTCGCCTATAAAAGCAGGGGGCTGAGCTCGTGGCCTCTGAGGGCCCTCGAGGGGGAGAAGAGGGTCTGGACTTGGGAGCCCTCTCTGTGGCTTCCCCAGGAAGTGACCCCCCTGTCCTCTGCCCAAGGTCCTCACCACTTCCCACCCACACAACCACAAAAGCCTCCCGAGCAGTCTCCCCTAGAAGCAGACCCCTCCTCCATTAACTCCATGGCTCCCTACTGTCCCAGGATCAAACACAGACTCTACTTAGCTTTAAAAGCCTTCACCAGCTGGCCACTCCCCCTTCCACACCGCGGGATGTGGCCACACTGACCTTCTCTGCCCCTGGTGTGCGTCCCTGTGTCCCGTCTTCTCCCTCCACAGGGCCTTTGCCTCAGCTGTGTCCCCTGCCTGGAATGCTTTCCTTCAGAGTCCCTCTCTTCCTACAAGATGCAGCTTAAGCACTGCCTACACCAGGCAGACTTTCTGAATTCCTCTACTGCTGCTGCCCTCCCTCCCAGAAGCCCCTGGGCGCCTTTCCCGATCTGTCTATACTTATTTATGTCCTTGCTGATGGCCCTGCTGTGGGCCGGGATCCAGGCACTCATATGGCACATGCAGGTACAGGACAAATGATGGAGTTAGCCTGCTCAGTGCCTGGAGGACCCTAACTGTTCACAAGTGTTTCTTTCTGTTGACCTTCAATCTGCATCTCTGTCACTTCACCCACGGCTCCTTGATCTCCCCCTGAGCCCAAGCAGGCCCAGCCCAGACCTGCTCCACACGCAGGCTCTTCAAACCCTGGTGGGGTCTCCTGCTATGGCTCAATACCCCCACTTCTCCCCTGCCCCTGCCCCGTTCCTACAATTAGTCTGATGCACTGACCACCCAGCAGCTACTTAAAATCTAGGTGCAAAATGGAGGGCAGGCTGGAGATCCCCACAGCAGCATTTCCTAAGCCCTGGGATGCTCTTACAACAGAGGACAAGGTCATAAGTGAAGGAAGCCAGGATATGGCTGCTCCAGAGCAGACCTTGGGGCAGGCACTTAGCCTGCCTCAACCCAGAACTCGAAGCGAGGGCCCAGGATGGCCCCGAGGGGAGGAAGGATGCAGGGGCCCATCCTGGACAGCCTCCAGCAGAGGTGGCTGGAGAGAGGCTTTCCACTCCCATTCAAGCTGGATTAGGTGGCTGCAGAGAACCCTTGTGACAGAGGGTGAGGAGCCCTGGGCTGGGTGCTGGAAAGGTCTCTGTGACACACCATTCTAGGTAAGGGAGATCCTAGGGAGAAGCCAGAATGAAAGGCTAAGGATCCTAAGTCCACTGCCCAATGGTCATGGCCAATGTTGGTCTACTGGGGAAAAGTTAACAGAAAGAATGGTGAAGGAAGGGATGCTGGCCTTAGATTGGCAGCTTTAACGCTCTCTAGTCTCAATAAAAGGTTCTTCTCAAGGTCCAGATAGTGCCTTTCCTTTCTCCAGGGCCCGTTCTACTCTTACTAAAGCAGAAACCAGAATCTCAGTATCCAGTGAACAGCACAGGCCTCGCTCACTCCCAGAACTGCTCCTTCGTAAAGCGAGAGGAGGGAGGGAGGATGGAAGAAGCAGTGATTTACTACCGGGGGTGAACTGGAAAGTCACGTAGACCTATTTTAAAAAGTGTCTCCTCTAAGTAGAAGCCGAGTATGGGAATGTGGCAGGAACACAGCTGGACTCCCACAGCCCATACATGGAAGCCAACGCCCCAAAGGGCATCTGGGCAAAAAGTGATGAGAAACAGGACATGAGATCAAAGAACAAAGCTGACCTGTAAATCTTGTTTAAAAAAGCCAGCCAAAGAGCTGAGATGGACACGCCCTGGGAAGGCTGTGATCTCATCAGACAAGCGGGCTGCTGGGGACCTGGGACTGCTCATGGCTTCCATGTTTCCCCTTCAAAGTGGGAACTGCTGCATCCCACCCCCCCCCCCAGCCCTGACGGCCAGACACCGTGACTCAAACTCCCAACCTCTGCCTCTCTGTACCCCCTCCCATCTGCCCTATACACGGAGGCCATGTCATCGGACATCACACAAGGCAGGAGGTCTGTGGCATTTCTGCCGGGCTGTGACTTACTGGAGCAGTGCAGCTTAACTGGAGGGAGACACAATTCCTTGGCAATATCGGTATTTTTGATGGTTAAGGCCTCTTCCACCTGAGAGTTGTAAATGAAAAGACACAAGCATCAGATGTGGCAAAGGACTCGTCTTCTCTTACAGGCCATATGAGAAATGGGAAGAAAGGAGGACCAACCTTTGACACGGGCTCATTTTTTAAAAGGATAGCCTGTGTTTTCAAATCCACTTCAACCCCCCAGCATTGTTCTTTATAACAAAGTTGTGGGATTTTTGCTTAGTACCTAACAAACCAACGAACCAGGATAGTGCCGAAGCCCTACGAAGGGCTAGGCACAATTTATAAGTGTTATGTTCCTAGCCCATCCCTTTCACACCCTCTGTCAGAGTTTCTGAATGAGCAAAGGCTCTTTTCGGTCAGCAGTTCCAAGTATGAGTGAAGGAAATTAGACAATACGGGTGGAGAACCTGTGGGAACGTCTTAGGGATCTCTTTGAATCTAGAATTTTATAAGCAGCTAAAGAAATCAGAACTGGGAACACTCTTAGAGATTTCTGGTAGTTGTTCAGTTGTTTCAGCTGGGGTCTTCTTGGCAGAGATACTGGCTCGGGTTGTCATTTCCTCTCCCACTCATCTTACAGATGAGGAAACTGAGGCGAACAGGGTGAAGTGACTTGGCCAGGGTCACACAGCTAGTCAGTGTCTGAGGCCGGATTTGAACTTAGGAAGATGACTCTTGCTGACTCCAGGCCTGGTGCTCTGTGCACCCCCAGACCCACTCTTAAAGATCAGCGTCCGATTTAAATTTTACTTAAGGGAAACTGAGACCTAGAGAGAGGAAGTGATAACAGAGGTCTAGGCCAGACTCTACCTCAGGTCTTCTGATGTTCAGGCAGGTGAATTTCCCACTTCACCATGTCGACTCTCATACGGAACAAGTAACAGCATTTATTAAGCACCTACTACGTGCCAGGCACTTATGAGCATTAGCCACAACCAGAGGTCAGAATGTGCTGTGCATACACACAGGTGAAACTGTGAGTTCAGGAAAAATGGGAATCAACAGCAAGACGTCCAAGCGAATTTTGGAAACATGCAGCGTCTCCTCACTCTTCAGGTGGAAGCGCAGAGTTCTCCAGACAGGACTGCCCCTCCCCCATTACACAACACTCAGGGGGTGATACAAGTCAGCAATCCGCAGGCTAAGTAAGGCCTTGGAGGCCAGGCCCGCCCTTGGCTACGGCTGGGACATCTCTGATTCTGCCCTCGCCCTGAGAGGGTCCAAGAGCTTCTGAAGGCAGTGACCGTGGCTTCTGCTCAAAACTGGGGCAGGCCCCGGTGCATGTGCCAAGGCCTGGGACCAGCTTCTGATTTCTTTCAGAAAAGATGCCAGACTGCTGGCTGCTATGGCGAGTACGTTAAATAGATGGTGAAACAAGAAAATGTTAAAGGCCAAATGGAATAATTCCTCCCCCACCAAAAAATAAAAGCAAATTAAAACTGACAAAAACTCCCAACGAGAGCAGAGCCCATGGGTGGGAGAGCTCATCGTGGGAAGGAAGCCTGTCAGCGGCCTTACCGTTTTTCCTTTAACCCACTCGGTGGCCAGGGAGCTTGAAGCGATGGCAGAGCCGCAGCCAAATGTCTTAAACCGGGCATCCACAATCTTCCCTTTTTCATCCACTTGGATCTAGAAAAATAAAATGGGTCTGGGCTCCTTGGAGCACATCTCAGGGCCTGTATCCCTGGGGTGACTGGGGTCCCCAGGGCCTGTCTGGGCTCCATTTTAGGCATTAATGATAAACTCAATTTCATTCCAAAGTTATGCGTGAGAAGTCACTGGCCAACACAGACAGGCCTGCCTGAGAAGGCTCCTGACCGGACCATTTCCGTTCTACTTTCTAACCGCGCCCCCCCCCCCACCCCCCATCAGTCTCCTCTGCCTGGGGAGCCTACCACACTTAGCTGTGGTGCCAGTTTCAGGTTATGGCTTTTTCTTGTGTCCTGAGGCCTTTTCAGAGGCTCTCTGCCAACTTGTTTCTGCACTCCAAGATAAGACTGAAAACCTCTGGCAGGCAGACAAGCAGCCTCCCTCCCCACCATGATGAGGCAATTGCTGACCAAGCTGAACTCAAAAACGACCAAGTGAGACAGGGTTCTCCGAGCCCAATCCTGCCCCTTGACTCCTCAGAGGCTTAGGGGAGGTCACAACTCTGAAGAGCTCATCCTCACTCAAAGCAGCTGAGTTAGGATTAATTTATTCCAACAAAAATATTGTTCAACACCATCTATGTAACACCTAATAATTAATATTAGGCTTATGAGATCCTAGCTTTAGGGGTCATCTTGTTCAACAGCCCCTCCCCCAATTCGGGGCATGCCTCACCCTCTGCTAATGAACTTGAGTTCACGAATTCAGTGGAAGCAGAAACCTAGCTAATAAGAGAGAGGGGGAATGGCAGCAAGTCATTGTGACTTTTTTTAAAAAATTTCCCCCTAATGTATTTATTTATTTTTTAGTTTTCAACATTCACTTCCACAAGATTTTGAGTTCCAAATCTTCTCCCCACCCCATGATGGCCAGCACTGATTTCCCCTGGCACCCAACCTGTTCTCCTGTCTGTTCCCCCTCCCCCTTCCCCTTCTATTTTCTTGCAGGGTAAGATAGATTTCTATACTCACTGTGACTTTTTTTGGAAAGATAAACCCCACTCTTACCTGTAATTTCATGACATCTCCACAAGCCGGCGCCCCCACCAATCCAGTACCAACGTTTTTGGATTTCTTGTCAAGGGACCCCACGTTTCTGGGATTCTCGTAATGGTCAACCACCTGAAACAAGAGAATTGTAAAACAAACATAGGTATTCCAGCTACAAAGAAGGATTTCCTTCCCTCAGGGGGAGGGGAGGGGGCCAAGGCCTCTGTCCACCCTGCTACTTGTGACTTGGGGCCACACCAGGAAGCCAGCGCTCCATGAGGAATCCCCCCGCAACTGAGCAGCAACCTTTTGGTCTCCGGTTTCACCGAGGCTCACGTGGCTCAGTCCCTCGGGCTGGTTACTGTCTTACCGGGGGCACAAAGGTCCATGTGATTCTCAGCACCTTCTGACACCCTCACAGCCCAAGGGCGACTTCTGCCTGATTCACTGGTCACCACAGGCATGGGGGCTGGAAATCTGACTTCACTGTCTAGGGAACTCCCTGTACCAACGCAGGTGGGTACCTTCTCTGCCACTCTGAGATACCTGCCTAAAGCAGCAGAGTCAAACGCAAACAGGAATGGCCCTGGGCCACAAAATGCCTTCATTTTAAAGTGGGATATTATCCATTTGATTGTATTTTTATGGGGGTGCTGTGGGCCTGACACCCCGGCCTAAGGTGCTGAGAGGTCAGGCGCCCCACCCCAGGGCTTCCAGGCAGTCCATCTCTCACGGGTCCCCTGTGAACAGGACAGAGCACACGGCCAATGGCACCAGACACCAGGGAAGCTGGCGGACACGCTGAATAGATCCCTCCAGTGAAGAGCTAAGGAAATAAAGGGACATGAATCACAGGGCATCAGGGGATGCTGATGACATCATGGGTCCCCTGACGCAGAAAGAGGAATTGTCACTCGGACACTTCCGACCAGAAGCAGTAAGTCGGCCAAGGCCGCTCCCAATCCACCTTGGAGGGCCACAACATTGAAGGCACGTGCACATGCAAGGAGTCACAGAGGTGTGAGCCCTGTTACCTGCACTGGCTCCAACAGGGGCCCACGAGGTGCAACTACAGATTACTGTAATTGAAAACCCCACAAACAAGTATATGGCCCTGTGGCTGGGCCCTACCTCTGCTGTCCACTGAGGCTTTGCCTCTGGGTAATGCACGCAGAATTGTGCCTGTGAGGTGGGCCCAGGGAGGACACTCTGGGAATCTCCAGGTCAGGAGGCACACAGAGAAAATCATTTCCTCCTCACCTATCTGCCACAACTCACTTTAGAGCAAAACCCCATCGTCTAGCCATCCGAGTCTTCATGTCCCCCAGATAGCTCAGAACAACTTCTGGCTGGTCTCCAAGCACAAATCCACCACCTTGAGAACAAAGCTTTGCTGTCAAGAGGGCATCCATTCATCCCGCCAGCTGGTCCTGGCAGGTCTTTCCAAAGAGAGGATCCCAGTAAGGGGGTGCAATGTGAGATGAAAGATGGAATTTGCTCTAATATCTCTGGCCCACCCCGCACAGGTTGTTAGGCCACTCCCATTCTCTGTGTCACGGCTTGGGGACAGCCCAGAGCATGAGGGCCCTCCCTTACCACAGACTCTGGCTGCTGACCCAGCTCCAAGGCAATGAAAACCACCAAGGAATGAATCCCCAGGCTCGGGAAAAACAGGAAAACCCAGTCACAGGCACCCTGCTTCTTCTGAGGCAGGAGAGGCAGGGCTGAGGTCACTTTACCACCTGCCAGCAAAGGCTCCAATGGGCCTGCCAAGCAGACTTCCAGGCTTTGTTTGAATTGGTCAAGACATATCCTATGTGGTCGGGGAGCAGACACCCAGTGGATCAGATGTGGGATCAGTCGTGACATATCCCACGTGGCCGGGGAGCAGACACCCAGTGGGTCAGGTGTGGGATCAGTCGTGACATACCCCACGTGGCCGGGGAGCGGACACCCAGTGGGTCAGGTGTGGGATCAGTCGTGACATACCCCACGTGGCCGGGAGCGGACACCCAGTGGGTCAGGTGTGGATCAGTCGCGACATATCCCACGTGGCCGGGGAGCGGACACCCAGTGGGTCAGGTGTGGGATCAGTTGTGACATATCCACGTGGCCGGGTAGCAGACACCCAGTGGGTCAGGTGTGGGATCAGTCGTGACATATTCCACGTGGCCGGGGAGCAGACACCCAGTGGGTCAGGTGTGGGATCAGTCGTGACATATTCCACGTGGCCAGGGAGCGGACACCCAGTGGGTCAGGTGTGGGATCAGTCGTGACATATCCCACATGGCCGGGGAAGTGGACACCCAGTGGGTCAGGTGTGGGATCAGTCGTGACATATCCACGTGGCCGGGGAGCAGACACCAGTGGGTCAGGTGTGGGATCAGTCGTGACATATCCACGTGGCTGGGAGCGGACACCCAGTGGGTCAGGTGTGGGATCAGTCGTGACATATTCCACGTGGCCGGGGAGCGGACACCCATGGGTCAGGTGTGGATCAGTCGTGACATATCCACGTGGCCGGGGAAGTGGACACCCAGTGGGTCAGGTGTGGATCAGTCGTGACATATCCCACGTGGCCGGGGAGCAGACACCCAGTGGGTCAGGTGTGGGATCAGTCGTGACATATCCACGTGGGTATCCCACATGGCCGGGGAGCGGACACCCAGTGGGTCAGGTGTGGGATCAGTCGTGACATATCCCACGTGGCCGGGAGCGGACACCCAGTGGGTCAGTGTGGGATCAGTCGTGACATATCCCACGTGGCCGGGAGCGGACACCCATGGGTCAGGTGTGGATCAGTCGTGACATATCCCACGTGGCCGGGGAGCGGACACCCAGTGGGTCAGGTGTGGGATCAGTCGTGACATATCCCACGTGGCCGGGAGCGGACACCCAGTGGTCAGGTGTGGGATCAGTCGTGACATATCCCACGTGGCCGGGAGCGGACACCCAGTGGGTCAGGTGTGGGATCAGTCGTGACATATCCCACGTGGCCGGGGAAGTGGACACCCAGTGGGTCAGGTGTGGGATCAGTCGTGACATATCCCACGTGGCCGGGGAGCGGACACCCAGTGGGTCAGGTGTGGATCAGTCGTGACATATCCCACGTGGCCGGGGAGCGGACACCCAGTGGGTCAGGTGTGGGATCAGTCGTGACATATCCCACGTGGCCGGGAGCGGACACCCAGTGGGTCAGGTGTGGGATCAGTCGTGACATATTCCACGTGGCCGGGGAGCGGACACCCAGGGTCAGGTGTGGGATCAGTCGTGACATATCCCACGTGGCCGCGGGAGCGGACACCCAGTGGGTCAGTGTGGGATCAGTCGTGACATATCCCACGGCCGGGGAAGTGGACACCCAGTGGTCAGGTGTGGGATCAGTCGTGACATATCCCACGTGGCCGGGGAGCGGACACCCAGTGGGTCAGGTGTGGGATCAGTCGTGACATATCCCACGTGGCCGGGGAGCGGACACCCAGTGGGTCAGGTGTGGGATCAGTCGTGACATATCCCACGTGGCCGGGGAGCGGACACCCAGTGGGTCAGGTGTGGGATCAGTCGTGACATATCCCACGTGGCCGGGGAGTGGACACCCAGTGGGTCAGGTGTGGATCAGTCGTGACATATCCCATGTGGCCGGGGAGCGGACACCCAGTGGGTCAGGTGTGGGATCAGTTGTGACATATCCATGTGGCCGGGGACGGACACCCAGTGGTCAGGTGTGGGATCAGTCGTGACATATCCACGTGGCCGGGAGCGGACACCCAGTGGGTCAGGTGTGGGATCAGTCGTGACATATCCACGTGGCCGGGGAGCGGACACCCAGTGGATCAGATGTGGGATCAGTCGTGACATATCCCACGTGGCCGGGGAGCGGACACCCAGTGGGTCAGGTGTGGGATCAGTCGTGACATATCCACGTGGCTGGGGAGCGGACACCCAGTGGGTCAGGTGTTCTCGTGAGGGTGAAACTAGATCAGAGCTGTCAAAAGCTTTGCCAACCTGAACATGCTTCATCAACACTCACTATCACCCATGAGAACCTGAGAGCAGGAAGGTGCCTTAAGGGTCGTCTGGGCCCACCCCTAACGTCCGACACTTTTTGATTTCACAGGCATATAGCTTGTTTTCTTAAGGAAAAAACAAGATGGGGGCAGCTAAGTGGTACCATAGAGAACAGAGCACCGGCCCTGGAGTCAGGAGGACCTGAGTTCAAATCCAGCCTCAGACACATAACACTCACTTGCTGTATGACCCTGGGCAAGTCCCTTAACTCCAACTGCCTCGCAAAAAAAGAAAAAAACAAAATGACCTTAAGGCAGGACCTGAAGAAGAGCAGCACCCTTGATGCAGACATTGCTGGACTTTCCTGACAATCTCCTGTAAAGGATTATGTGATTTTACTGGGGAGGTCACTGGCTTGCTCTGCCCACACCGGGGCTGGTCAGTGAGGACTGGCCCCCACTGTTCTGGCTTCTCACCTGCAGGTTTCCCCCAGGCCCCCAGCACAACATACCAGAGACTGGTGGACCTTAAATGGAAGGAGGAAGTGGGGGGAGTGAGGAGATCCAGGCGGACAGCAAGTCCCCTTCCCAACCTGGGCCTCGGTTTCCTGGCATGGTCCACCAGCTGTGGAGACTACAGATTACAGATTGATTCAGCACACTCATCGCCAGCTGCTGCTGAGCTCTTTGTTCGAAAGCCAAACTAGTCTGCTGGAGGCCGTTGTGACTTGTCTAGACCAGGAGGAAACTTAGGGATGATGTGCTCAGAATCCTTCCTGCTGGTACAGTGATAAGGAGCCCTGGATTTGGAATAGAAAAGCCTGGGTCAAATCCCAGCTCTGAGCCTGGAGCCACATGACTGCCGGCTCTCAGGCCCTCCATCAACTTCCACCCCAAGCCAATTCCTATTTCTAGATATCAGGTTTCTCATCTGTAAAATGGGGATAATTCTGGTACTGCTGACCTCACACCAAAGAGCTTTCTAAAGCTGAAACTATAATAATTCTTCTGGGCATGGTTATGCCAGCAGGTTCTGTCCAGCGTCACACAGCCAGGAAGCCTATACAAGGTCAGCAGCCTTTGGGGATTAACCTTCTGGAGAGGAGAAAAACTGGTCCCTCGGTGTAGTAGTAAGCGGTGGTGGGGGTCGTTATCCCCATCTCTCTGACAGTAGGGGAAACTGAGGTTCAGAAAAGTGAAGGGCCACCATGGAAAGGCTTGGAGAAGGAGCCTCTTGTCCGAGAGTCAACCTAGCTAAGTGCAAGTCAGCAAGTCAACATTTATTAAGCTCCGACTGCGTGCCAGGCACTGGCACACAGACTCACTACTGCCTTGGACAAAAGTTACCATGACCTTAACCTGTCAAAGACTGTTTATTAAGGAATGAAGGGATTGTCATCTGCACTGGGAAAAGGAGTACTAGGGTCGTGATGAAACCACAAGATATCTGAAGTACTGTTACTATTTTATGTTTCATGTGTATACATCTGGACCATCAAATTAAACAACAAAGTTTTCTGATTTAACTGGAGGGGAGGGGTGTGAAGTCCAGCTCTGACATTTACTTCATGGAAGAACCTGTCTCCTCTCAGGACTCAGTTTCTTCTTTTGCAAAATGAGGGGATGGGCTAGATGTTCTCTGAGGTGTCCTCCAGTTTGGATATCATTCGTCCCAAGGTCAGGTGGCTGGTATAACAGTAGACAGAGAATCTAGGAAGACCAGAGTTCAAATTCCACTGCTGATGTTTACTAGCTGGGAGTTGAAGGCGCTGGCAATGGTGCGCTCTAGTCAAGTGATTTTAGCTCTCCAGGTCTGTTTCCTCCAGTGTAAAATGTGGGGGCTGATCTAGGTCAGCAGGTCTCAAAAGGTATCCGAAGACCCCTGGAGGTCCTAAAGACCCTTTTTCACGGGATCAAAACTATTTCTGTAACAGCACCAAGGTGTTATTAAATACAACCACTCAGATTCTCTTCATGTATTTCAACACTTTTCAACAGGCTTCAGAAGCAGACTTTGATTAAACTGGACACTAAAGAGATTAGCAAGTATGTGTAAAACAAGGCCACTTTTCGGCCTGACTCCTTTTGTTTTGGGAAAGCTCTTTTCTTTGTTAAAAAGTTATGTTAAAACGAAACGGGTTTATTATTGTTAAGTGAATATTTTTAAAACTTATCCACTTCAATTTGCCATATGGCAAACACTGATATTACTCACATTAAAAAAAAAGCTCTTTGGGGTCCTCAGTGGTTTTTAAGAGCCAAAATTAGGAGCACAAGCCAGACCCACCGGGCCAGATGACCTCCAAGGTTTCTGCCAGCTCCAAAAGGGGCTTTGGAATCCCTTCACTTTTCCGAGCCTGTTACCTCCACTGTCAGAAAGATGGGGATAAGGATCCCACCCCCACTGCACCGAGGGAGCAGCTTTTCTCCTCTCCGGAGGGTCAGTCCCCGAGGGCAGCTGCCCTCCTGAAGGCTTCCTGGCTGTGTGACCCTGGCCAGGTGACAAACCTCTCTGTTTCAGGGAAGGGGGCAAGGATGGAGGGAGCTTCCTCACCCGGAGTTCTCCCTAGCTTCGGTCCCCGCCCCTTTACCCTGATATCAGGCCCAAATCTGCCCCTCGCCCAGTGCCTGGCACACAGTAGGCGCTTATTAAACGCTGGCTGCCTCGACTTGACCCTAGGGACATGCTCCATCCTAGGACTCGGGATGCTCAGAGGACGCCAGACGCGCACGCGCACGGCACGCAGAAGGGAAGGGGCCCGCGCGCACGCGCAGGAGACGGGGCACGCCGCTTTCTAACGGCGTCACCCAGGGTCTCCAACGTCCCCGCTTTCCCGGCCCAGGCGCTCCGCGGCCCCTACCTTCTTGTGGTACAGCCGGGCCGGAGCCGAGAGCTCCCGGAGCGGCGGCCGCCGAGGGCCCAGGCACATCATCGAGGCCGCCCGCCTCAACCCTGCCACTCCGGCCTGCGGCGCCGCAGCCATGTTGTGTCGGAAGGCGGAACCGCCGAGGGGGCGTGGCCGCGGCTGCGGTCGACGATCGGGGCGGGCTCAACCTAGGCGGCTGAAGGCAAGAGTGGGGAGATGAGGGCGGACCCAGTGGTGTCTGTAGAGCGAGGGGCGGGCTGGCGGAGGGAGGAAGGAGAAGGAGGCTCCGAGCGGGCCTGAGGATGACGGGGGGCGGCCCGAGGCGAGTCCGCGGCGGTCTTGGGGAGCGATGGAGAAGGGGTGGAGATGGGAGGGGAAATTGGGAGGTGAGCGCTTGCGGCCCCGCCCCTCCCAGCGCTCCTCACGTGACTGTGCTCTCCCTGTGGCGGTTCCCGGTTTTGTCCCTCGCCAGGGTGTCCTGACTGGGGGATGGGATGGGGAGGGGGGGCTGCCAGACCCCTGGGCCGGGAGGAGAGAAGAGCTGAGACCTGGGCTCAGACCTGTTGAGGTTTAGGGGCGCTGGGACCCCAAAATCACAACACGGGGGTCCTGTCCCAAAGAATTCCACCCAAGCCTTTCAGCCAGAGACAATGTTTATTTTCTTGGGCAGACTCTTAAGGAGTCTGAACATTAGTGAACTATTGTCTAGATCATAAGAATCGGAGCATCTTAATGGAGACAAGATGGACCTTCCATACAGAAAGACTGTGGGAGGGATCTAGGAGTGGCCAAGTAGTCTCTGAGGTCTTAGAACTCCAAAGACCTGAACCACGTGGCCAAGGGAGAATGGAGCCTCTTCATATAGTTTCTTTATATAAAGCTTTTGTCATCTCCTCACTTATAAAGTGCTTTGCAAACTGAAAAGTGTTATAAATTATAAATTATTATGATAATTTATTGTAACCTGAGGCCATGGATAGATTGTAAATGTGGATGGGAAAAACAAGTGTATTTTATTTTCACTAACTTCTAACAGAAGTTATGTTACAAAAGTAACAGTTATGCCTGCTTTAGGCAACATTGTTCTGAGAAGAGTCTGTGGGCTTTGCTAGATTGCCAAAGGGGTCCAGGCAAGGCTAAGGCCCTCTGATCTATGCCTGTTTATAAATCTGTAAACATTTAGTGTCTATGGTGTTTGGGCACTGTGGCTCATTAGGTACCAGGGGAAAAAGACAAGAAAGCACATTTTATCTGGGGAAAACCAAGGGATACAAGCTAGCTAGAACACCACCAGTCTTATTTTATGGATTCCAACCCAGGTCCTCTTGCTTTAAAGCCTGAGGTCTTGACTCTCACCTTACCTCACATCACACCCAACACTGATTTTACAGGGAAGGATAATGAGGCCGATCAGAGCCAGATGCCTCTCAGAGTGGGGAGATGACCTTGGCTTCTCATAGGAATCGCAGCTCTGGCAGGCCCCACAAGGTCTTAGCCTTGACTAAAGGGCACCCATTGACAGACTAGCCTGTTATTGTATTGTCACAAGAAGGCCTTCCACCAAGAGAAGCACTTTTTTTTTGGCTGCAGCAAATTACAAAGAAAATCTGTTAAATTTAGAGGGGTTGTAGATCACAATAATAGTGATAACTCAAATTTCTACAAGACTCCAAGGTTTGCAGAGTGCTTACCTCTGTTTACCTACCATGACTTTGTGAAATAGGTCATTTATGACCTTGTGTCTGCCTTGGGGAAGACCCTCTGGGTCGGCTCTACAACATCCCTTGGCATTTTCATAACTTGTGTTCTCCTGGTACAGCCCAGGCCACAGTGGGTCTCTGTGAAGGCCTAAGATGGCAGCCTTAAAAATTAGGGTTGTAACCTCTTTTGTAATAGGCCTTCCCTTTCTGGATATTACATTCCCTTCATTAGGAACAACACTGTGTGACTGAGAAGCAAAAATGTCTGTGTGGATGAATAATGGTATCAATATTTGCAACCCAAGGACCCCTGGTCCTTGCCATCTGCCCTGCGTCTGGACTCTCTTCCATGTGAGCTCCTTCCTTAGAATGGGAGCTCTTTAACAGTAGGTACTGTCTTTTTCTTTTTTCCTCTCAGGCATTAGCACAGTGCTTGGCACAAAGGATTTGCATCATAAAGCTTTTTCATTCATTCAAATGATCTTACAGTAAATAATCACAAATGGATTTTATTGATATTTGTTCTTAATGAATGATGATTCATTGAATAACAGTGTTGTCTCTTTGTGTATGATGAGCCTGTGATAGGATGGAGAGCACCTGCCTGGCTGGGAATAAGTAGCTGTGGACAGGAGGCTTCCTCTGTTAGAATGTAAGGGCTTTGAGGCAGGGACTGTCTAACTTGTACTTTTCTTCCCAGCCTTTAGCACAAAGCCTGGTACATGGTAAACCCTTTAAATGCTCGACCTCATTTTGCTCTCTTATCTATCTACCTATTTCATCCAGCTATCTCATGCATCATCTATATCTCACCTCTATCAATCTCTCTAGCCGGTCTAATCAATCTCTTCCATCTGTCTATATCTATCTGCCTATCTCATCTATTTCTCACCTGTCTATATCTGTCTATCATCTCTATGCACATGTATGTATTGTGTCTATCAGCCAGGGGTGGGGAACCACATGTGGCCTGAAGGCCGAAGGTTCCCCACCCCTCAATCTAATTTATCTATCTATATCTATCTACCTATCTTATCTATTCATCCATCTCGCCATCTCGTCTCTATCTCACCTATCTGTATCATCTCTATCCATATCTGACCATCCATCCATCCATCCATCCATCCATCCACCCACCCACCATCCATCCATCCATCCATCCATCCATCCATCATCTATATCTGTCTACCTATCTTATCTATTCATCTATCTCGCCATCTCGTCTATATCTCACCTATCTATCTGTATCATATCTATCCATATCTATCTATCCATCCATATCTACCTATTTTATCTATTCATCCATCTCGCCATCTCATCTATATCTCACCTATCTGTATCATTTCTATCCATATCTATTTATCCATCCACCCATCCATCTGTCCACCCACCCATCCATCCATCCATCCATCTATCTATCTATCCACTATCTAAATATCTCATGTATCCACCTCTCTCTTTCTCTCCATCCATCCATCTCTTTCTCTTCCTTTACATGGCCACCACCTTGATTCAGGCTCTCATCACCTTTTGCCTAGATGACAATTGTGACAACAGCTACAGTGGCCAGAACACTGGGCGTGGTGTCTAGAAGATCCTGTCCTGCCTCAGATGCCTGTGACTCTGGAGCAAGTCATTTAGTCTGTCATCCTCCACGTCCACGTGTGTACGATGGAGTGATAATAGCTGTGGCATTTACCTCCCAGAATTGTTGGGAAGAACAAAGGAGCTCACGCATATAAAGCACTATTTAAAAGACCTTTTACTGCGGCAGAATTCTGATCATGTTTAAAAATAGATCTTACTAATGTCTTTTGTGTTTATATCCCCTTCATTTCTGTAGTGATCCCTGGCCTTGCCTCACCTCCTCATGCTCCCCAGACCTGAGCTTTCCCTGGTAAAAGAGAAATGATCCCCACCTAACCCATCATCAACTTCTCTGATAGAGGTCTGTTCTTTTAAAAAGCAGGTTTCCCCAAACCTTTAATGATCCCCATTGCCTGTAGGATCAGTCACATATTCCTTAGCCTGACATCCAAGGTCTTCACAAGCATCTCCCTCCCCTCCCACTTTTCCAGCTTCCTTCCAAACTACTCCCTGTTGTGAGATTTTATTCCTCACATAAGCTGTTCCCCTAGTCCAGTGTGTTCTTTTTGCCTCTTAGACATTTTTTCTTCCTTTAAGGCTCAGCAATTTCTTCAGAGAAGCCCCCCCTGATTTGCTCAGATGTTAGTTTTCTCTCTTTCCTCAAATTACTTTGTGCTACTGTGTTTGTGAAGGTAGAATGTAAACTCCAAGAGGTCCGGGACGATTTTGGTTTTTAGCTCCAGCACTGCACTTTGTTGCTTAATTTACTTGTCTGTTGAACTGAATTGGAGGACAATTCCTTCTGGAGAATGTGACCTGTGTAAGCATCTGGGGTAAGAAATAGAATGTTGTCAGGTAAGAGCATTGTTACCTCCAGGGAGCATGCCTTAACAGGTCCCTGATAATATTTTTTCTTTTGTTGGGAGCAGAGCGGTAGTCATTAAGATGAAAAGAGTAATAGGGATGCCCTTGCCTTTTACTGAGTGAGCCAAAGAAGAGGAGAATGGGATGGAAGCCATTCTTACTCTTGGGACAATTCTACAGTTTATGCACAGTGGAACTTTTAGGAGCCTCTAGTCCAATCTTCCCATGATCAGTTCACTTCAATAACCACTTACGTGCCAAAGAAAGTTTAGTAACAACTGGAGTGATTAAGAAAGGCTGCGGGTTGAGGTGCCCTTTGAGCTGGGTTTGGAAGGAAGCTAAGAATTCTAAGAGGTGGTGAGAAGGGAGTGCATTCTAGGCATTCCTATTCAAAGCATGGAGGTGGGAGATCAGAGAGTCCTAGGTCTGAAGCTGGAAGGGACCTTAGAAGCTCATCTAGTTCAGCCCCCACCCCCATTTTACAGTCAAGGAAACCGAGGGTCCAAGAAATGAAATGGCTTGTTCAAAGTGTCAAGTCCTGAAATAAAGCTGTAAGTTGAGAAATAAAGCATCTTTAATTGAGATAACAGGGTAGCAAACCTACCACCCTGGGGGATGTCCAGTGGATTTCCCAAACTAGAGGCCCCATGGAAAAATCTATTAGATTGTTAGGAGCTAAAAAGGAGGAGGCTGCGTGAGGTAGCAAGGCCTGGTCATGAGATCCCAGCTGCCCCCGGCAATCTGGGCAAGGAGAACCACTTCATTCTGGCTGTTTTGCCCTTCATGCCATGAATTCAAAGGCCTAGCTCCAACTTGACCCCCACAAAGCAAGATCTCGGGATAGGACTTAAAAGTCTTGACTCAGCACAACCTAATCTCTTTATCTTAAGGGTAGGAATGGAAGGATGTTACTGGAATGTTGCCATTGTCAGGGTGACTAGGAGGTTGGGGCCATCCATATTACAGTCAGTATGAATAAGTTTCTGAACAATTTTGTCAAAAGTAATAAATGGCAAAGTTGGGATTTCAGGGCCAGCTCCGAGTTCATCACTCCCCTGCACCACACTGCCTTCCCATGGAACTTTGTGCTCAGGGAAGAGCTGGTATTTCCATCTATGTGGAACAGAGCACGCAGAGGAGGAGAACCATATGAAATAAAGTGGGAAAGAGATGTGGAAGCTCACCTGGTACTGCAGACATTGAAGGGAAGGGCAGTTCTATCAGGTCTATTGTCTCATTTTTACATTTGCTTACCATAAGACTTCAGAAAGTGACTGTATTTCCTTTTGTCACAGAGCTAGAGACGTAAGGGACTTGAGTGTCCACCATTCAACCCCTTCCTTTTATAGAAGAGGGGACTGAGGCTGAAGGGCGGTAAGTGACCTTCCCAAGGTCACGTTTTAGTAGTAAATGTTTACACTAAAGTCTGCCTCTAATGCCTCCTTAGGGTGTAAAGGTGACAGATTCTCAAACAAGCTGTTGTAGGTCTCAACCAAGCTGTCAAGGATTTGGGTATAGGCCCAGGGATAGGATATATCTCTGCTGTCCAGGGACCCACCAGAATTCATTACAGTCACTACTGGGCAATGAACTTTCCACTCAAAAGGCACATACTAAGACACAGAGGTTATGTGGTCTGTATTGTTAGAATGCTGGATTTGGCATCAAGGACACCTGGATTCAAATCCTGCTTCAGAAACATGGGAGGGGACCTCTCTGGGTCTCAGTTTCCTTATCTGTAAAATGAGGGAGTTGGACTTTGACCTTCAAGGTCCCTTCCAGTTCTATGTCTTACCACAGGGTCATCTGTCCACATCGGTGAAATCACAGATCTTTAAAGTAGTAACATCATAACAGTAGCATTTAACTCAGTTCTCTGAACAACAGGTTAGCTGAGCTTTTCCTCAAAGCCACATCTGAGGCAGATAGCAATGTAACTGTTACAAATGTGGTAGGTTCCTTAAACCTAGAGTGGGCTATTATTTATTTGTTTACTTTTCCCCCATTAAATTTTTATTTATTATTAGTTTTCAGCATTCACTTTTATAAGATTTTGAGTTCTAAATTTTTCCTCCTCCCTCCCCCCTTCCCCAAGATGGCATGTGATCTGATACGGGCTATACATGTACAACCATATTAAACATATTTCCACATTAGTCGTTTTCTTTTTTGTGAGGCAATTGGGGTTAAGTGACTTGCCCAGAGTCACACTGCTAGTGAGTGTTATGTGTCTGAGGCTGGATTTGAACTCAGGGGCTCCTGACTCCAGGGCCAGTGCTCTATTCATTGTGCCACCTAGCTGCTAAAGGACAATTAGAATCAAAGGGAAAAACCATGAGGAAGAAAGAAAGAGAAAATAGTGTGCTTCGATGTGCATTCAGACTCCACAGATCTTTTCTGGATGTGGACAGCATTTTTCATCATTGATCTTTTAGAGTTGTCTTAGATCCTTGCATTGCTGAGAAGAGCTAAGTCTATTAAAGTTGGACATCAAACAGTGTGGCTGTTACTGTGCACAACATTCTCCTGGTTCTGCTCACTTCACTCAGCATCAGTCTATACAAGTCTTTCCAGATTTTTCTGAAATCTGCCCGCTCATCATTCTTATAGCACATAGTATTCCATTATATTCATATACCACGACTTGCTCAGCCATTCCCCAGTTGATGGGCATCCCCTCAATTTCCTATTCTTGGCTATCACAAAAAGAGTTGCTATAAATATTTTTGTACATGTAGATCCTGTTTCCCAGCTTTCTGCTTTCCTTCTAATCTTGGTTGCATTGGCTTTGTTTGTGTAAAACCTTTTTATCCATTTTGCATTTCATAATGCTCTCTCTTGTTTCGTCATAAATTCTTCCCTTCACCATAGATCTGACAAGTATACTATTTTTGTTCTCCTAATTTGCTTATGGTATCATTTTTTTTTTTTGGTTAGGCAGTGGGGTTAAGTGACTTGCCCAGAGTCACACAGCTAGTAAGTGTTATGTGTCTGAGGCTGGATTTGAACTCAGGGCCTCCTGAATCCAGGGCTGGTACCTGAATCCACTGTGCCACCTGGCTGCCCTCTGGTATCATCTTTTATGTCTAAATTATGTACACATTTTGACCTTATCTTGGTATAGGGTGTGAGGTGTTAGTTTGCACTTAATTTCTGCTATACTATTTTCTAGTTTTCTCAGTACTTTCTCAAATAGTGAGTTCTTATCCTGGAAGCTGCGGTCTTTGGGTTTGTCAAACAGTAGATTACTATAGTCATTTACTACTGTGTCATGTGTACTTAACCTGTTCCACTGATCCACTACTCTATTTTTTAGCTAGTTCCAAATAGTTTTGATGATTGCTTCTTTATAATACAATTTAAGATCGGGAACGACTAGGCCACCTTCCTTTGCAATTTTTTTCCCCATTAATTCCCTTGATATTCTGGACCTTTTGTTTTTCTAGATGAGTTTTATTATTATTTTTTCTAGGTCTGTAAAATAATTTTTTTGTAGTTGGATTGATATGGCACTGAATAAGTAAATTAATTTAGGTAGAATTGTCATTTTTATTATATTAGCTTGGCTTACACAAGAGCAAGTAATATTTTCCCAAGTATTTAGATCTGACTTTGTGTGAAAAGTGTTTTGTAATTGTGTTCATATAGTTCCTGGGTTGGTCTTGGCAGGTAGACTCCAATATTTTGTATTTGCACATTCTCTCTTGTCTGAGACCCATTGTCACTGTCTTGTATGGTCATTCACTGTGTGTTTCTGTCCTCAGCCCTTCACTCTGGCACCCGATTGATGGAGCAAACACAGAGCAAGAAGGGACCTCAGACCTCATGTAGCCCAGCCCTCATGTTTTACGGAGGAGGAAAGTGAGGCCATGGAGGTGGAGTGACTTGTGCAAGGTCACCACATAGGAAGTTTGAGGGCTGGGCTTAGGTCTCAAACCTCAGCACTTTTCTGTTGTGCCAGGCTTCGACCCAACAGAGTGGAGAATCACTTAGCCTCCATTTCTTCGTCTGTAAAATTAGGGGGCTAGACTTGGCCTCTAAGGGCCCTTGAGCTCTGACTGTAGCACATAACCCTGCTCACTGCTCCCCACCACCACTGCTACATAAACACAATAGTTTTCCCCCCCAAAAATAGAAGTTTCTTGAGGACAAGAAATGTTTAGTTTGACTTTGCCTCCCCAGTGTCCAGCAGCACAGTGCCTGGCACATGGCAAGTACGTAATATATGCTTACTGATTGATTGATTGGACTCACCGAGATCAAACAGTCCAGGGGTTCTTAACTTGAGGTCGCCAAACTTTTATATATGTATGTATGTGTATGTATACATACATGTATATACACAAACATATACATACATATTTCAATATAATTGGCTTCCTTTGTATCATGAATCTGTTACTCACTTAAAAAACATTAGTGATTTAGAGCGTTCTCTCATGTAGCTGTTAATAGTTTGCAGTTCTTCTGAGAACTCTTCCTATCGTTTCATCACGTGTCTGTTGGGGAGTGATCATATATAGGTTGTACCACAGATCTCAGTGCAGTTGTAAGCTTTAATATCTCTGCATTTTGTTTAGGGTTAGAAGTTTTAACAGTTTAGTACTACTAGGACTTGTGGGATACTATATCTATACATCTGTATCTATCTATCTATCTATATGTGTTGTCTAAGATACCAAACCCTTACCGGAGAAATTGTATAGGTTTTTTTTTTCCCCGTTTGACCACTTCTCTTAACTTATATTATTTCGTTTGTGCAGAAGTTTTTCAATTTCACATAATGTTAACGTTTTTGATTCCTTCTGTCTCGTCATTGAGAAGACCTCTGTCCATAGCTGGTAAAGGTATATATGATCTGCTTTTCTTCTAATGTCTTTCTGATATGATCTTTAATATTAAAGTCACACTTCCGTTTTAAATTTGTGAAATTTGGTACATTGGTCTAAGTTTATGCCCGTTTTGCAGTTTTTTTGTCAAATAGGGAGTCATTGATATTTTCCAGTTTATGGAACCCTGGGTTCTTACGTTCCATTGTTTCTGATTTTCCTTTGTCTAGGAGACTGTTCCAGATGTTTCTATTTTTTCATCAATACCAGATGGCTTTGATGATTCCTGTTTTATAAAACAGTGGCCCTTCATCCTTAACTCTTTTTTTGATTATTTCCCTTGTTATAGAGCTTTTATTTTTCAAAATGAATTGTTATTTTTATCAGGTTCTATAAAGTGTCCTTTGGAGCATTTGATTAACATTAAAAGTGTAAATTAATTTTGGTAGTATTGTCATTTTTATCATATTGACATGGTCCAGCTGTGAGCACTGAATATTTCTCTAGCTATTTAAGTTTTCATTTCTTTGAGGAACAATGTGTATTTGAAGCTATCTACATCAAGTCTTTTGTGTGCTTCGGTAAAGTGATGCCTAAATATTCTGTGCATTTTGTAGCTTTCTATGGCTTTTATGGAACTGGAGTTCCTCTTCCATTGATAGACAGGCCTGGTGGATTCTTTCTTTTAAGGGCTTGGCCTAGTTTCCTATAGTCAATGCCAAGCTTCCTTTCCAGTTCAACCAGGGAAACTTTTTCACGCTTCATAAAGTGATAACAGAGCAGTGGATAGGTTTTTTCCATTTAGTTTAAATTAATTTTAACACCTCATTACCTCAGTTATCTGCCCTGTACTTTCGTTGACTAAATATTACCTGAGTTTAGGGAAGGGAAACCTTCAGGAAATGTCCTGACCAATCTCCCTTACTTACATACACATACATACATATAGTGTATGTGTGTGTGTGTGTGCCCTGATTGTCTCAAGAAAAAAAAAAGACTTAATGAGGCTAGCTGATAAACTGGTAGAGTATATTAGAGTATATTTAGTCACTGTTATGGCCTTGAACTTTTTTTGTGAGAGGAAGGGTCCTTCACCTAGCTGTTTTAGACTGGCCTTTTGTTCTTAGAGCTCCTTCGAATGGGCAGAAGATGCAGCCCAAGAGTCATGAAATGCCTTGTTAGGGTCACTGAATGAAATGCCCATCGTCACTCTGTCACCTGACCTGGCAGTTTAGTAGTGATACTAGGCATCAAAAGGGACGAGGAATACCACTTTCCAAATCAAAAGAGAACAACCATCACTTGGCCCAGACAAACAAAATTAAATAAAAATAACAGCAAGTGACATGTGTACTACACTTCTAAGGAAGAAGTGAGGCCCGAAGGCATTCCAGGCATGGAGGAAAACCAGTGCAAAGGCGTGGAGATGGGAGATACAGTCCCTCTGCCTGACGAGGTGGCCACGTCCAGCTCTGAATCCTGTGATTCAGAATGCGGGCAGTGGGAAGTGTCTTAAGAATAAGTCATTTTCATTAATAAGGACAAGGGCAAATGACTTGTTGGTGGTCACAGGGCAAGGTAGAGGCAGGCCCCGAATCCAGTTCAGTTTCTACCGCACCAGTACTACCCGGGGGTGCAGAGCACAGGCTAGCTCCGGGCTAGATGGGGGGCGGGGGAGTGAGTCACAACTAAGCAGAGCCCACAGGGAGAGGAAGGTCAGGCCCAAGTAGGTCGGAGCCCGTGGAGCAGTGGCCTAGTAAACCGCAGTCGATTCTCACACAACTGTCTGCATCGAAATAAAGCTGAGCCACGGCGCGCACGCGTGGCCACAGCTGCAGTCCGGGCTCAGGCACTTGGGTGCGTCGGGAGCGAGGGAGCACCTGCCGCAGCACGCACTCTGCGCGCACACACACACACACACACACACACAGAGGGACCAGTAGGTAAACCGCCCTTGTCCTTCCCAAGATGGCGCCAAACCCCGCACGGCCCGCCCCCTGAGGCGCCTTGACCTCCTCTATGGCCCCCACTTCCTGTCCAAAGGACCCGGAAGCCTGTCCTTCGTCACGCCTGGACGGACGCCGCCAGCACGGACCCCTTCTCGCCCGACAGGAGGCTGGCTGAGGGAAGAGCCTCCTGAGACCGGACGGCGCCCCCGCGGCCATTCTGCTTCCAAAGCGCCCCGGGCAGCTTCGCAGCCCGGCTCGGCGGGTTTGTGATCCGGCGCGGCCCGGGCAGCCTCGGCGTCAGCGCTGACGTCGCGGCGGCGTCGGCGTCGAGCTCGCGGGGAAGAGACGCGGGCGGCGCAAGATGGCGGCGGCAGCAGCAGCGGCGGCCGGTTCTGGGCCCCGGGCGAAGGCGCCGGCGGCGGGGGCGGGGGCCGTGGCGGCGGAGGAAGCGGAGGACGAGGAGACGGCGGCGGCCTTGGCGGCGACGGCGGCGCGCGGGCGCCCCGAGCACGAGGTGCACTCAGAGGACTCGGGCGGGGGCGGCGACGGCGGCGACGAGGATGAGGACGAGGACCTGGGCTGTTCCTCGGCGGAGGAGGAGGAGGACGACGACGACGACGACGACGAGGACAAGGAGAATGAGGCGGAGATCCAGCGCCTGGAGGAGCAGGTGCGCCGCGGGGGGAGGGGTGGGGGCCGGGGGAGGGGGCGGTGCGGCGGCCGTTGCTGGGACTGTTGCCCCGGAGCCTCGCGCACGCGCGGTGAGTCCCGCGCACTCCATACCCACGTGGGGTTGGGCCGGGCCCGCGACGCGAAGGACGCGGGGCCGCCGCAGGGCCCGGCAGAAACGGGGGTCCCTGCCCTCGAGGACCCCCCCCTCCGGTGGGGGAGGGGGTACAAACCGGATACGCATAGAGCGCCGCGGGGAAGGCATCCGCATGAAGGGGCCCGGGGAGGGGGATTTTATCGGAGGCGGGATGGAAGAAGGCCGAGAGGGCAGGGCTGGCGGGGGCACGGCCAGAGACGACCCCCGGCGGCGGGAGGAGAGTCTTGTGGGTATTCTCAGTTGGGGATGAGAAGAATGGAAAGGTAAGGAGGGTCAGATTCTGCCAGCCGCCCAGCGACGGCGGCTCGAGTCGGATCTCAGACTGTGCGGTTGTGCAGAGCCCTGGAGCGTGGCTGTGGCAGCCCCTCAGCTCTCCTAAAATCTCTGCCCCCGGGAAGGCGGGGGTCGTGTGGTGGGCAGAGCGCAGGATTCGGGGTCAGGAAAGGCCTGCGTCCAAGCCAGTCCTAGCTAGGGCCCGCCTGGGTTCAGATCCTGCCTCCGGGGGTGCCCCTTGTGAATGTTCTCCACGACTGAGTCACTGTCCTGAGGAGGCCGCGGTGAATGCCCTGTATCCTCCGGTCACGTCTGCGATCGGCAGGCGTCTGCGGGGGGGGGCGGGCGGGGACCCACGGAAAGAGTGAGAGGAGGGGTCTTCTCTTCCTCCCGCGTGGGCACGGCCAGTGCCAGTCCTGAGCTTCAGGCCGACGTGGACGGCTGCCTGCGGGCGATTAGGGGCTGCGCGCTCGCGGGTATCGGATTCGAGGCTCCCAGCAGAGCTCGGGTCCGTCAGGGGCCCCTTTCCTTCCAGTCCCCGCGGGTAGTACCCGCACCTCCTTCCTGCGCCATCCGGAGCCTGTCAGCCTCCACCTCCCCTCGCTGTGGCGTTTTACCTGCATTGGCCTCTTTCTTCCTCCTCAGTCACATCTGCCCCACACGGCGGCCAGATTCACATTCCTAACGCGCTGCTCCGACCTTAATACTCTTTGTGAAATAAACTCCATCCTCCACACTCATCAGCCCTGCTCTCTACAATGCAGCCGTCCCTGCTCCCGCACGACTTCCATGCTGGAAGTCCTCGCTGGCCTGGAGAGGGCAGGGTGGGTGTCGGAAGCGCTTTAGTGTTTGTGTTTGGGGGTGGGCAGTCCCTCTTTGTCGGTTACCCTCCCCTCCCCCTCCATTCAATGGTGCCTTGTTCTCTGGTGATGAGCCTCTGTGATAACTACACTGTCATGCAGTAAGCATGTGTGAGGTGCTTACTGCATACCAGATGGTGTGTGAAATGTTTCAGATATGAAGAATGCAGGGACCCCCCCCCCCCCAGTCCCTTATCTAAAGGAGCCTGCCTTCTGATGGGGGAGATCACATGGAAGTGCAGTGCAGATGAAGGTCTCCCGGTGGAAGGCATTTAGCAGCTCCTGGGGAGGTCAGGAAAGGCGCCCACTCTTGGAGGCAGCCAGGAGTCAGAGGTCAGGGGGCATATGAGTCAAGGCTGGCACCTGAAGCCTTTCTGTCTCCACAGGACCTGCCACACTTCTTTCCAGAGCTGAGTAATCACCTCCATAGTGGAACATTGGAAAGGGTGAAGTGGAAGGAGGCACTGGGTTTGGGGTCAGAAGACCTCATCTGAAGACTGTGTTCATGGAGGCAGGCCGCTTTTCCCCCGAGCAGTGGTTTACTTCCTCTGACAGACGGATCATTTCTAAGGCGTCTTCAGCTCTAGCATTGTCTGAGGATGCCTTGAATGTAAAGGCCATACATGGGCAAATCATTGTGATCTCTGAGCCTCCTTTTCTTTGTAAAATACCTGTTCTCAAAATCATTGCTAGGGCGTTGCAAATCATGCTATAGAAAATATTTAAAATACTTGGCCTCTGCCCTCAGGTAGCTTATAGTATATATGGTAAAAGACAGATATGAAAATGCTGAATATAGATTAAAATGGAACCAGTATGAAGGGGCGTTTGGAACAGTGGTGGTCTGAGAAAATTGAGAAGGAAGAAATAACTTTCTTTGGGAGAATCATGGAGGGCTCCTTGTAGGAGATGGCACCTTAGCATAAGGGACAGAGTTCCGCCATCAGAGATAGGCTAGAGATTGCCTGTGCCAAGTCTGGGGGAAGGCGGAAGGATAGTGGGAAACATGGGGATCAGTCTCATCTTGCTAGTCTGAGATGTGTAGGGATGGGGTTGGGATGAAGGGTGAAGAATATGAGAGAATGCCGGAAGGGGGCTAATTTGGAGTTGGCGTCAGATTATGGGAAGCTTTATGGACAGGGAGTTCATCCTCGGTCCGGTTTTTGAAGGTTTTTGATTGAGGGAGTGATGAGGTCTGAGCTGTATATTGTGAATTTAGGGTGCTTGTAGCTTACCCCACCCCCATGAAGCCAAAAGCCACTAAGGCTTGTACTGCATATCCCCTTCAGCATCTGTCATTAGGTTAAAAAATTTTTTTTTGCTTACTTTTTGCCTTTTATATCCCATTTGTTTCATATCCCTCTCCTCCCCTCCGTGAGCTGTCTCTCATAATGCAGACTAAAAAGTAATAAGGGAAGAAAGCAGTTCACTGAAACCAGCCTTACATATTGACATATCTGACAGCAGTGCGGGATTGCACCTTGGGAAGGGAGGTGAGGTGCCTTTTCTCATTTCTTTTCCAGGGTCAAGTTTGGTCGTTATAGTTACTTATGACTATTGTATTACTGGTCTTGGACTAGTAGATTTACGATACAAATTTATTGGTTTGAATTGAAGTGAGTTAAGTTGATCAGTACCTGGCTCTGAATGGGAACTACTTCAGATCCGAAGCCATTGGCCCATAGAGGGTTCTCCCAATGTCCTAGGCCTGATGTTACCCGCTTTTTGTTTAATCTAAGTAGCCTTGGGCCTCTAGTTTCTGCCTATGTGAAAGAGGCTTTGCCTCAAGGGAAGGCATTCCTTCATGGTTCCTTCCTCCTGTGGTTCTTCCAGTCTTCTAAAGATGCTGAAGGTATGCTGCGCTCTTTCCCATAAACAGTAGATAATGATCAGGAGTGTTCAGGCCAGCTTTCTGACAGACTGATGGAGCTAGGTTATCAAGTTCCAATTCTCATTGCAGAGTGTACTTGATGAGACCTCGTAATTCGTCTCTGTTCTCATCTGTTTGTCACATATTGATAATGTTATACTTGAACACATTCGTATTTGTGGATATTAATTGAAGTAGCATTCCAGAAAACCTTGCAGTGTTCCAGAGGCATGAAGTTCCCAGTCAAGGTCAGTCAGCATCCTTATTTTCTTTGGCTGTCAGGCCACCCCATCCTTTTGATGAAGTGGTTGGGCCAATGAAATGTTTAGTTCCTAGAGTTCAGGGTACTCTCCCTTTTCTCTCAGGCATGACGTGATGGTCTCCTCCAGGTAATTGTGCCACAGTTTGGGGTTGAGCAGGAACTAACTTGGTCAGAATTCCCTCAGTGCATGAATTTAACCCATTTGGCTAATTCTTACCTTCCTGTGGAGCATCACCTTGGCTGTTGACATGGCCTGAAGTTCGAGGAGAGTGTCCATGTGCTTACTAGTTAGATGTTGATGTGTGTACGGTGATAACAGTACCTCATTTTAAATGAATCTCGAGATGGGAATCTCTCATCTACACACATCACACAGCATCCCAGATGTAGAGCCGGAGGGATCTCCAAGGGAATGTGGTCCAGCCAATCCTCTTATTTTACAGATGAAGGAACAGGCTCAGGGGAGGAGGGTCATTGGTTGGCCCAAGGTCTCACAAGGAGGAAATAGTAGAGGTGGCCTGTGAACTAATAGCTAATGCCGTTGATTGCCCGTGCTGTTCCTTGTCGTGTCCATCTATACGTAGATAACTTTCTTATTCTGAAAGAGCCACAGATCTTGTAATTTAAAGAGACCTGCAATTTTAGGGATGAAGAAAATCGACTCCAGATTGGTGATTTTCCTAAGGCTATACATATGTACATACATACATAGCAAGGTGGTGAGAGATCCAGGGACCTCCCCTGTCATACAGGAGTACACCTTATGCAGTGCCTCCCCATTTCCTCCACTCCCCCACCCCGTTTATAGTGAAACGAAAATGAGTGTGGACTAGACACCGAGCTGGGGAGGCTCCTTACCGCTGGAGTTTGCTTTGATGCATAGTGGAGCCTGCCGAAGCTCAGGATTTTTGAGCCTGAGCATCAGGGTTCAGATCGCACCTCTGCTTCTCCTATCTGTGCAGCCATGGCTAAGGCACGTAACTGCTCTGGGCCACAGCTTTCTCTGCAGAATAAAAAGATTGCGCTGAATGACCTCCAGAGGACTCTGATTGTAACTAGCTCTTATTTCTAAGTTTTCGTGTGTCACATCAGGAGAAAATAAAGTAGAGGTGTGCTAAAAAAATTATTACTTTATGAAAACCCTTAGAACTTTTTCCTTATGATCCGTGGCTTTGTTGCTGTATTTATCAGAGTGAGGATCATCCCTTTATGTTTGTATAGTACTTTTAAAAACCCTGTTGTATTTTTATCCCTCTAAATTGTGAGCTTTAAACACTGAGACGTTCCGTAATCTGACCAGTGGCACAAAGTTGGGCCAAGCCGGTCTTTCCTCACCCTCGTGCCGTGGCTTCTCTGACAGCCAGCCTGCCTTTTTAGGTTCAGCCAGCTCAGGCTGGTGGGATTCGTTTTTCACTAACGTTGTCACATGGTCATTCTAATGAATACCATGGCGTGTTGACACCCCCCCCCCAAAGTGCGTTTGTAGTATAATGATGATAATATGATTCTTCATCTGAAGTTAAAAACTTCCCCCTCCACTGTTGTCCCTGATGTTTGTTATTCTGAAAACCTCTGCTTTTATCCTTTGTAAGGGAACTCTGGTTAATTCCAGGCCAATTGTTTCTTACCCCAGGGTTTTTTAAGTTTTGCTAATAGAAATCCTACTGTCACTTGTGGATGGAAATGGGTAGTTGAAATGGATCAGGCCTTGATAACCTGGACGTGGGTCAGTGAACCTGGTGAGACAGGCATGGCCAGCCTTCTTGGTTTGTTGATAACTTTCCCCGGATGGGCCTGTGTAATTTGCTTGTCTTGGGTAAGGGGAAACAGAAGTTGGTGTGAATAGACATTGACACTTATGTTTATATAAGATATTTCTTTTTTTTCCCTCTGGCTAGGCAGTGAGGTTAAGTGACTTGCCCAAGGTCACATAGCTAGTAAGTGGCCAGATTTGAACTCAGGTCCTCCTGAATCCAGGGCAGGTGCGCTATCAACTGCGCCACCTGGCTGCCCCCTGTGCAAGATATTTCCCGGGATTCCTTCTTCCCTTTCCCTGAGGGACAGCATTGAAAGATATTGCATTATTATTCAATGAGTTTTCCCCCCTTTAAAATATTCTATCGATGCCTTTTATGTTTTACGTCACTGCTGTTTTCCAGTACACCTGCTGTCCAGTAGACTGTCCCTCCTAACAAATAAGTACAGTTCAGTAAAGCCGCAGTGTCCTGGCTGTGTGAGTCCGCAGAAGGCAGGAAGAGGGTGCCGTAGTGATCAGAGGACAGATGCTTCTTAGGGTTGCTTTCCTTTGCATTATTGTGCTTGTAGACACTGTTCTCCTGGTTCTGCAAATTTAGTTTATGCAAATCTGATTTATTTTGCTTGTACACAAAGATGAACTCTTTTTCTTTTGGTGAGGCAGTTGGGGTTAAGTGACTTGCCCAGGCTCACACAGCTAGTAGGTGTCAAGTATCTGAGGTTGAATTTGAACTCACGTCCTCCTGACTCCAAGGCCAGAGCTCTATCCACTGTGCCACCTAGCTGCCCCAAAAGATGAACTCTTTAAAATATAGTGGTGAAGGCCACCACTTGGTTTTTTGCCCTCTTTTTCAGATTACATTTAAATTAACTTCTAAAATATTTTCTTGTTAAAGCTTTCCATCAATGCTTTTGACTACAATTGCCACGTGGACCTGATAAAGCTGCTTCGGCAAGAAGGGGAACTTATCAAGCTGAGACGGGCTCGCCAGAAAATGAGTGAACTTTTTCCTCTCACTGAAGGTAAAACTGAGACACCTGTTCTTCTCAGAATTTAAACTGGGAATGTGTTTGAGGCATCCAGAGTCCTTTCTCATGTGCAGGGCAGATTAGCCAGAAAGTGCAGGAGCTCTCAGCTCTCTCTTAGAGGGAACACATGCTGTAAGTGATCAGTTAAGTGCTTTATTCTAGTACGAATTTGTCTGGTATGGAAGTTCAGTGGTCAGGTTTTTCAGCTTTTGGGCTGAGTGTCTTGTGAAAACAGATGTCCTTTTAATGGAGGGACCTTCCCTCTGCTGATTGTCTGCAGTCTGCGTTTTGTGAGTCTCAAGTTGTTGCCACATCTCCCAGGGACTGTTTTGCTTTTCTTTGTATCCCTACTGCTTGGCACTTAGTAGGCACTTAATCAGTGCTAGTTGACTGGTGGTAGTGGTCATAGTTTTAATGATAGTGCCTCACCAATGAGACACACACTTAAAACACTAATTTTATTGGAACAACCCAAGAACCTCTTAAGGTCTGTATGTCTGTGTACACTGCAAACAGTGATCACTACCCGCGTCATTGTTCTATACAAAAGACATTCATGTTAGCGTCTCTTCTTATTGGAAATTGAAGCTTTTGCCAGCATCACGAAGTTGTGTAATGGTCCAGCTGCTGGTCTGTGAGCTTCTGAATTGTCTGTTAGTACTCTAACGCGGAATTCAGTAAAAATGACAATAATTCCCTGGACTAGCTTTAATTAAATTTCCCATCTGTGCTAGGGATTATCCTGTGGATTTTAGTGATCCCTGGGAGGCCGCAGGGACTAGTTTGGGGATGTTCTCATTTGCAGATGTCTTGGGTCATTCTCTTTTCTCTTTCTTTCTTAGAATTTTATGTAAATATGTATAAATAATGGATCACTTTTCTCTTGAATTTTCCAGTTTATACTATTTTAGGCATCCTGGGTTTTCCTCTCTAATCCTCTCCTCTCACCAGCCTTTCCATTCCCTGCCTCCTGTTCTGTCTGTTGCTTGTTAAGGTGCGTTGCCGCTTTGATGAACTTCTGAATAGGTTGAAAAGTCTGATTTATGTTCTGTTTGAGCATTTTAGAGTATTACAGAGCTGGCGGGTGTAGCCTGTGGGCTCTGTAACATAACAGTAACTTGCTAGTTTGTTTTTTATCATTAGTTTTGAATGCCCCTTATACTTTGAGAGGGAGCAGTGCTTTAGGTATCAAGAGACCCTAGCCATCCCCGTTCTAGTGACTGTGCTGTGGTGCCTGGGACAAGCATCTGGACCTCTCTAAGCCATTATCCTTTAAAAAAAATTTTTTTTCACAAACATTCTGAACTTAAACACTATGAAAAGGCATTTCTGTTACAGGTAGAACACAAAAAGGATTGCATGTGAAATTTTTTGCTTGCTTTAAAAATAAACATATATAAAATATTCCAAGTGTTTGTTTCAAAACTGATTCATTTGTGCTTCCTTCTGAATTTCCTTATATATTTTTCTGTGCATTTAAAAAAATAATACAATGGTTCTCTCTTTTTGGGCATCACTGTTTGCTGATAGCCCCAATTCCAATTAAAAAGTTGAGAGAAAGAACACCCCCCTTCCCCCTTTACACCAAATAAGCATAGGCCAAGATGTCCACACGATGACTGTTAAAAAAAAATGTACGTATCTTTCTGCACCTTGTAGCCCTCACCTCTCTGTGAGAAGGTAGGTAAAGATGCTTCATCATGGGCTCCCTGGAGATAGGGTTGGTCATTGCACTGATTGGAACTAAGCCTTTATTCTTCCTCAGTAACTGGAGACTGCTGATGGTTAGCCTGCTGTGTTAGGGTTAAGAGAAATGGGTGCTAAAGCTTTAGTCTTGCAAAACATAAAGATGCTTTACGTGCACGAGGCGCTGCTGTTTTTAAATGGTTTGTTTTTCAGATGTGTAAGGCTGTAATTGATTTAGCTTAGCGATTTAAAAAAGTTACTGTTTTAAATCCTGTCAGATTGTTATAGATCAGAGATATTTTACATGAGTCCCATGGCAAAATTTTAATCTTAGAGTGTTTGTTAAGCACCTTTACATTTTATCCTTGGTAGTGATCCCCCCATCCTGAAAAACACCCTCCCTTGATCTTTCCATCCCGTCTCTGTTTGGGCAGCTAGGGGGCACAGCAGGCAGAGCACTGGGCTTCCTGAGTTCAAATCCTGCCTCAGACCCTTCCTAGCCGTGTGACCTTGGACGGGTCACTTCACCCTGTCTGCCTCAGTTTCCTCATCTGTAAAATGAGCTGGAGAAGGAAATGGCAGACCACTCAGTGTCTCTGCCAAGAAATGGGCTCGCAGAAAGTTGGACGTGACTGAAACAGCGCAAGTACAACAAAATGTCTCTTCAGCCCTGACGTCTAATTGCTGTGAAAAGGCCGTCTATAGCAGCTGCCTCCATTTTCTCTCGCTTTCTTCTGAGTCCCTTACAGGCTGACTTCTGACCTTATTTCACCGGAACTGCTCTCTTCAGAGTTACCAGTTGTCTTGTAGTTGTCAAATCCAGGGGACTTTTCTTAATCCTTATTCTCCTTGACGTCTCTGCATCCTTTGACACTGTTGATCACTCCCTTCTTCTTGATAGTCTCTTTGCTAGGTTTTCATGACAGTGTTTCTCCCAGCTCCTCGCCTCTTTTGAATATGCCCCCTTTTCTCCCTGGTGCAGTCCTCACCACCTCACACCTGGGCTACTGCAATGGCAGGGTCTGCCTGCTTCAGGTCTCTTCCCCACTCCAGTCCATCCTTTATTCAGCCACTAAAGTGAATTTCTTAAAGCACAGGTCTGATCGTGTCACACCTATTCCCCCTCTTACACCCCCCGCTCCCAATATTACCTCTAGGATCGAATGTTAAACTTATCTGCTTGGTATTCAAAGCCATTCATAACCTAGCCCTCTTCTACCTTTCCAGTCTTTTTATACTGCACTACCTTCAACATACTCTTCTGTATAGTGACATTGGCCTCCTGGCTGTTCCACAAACAAGACCTCCATCTCCTCACACTGACATTCTCTCTGACTGTCCCCCACAGCTGGAATGATCTTCCTTATGTCTCCCTTCTGGCTTTCCTGGCTTCCTTTAAGTCCCAACTAAAATCCTGTCTTCTATATGAAGCCTTCTGTGGCCCCTCTTCATTCTAGTTTCTAGTGATTCCCTCTTTTAATGATTTCCTATTCTTCCTGTATACAGCTTGCTTGTCTCTATTTATTTACTTGTTTCTCACATTAGATTATGAACTCCTTGAAGGCAGGCATTGTCTTTTGTCCCCAAGCCTTAGCATAGTGCCTAGCGTGTAGTAGGTGCTTAATAAATGTTTGTTGATTGAAGATAATCCAAAGAGGGGCTTTTCTTTCAGAAATCTGGCTGGATTGGTTGAAGGATGAGATCAAGATTGCATCAGATGGCGCGGATCGGGAGAAAGTATATGAACTCTTTGAGCGAGCTGTAAAGGACTATATTTGTAAGTTTCTAAACCTTCTTTCGGTATACATTTAAAAATCCTTGTAAGACAGTATAGTAAAACACTCAGTCTCCTGTGAAACAGCTACTGCAATTGAGATACCAGATCAGCAGTGTTAGACTTGAATTCAGTGTCTGGGTTTATACTGTTGATTTTGTGACCTTGATTAGAGAAGGAATTTTAAAATAAGAAGAGAAGCAGTTTGTAGAGAAGAAACTAATATAGTATGACTTAAAATTTTGTGTATTGATCTCCATGTCATTTTTCAGGAGTGAAATTTCCAGGTAATTAAGGCACATTTAAATGCCAGCATTTTTAAAAAGTTGCTTTAGATGAAGAACTTCCTAAAATGTGCTTTTCTGTTTTATTAGAGTATACTGCATTGATCAGTAACTTTCTTTTTTTATGGTTCTGTCTTAACCTTTCGAGTAACAAGGCTTCCCCTCATGCTCTTGGCTGTGCCCTGTGGTGGCCTGGCAATGGCCTGTGCTTGCTCAGCTGGGTAGTCTTCCAGGGTGGGCCGAGCAACCCATTGTCTCCCTTCCGAGAACCAGCTGAGCACAGTTCAGAGAGGTCTGGTTGGTGAGACTTTTTTTTTTTGTTGTTGTTGCTGCTTCAGCTCAGGAAGAGCTAAGACAGAGAGCAGCAGTGATCTGCACCAGTGAAGGAAAAAAGAATTGACACTGTTGGAGAACTCTTAGCACTCTGGCATTCTTTAATCAGTATGCTCCTCCTCACTGGGGCTGTTGGGACCGTAAGGTGCTGTATAAGGAGGTTCTTTGCCCCCTGTGTTCAGTGCCCCAGACTGCTGTGCTTTTCCACTCAGACTGTGATTGTTACTTCTTTTGTCATTGTGCATGTTCTTTTTTGTAATTTGTTATGTCTGCTCTTCTGTTTGCTGGGAGAGTAGGGAACTAAGCTGGTAAGGAAGTCTGTTTAGATGAGGGCCAGTCTCATGAGATGAAGAGCATGGGCTTTGTGACGTCACTTCTGACTATCCCTCTCTTAAATCCTTTTCCAGTGTCTGATTGTGGAAGAGAGGCAATCCTGGGGCCTTGAAGGCTGTTCTAGGGTAGAGCTTTTTTACCTTTGTGGTGTAACAGATTCTTTGTCAGTCTAGTGAAACCTGTGGACCTCCGCTTAGAATGATGCTTTTAAATATCTAAAAAAGAAATACATAGGATGATAAGGGAACTTCCATTATTGAAATAGTTATTTAAAATACTTTAAAAAGCCAAGTTCATGGACTCCAGGTGAAGAGAATCTGTTCTGGGGGAATCTAAACTTTTTAGCAGGTCCATTAAGCTGGAAAAGTTCCAAGGCTGGGCCTGTGTGCCTCTCATTCAAGGACTTCTCGCTTGGGGAGAGCCAGCCTCCATGCCACCCTTGCCAAAGAAGACCAGACAGCAGATGTAGATTTGTGGACAGAAGCAGCCACTGAATGATTTGGGCTAGGTGCCCAATTTTTTTTGTCTTTTTCAGGGTTTAGTTTCAGAGTTTTAGAAATTGTTTTCTGTGGCTGTAGGCAGAGAAAAGGGAGCATGCAGGCCCAAAAGAGCAGAAGCAGAAATGGCCTCGCCGACCATTTTGAGGCAGTAGCACTTGCTGGGCAGGGAAGGAAAGGAGCATTGTTTGGTCAAAACTTGCATCTCTTGAAAATTGCTACTATGGAAGCAGAGGTAAAACAAATTTCACAGGAAAGGGTAGAAAGACATCATAAGGAAAAAACAGACTTAAAAAGGACAGTGATTCTAAATTTTCAAAGAAGGTTCTGAGTAAGGGTGATGAAGGAAGTGGCCCTAAATTCAGCTCCAAGAAGTTTGAGAAAAGTAACACAAAGCCTGGGAAAACTGGCCTGAAACAGTTCAAGAATTAAGAAGAAGGAAACATGTTGGAGGTGAAAAGAAAGTTCCAACCTGAGGGCAAAAGTGAAGAGACAGCAGCTGAGAAACCCAAGAGGGATGACTTGAAAAAGAAAGAGCCAAGGCAGAGCAGACAGCTCGGTGATAAAAGCAGATGTGGAAATGCTTAAGAAGAAAAAATTGTGACCAAAAGAAAAAAGTTGATGAGTGAAGTACAGAAGTTGACTCAAGATAAGATGAAAAGTATTTCATTTGCACATGATTCAACCATATTACCCATTGTTCCATTCATAATGGTAATGGGGACAAAGGAAAGAGTCATTTGAAGAATTAAAAGTGAAATGGGTTGATGAATTGAGTAAGGCCAAATATTCCAGAAATGTTGTTAAGAAATTTCTCATGTGCTGCAGCAATAAATCACAAATTACAGAAATAACAAGAAGTTTTAAAAGCCAGACGTGAAGATGGATGTGGAAGATGTCGCGTCACGTAGAAGTGATGGAATGTGCTTCTAGATGACAAAGCGATTTTGGAACAGCAGAACATGCTGATAGAATTGCTCGGTGGGAATACATTCCAGCTTTATAAGCCTGCAATTCACCCAGCTCTGGAAAAAGTGTTAGAGGTACAGCCTGATAAGCAATAGGCAATTGTGGATGAAATGAAACAGATTCGTATACCATCAGCTCAGAAAAAAACCGTGATTAAGCATTCACTGGCATATGAAACATTTTTGGACTTTTTCACCTATGTTCCCCCCCCCCCAACCTAAGATCAGAAATGATCGAAGCAATTAGAGAAGCTGTAACATCCCTTGCAATACACATGACAGCATACCGAAGGACAGAAATGTTATTATTAAAACAATGAAGACTTCGTGTTAAAAAAGCAGCCAGTGGTGAATATTCTCATTTAGTTTTGCTGGCAGCATTTGATCGTTGTTTGTCTTTCGTCTCAAAGAGGACCAGTGGCTTCATGGGGTGAGGTCTTGACTTGTGGGTGGATGGGAGGGAGGGATCTAAATGAGGCAGAGTTGCTCCGAGTTGTCAGCCTCCCTCTCTGTTCCAGAGTCATCAGAGTCCGCTGTGTTGATGTTGCTGAGCTTGTGAAGCGCATACTCATGTTGGAGATCATGTGAACGATAAATATGGAAGTGAAGTTCTTGTTGTATTTACTAAGCCTTAGCAATCCTGTACATCTAGTACCTGAAGTCATTGAAGTGCTATGGAAGGGTGATGGAAGTGCGCATAGTAAGAAAGACAGTATAATCCACCATGAGGAGCTCTTGGGAGTCTGTTAAGTAATATGCAGGAGCATGTCCAGAAAGTGGTGACAGACAAGTTGACACAGATATTTGTGGGTGATTCTGCTCCTTAAGTGATTTCTGGTTTCAAGGATGGAGAGCTCCACATGGCAGAATATTCAGCCGGCTATCTAATTCTGAAGTGGTTATTAGAACAAGGTGAAAAAAAAAAAGAAAGAAAATGGAAAAGAAGTGAGATAAGAACCCACTCTTTGAAAACAACTGCTGGGAAAACTGGAAAAGAGTATGGCAGAAACTAGGCACAGACCCAAATCTCACACCATATACCAAAATAAAGTCAAAGTGGGTTCATGATTTAGATATAAAGGCTGATACTATAAGCAAACTGGGAGATCAAGGAATAGTTTACCTATCAGATCTATGGAGAACAGAAGAATTCATGACCAAACAGGAGATAGAGAACATTATGAAAAGCAAAATGGATAATTTTGATTACATTAAACTGAAAAGTTTTTGCACAAAGCCAATGCAACTAAGATTAGAAGGAAGGTAGAAGATTGGGAAAGAATTTTTACAACCAGTCTCTCTGATAAGGGCCTCATTTCTAAAATATATAGAGAATTAAGACAAATTTATAAGAATACAAGTCATTCCCCAATTGATAAATAATGATCAAAGGGTATGAACAGGAAGTTCTCAGATGAAGAAATTAAAGCCATCTATAGTCATATGAAAAAATGCTCTAAATCACTATTGATTACAGAAATGCAAATCAAAACAACTCTGAGGTACCACATCACACCTATCAGATTGGCCAACATGACAAAACAGGAAAATGATAAATGTTGGAGAAGATGTGGGAAAATTGGAACACTAATGCATTGTTGGTGGAGTTGTGAAATGATCCAACCATTTTGGAGAACAATTTGGAACTATGCCCAAATGTGCATACCCTTTGATCCAGCAATAGCACTTCTAGGGCTATATCCCAAAGAGATCAAACAAATGGGAAAAGGACCCACATGTACAAAAATATTCATAGCAGCCTTTTTGTGGTGGCAAAGAATTGGAAATTGAGAGGATGCCCATCAATTGGGGAATGGCTGAGCAAGTTGTGGTATATGAATGTAATGGAATACTATTGTGCTATAAGAAATGATGAACAGGCTGACTTCAGAAAAACCTGGAAAGACTTGTATGGTCTGATGCTGAGTGAAGTGAGTAGAACCAAGAGGACTTTGTACACAATAACAGCCACATTATGCAATGACTAAGATTGTTAAACTGAACCCTTCTCAGCATTACGAGGATCTAAGACATCTCCAGAGGCCTCGGGATGGAAAATGCTGTCCACATCCAAAGAAAGAACTATGGAAGTTGAATAGCTATCACTTATTTTTACCTCCTGTTGAGTTTTGTTTCATCTTTCTGATGGTTCCTCCTATTGGTTTTAATTTTTATTAACAACATCACTAATGTGAAAGTATGTTTAATAGGAATGTAAATGTAAAGCCTATATCAGATTGTGTGCCATCTTGGGGAGGGTGGTAGGGAGGAGAGGGGAGAAAAATTTTCAACTCAAAAGCATATGGAAGTGATTATTGATAAAATAAATTAATAAAAAATTAAAAAAAAATGGAAAAGAAGTCTCCTCCAAAGCCCTGATACAAAAGTGGCAGATAAAGTTAAATCTGGACTGAAGGAAAACACCAGCAAAGGTATTGCTTCTTTATGTGGGAAACTAAGAGCGGAGGTGGAAAATAATAATAGAGAGTGAGAATGAAGTACTTTTTCTGGTGATTCAGGTGAGGGGCATCATCACGTTGGTCTTTGGGGGGAGCCTTTTATATAGTAGATTATACATATCATGTAATGTAATTTATGCATGTAAGTGTTTTGTGTAGAAGTGGCTTTCTAAAATAAATAGTTTTTTAAAAAAAACAGGATTATTTTTCTCCTTCTGTGGGATGACATGTTATCAGTCCCTTGTCCCCTACCTTAACCAGCAAAACCTTTTCGCTGTGAGAATCAGATCCCTAAAAATAACTGTTCTTAAAATATCCTATGACATTCGTTAGCCAGCTTATTCCATATTTCACTTTGTTGCTGTGAGTGGAAGGTGGGTACATTGAAGGTTAAAATGATCGTAGAGTAACAGTAAGGAGACACAAGCATTTCTCTTTCTGGTAAGTCGTTAAATCAGAAACTCTTGCTTTTAAAAGCCCCTGGTGACCATCAAAAGAGTTGTCAGGCTTTTTCTCCCCCTGTGTTTCTCACTGGATTCCCTTGTTCTGGCATATCTTGAGATGAACTCTAGGATCAGCAGAAATCTTGAAATGAGTCAGCACTTTGAAAGGATGAAAGTTGCCAGGCTTCTCTCATTCAGCAGTACGTTTTTTTAAAAGTTGAACTTGAGAATTTTATATGTTGACTTCCATGAGTCTCAAATGAGATAGTGTGTGTGAAAGTGTTTTGAAAGTCATAAGTGTTGCGTTCATGATAATCAGGTTAATAGCACTTGGATGAAGTGTCAGAAGAGCCAGGTTCTGGTCTTAGATCTGCCATCACAATGATCTCTGTGGCTCTGGTCAGAAACCTTCCTATCAGGGCAGTTGTCATAATAGTTTGATTTATGGGCATAAGAACACTTTCAAATGCATCATCTCAATGTTTTGCACAAGTCTGTGAGTGCTGGTCACCTGCTGGACTAGAGGTCCTGAAGGACCTTTTAGAGTCCTTTAAAACAGTGTGAATCTGTGTTCTTTTGTTCTGTAGTCCTAATCCAATGTCTTAGGCCCCGAGAATAGTAACTGAGGGAAATTCTGTAACATTCCTTTACAAGATACACTTTGAAGAGCGTTAGGAGTGGACGGGTGTGTTCGGAGATCCTGAACTTTTTCTCAAGAACAGTCTTGCTGATGTCGCTTAGGTTGTTAACCTGTTTTGTGAATTTGATGTTTTGTAGGGGGAAGGAAGAAGCGAATTGTTTTTTGACGAGGAGTTAACATTGTCTTTAAACTTCTTTACTTTGAGTACTTTTTGTCCACAACTAAGTAAAATTTTCTTTATTTTAGGTCCTGAAATTTGGCTGGAGTATGCTCAATATTCAATTGGTGGGATTGGTCAGGAAGGTGGGATCGAGAAGGTCCGTTCCATATTTGAAAGAGCCCTGACCGCTGTTGGCTTACACGTGACCAAAGGCGCAGCCATGTGGGAGGCATACCGGGAGTTTGAGAATGCGATTCTGAAAACAGCCCAGGTGAGCACTGGCTCCCCGCGGGCATGCGTGGCCTTTCGGTTTTTCTTGAGAACATGTGACGATGGCTTGGTCTTGGTGACCACACAGGTTACATTTACCACCATGCAGCGTGAGGAGAAGCAGGGTCAGGGTGAAGGCCTCAGAGACAGGGGGCCTCGGTTTTTTTCTAGAGCCTCCCTGGGCAGGCAACTGTGGGTCCCGCAGTCACTGAACTGTTTGGAGCCTTGGTTTCCTCACTGTAGGTGAATAGTTTGACCTAAGTCACCTTGAAGATTGCTTTCAGCTCCAAGTGTGTGACCCTTTGGTGACCTCCAGCATCTTTGTCAGCCGAGGAAAGGCCTCGACACCATCTTCTCTAGGTTCCTCTAGCAGTTTCTGAAGCTTGAGAATAATGCTATTTGGCAAGATTTTCTTTTCAAATTATATATATCATAGTAAGCCTTTGAGAAGGAAGTAAGTTCGTCACCATTTCCTTGTATTTTTACATATTCCTTCTATTACGTTATCTTGTTATGTCGTATCATATTATAGTCCATACGTTCCTTGCTGTTAAAGAGTGTATGACTTGTGGCTTTTGCAGTAAGAGGGGACACATTGAGGTTACAGCTGGCAGTCATGGTTGATATTTATATGGGGGCTTAAGGTTTATAAAGCATTTTCATCCACTGTCTCATTTGAACCTTACAATAGTCTTTCCTCCCATTTTGCAACTGAGAAAGTTGAAACCTTGAGTGGGGAGCTGACTTGTTTGAGGTTGCCCTGCTCGTGAGGAGCAGAGTTGGAGGCATCCTTGGGTTTCTGACTACAGATACAGTGCCTTTTCTGCCCTTTGGATGAGGTGGTCGGGTGGGAGCTTGGTTTTCAGCATTTCTTTTCTTGGGGGGAAGAGATAAAATTTATGTGGAATTAGATTGAGATGGACTCTGTGTGTGGGGTGAAAACAGGAATCTCTGTCGGAAACAATGAGAGGAGGTAACGTATGGTGGTCCTGCTCTGCTCTTGCAGCCCGCTCCCGGCAGCGTCCCGACGCCTGAAGAGCAGCAGGCCCTGGCTCTGCAGCTTGAGAGAGTCCACACGCTCTTCCGCCGCCAGCTGGGGGTCCCACTTCTAGGTGAGGAGTAGGGGATACCATAGTGCCCTCTGGCTTAAGAGATGGAGAGCTTGCCCCACTTAAGGTCACATGGCCAGTGCGTGTTAAAGCCGAGTCTAGAATTCTGCCCAGGGCTTCTGAATGACTGATTCGTAAAAGGGGGCAAGCTCACCTGGAGTGGGGCAGGAGGTGGAAGGCAGAAGTAAATAAATTGTGCATTCACTTGGGGGGGGGTGTCTTGGAAGGAAGGAAAAGGGGGCTGAGAGATTTTTAATTGGAAGTATTTCCGTTTGGGACTATTAATACTCTAGACTTGGGGTTGTTTTTCCCAATTTGCAAATTTTTGGCAAGTTATATTGTGTTTTTGGGGCTGTTTTTTGTGAAGGACAGAAGCAGTAGTGGTGAAGGGAATTCTTAATACTTAGTTTGGGAATTTTGACGCTATTCTTTCTGCTTTTTTTTCCCCCATAGAATTAGAAATTAGAGCTAGAAAGACGCTGGAGATCATGTAGTCAACTTCCATATTTTATAAATGGGGAGTATGAGGTTCGTTCTTTGGACCTGGGCTCATGTTGTCCCTCTCTCCCTCTGGTTCTTGTGCCTGGCCTTTATAGAATTCCTTTAGCAGGTGTTTTCTAGGGGCCTTTCTGTGCCCACAGTTTGAGGTGGAGAGTGCCCGAGGATGTTGAGAACAAGATGTGGGAGAGGCTGTGCCAGAACACTGGCACTGGGACCGAGAGGCGTCAGCTTCGGGCCGGGCTCTCCCACCACCCCCCTCCGCCTTCATTCTTGGTGGCCCTCTGCCTGAGCTAATGTTTTCTAGTCCTGAGTTGATTTCGATGCCATGCAGAGGCAGTGAGGTTCAGTGAAGGAGCTTGGGATTTGGGATGTGGGGATCCAGGTGTGAATCTTGGCTTAACTGCTTTTTCTTTTCTTTTTTTTTTTATTAATTTATTTTATTAATTTATTTTGAATTATCAACAGTCACTTCCATATTTTTGAGTTTTAAATTTTTCTCCCCCTCCCTCCCCACCTCCCTCACCTAGATGGTGCACAATCTGATATAGGGTCTACATATACATTCCTATTAAACATATTTTTACATTAGTGATGTTGTAAGTAAGAATTAGAACCAATAGGAGGAACTTAACTGCTTTTTTCTGGGTGTAACTTTAGATAAGTCACCTTACCTCTCTGATGCCTCAGTTTGCTTCTCTGTAAAATGAGGGAGTTGGTCTGGATGGGTGCACAGATCCTTCTGGCTCTAACACTCAGATCCTCATGACCCACTTTTCAGTTTGAGATATGCAGATAAGCATGCTGAGTTCATTGAAGGTTGAGAGTGTAAGTGGAGTTTGGAGTAGGTTGGAAACTAGCAGCCAGAGTCATGGACTGAATTCATCCATTCCCAGATATGGAAGCCACCTATGCAGAATATGAGGAGTGGTCAGACGACCCAGTACCGGAAGCTGTCACGCAGAGCTATAAGAAAGCATTACAGCAGATGGAGAAGTGTAAGCCCTATGAGGAGGCCCTGGTGAGTGCTCGCTTCCTCTGTGCCTCAGAGGTAAAGGATGGTCTTGGAAGTTTTGTCCTTTCCCCATAAACACTTGAGGAAGTTGCTGCTGCAAGGACTATCCTGTGTTTCAGAGGAGGAGATTGAGGGTCAGAGGTCAAGTGGCTTGTCCCTGCTTCCATGGGTAGGACAGTGTTGGTGACGCAAACTGAGCTTGTGGCATGGTTGGGCAGAGAATGAAAAGTATTGGAAAATGGGAAGGAAAGGCAGAGAAAGAATGGGGGCCCTTGGAGCATTTTGAAACCCTGAATGATCAAAAAAGCCGCATTTGTCCCTGCTTCACCACTTTGCTGATGCAGAACAAGGGGCTCACATGCTTCAGATGTTCAATGAAGATAAAATATGAAAGGTTTTATGTGTAATTTCCAGTTAACCAGAAAATTAAACTAAACAAAATATCCTGATCACTCAGTTTTCTGTGAGGCATATATGTGGGGACCACATACTTAAATTAAAAATTATTCTAAACTTAGTAACCATTAACAAAAACATTTAATTCACACAGCCAAAACGATCTGAAATAAAATTAAAATCCTACTTCGAAGCTCGTTTATAGCATGAGTTTTAAAAATGTGCATGTTAGCTTTAACAAAATAAAACAAAAGCTTGTCATTGAATGCCGTGTCCCCTTTTGGTCTCTTTACTTTGATATTGTTGAATTTGTAAAATCTGATCAGGAAAAATCGTAAAATTGTCGAAGTTTGGCGCTAGAAGAAATCTGGGACGAGAGCCCAGCTTCCCCTTCTCCACCCTCCCTACCCCCGCCCTGGAAGAGGAGAAAGCAGGGCCCAGGGAGGGCAGCGATATGCTGACAAATCACAGTAGCATATATTTCATTGATTTTTTAAATTTTATATTTCGTTTCAGTAGATTTCTTTTGATGGTTTGTGCACTTCTTCGTCTTGATTAAGATTTTAGCTGAATGTCCTTGAGTTTCATTTTCCCCATTAAAGGTGATAAACTACTGAGGGCTGTTAGTTTTGATTCAAGAATCCAGAGTCTGTTCTTGATCGTTTTTGGCGGTAAGGCATGTGATAGTGTCAGACTTAATGCTTCTCCCTTGGTCTGTCTGTCAAGCACACAGCTGGGTGCTGTTTGTATTCCGAAATGGATAGACTGTGTAATAATTTTGCAGCAGACTTGGCACAAAGTTAGCTGTGACAGTCCCTTGTGGGTCTGTGTCAGCCAAGGTGGCTTTAGACATGCCATTGTGTATCTGATTGTCAGGGCACTGTCAGTGTTTAAAGTTCTGGTTTGGTATGGAGAGGGATTGTTTTCCTTAACCATATCGAGGAACCTATTTTAATTTTTGTCCTAAATGTTTCTGTATTAGTTGGTAGCAGAGACACCGAAGCTAGCTGAGTATCAAGCATATATTGATTTTGAGTTGAAAGCTGGAGATCCTGCCCGCATTCAGTTAATCTTTGAGCGTGCACTGGCTGAGAATTGCCTCGTTCCAGACTTGTGGGCCCGTTATAATCAATATCTGGTAAGTGCAGTGAGATGGCATCACTTTTACTTTTTAATTATAAAAGGTTTATTGAAAGAAAATTGTGAAGAAGACTGAGAAATTGCTGCATTCTTTTTTCCTCTGCTCACCCTTTCCTTTTCTTCCTTTTTTTCGGCCCAGTTCCTAAATTCTAAAAATGTTTCTGAAAATACTGAATTGCTCAGCTTTTTCCTAGACTGACTTTGGAAGCAAAACACTTATTTACCTGCTTGAAATGCATCAATATAAGTGATGGTTTCAAAACGCTTTAGTAGTACTAGACATTTATAAAGAAACTTCATGAGGTAATTAGCCATCCTTGCAAGAAATTGTTTGATATTAATTAAGCACTGGCAGCATCGTGCCCCATTTCATGTAGAATACCCAACTGGACACTATCCCATCCCACCACGGAATTACTTGTTTTAGGATCGGCAGTTGAAGATGAAGGATCTGGTGCTATCTGCACATGATCGTGCTGTTAGAAACTGTCCCTGGACAGTTGGACTGTGGAACCGGTATCTCTTAGCCATGGAAAGACACGGAGTTGATCATCAGGTAGTTTCTGGTAAGGATGTTTTTGTGGGAAGGCTATACTTGTATGATTGACCCTTCTACGACTCTTACCTCCAGCCAGCCTTTGCAAGCATTAAGGGTGGGCAGCCTCTAGCAGTGCTGGAGATGGTCGTTTCAATGAGTTTATGGAAAAACTTGCTGTTATTGAAGTGCTTTCTTTGCCTTCCCTCTCTTGGAGCACCGTTCCTTCTAAGAATAAAAAGAAGGGGAAAATGATTCAGTGAAACTGGACGTGGCATGTTCACACCCATGTTCCCTGATGGGAGCTGTATTCTCCTATCGCTCGCTAGTCCAAGCTTGATTGTTTATCATTTCACAGCATTCAGTTGTGATTTTGGGGGGGGGATGGGTCTTTGAAGCTACCCTGGTGTCATCCTGTGGATTTTCCTGTTTCTACTTAATTCCCTTTGTGTGAGTTACACGAGTCTTCTCGTTCTTGAGCCCCACCACAGTCGTTCAGCCGTCCTCAGTCCAGGGGCTCTGCCTCATTTCCAGGTCTTTGCTACCTCAGAAGGGACTGCTGTTGATGTCTCGGTGTATCCGTGTGTACGGCAGCGTTTTGCTCTTGCCGTTGGGTTCCTCAGAGAATGGGCCAGGCCGTGGGTTCCCTGGGGTCCCTGGGGCAGAGGGCGTGGTTAGCTGAGGTTCAGCAGAGAGGGCAGGTCAGTTTGCGGCTTTCTCAGCTGTGCTCCCAGGGACTGTTTCTGCTTATTTAAGTAGCACAGAACTCACTCTTGTTTTTTAAGCAGTTTGTATCTAGTGGAGCTTATAGAAATTGCAGCCAGTTATTTAATCCTTTCAAAGTGAAAACTTTGCCTTTTCATTCCGACCACAGACAACTTTGAGAAAGCACTGAATGCTGGCTTTATTCAGGCCACAGATTATGTGGAGATTTGGCAGGCGTACCTTGATTACCTGAGGAGAAGAGTGGATTTCAAACAAGGTATTGTATTCGTCACATATATTCACCTTGCCAAGCATTTGCCCAATGCCTATGATGTACAAGGCATTGGTTAGGTCACTGGGAAAGAGCTAAGATGATAAAATGGGTCTCTTCCCTCAAGGAAGTGACCATTGGATAGAATGAGGGGGTCACTCAGGTATCTTTACGCTACATCGAGTCCTGCTCCTGCTTGAGCGTTTCTTTGTGTGTGTGGGGTCACCCAAGGCCCTTCTCTTGGGTGTTGTCATGCTGGCGGAGGTTGTGGCCTGAGGCTGTGGAAAGGGTACTGGGCTGTCCACCAGGTGTGAGGAGGTGTGGGGCTGTGATAACCCATGAAACCGTTATAATGAGAAGAGCTCTAACTCTTCTCTGAAGGGCCCTTTAATTAAGGTTTGCCAAGTGCTTTACATCTGTCATCTCATGAGGATCCTCACAGTAGCCCCGCGAAGTAGGGGCTCTTATTGGTCCCAGGTGAGGGGATTTCAGGGACACACTGCTACCTAGGAAGTGTTCGAGGCTGACTTTGGCCTCAGGTCTCCATTACTCCGAATCTAGAACCATACCCACAGTATCCCCCCCTGTGGCCTCTAAACAGAGGGGCCCTGTTTGCTGCTCTCAGACTGATGGTAGCAGAGAGGCGGAAAAGAGGCAGTATTCACCAAGATCCTAGTCTACTTTGTCTGCAGACTGGATAAGTACTAGTGGACTGCTCTGTGCTCTCATCTGGTTTTCTTTCTTTCTTTTTTTTTTTTTGATGAGGCAGTCAGGGTTAAGTGACTTGCCCAGGGTCACACAGCTAGTAAGTGTCAGGCATCTGAGGCTGAATTTAAACTCAGGTCCTCCTGACTCCAAGGCCGGAGCTTGATCTACTGTGCCACCTAGCTGCCCCTTAGCTGATTTTCTTGTCTGATGGTGAAGTTGATGTACCACTAGAGGACTCATTTTATATCAGTGTTGACATCTTTAGAAGTTAAGCTTAAAGAGGGAGGGAAATTGTGGTTGAGTGCATGGATGAGCCCTAGGCTTCCCATGGAGACACTGAGGATGTCAGAAAGCCCCCCACCGCCTCTCCTTTTCTCCCCCCTCCACTCACTCCTCCTCCCCTGTCTCTGGTCTCTCCCATTCCCCCTTCTCTCTGTCTCCATCCCTGCCCCCATCTAGTCCATATTCTGTAGGGCTTCTTTCCAGACAGTATCCCGGACAAGTGGTTGCTCATTCCCCTTTTGTTCGGAGACTTATAAAGAGGGGGAACTAATCTACTGAAGACTCAGGTGCCTTTTGCATAGCTTTTAATTTTAAGGAAGTTTTTCCCTTTGGCAAGACTAAATAAGAGCCGGGCCAGTGCATTCCCTCTTCCGTATCCCAGTCCTTCAGGCAGCTGTAGTGCTGCGTCCCATTCCAGCCCATACCCCGCTGCAGCCCAAGATTTCATTAGTTTTTTCATCTGCCCTGTCTCTCAGTGATTGTTGAAGTGGCAGTTCAGTCAGTCCATGGGGTCTTTGCCATTGTCACGGAGAGTCCCAGTACAAGAAGCACGCCATAGGCGAGCCCTTCCAAATGCTCCTCTTTTCCCAGATCTTGTCCTGATGGACAGCATCAAACTTGGACTATGCCCTAGCCTCCTAAAAGTGACTTGTATCTATACAGAAAAAGACAGGTGGATGAAAACTGCCTGTTATTGAGACTGGATGGACAGCTAGAGAGGTAGACTGTCAGGCTGGACCATCAGTACACATGAGTGGGACAGACTCTGGGCTGGGCCCAGGAGGAATAGGTGGAAGAGGGTAGTTTACATTATGTCTAGTAGCTGAATTGCATTGATGATGCAGGGTTCTTTTAGTGCTGTGATGATCACTGCAGGATGGAAATTGTAGGTGCTACAGCTGGAGCCCCGAATCTGGCAGCAGGTGTTTATTGAGCACTTACTGTGTGCCCCATGTGGTGCTGATACAAGAAAAGGCAGGCAGACATCGTCCCTGCTCTCGAGGGGTTTACATTCTAGTGGTGGAGACGTGTAAGGAATTAAGCACCTCTGACATAGATGCAGGGCAGACTGGAGGGCAGCTCGGAGGGGAATACTCCGAGCCAAGAGTATTGGAAAGGCCTTCTGTAGAAGGCGAGGCCTGAGCCGAGTCTCAGAGGAAGCCAAGGTAGAGGTGAGGAACAGAGTAGGCTGGACATTGGCCCAGAATTTAAGGTAAGTAAAAATACAGTGCAACGTAGATAATTTCAGTTTGTGGTTTTCTTAGGATGCAGCCTGAAGAGGTTTCTATCTGAGTTTGACCCCACTGGCGTAGGGCATGACCAGGTGGCCGCTTTTCTGAAGATCTGTCCTTCTCAAGCTCTTTCCTTCTATGGCAGGAAATGGGGCAGCAGCAGGAGCAGGAGGCCTAAGGGAAGTTTGCTCCAGTTTGTAGCAAAACATTAGGTTGGCAGCAGGAGGTGGCAGTTGCCTTGTGCTGGTACAGATGGCAGTCACTCTGGCAGTCTTCCCTTAGTGGACACACGCAGCAGCAGGAAGTAGGAGTCTCTTGAGGCAGATGAGGCAGGCACTGCAGGCACCTTGTGGCCTTCCCTCAGGGCCCGTGAAAGCAAGAGATGGAAGATGGCCAGGTCTCACCTGAGGCCCCAGGTCATTGAGTAGGAGGTCACAGAGAGCTTAGAAGGTCACTTGGGTGGCCGGAGAGTCGTCTGGAGTAGGGAGAGACTGGAGACCAGTCAGAAGGCCATTGTGGTAGTCCAGGTGAGAGGCGATGAGGGCCTGTCTGAGGTTGTGGCTGTGTTAGTGGAGGTGGGGAGAGATGAGAGAAATGTGGGCAAGTCACCTAACCCCCCCAAAAAAGGCCTGCCTCTGACCCATTGGGGCTGTGTGACCCGGGGTAAATCATTCCACCTGAAGGCCCCTGCTAACGCCAAAGATTCTTGAGTTGTGCACATGGAGTTGGCCCAGTGGGAGTTTTCCACACTGATTGTAATAAGTAGTATTACATAGTATTATAATAAGGATTCTCCCTAGAAGAGAATATTTCAAAGCTCTGGTACAATGGCCAGCTTCCTTTGTATCTGGATCTAAGAAAAGCAAATTCTAGTTTTACAGAATAACTTGGACATTCCTCTGGAGCTCATTGCCATCCTGTTTGCCCTGTGCTCTCTGTAGAAGAATGTTCTTGCTCCCAGAGCTAAGTTGTGTGGGCGTTGGGTGATTGACCAGGCGTGAAAGATGGTTGAAGAGGAGAAAAACATTTGAAACTGCCCCTCATTCCAATCCGTCCTTTTATTTTTCCAACTTGTCTTCCAGATTCAAGCAAAGAGCTAGAGGAGCTGAGAGCTGCCTTTGCTCGGGCACTGGAGTATTTGAAACAAGAAGTGGAGGAGCGTAAGACATCTACTGCCTTAGCCTTGGGGCGTTGGGGTTGACACTTTTTCTCTTGGAGGCATTTTGTTTATTTTTTCAATTATTTTCTTCTAAGGTTTCAGTGAAAGTGGAGATCCATCCTGTACCATAATGCAGAACTGGGCAAGAGTGGAGGTATGTTTTTGTTCACAGTTTTGCGATTTCATCCAGTCTCTTAGGATTTTGGTCTGGTTAGTAGCAGCTGGAATAATTGAGTCTTAAGTTAAGATCCAGACTCTTCTGAGGTAGTTGAATTATGTAATACGATGGTGCATTAGGTTTTTTGTTTGTTTGTAAAAAATGAAATGTGAGCCACCAGATAGACATGGGAATGAACCTTTATTAGTTAAAAGATAGAACCAGAAAGTCTCATTGATATCTTAAACACTTACATATGAAGTACATAGTGAAAAAAAGGCAAAATCCAGTCATTGTTGATAAAGTCTTTGAGGTTCTTGGATTACAAATACTCACATTTTCTGTGCTTCTGTAGAATTTGCACCTGTGTTGGCATTCACATTTGGTTGGAGTGTTAGCCAGGTAATATCTGTGGAGTCTCATAGGTTGGACCAGAACTGTTTGTGGACTTACTTCCCCTTGCTGTGATTACTTCACCAAGCACATTCAAACCAAAGTCGTCTGACATTTTAAATGCTCTCCTCTACATCTTGTAGGCACGCCTTTGTAACAATATGCAGAAAGCTCGAGAACTCTGGGATAGCATTATGACAAAAGGAAATGCAAAATATGCCAACATGTGGCTGGAATACTACAACCTGGAACGGTAACTGAGTGGCCCGTGGGCATCGTTGGGCTTCTGAAGTGACTGACGCAGGAGGATTAAAGCTAGTGTGTACAGGGGCCTCGGGTGATGACGGGAAGGCAGCGAGCCATGTCACCAGGGCCACGGAAGGCAGGAAAGCATGTTCTAACGTTTGTAGATAGATGAGTTATAACTACCCAGTTGTTTGTTATTAGACAGACAGAATCAGTTAACCGATATACTGTGTGCCAGGCACTGTGCCACATGCTATGGACACAAAAGAAAAACCAGACAAGCCCGCCCTGCCATCAAGGAGTTGACGTTTTAATGGGGAGGCAACATTTGTGCATCAGAATGTCCAATATAAATATAGACTCGGTCCAGAAGGTCATCTTATGGGGGGAGGCGCTCACAGCTGGCAGGACCTGTCAGGGCCTCCTGAAGCAGGTGGTGCTTTAGTTGGGGCTTAAAAAAGTGCCAGGTATTCTGAGAGTTGGAGGCTGGGAGTGAAAGTGTGTGGGATGGCTGGATCCTGGCGTGGAGAGGAATAGAAGGTAGGCCTAATGGAAAGGACCTTGGATACGAAAGCAGGGACTTGATGGTCAATCTGGGGGTAATAGGGAGTTCATGGGATGCAGGAGTGACACGATCAGACGTATGCTTTGGGAAGATCATGTTGGCAGCTGAGTGGAGGACAGGTAGGTGGTTGGTGAGGGAGCGAACCAGGGCTGCTTCCTTTGATTGGCTCCTTCATTCTAGTGTGGGCATCTCTCTGAGGCCAGAGCACCTTGTGGTCTTGATCTCCCTTACAGCTCCTTGGGCATGGTGTGCCAGTGCCTGGGGAGATGCAAAGAGAACTTGCCTGGGACCTTTCCTCAAGAAGGCCCGGCCCACCTGATGACTTGTGGGGGCGAGACTTGTCCGGAAAGGCAGTGTTCTTACCTTCCCGGAGTGTCACAGGAGTAGGAGTGTGGCAGCACTCTGACGCCCAGTTCCTTTCAGCAAGTTAGAGTCCTTTCTGCTGTAGCCTGGATCTCCCGTTTTTCCGATGTGGACGGTGTAGCTTAGTATCTCTCTGTGGGAGATGGTCTTGAAGATAGTGAACAGACAAGATCGTTAGCAGCTGAGCCTCTCCGAATTTGGTCTAAACTAGCTGAAGTCGGGGGCAGCGATGTGGCGCAGTGCGCAAGAGAGCCAGGCATGGAGTCAAGAAGACCTGACCCAGGCATTTCCTAGCTGTGTGACCCTAGACAAGCCGCCTAACCGCTGTCTGCCTCAGTTTCCTCATCTGTAAAATGGGGGTAATGCTAGCACCTTCCTCCCAGGGTTGTTGTGGGGACCAAATTAGATTATAATTGTGTAGCACATAGGACAGTGCCTGACACATGGTAATTGCTCATGTAAATGTTAGCTGTCATCATTCTCATCAGTATGCCTTGGTAAAAACTGACCTGCCTGCAGCCCGTCCCTGGGCTCCCTCATGCCAGGTGTTGGGTGGAGGCCACGGTGGTCCCTGGATACTAAACATGCAGCAAACCAAGGCGGCCGTCCAGGCTTGGATCATCAGTTCTTGCAGTCTCCTCCTTCCTCACTACTAGATTGAATTGAGAAGATGCCTTGACTGTGCCCCTGGTGCGGGTTTGCGTAGATGAAAGCTGCAGTGCTGTGACTCGTAGGCAGAATCAGGCCTTCTCAGGACAGACAGCTGAATTGTTAGGACTTCAGCAGATAGCGACAGGGGATGGACAGGGGATGGTGCGTTTGCTTTTGTGTGTTTTCTGCTCTGTTTCCTGGAGGCACCAGTTCTTTGTGGTTGTGCTCTAGGGCACACGGGGACACCCAGCACTGTCGGAAGGCTCTGCATCGGGCTGTTCAGTGGACCAGTGACTACCCGGAGCACGTCTGCGAAGTGCTGCTGACACTCGAGAGGATCGAAGGTGAGCCCGGGTGGCCTCCTGGCACCTTCAGGTGCACATGGACCTGGTGGTTGCTCGTTCCCAAGGATGGACATCTCATCTTTTCTGATCTTTGTGAGACAAAACAAGGCTGCAGCTCCAGATGTCAGGTTTTCTTTTTTTGTGTAGAGTGTTCTTCTGTCTGACTTCGGCAGTTACGAATAATTCTCATGGCTTGCCCAGCCATTGGAAACTTGCCCGTGTTGTCAGGGAAGAAACTAAATTATTTGAGGAAACCGAGACCCAGAGGTATGAATTGACTTGAGTTAGTCTGCCGTGGAGATGAAGACAACGAAAATCAGAGGGATCCTCCCACCAAGCTAGATTACGATTGTTACAGTTCAGTAGTAATTAACTGTAACTTCATACAAGAGGAAGAATATGGAAGATGAGACATTTAATTTTATAATTGGTAAGGTAGCAGTAAGTAAGGCACATTTCTATAGAGCTTTGCCTTTTCTAAAATGCTTTGAGGTAGGTAGAGGTAGTAAAAGTCTAGAGGAGGTGGGGCATCCCTTTCATAACATAAGAGAAAGGCTGTTGTAGTCTGTTCTCAGGTGTAATGGGCAGCCCCAGCTCAGATCTGTGTTTGTTCTTTCTCTAATCTGTATCTTGGTTTGTCTGGCCCCTCAAGGACAGACAGTCAGTAGAAGGCTTTGTCTCTATTCTCTAGAAACTTGGTAGATCTTCATGGGGGCCAGTGATTAGCCAGTTGTGAACCTAGTGTGATTGATTTCTGGATTCTGTGGGCTGTGGCAAAGGGCCTCACTGACCGCAGGAGAGATGCTTCTCTTTGTAGTAACTATAGCCTCTCCTATGTAGGCTTGTTTCAAATGTAGGGGAGAAAGAAAACCTTTTACCAACATAGAGTGAAAACAGCCATGAAGGGTGTTTTCTTGCTACAAAAGGTATTTTCCATATTTTATAGATGTGGAACTGAGGTTCTTAGAGCTTGTGACTTGGCCATAGTAATTTCATACAGACAGTGAAAATTTTATTTAGCCAGTACCTTTGTCTGATTAAAGAGTTCTGATTATTGAGCTCTTTAGGAAGTTTTTAAAAAATGTTGACAACATAATTTTAAAATAATTTTTAATGATGTTAAGTTATGAAAGTGTGACTTGATTAGACACATTTTCTATACTTTGAGTTGTGGAGCCAGCTCTCATCTTTTTAAAAAGTTTATTTCTATCTTTTTCTTTTTATGTTACCTTTGTTTCCAAATTTGTCTTCCCCCTTCCTAGTGTGCCATCCCTTTCTTTTAAATTGTCATCTTTTAAAAAAGGTGAAGTTATCTCAGACAAAACCTTCTGGTTACCTGTAACATCCCCCCCCCAAAAAAAAAAATCTGGCTCTGTTTTTCAAGATAAATTATTGAGACAAAATATACAATCTACCCCTTGCAAAAAAAGAATAAAGGAATTAAAAAACAGTTCAGCGCAACCAACGAATATATCAACAAAGTCTGACAGTGTATGCAGCATTTTGTACCCTGGTCTCCTTCCTCTGCAAAAAACTGCATTAGAAAAGAATGGCACTCACTTTGCGCAAGAAGCCTTTTCCCCTTGAACACTTGATTACCAACTAAATTAACTACAAATATCTGGTGTGACCTGCTGTTAATAGCATTTACTTTTTGTCTGTCTATGTTTTGCATTCTGGCATTTCAGGTATTGGTTATGCCAGTTTTCCAGTGGGGAGATTTTCAGCTACTCTTCATGATTCCAGCTTAAAGCTTAAACTGGTTGAGTGTTTCTTGAAGTATTTAAATATAGAAGAGAGAGAGCTCCTTTAGGACTCCTCTGGTCTGAAACCCTTATATTGCAGCTTCAGATGCTTAACTCAGATTGGTTAAGAGACTTGCCCACAGCCATACATGTATCAAGCAGAGGACCTGGGGACTTGATTCATTCACACCCCCCGCCCTTTTGTTTTTATATAATGGGGGGAGATCTCTTTAAGGAAACATTTCCTAATAATCAGAGGCACCAAAAAAGGTCTGCCTCAGGGGGTCCTAATTCCTCATTGGAGGGTCCTAAGCACAAGCCTTGCTTTTTGGACTCTTGGATGGATTAGGTGGGTGTTGGCTTAGACTGAGTGTCTCTCATGCTGATGCTGTGTGATTGGTTCTCTCTTAGGGATTGTGGAAGTGTGGCTGAGATTTAATTTCCTCTCTTAAAAGTTTTCAGAAATCCCAGGAAATCAAAGCTCATTTATTGCTTTTCTCACTTAGGTACTCTGGAAGATTGGGATTCAGCAGTTCAGAAGACTGAAAATCGATTAGCTCGAGTTAATGAGCAGAGAGTCAAGGTAGTGATATTCTGTGAATTGCTGAGGAGTTGATGATAATGGCTCTTATCTAAGCAAGATGTTTTACTTGAATGTTTGTCAAAATCTCCAGATAACCTCTTTTGAAATGTACTTCTCAGGGAGGAAGAATTTGCTAATTTTGATGTTAAAAAATTGAGGCGACATTCAATTCCTCTGCTGTAATATTCTTACAGATGTTCTTGGAAATTGAGGTCTGCCTAAGGAAATTGTAAAAATAACCAAGTGTCTTTTTAGCGGGTGATTTTTGGTAGTAACATTCATTGGGACAGACCTTGCTGCTGCTGCATACGAGGATGGCCTGGAGCACCCGTGCCAAGCGCCTCAGGTCCTTGTGGGGGATGGAGGAGGGGGGTTGTTTGCTGTGAGACATCAAAGTCTTAAGGGGCCCTTAAAGTGGGAGCGTGAATTTGTGCCAGCAGCTGTGAAGCAGGTTTAACAACCCCCTCTTCTTGCCTCATTTCGCATTCGGGTAATAGTGCTAAGAGAGCATGTTGCCCATTAAATGTGGATAATTGAGGCTCTGCCCCTTTTCTCCTCTCCATAGCTGGAAGCCAGAGGAGTGGATTTTGTCACCTTCCCATTAACTCATCTTCATGTTTGCAGGCTGCTGAGAAGGAAGCCGCCCTCGCCCAGCTGGAAGAAGAGAAGAGCGAGCAGCGAAAGAGGGCCCGGGCTGAGAAGAGAGCCTTCAAGAAGATGAAGAAAGCCAAGGCGGGGGACAAGCGGAAAGCAGACGAAGATGACGATGACGAGTGGGGGGACGAGGAAGAAGGTATTGCTGGTCACCTGATTATTGTGGGCGGGAACAAAGGTGCAGCGTATCTCCCGGGGCATTTCTTGGTGCAGATTTGTCAGCAGAAAAACGTCCTTTTAACCAGTGAGTCAGAGTCATAGGTGGCATTTACACGGCAGGTGCAAAGTAGATCTGGGAAGGATGTGAGAGATGCAGGAGTGCAGACCGGGAGGACACGGGCTGTGTCTCGGGACACACGCCTTCCCTCGATGCGGACACTGCCCCCACATCCTGAAGCTGCTGCGGCCAGGATGGCAGGGGAAGAGCTGGCTCCTCGGGGGAAAGGGGGGCTTGACCACTGTACCTTCTTGTTTTGGGAATCTGCAGAGCAGCCCAGCAAGCGTCCCAGAGCTGGGAGCAGCCTTCCTTTGGCTGGAGAGGAGGAATGCATGACCTTGGAGCTGGGCCTCTTTGGGAGGAGCGCACCGACAGAGGACCCTCCTTCCAAACAGAAGGAGAGAGCCGCTGCCGTCAAGAAGGAGATGCCCAAAGTGGTTCACGATAGCAATAAAGACAGCGTCACGGTATTTGTCAGCAACTTGCCCTACAGCCTGGCAGAACCTGACGTGAAGCTCCGGCCTCTCTTTGAGGCCTGTGGGGAGGTCACTGAGATCCGTCCCATATTCAGCAACCGCGGGGACTTCCGGGGCTACTGCTACGTTGAGTTTAAGGAGGAGAAGGCGGCCCTGCAAGCCCTGAGCTTGGACCGGAAGACTGTGGACGGAAGGCCGATGTTCGTCTCGCCTTGTGTGGACAAGAACAAGAATCCAGATTTTAAGGTATGCTTTTGGGGTGTTTTTAGGAGAGCTGGCCTCTTGTCCTGCCTCTGGAGGTTAAGCCTGAAGTTAGGAAGTCATTTAGGCAGCTTTGACAAAGGAGAAGATGCCTGCTGTGTTACCAGGCTGGGCACGTGAGGGTGCGAAGCCCGTCTCATCCCGTCTCTTGTCTTTCTCGCTCCACAGGTGTTCAGGTACAGCACGGCCCTGGAAAAGCACAAGTTGTTCATCTCTGGCTTGCCGTTCTCCTGCACAAAGGAAGAACTAGAAGAGATCTGCAGAGTGCATGGAAGTGTGAAAGACCTCCGGCTGGTCACCAACCGCGCTGGGAAGCCCAAGGTATGTGAGGCAAAGCATTCTGGGATGGGGTGTGCTGTGGGCGGCCATTCTGTCATGCTTTCTCAGGGTGGAGCCCCTGCTGTGCGGCCTGCAGCCTGGCGCAGAGACCCTGCTTGGTGGGGAGGGGTAGATGAGGGCTCTTCTGAGGGCATCGTGACTGACCTTCCATGGCTTTGTTTCGTGGGAGGCCCGCCTGCCCTGCAAGCCTTTTTAAGGACAATTCAGGTTCTTTGAAACCAGGGAGAGAGCAAGAGCTTTGGACATGCCTCAGAGGGTGGGGTGTGAACCCCAGGTCTGCTGTAGTCACATCCCCCTCCAGGCCTCAGTTCATTCCTTTGGGAGATGGGGGTATCACACTCGGTGATTTCTCAGTTCCCTTTCAGTGCCAGCCTGGCGTAATTCTGTGAATTAGTCCTTGTACCAGGAGAAAGAGCAGGATAGAAAGACAAAAAGTATGGTCAGGAGAGATAGGGAAGAAATAACCTAAGCCTGCTGATGTTTCTGTGGAGGATGTTCTCATTAACAGTCTTTCCGAGATGTCTTTGGGCTTTGGTTCAGACAAGTCTTGCCGTGTCTCTTTGAAATTGTCTCCTCCGCCATGTCTTAGAGCACAGTTGGTTTCCATTCTATTTCCCAGTTGTTGGACACTCTGTGCTTCTCAGTTTTAGTGGTGCCATCCATATTTTTGTAAATCTTTGGGACCTGATACCAGGTCACATGGGCTTAGAGGGTTTGCCAGTTTAGTGACTCTCGGATGTGGTTCTGAGCAGCCTTTGACTGTGGTGGGACCAAGGCCCAGCACTGCAGACAGCGCACTGATGGACAGCCTGCCTGACAGGGACACTTGTCCTTCTTTGTCCACTTTCCAGTCTGATCAACATGATGTAGAACCTCTGTGTTGCTCTAATGTGTATTTCTCCCTCCTGGTGATTTGGAGCATTCTTTCAAAAGGGTTTTTGGTAGCTTGGATGTGAGAACTGCCCACTCATGTTCTTTGACTCTTTGTCAGCTGGGGAATGGATCTTATTCTTATGTGTTTGAATCAGTTTGTTCTATTTAATGGAAATGAGACCTTTTGTTGGAGAAACTTGCCGCAGAGGTGTTTTCGCCCACTTACCCATTTCTCTTTCATCTTTGCTGCCTTGGGGTGTTTGTACAAACATTTAAAATTTTGTGCAGTCAGAGTTGTCCAGTTTCTCTTCTGTGGTCTTCTTTTACTTGGTTATGAATGCTTCTCCATTGTAGATCTCAGAGTTCGGTTCTTCTTTTGTTTATGATCTGTTTCAGCCTATGTTTGACATCTAAATCATGTACCCATTTGGAGCCTCTCTTGGGGATGGGATGAGATGGCATTCTCAGCCTGGCTTCTGTCAGGCTTCTGTCCACATTTCCCGGCAGCTTTTGTCAGTAGTGAGTCCTTAGGAGTCTGGGATCTTTGGGTTTATTAAATGAGGCTGCAAGTTTCATTTTTTTTATGTGTGTTATGTACTTAATTTATTTCACAGATCCCTATTTTTTTCTAACCAGTACCAGATTATTTTGATGGTACTGTTTTGTAGTATAGGTTGAGGTCTGGTACTGCTTGGTGCCCTCTTCCTTCCCACTTTTTTTTCCCCTTGAGATTCTTTGATATGTTGTTCTTCCAGATGAATTTTGTTATCTTTTCTAGTCCTGTAAAGTAATTCTTTAGTAGTTTGACATGTCACTGTATAAGTAAATTAATTGAGGTCAAATTGTCATTTTTATTAACGTTGTAATTGTTCTTTCTTTAGGGCCTTGCCTATGTAGAATATGAGAATGAGGCTCAGGCTTCTCAGGCTGTATTGAAAATGGACGGTATGACAATTAAAGAAAATGTCATTAAAGTGGCCATCAGCAACCCTCCTCAACGGAAGCTTCCCGACAAGCCTGAGGCAGGGAGGGCGGCGGGGGCCCTGGTGCCACGGCAGGTGTACGGCGCGTAAGTGCTCATCTCTGAGGGGAGCCTGGGTCTCTACAGTGGGGGAGCGAGGGGGCCAGTCACTGAGGGGACCACTCCCCAGAGGGAAGAGGCAGAACACGCTAAATGACAGGTAGAGGGGGAGAAACCTTGGGCTGCTGAGCTCTGCCTTTGGACAAGTCATGTAACCCTGCCGAATTCACCTGCCACCAGAAATGTGTCCCAAGGGGTTAGGCCGGGTCCTTTTCATTTATGAAACTGTTTGGGTGTGCTTGGATGACTACAGCTTTTAGTCTGTACATAAAGAGGTTTCCCTTTCTAGGCGAGGTAAGGGGAGGACCCAGCTCTCGCTCTTGCCTCGAGCGCTGCAGCGCCCTACCAATCCTGGCCCTAAGACTGAGAATGGGACGCTCCAGACCCCAGCCGGACCCTCTTCAACACCCACAGAGGCGCCCAAGATGTCCAATGCTGACTTTGCCAAGATGCTCCTGAAAAAGTGAATCGGACTCTATGGGAAATGTGAAAATGCCTTTTAGGAAGCCATTTTGTGTCCTTATTTCTGCTGGCAAGGGGAACCCCCCATCATCCTCTGTAAATACTACTTTGTCCTATTAGGTCCATCACAGTACAGATCGGGGCTGTACCGAGCGAGACAGAGAAGGCTGGTGTGGATTTAAATGGCTTTAAATGATTCCCTCATATTGAGGGTAGGCAGCATGAGGGAAGCGTTCACTTGAGAGACGGGCCCAGGGTGGCGTGGAGAGAGCTGGAGCGCCGTCCTGCAGAGCTCCGCTCCTTGGGCAGCTTTCTGCCGTTGACAGGCTACTCTTTTGGCGCCCGCTGGAGCAGACGGCCCATCTTTCTTGGCAGAGACAGAATGGCAGATGCTCGGAATTCACCACAATGGCCTATTTTAGTAGGGGGAGAGGGAGGGAAGTTAGAGAAGTGGATTGGATTGATGTTCTGTTCAGAGTGGTCTCTGTTTTTATATTGTGTATTTGTAAATGACACGTCAAACCCTTATTTTTAAGTTTCCTGAGGATGGGAGACTGCAGATGTTTGTTTTGTATTCAGAATTGTGTGTGCTGCCACTGTGGGTCACGTCCACTTTGTTTGCCCAAGGAATTGTACTCCCCCTTGTCGAGACCCCCAGCTCCTTGGTTTTGTTTATATATGATGTCAAATGCAAACTCACGTTCTCCATTTAACTTCACTTATTAAACTGAAGTTATCTTTAAAAGGTTTTCTGCACAGTCTCGTCTTTTCTCTTTAGTCTGACACAGATGGTGCACCTTGCTTTATTTACATCCTGGCCCCTGGCCTGCAGAGACAATGTTCTGGGCCTCCAATCCCATTTTCCCCAGCTTAGGTCATTTAAAAAAAGGTCTCTTTAAAGACTGATGTTCAGGTGGTTCTTTTGCTTTGAGGATTACCTTCCTTCCTGCAACTTTTTTTTTTTGCTTTTTCCTAGGCAGTTGGGGTTATATAACTTGCCCAGGGTCACACAGCTAGTATGTGTTGTGTGTCTGAGACTGGATTTGAACTTAGGTCCTCCTGACTTCGAGGCCAGAGCTCTATCCACTGCGCCACCTAGTTGCCCTCCTTCCTGTAACTTTGGCTGATCCTAAGTCAGTTCTTCAATTCACTGTATGAAACTTAAAGAACTCTGGGGCAAAGCAGAATATCAGAATCACCCCCTAATTTATCTTTTTTAAAGTTGAGTTTTTAAAAATGTATCTAGGGACCAGGGCTTAGCAGTGGTTTTTTGTGTTTTGGGCTGTTTCATGTTGACCTGCTTATTATCTCTTAGTTCACTTTTGGTCCTGACCTCCAACGCTTCTAAGTTCACATGGCTGGTCTGGTACTGAGCACATTCCCCAAATTGGCATGTGACTACGTGAGCGTACTTGGCTTTGCCTCCCGTGTGCCTGCGGTACAACTCTAGGTTTTGACATATTCTCCCCCCACCCCTAATTATAATTAGCATCGTGAAACTGCAGATGGGTAGGTGCCACCACTGTGCACCTGCTACCAGGTGTTGTGCTCCCTGAATGCCAGGTATGGTTCCAAGCCCTGGGGATACAAAAGCAAAAGAAATTAAACAATTCCTATTCCCAAGTAGCTCACTTTCTATTGGATCTAATTGAGGAGGCTTGGATCAGTTATTAATAATTAAAAAATGCTTATGGCCTGCACTTGATTTCAAATATGTGTTCCACTATTAAAACACTTGTATTGCATCTTAAACAGAAGTACCTGCACTGAAATTTGAAAAGCAGTTTCAGGTTGTAAATGAACTAGGGCCATGGGGAGGTAATCTTAATCAAAGGATGGATCTGGAAAAGTGGCAGGTTAAAACAGGCAACTGTAATGGGTACAGGGGCTGGCAAATGCCTGGCAGGAGAATGTCTCGCCTCTTTAGGCCTCGGTTTTCTCTCCTGTAAAATGAGTGACTTGAACTTTCTCCATCTGACGGGGAAGCAGCAGCAAGCAGCAGCATTGTGTGGTGGGAAGAGGCAGAAGAGACGGTGTCCAATCAAAGGCGTGTCACAGCTTCCTGGACCTGGGTGATCTTCCCCGAGGCTGCCTCTCTGGGCCTTGAAATAAGGGGTTTTAACAACATCATGTTCAAACTAACCTGCCCATTAGGTCAGCCATGCAGTAGCCCCTTTTCACATGATGAGGCTAACTCAGTGTATTTAATAAAATACTTTATTAGAATAAGTAGTTTGTTAGAGAAACATCTTTCACATAGAGCTAAAGTGCAAATTCATTCATTCTGTAGTATAAAAACAAGTGCATTTGTCTAGTGGTTCAGCTAACCTTGGGGTGTGTTCACAAGAACCAAATCTACTGTACAGTTAGGGTTTAAGAGATTCAACAATTTATGGCAGTGGTCTGTAAAAAATCCTAGGGTTGTGAGCCTCTGGATTTTGTGTGCCGGGGCCAAGCTAGCCTTTCAGAAAGCTAGAAGGGATGTGTTAAGTTGTGCAGGCTTCCAACAGCCGTCCCCTTGTGACAATCGCTTATGCGGTTCAACAGGCAGAAGCTTGACACCGCTAAGATGGGGTCACAGTGACAAAGCAGAAGGGTCACCGAAGGGATGGATGTCAACAGGCAGAAAGGAGCCTGGTTATTTTCTGGCCGACAAAGGCCCCGCTACCACTGCAGGACCCCTTCACACGTGGCCTTGGGACCTGGAACAAAGACCACCTTCTTCCTTCCAAGCGTTTGGAAGGCCTCAGCCCAACCGTGAGGGCCCGCTGCCTGCGCTGAGCATGAGGTATCTCTGAAGGTGAACGGGGCAATTATGGGGTGGCGCCATCATGAGTAGTCATGATGAAAAGGGCTTGGGAGAAGATATTGCACAGAAGAGCAAAGATGCTGGCAGAGGCGAGGAAGGTTCCGGACGCACACGCCCCAGAGGCAGGAAAGTTTCCTCGAGGACTGTGATCAGCCGATTACCTCTGATCCAGAGGTGTACTTTCGCAGCATCATGTCTATGGAAAATCTGTTTCTAGAGAAGGTGTTCAGGAGTGATCTGTCAGGGAGGATATTCTTAAGTCTTTGATGGTCCTGGATTCACAGCTTGATGGAGAGATGATGGAGCAGTCTGGCATCCCAACAACTTCTGCTCTAACAGAGATGTTCCTCTTCCCAAGAAGGGGGACTGGGGAGAACAGAGAGGGAACCAGGCTGATCACTGTTCGTCTTAATTACAAAATAACCCGCCATAGAAAAACACTTGAACTCTGGCACCAAAATTGAGAAGGGAAGTACAGCTCAGAGGGGCTTCTTGAAAAAAAGCCAGCTGAGGCATACAAGGTCCCACTGTTAAAACCAACCCTAATTTACTATCTCGGTAGTTTCTAGGCAGAAGTTGATTACCATGTCAGTCTGGGCAGATATACCTGCACCTTCCAAAAGAAAGCTGCCTGTCATCTGCAAAAATAACCCCTAGAGCTGTGCCATTAGAAGCCTCCAAACTCTGCATCCCGACCTGTTGCCGTCTCTGATTTGGCAGAATGGTCCCCTTTCCTTCCAGACACGGGGCACATTTTGTCCCAGAGACTTAGAGGGAATTTACAGGGACTCACAGGACACATGGCCACAATGCAGCTTCCCTGTATACCCTGGGAAAAGCCTAGAAGTTCTTAATGCCCAGCCCAGAGTTTGGCTACAACATCTTGCATTTTTAGCCTGCTTTAAAACAAATCCAAAATAAATAATTTGGCTTAGTTAGCTTATAAATTATTATCATAGAGACAAGGCTTAATTTAACTTATTTTCTTAAAGAAAAAAAAACCAACTCCAAAAACTTAAAGCCAGAAACATTCTGAGGTCAAGAACGCTTAGCTCTCTGGCCTTCTCTGTGAGAAGACTCGTTTCCCAGGAGGAGTGCTCAAGGCTTCCGTGTGATTTCTCCAAAATAATCCTGGCTGTACTTTTCAAGAGACACATTTAGGTTTTTACAGGAATAGTCTGTTTGCATCCAGAATGGTTGGGGTTTGCTTCCGGCAAACCAACAGCATGGTCATTGGTCGCGATCAGCAGCATGTCTAAGGTGGTCTCGGTACACTTGGCAATGAAGCGGATGAAGGGTCTCACGTCCCCTTCGTTGGCGACTTCCAATACGTGGTAATACTCTGACCTCTGCTCCTTGCGGATTGTAATGGGAGGGTAGCCCGCCTGCATCAAAATGAGGTTCATCAGCAGGCGGGAGGTTCTGCCGTTGCCATCGATGAAGGGGTGGATGTAGACCAGCTTGTAATGGGCCAGCGCGGCAAATTCCACAGGGTGCAGATTCATGGCGTCCTCCGAGTTGAGCCACTGGACGAACTCCTCCATTTGTTTGTCCACATCCTGAGGATGGGGAGGGACGTGATGACCCACAAACACCTGCGTGGCCCTAAATCTCCCGGCTTCCACGGGATCCACGTAACCCAGCACCCGCCTGTGGATCTCCAGCACGTCGCCGATGGTGACGGACCCGATCCTGGAGACGAGCGTGGTGTTGATGTATTTCATGGCCGCATGCATGCCGATGACCTCGTTCTGTTCCTCCAGGCTCTTCCCGGGCACGGCGTAGCGGGTCTCGATGATGTGCCTTATTTCAGAGAGGGTGAGGGTGTTGCCTTCGATGGCGACGGTGTGGTAGATGTGATGGTAGTAAGACTCCTCCATGATGCGCCGCAGTGCTGAGCTCCCCTTGGGGATGGACATCACCTTTTTAACTTTGCTGTCGATGATACTGAAGTACCTCTGGTCAATCTCTTCCACCAGAGGCAACGTCCGGTCCCTGTTGATCAGAGCTTTCTCATTGTAGGGAGAGATGGTTAGTGCTTTGGTATATAAGTAATCAGCCTGCAGGATGTCTTTCTCTTCTTCAGAGAAGATGCCCAGCTCATTGAGCGCATCCACATAATCAGGGTCCATCTTGAGGGCATGCAAGAAGAGTCTGTGGGCCTTCTCGCGCTTACCCTGCCGCTTCATTTCCAGGGCCTGGTTCAAGGCCGCTCGGGCTTCTAGCTTAACATCTAGAAGACACCAAAAGTAGATTGTCAAGGAAGGACATGGACATTCCCTGGAAATAAAGGTTTACATGGCGAATGGATGTGGGAGGACAGGGAGTATCTCTGAGGTCACCACGTCCAAACTATGCCCACCAAGTGGCACCACCCCCCCGCCCTGGCCCTCATGGAAAGATGTCCAATTGCAGAGATGTACTCATCACATCGGGCCCAAGTCGGCCTCTTTGAATCCTCGGTCCCATGTCTTGAGTTCTGTCCTCTGGGGCCAGGCAGAAGGACCGGAAGTCAGTCACGTGCTCCCGCATCCCGCCCCCAAGCCTTCTCTCAATGCCTGGCATGTGGCTGGTGCTCTCTGTGCCCTCCTCCAAACCTCTGAACCCCCCACTGCCCCCGCTCCCTGAGGGCAAACACTGCCAGTGGTTTCTGTAACCCCGGGCACAGTACAAGGTGCAGAAATGTGTTTGGAAACCACAGGGGAACTTGCTCCCATCCTTTCTAAAATGTGACACCCAGACCTGCACGCTCGGTACTCCAGGTCCGGTGTGGCCGGGGCAGACGGGAGCCTCAGCTCCCTTGCTCTTTATCCCACATCTTCCCAAACAGCGTAAGGTGGCTGCCGTGCTGACCGCACTGAGAACCTCCGGTCCTCCTCTCACCTGCAGACGCTTTGGGCTTGACCCGAAGACTGATCCCTCCTGCTGTGACGCTGAGCCCCGTGCTCCCGCTGCTCTGCTCGCTAAAGCTCCCCTGCCCTCCATCGACGAGCTTGCTCCTCAGCAAGGAGAGGCCTTTCCGTAGCGCGGAGCCCTGCTCCTCCACGGCCCCCAGGGGGAGCAAGAGCATCAGCATGGACCCCAGCAGCACGCCCAGAAGGGCCACCACCCACATCGAGCGGCCCCACGCCGAGGAGACCCATTTTGGCTCTGCCACCGCCGCCACCACCGTGGCCATCGACATGAAGGTCATCTGGTCTCGGGAGTCACCCCGTGAGCGTGGCCACTGTTGGCTGGAGAGGTCAGCATCTGCAAGGAGAACCCGAGAGTGGTTAGGAAGTGCGCGGAGGACCCTGGTACAGTCGAGCCTCAGGAAGTGGCCTGGATGGCAAAGGGCCCCTGGGAGGCCAATGGGGCTCAAATGACCCGGTGGGGAGTGCAGGGAAGCAGGATAAAGACGTGGGGCAGGGCCAGGAGGAGCACCTTAGGCCCACAGAAGGCATTTCAGTACAGGAAACACTGATCTACTCCCTTCTCTCCTGCCCTCCTGGTTCAAACCCTGCTGTCCTGACCTTGCCATCCTTCCTCTTTCCTCCCTCCCTCCCTCCCTCTCTCATAAGGGACAGAGCACCGGGCCTGGACTCAGCAAGACCCGAGTTCAAATCCAGCCTCAGACATTTCCCAGCTATGTGGCCCCAAGCAAGTCACTTTATTTCTGAGGCCTGCCTCAGTTTCCTTATCTGTAAAATGGGGATCATCATAGCACCAATCTCCCAGGATTGTTATGAGAAGCAAATGAAATAATGTTTGTTTTTTTTTAAATTTATTTTTAGTTTTGAACATTCACTTCCATATGATTTTGAGTTCTAAATTTTCTACCCCTTTCTCCCCTCCCCAAGATGGCGTGAAATCTGATACAGGCTCTACTTACACAGTCCTAGTAAACATTTTCACATTAGTTATGATGTAAAGAGGAATGAGAACTAGCGGGAGGAACCCTGAGATAGAAGAAACAGAGCAAAACAACAAAAGAAAAGGGGAGACAACAGTCTGCCTCGACCTGCACTCAGACTCCGTGGATCTTTCCCTGGATGGGGACAGCATTTCCCATCGTGAGCTGTCTTAGAGCCAAGTCTGTCCCACTTGATCATTGCTACAATGTTGCTGTTACTGTGTACAGTGTTCTCCTGGTCCTGCTCGCCTCACTCAGCATCAGCTCATGCGACTCATGAAATAATATCTGCACAGTGCTTAACACTGTCCAGCACACAGTGGGTGCTAGCACATGTAAGCTCCCCCCAGGGAGCGCCAGGGCTGAGAGCCTAGAACCGAGAACACGAGAGACGAGCTGGTAGGATGGCGGTCACCCGACCAGCACGGGTCACATGTGGGCTATCTCCCCTGGGCCAGCCTGGAGCACTGACTGTCTGTCAGAGCCAGCGGGTCCGGAGCACTGAACGTCACATCCACGGGCCCCCAGCGCGCTGTCCCGTGCTCCCTGTGCCCCCCCTCCTCCGTCCCGGCCTCGGCCCCCGCTCTTCCCTGGTCCCCATCCCCACCTCACCTGTGGCTCCCGTCGCCCCCGCTCCCGTTCAGCTCCCCAGGGTCCCAGCCGCCTCTACCGGTTTTGGCCCGGCAGTCCCAGTCTCGTTCTGCTCCCGCCCCTCAGTCTCGATTCCGTTCCTGATTGGCCACCTCCACCCGTCTGTCACTTCCATTTCCGGTTTTACTCTCCCGGCTAGGTTTCCCCGGGAAAAAACTCTCCGTGGGGCGCTTCTATTGGCTGTTTCCTTAGTCCATCTTCCGTCAGCGGCAGCCAATAGTCACAGCGGAGGCGGGTGCTCTGTTGGGGTCCCAAGACTGTCAGAGAAAAGGGGCGGGGCCTCGAAGGGGCGACGTGGTTTAGCACCCTCCCATTGGTCAAAGAGGGGCTGGAGGCGGGGCTAAGGCCACAGCGGACTACGCCCCGGTGCTGAAGCGGGGTGTTTCTTTGGGCTTCTGGACCCTGGAGATGCACCTGCTAGCTCCTGACCCTGCGCTCCTTCTCTTGGACGCACAGCCGAGACCTGGGCTCCTCCTGCCCGACGGCCTTCCGTCCATCCACCCGACCCACTCTCACGTATCCACCAGTCCATCATTCAATAAACCGGAGTCTATTAAGCGTCTACTGTGTACCCCGCACTGCTCAAGGTCCTGGAAAACGCCACGACAGAAAGGAGACGGTCCCTGCTCCCTGGGAGCTTACGTTCCCTTGGGCAAACAACAGGGATACGTGGAGCACCTGGCCTGGCACACAGTAGGCGCCTAATAAATGTGCGCGGGCGCTCTGTCCCTTTCGCTTTCTGTCTTCTTTTTCTCTCTCTGCTTCTTTCCTCTCTCTTCCCCTTTATTCCTCTCACAATCCATCCATCCATCCATCCATCCATCTCTCCCCTATTTATCATCTCTAACATCCATCTTCCTACCTACCTATCTACCTGTCTGTCTGTCTGTCTGTCTATCTACCTATCTACTTTTCTGTATTTCTTTCTAAGTGTATACAAAATAGGTAATTTTTTGGAAGGAGGAACTGAGTAGCCACTACGTGCATGGCATTGTGCTCTGTGTTGAGGATACAAGGTCAGGTTCCAAAAAGCCCGTGTACGCTCTACTGGGCAACAGGGAAAAAACTCAATATTTTAAAAGATAAATAAAAAGTAATTCATCACAACAAATTATTGGAAGCACCTAGGTGATGCAGTGGATAGAGCCCTGGACAGGGGAGTCAGGAAGGGTTCAAAGCTGGCCTTGGATGCTTGCTAGCTGGGTGACCCTGGGCAAGTCAAGTAACCTCTATCTCAGTCTCCTCATTTGTAAGATGGAGATAATGATAGCACCTACCTCCCAGGGTTGTTGTGAGGATAAAATGAGATCATACTTGTGAAGCTCTTTGCAAACCTTAAAGCGCTACATGAGTGCTAGCTGTTATTACTTTGTTTTTTTTTTTAATTAATCGTTAAGAACACCATCCCTGGAGTCTGAGAAGGTGAAGGAGGGGAGTGCACAAGACATTGCCTTTAGGTATGATATGGTCTCTTGACTGCCATGGCTGTGGGCTGTTGAGCCATGAATCTGGTCTTTCTTTAACTCCTGTTGATGCAGAGAATGGGAAGATGGCGAGGTCCAACATCTTCTGGACCCTTCCAATCTGGCAAAGTCCTTCTCTGGTCAAAGAGGAGCCAGAGAGATCTGGACAAGAGTTAAGAGAAGTTCTCTCCATCCCCCCCCTCCCCCGGCGATTTCATCTCAGGGGCGTCAGCTCAATTCCATGTGCTTCCAATTTCTGGAATCCCCCTTCTCCACTCACTTGATAACTTATCGAAGATTCCTAGGGTGAGGCCAAGTTTCTTGCTCTAGTTTTCTTAGAAAGGTCCCTTTCAGGTTAGTCTAAAGGCTTTTTTTTTTCTTTTGGGTGAGGCAATTGGGGTTAAGTGACTTGCCCAGGGTCACACAGCTAGTAAGTGTTAAGTGTCTGAGGCTGGATTTGAACTCAGGTCCTCCTGACTCCAAGGCCAGAGCTCTATTCACTGCACCACCTAGATGCTCTCTAAAGGCTTTTGATGGATTGACTGAGACTTGTTCTCACCTAGTTGAGGTATCCTGAACTTTAAAATTCAGTAGAGTTGTTCCATCCCCATTCCTACAATTCCTTACACTTCCCTAGTAGGATTGAAAGACAGGGTGGTATATCGTGGGATGACTAATATTGATAAACTTAACCCTTCCCAGTAATACAAGGATCTAAAACATCTCCAGAGGCCTCATGATGGAAAATGCTATCCATATCCAAAGAAAGAACTATGGATGTTGAATAGCTATTTTTTTTTTCTCTTTTGTTGAGTTTTGTTTCATCTTTCTGATGGTTCCTCCTATTGGTTTTAATTTTTACTTACAACATCACTAATGTGAAAATATGTTTAATAGGAATGTAAATGTATAGCCTATATCAGATTGTGTGCCGTCTTGGGGAGGGTGGTGGGGGGGAAGGGGGAGAAAAATTTTAAACACAAAAGCACATGGAAGTGATTGTTGATAAATCAAAATAAATTAATAAAATAAATAAAAAAAGAAAGACAGGCTGGTAGAATGAATAGAGTTCTGGACTCAGAGTCAGTAAGGCCTAGGTTCAAATCTCACTTCATATACTTACCAGCTCTATGACCCTTCACCTTTCTTAACCTCGGTTTCCTCATTTGTATAATGAGGGGTTTAGACGAGGCAGAATCTCTTCAAGTTCCAAATCCAGGATCCTAGGGTACTGGCTTACTACAAAGTCACTTATTTCAGAAATATGTAGGAAAACTCTTTTCAAGAAAAATTCTACAGATGCAGAAAAAGCAATGATTCACACACAGAGGCGCCTTTGGCTGTGGGTAAATGAGATCAATGGAGAGTGACACTTTGGGGTAGGCCCTAAGATTAAACCTGGTCCACCTAAGGCCAGAATATGGGGTTCTGGGTCATGGGTTATATGACGATCCAAGGGAAAATGGGATAAGGCAAAGCACGAATGACATCTAGAGGAGGGAGGGATCACTTCTGTGTGGATCGGGGAATCCTGGAAAGACTGCAAGGACTAATTGGCAGGGCCATCAGACGCCAAGGTCTTTGAGAACAGGCACCGGATTTTGGCTTTCTTTGCATCTTTAGCCCGTGTAAGTGCTTCATAAATGCTCGTCGGCTTGACTTGTGAGCTGCTGCTGTTTGTCCTTCCTTCTCGAAGGAGACCATAACATCAGGGAGATGACACCATGACATGCAAGTGAGCTAGACCTTGAAGGAAGGAAGGGACTTCAGTAGACAGATATGGGTACATTAGGCACAGAGGATGGTGGGAGCCACGGTGTGTAGTCTAGCTTGGATAGAATGTAGAACATGTGAATACCACCCACAGCTAGGCGGTGCAGCGGATAGAGCACCAGGCCTGGAGTCAGGAAGACCTGAGTTCAAATGCAGCCTCAGACACTTACTAGCTGTATGTACTTAATCCTGTTTACCACAGTTTCCTCATCTGCAAAATGAGCTGGAGAAGGAAATGGCAAACTGCTCCAGTATCTTTGCCAAGAAAACCCCAAATGGGGTCACAAAGAGTCGGACATGACTGAAAATGAAAACTACCTAATTCTTTAAAATGTTTTCTGGATTTACCCTAGTGGTTAAGATAATTGAATTAACTTTGAGGCTGATCAGTCTTCAGCTTCTCTCCTCTTCTTATTGTCTTTGCAAATGATCTTGGAGTAAATCTGCTTTGTGAACCAGGTATGCCAACAAGCACCACTCTTTTATTGAGCTTATCATGACCGAATGTCAGGTCTCTTGGTCAGAATTTGTTAGTGTGCTGTGGAGGTTCATTCCCAATACATCTGCCAGTGGCTCTCCTCCAGCTTGTTCTTGGCTTCCTGCTTGGAGTGCAGTGTCCCTTGTTTCAGGCAATAGCTGTGTTTTTGGAAAGTTTTGTGTGAATTCAGCGTTTGTGATTGAATTCTTGATTTCTTCCATGGAAATACAGCATCCTCTTTGGGGTACTCCTACTGCTCCCGTTACAACTAATAGTTTGAATATTCAAAGGACAACTAACAACTCTCAGAGTTCTAGGGGGGATCTTGTTATACTTCTAACACTGTAGCTTCTGAGCCCCCACCAATGTGTTTCCCATTGACAATCAGCCAGTGTATTTCAGCAAAGGCATTTACCAAGATAGTGTGATAAGAACAGTTGGTATAAAATATTATCCCCAATTCTAGGGATGCATCTCCCAGAAATAAACAAAGGTCCATGGGAAGAGAAGGCTCAAGATGGAGTGCAATGATAATGAAGAACACATGTAGTGTGAATTGCCATACATTATGTCACTATTAGTACTAGAATTCTTTTCTCCCTTCATTTAGCCCTCACATAAGTATCCTTAGGTATAGCTCTCTGCTGGGTAGGCCACTCGGCTGAGTTCCAAAGACCAGTTGATTCCATGAATCTGTAGCTGGTAGCTTCTCTCTTCTAAGTGAAGTGTTAGCTTGGGTGACTGACTCTATCCACATCTATCTGTCCTTAGTGTATCTCTGCATTCTTGATGCAGACATTTCCTCTGCCATCAGTCCTTGGCCATCAGCCTGATGTATTGTCATCTACTGGTCCAGTCTCTCTGATGGCATAATCAATGGAGAAGGAGAAGAAGTCCCTTTTAGGGTCCTCTTTTTTCTCTTTCATGTCTGGTTCCAACTCCCAAATTAGTACTCTTTTACATGTGTTCCTCACTACCATTACACTCTAAATTTGAGCTCACTCTTCCCATGGACCTTTGTTTGTTTCTGGGAGATGCATTCCTGGATTTAGGGGTAATATTTTATGCTAACTGTTCTTAGTATACTGTCTTGGTGAATGCCTTTGCTAACATGACTGGCTACTGGCTGATTGTTAATGGGAAGCATGTTGGTGGGGGCTCAGAAGCTACAGTGTTAGAAGAATAACAAGGTTCCCCCTAGAACTTTGAGAGTAGTCAGCTGCTCTCTGAATATTCAAATTGTCAGTTGGAATGGGAGCTATGAGAGCACCATGGAGAGGATTCTATAATTCCATGGAAGAAATTTAGAAGTAAATCACAAATCCTGGATCATTATAAAACTCTCTCACTAGTTCATCGACTTGTTGTTAAAATACACAGGTCTGAAAGCGTGTCTGATTCAGGCAATCACAAAATGTTTTCTGTGTCTTATTCAATGGCCAAAGCACTGTATTCCTCTGGAGTTGTTGAAGAGCTCATTCACACATTGTAGGGTTGTAGGGAAATTTCTTAACACTTACTACTCTGTTGATTCACTTTTTGTACCTGAACTTTCTGCCATTACATTAATTGAGATGGGAGTGATGCACCACCCTTTCTATTACACAGTCCTCTTTTTTTTAGCCTTTATAGTATGGAGGTGATCCTGGATTTTACAAAGCTATACCATCAAGCTCAAGGTCAGGTAGATCCAGCTATGTAGCAAGGGCTCTGCACACAGACTGGTGATGGGCTATGTGCCTGCTGACCATACTTTAAAGAAGGGCATCACGGGACACTAATATACTGTGGGTGGAACTGTGAACTGATCCAACCATTTTGGAGAGCAGTTTGGAATTATGCCCAAAGAGTTATAGAACTGTGTGTACCCTTTGACCTAGCAATACCACTATTAGGTCTGTTTCCAAAGGTGATCAGAGAAGAACTTATATGTTCTAAAATATTTATAGCAGCTCTCTTTGTGGTGGCAAAGAACTGAAAATTGGAGGGATGTCCTTCAAGTGGAGAACAGCTGAATGAGTTGAGGTAAACGATTGTGATGGAATACTACTGTACTATAAGAAATGATGAGCAGGCTGATTTTAGAAAAAAACAAAGAGAGACTTTCATGAAATAATGAAGGGTGACATGAGCAGAACCAAGAGAATGCTGTATACAATAACAGCAATATTGTTTGAAGAATAAATGTGAATGACTAAGTTATTCTGAGTATTACAAATACTCAGATGAACTACCAAGGACCTATGAAGGAAGATGCTACCCACCTCTACAGAAAGAGCTGATAAATAGAAGTGTGCATGGTATGGTTTTATATATATATGTGTGTGTATATATATACATACAAAATGGGTGTGTACATATATCTGTATGTGTGTGTGTGTGTGTGTGTATGTGTGTGTGTGTGTGTGTGTGTGTGTGTGTGAGAGAGAGAGAGAGAGAGAGAGAGAGAGAAAGAGAAATGTTGGCTTTTTCTAGTGTGGTGTGGGAAGACAGTTTGTAACTTAAAATATAACCCCAAAAGAGCATCATCTGTTCTGAAGGGCAGCTAGGGGGTGCCATAGTGCATAGAGCCTGGAATCAGGCAGACTCATCTCCCTGAGTTCAAATCTGGCCTCAGACTCTTACTGGCTGTATGACCCTGGACAAGTCACTTAACCAAGTTTGCCTAAGTTACTCATCTATAAGATGAGCTGGGGGAGGAAATGATGAACCACTCCAGTATCTTTGCCAAGAAAACCCTAAATGAGGTCACGAAGAGTCAGATAGGACTGAAAACGACTGAACAAAGGGTGGCCAGATGGACACTTGCATGCTATGGACACTAGATGGCAACCTTTACCTGGGTTTCGCTCCTCTCCATCTCCCTGCCCTCTGTCACAAATCAATTACCCTCTAATTTTCCTCCCTGACTTTATCTGCATCCTTAGGCGTGGAAGGTGGCAGAGAAGACCTGGGAGCAACATTGAAAAGCCAGCTTTCATCCCCCAAGACTCCCTGGATCGGTGGGAAATTGCCTGACTGGTGTCATTGTCAGAGGGATTTCTGAGTTTCCTTTGATACCACCAAGAAATGTGCCCATCACTGGGCACGCTGGGAGCATCTTTAAGGACCTCTCCCATCCCCAGCCTTCTCTGAAGGACAGCTGACTTGCTCTCCTTACCCTACATAGAAAGGACAGCCTGACTTGTCCCCACTGCCTTGTCAAGTCTCCAGGGCTTGGTGAGAATCCGTTTTAACAATAAAGTAAATTCTTTCCCTTACAGGAAATCTCAGGGATCAGCCAGTCCAACTCTCTCATTTTTAAAGATACAGGAAACTGAGGCACGGAGAGAGACTTGTCCCAGGTCACCGAGGCTGAGTGGCAGAGCTAGGATTCATATCCAGCTCTGTTTCTTCCGTCCCATGCTGCCTCTTCTTGTAGGGAGGCTGCAAGGTACAGCAGGAGTCAGGAAGACTCAAATTCGAGTCTCGAGTCAGACACACTTACTGCTCTGTTTCAGGAGTCAAGTTGGAAAATGAGGCAAAGACAAAGGCTGCAGCTTTTATTGCCATCGCCAGTCTGGGAAATTTGGTCTTTTTGCTCTTCTTCAGACACGGTCCTCCATCTCTCCACCTGCCATTTCCCATCTCCAAGCTTTTGCATGGGTTGTCTCCCATGCCTGGAATGCGCTCTTCCTCACCTTCACTTCTTAGATGGCATCAGTCCTTCCTTTCTTTCAAAGTTCGCCTCAAGTGCCCTCTCCTACAGAAAGTCTTCCCTGAGTTCCCCCTAGCTTTTGGTGCCTTTCCCCAAACGACCTTACATTAATTGTTGTATATTGACATACATACAGATTGTCTCCCCCACAACAGAATGTAAGCACGTTGAGGGCAGGTTTCCCTTTTGCCTTTTTATCCCCATTGCCTACTGCAGCATCTAGAAGCTTAAAATATGCTGATTGACCCTGGCTGGGCAAGTCACAACCCCAATTGCCTCGCAAATAAAAAAAAAATGCTGTTTACACCACTAGGGCTGTATCCCAAAGAGATCATACAAATGGGAAAAGGACCCACATGTACAAAAATATTTATAGCAGCTCTTTTCGTGGTGACAAAGAATTGGAAATGGAGAGGATGCACATCGATTGGGGAATGGCTGAACAAGTTGTGGTATATGGTTGTGATGGAATACTGTTGTGCTATAAGAAATGATGAGCAGGCTGACTTCAGAAAAACCTGGAAAGACTTGTATGGTCTGATGCTGAGTGAAGTGAGCAGAATCAGGAGAGCATTGTACACAGTAACAGCTGCATTGTGCAATGACTAACTTTGATAGACTTAGCTCTTCTCAGAAACGCAAGGATCTAAGACATCTCCAAAAAATTTACAGTAGAAAATGCTGTGCACATCAGAGAAAGAATTGATGGAGTCTGAATGTAGATTGAAACATACTATTCTCACCTTTTTTGTGATTTTTCCCCTTTTATTCTGTTTCTTCTTTCACAACATGACTAATATGGACATATATTTTACATGATTGTAAATATATGATTGTATATATATATATTATATTGTAAATTGTAAACACATGATTGTGTGTATATCCTATATCAAATTGCTTATCATCTTAGGGAGGGGGAAGGGAGAAAGAAAATCTGGAACTCAAAATTTTATAAAAAATGAATGTCAAAAATTGCCTTTACATGTAATGGGAAAAATAAAATACTGTTAAAAACACAAAAATAAATTAAAAAAAAGAATTGCCGCTTGCTTGATTAACTAGCTGTGTGATCCCAGGCAAGTTGCTTTAGCCTCAGCTTCCTAATCTGTATGAGGAGGATAATAATACTGATTTTATTCTAGCCACAGGGCTGCTACCAAGGACCTATGAAGGCATGGATGGAGCCTTGGGTCATAGAATCACGGGCAAAGAGCGGGATGGCACCTCTTTTGTTATTCAGTCATTTCATCTGTGACCCCATTTGGGGTTTTCTTGGCAGAGATATTGGAATGGTTTGCCATTTCCTTCTCCAGCTCATTTTACAGATGAAGAAACTGAGGCAAACAGGGTGAAGTGACTTGCCCAGAGCCACACTGCTAGTAAGTGTCTGAGGCTGCATTTGAACTCAGGTCTTTCTGACTTTAGGATTGGCACTCTATTCATTTTGCCACTTAGCTGCACTTCAGAGGACCTCTAGCAAAACTGCCTCGTCTTACAGATGAGGAAACTGAGGTACAGATTGGGGAAGGGATTTGCCCAAGGTCACACAAGTAGTAAGCACTACAAGGAAGAAAAATACATTGGACAGCAACTCCTTCCCACCCTTGCTTTTATTCCCTAGATACCTATGACAGTGAACGGTCTTGAGATCAGCCTCATCACAAATTTTTATACAGGGCTTTAAAGTTTGCAAAGTGCTTTACAAATATTATCTCATTTTATCCTCACGACAACTTTGGGAGAGAAATGCCATTTTCAGGTGGGGAAACTGAGGCAGACAGAGGTTATGAGACTTGTCCAGGGTCACACAGCGAGTGTCTGGAGCAGGATTTGAACTCAGGTCTTCTTGACTCTGGATCCAACACTCTATCAACTGGACCATAGACTGGACATAGATTCAAGCCTCTATACAGAACCGAGAAGAAAAGAACTATATCATCTCCAAGGGGAACATATTTTTTTTCTTTTAAATTTTTTTTGGGTCAATTAGCAAGTATTTTTTTCTTCCTCCCACCACCAAGTCCCCTCACAGGAGAAGGAAAAACCCTTCTAACAAACATGCCTAGTTAAGTAAAACAAATCCTTACACTGGTTATATATCATTTTATATCTGTCTGTCACTTCCCTGTCAGAAGGTGGGTGTCCTTTCTCTTCTTTTCAGGGTGGAATTTTAAAAAATCATCCACAGACTGTTGAGAATCAATTCTGGAGGAGAAGGCAGGTCCAGCTGGGGAACCCCAATCTTGGTTAACATTAAAAGTGATGAGATTGAGTTCTGTGGGTATCCCATAGGATGGGAAGTTTGATTTTTTCCAAATATTCTCCTTCATCCTCATCTACTATCTCGTTGCAAATTCCTTTGAGCTCATTTCTGATCCAATGCTTAGCACAATGCCTGATACATAGCAGGCACTTAATAAATGTTGATTGATTGATCGTGTCACACCCTCATTCAATAAACTCTTATGGGTCCCTATTACCTTGAGGACTAAATACAGACATTTTTGTCATTTATAACCTTTCTTAAGCCAGTTCAGTTTACCTTTCTAGGCTGATTACTATCTATCTATCTATCTATCTATCTATCTATCTATCTATCTATCTATCTATTCATATGTGTCTCTCTTGCCTCCTTCTATAGACTATAAGGTTCTTGAGGGCAGGTATGATAGTAGTTTTGTCATATTCCCAGTGCTTGGTATAGTGCCTGGTACATGATAAGAACTTAATGAATTCTTGTTGATAGATTTTTTGAGGTAAGCCCTCATTTTACAGATGAGGAAACTGAGGCTCAGACAGCTTAAGACAGAAAGTAAATTTGTGACAGAGCTGAGACTAATACCCAAATCTCCACAAAACCCTGTGTTTCTTTATGTAAACATACTTTGGAATGAAGGAATAGCCTGCAGGGATTCTCTCTCTGTCTCTCTCTGTCTCTCTCTGTCTCTGTCTGTCTGTCTGTCTGTCTGTCTGTCTGTCTCTCTCTCTCTCTCTCTCTCTCTCTCTCTCTCTCTCTCTTTCTCTCTCTCTCCTTTTTTTCTCAGACAGATGCTGCTTTCTAATTCTGAAATCTTTCCCTCTGGCATTAGACCATCCCAAGAATCGGATTGACTTTGATCTGAGAACCCGTGGAATGTCTGCCTTCTCCTTGGGTGAGGGGATGCGATTGCCTGCATCCTGGGCACACTGGCCTATAGGTGTGGCATCACTGGCAGCTTGTCCAATCCTGCCTCCATCTTGCTGGTTTTTCAGAAAGGTCTGGACCTGGCGGCCTTAGGAGGGGTTTCCTGTCTCTGTGGCCCCTTCCCTGCCCCCACCTTGCCAGTGGCTGCCTGGTCTCCCCAGCTTCAGAGCTGATCTGATTGGCCATGTCATTGGTCCAGGATGATTGATCCTAAGATGACTAAACAATGGGGATTCAGAGACTCAGAGAATCATGGAGCTGATGGGAACCTTATGTATCTTTATGGGTGGCTGCCTCATTTTATAGAGAAGGCCTCTAAGGCCTGGAGGGGGATCCCAGGAGTATAGAATTTAGAGCCAGAAAGAATATAGCAGGTCAGAGCTGGGGGGAGGGAGGACCCTTAGAACAGGGGATGTCAGGGCTGGGAGGGGCCTTAGAATAGGGAATGTTAGAACTAGGAGGGGCATTAGAGATCATTTTATAGATGAGGAAACAGAACCAGAGAGATTTAGGCATTTAGCCAAGGTCACAGAGTCAGTAGGCACCAGAACTGGGATGAGGTTAACTTCCTGTCTCTGATTTTTGTTCCAATCAATTAAACTCAACCCACCTTTATTCAATTCTTCCTTAGTTCAAGCCCTTATGGCAGGGTCTGGGAATGCAAAGAGAGACCCCAGACAGTCCCAGGTTCACGGAGAATCCACCAGAATCAGGAGACGAGAAAGAACAAGGAGCAGCTGTTCCTAAGGGCCTCCTGGGTAGGTGGGCTCCGGGTGTGCTGACAAAGTAAAAAATGAAAACGGGGGCCCCGAAGGAGCTTGCAATAATGGCAGCCCACCAGCTAATTAACAAGTGATTATTAAGTGCCTCCTGTATGCCAAGCACTCTGCTAGGCACTGGAGTAAACAGAACAGCAGTGATGCAGGCCCTCTGAGAACACAAGCATCAGATCCTTCTCCCAGATGTAGTCCTTGATTGGCCCTTCAGGGCTTTGTCCCTCGCACCCTCCTCCATTGCTCTAGTCTGGGAGGAAAGTGGGATCTTCTCCTTGGCCAAGGCCAAGACTGTGCCATTGGGGCCTGCATCCCCTCCCCCATTTCCTCTAGAAAGATCCCTTTGGACCACCCCTTCTTCATTCTAACCTTCCATCTCTTCTTAGCCATTGGGTCCTTCCCGGATGCCTGCAAACACACTCAGGTCTCCTTCATCCTTAAAAAACGAAGATCCTCACTTAACCCTGGCATCCCCTCAAGCGATGTCCTCCCTTCCACAGCCTTGGAAGAGCTGTCTCCACGCATTGCCTTCATTCTGCACATCCCCCTCATTTCCTGCCTTCTTGGCCTCTGACGGCCCCTCTTGCCTGAATCTGCTCTCCACAGTTACCGATGTTCTTAAAAAAATCCCTTGTCTTGATGTCACATACATTTCCACGTAGATATGTATGTATATATAGACACATAAACCAACATCCATAACTCTATATCCCCCTCCCACAGAGCCATCCTCTATAGCAAAGAATAGTAGAACCCCCCCCCCCCCCCCCCCCCCGTCAAACCCAATCAACATATGAACACAGCAAAGGCAAAGTTCCATAAATCTAGAACCCACCAGTGATCTCTTAACAGATAAATCCAACAGGCTTTTCTCCATCCTGCCTGCCCCTCTAAAAAAGCCCTTCTTGGGCCCCCAGTTGTCAGCACTCTCTGTCTCTCCCCCCTTAAACTTGCTTTACGTTGATTTTCCACACATTTACTTAGCTATGGACATGTTGTTTCATCCCAGAAGAATGTAAGCAACTTGAGGCCAGGGACTGATTCCTTTTTGACTTTGATATGCTCAATGCTGGGCACAAAATAGATGCTTGAGACTGACTGTAGTAATGAGTAGAATGCTGGACTTGGGTTCAGAAAGACCTGAATTCAGAGGCTGCCTTTGACACTTATTAGCTTTATGACCCTAAAGAAGCCACTTGATTGGTCTGTGCCTCAGTTTCCTAATCTGGAAAATGAGGGGAGGGTTGGAATTGACGAGCTTTAAACTCTCTTTTGGTCATAACTTATGAATTTTCTTAAGGAGCTTTGTTTCTGGGATGGTAAAAAACAGAGGAGGCAGTAAAAGAAGCTAATTTGGAGTGGGAGAGAGTGTTAAGCACCGGGGTGATTGTGGGAATGTTTTATGGAAACAGCAACAGCTGTGCTCTGTGCCTGGAAGGAAAAAGACAAGGATGCTGAGAGGCAGGAATGAGGAGCCATGTATAACACCGTGCACCAGGCATGAGGGACAGCTTGTGGCAACGATTGGAGGCAGGAGATGGTGTATCCAGCATCCAATGTAGCTGGAACTTGTCAAAGGAGACAGGAGAGGTGGGCCTGGGTCTATAACCTGGTAATACTGGCCCAGAAAGATGTAATTTATGCTGTTTCTCCCCACTCTCTTCCAAGGGGAAGCTGAGAAAAGGGGCTTGTTATGGTCACTGTGGATCAGCGTATTTACCCAGTGGTCGTCCTGGCTGCCTCTGGTCCACACCTGTGGGTCAGGCAGCTCAGACTCTGGCCGGGGGCCATAGAGGCTGCAGGCAATGGAAAGGAAGTGGGTGGAGGTAGAGATCAGAGCTGAGGCCAGATTTTAAAATGCATTTATAGCCTTAAAAATGTGTTAGTCGAAGTGCTCTGTCACCATGGTAACCCAGAGAGATGGAAAAGAACGTGAGTGTTGGGAAACATGGAGCACAGAGCTCTCCATAACTATCCCTTTATTTAAATGGGCAGACATCAGAAGCTGCATCTCAGATATTCAGGAAATGTTTAAAACAAAACCACAACCCAAATCCAACAATTGACATTTATAGAGAACGGTAACTCTTGCAAGTCAGTCAATAAGACTTTTTTAGCACCCACTATGTGCCATGAATTGTGCTAAACGCTGGGAATACAAAAAGAAGCAAAACATGATCCCTGCCCTCAACAAGCTTACAGTCTACTGGGGGAGGCAACATGCAGACAACCACATACAAATAAGCTAAAGGTGGGTGAATTGGAGATAATCGACAGAGGGAAGGCGTTAGCATAAAGAAGGAGCAGCACATATTATCTGGTTTGACCCTATGAAATAGGGGCTCAGGGCATAATGACTTATTTCACAAAGGAGGAAACTGAGGTAGACATCAGTTAAGTAACCTTCTCACTATCACACAGTAGATGTTTGAGAAAGGATGTAAACCTAGAACTTCCTGGTTCCTAGTCCAGGGCTATACCCATTCTGCCACATTGCCTCCCATTAGGAAGGTATAGTCAGAGGGAGGTTTTAGGGGCTTTGGATGTTATTGAGATCAGCTCTCTCTCCTACAGAAATAATCTTGGCAGTGAAACCACTAGGGATTTCTGTTCTCTCTCTCTCCAATTTTCTTTTTCTCTTTCTGGACTTTTCCAAAAACTTCTGTTCCTTCCTCTTTAGAGCTTGCATGGGGTGATAAATGTATCTGCCTAATGACATAAATAAATAGATAAATAAATAAAATAAATAATAAATAAACCCCCCAAACCCTCCTCTTCCAACAACAGTGACAATGAGGTCAGAGTTTTTTGGGGGGAAGGTAGGGGCAGGAGTCCCTTAATAAGCACCAACATTTACAGAGCCTTTATGTCTCAGTTAAACCTCAAAGTACCTCTGGGACATAGATAGTATAGACATTATTATTGTTAGCTCTGCTTTTGGGGCTGTTCAGTCATTGCTCAATTGTGTCTGACTCTGTAACTCATTTAGGGTTTTCTTGGCAGAGATACTGGAGTGGTTTGTCATTTCCTTCTCCAGCTCATTTTACAGATGAGGAAACTGAGGCAAACAGGGTTAAGTGACTTGCCCAGGGTCACTAGTAAGTGTCTGAGGCTGGGTTTGAATTCAGGTCCTCCTGACTCCAGGCCCAGCCTTCTATCCACTATTCCACCTAGCTATGCTTTTTTGTTGATGTAAGTCTTTTTTTCAGTCATGTCCAACTCTCCGTGACCGCATTTGAGTCTTTCTTGGGAAAGATACTGGAGCCATTTCCTTCTCCAGATCATTTTACAGATGAGGAAACTGAGGCAAACAGGGTGAAGTGACTTGCTCAGGGTCATACAAATGAGGAAACCAAAGCATTGAGAGGTGATTTTGTTGTGGCTAGAATGCTGGATTTGGAACTAGAAAGACAGGTTCATATCCTCCCTCAGAAATTTACTGGCCTGGGGGCAGCTAGGCAGCACACTGGATAGAGCGCCGGCCCTGGAGGCAGGAGGACCTGAGTTCAAATCCAGCCTCAGACCAAACACTTGACACATACTAGCTGTGTGACCCTGGGTGAGTCACTTAACCCCATTGCCTAGGAAAATAGAAACAAAAAAATTTACTGGAGTAGGGGAGGGGAATGAGTATCAGTCACTTTACAAATACTATGTTATTTGATCCTTATAATAACCCTCTGAAGTAGGTATTGTTATTATCCCCATTTTACAGTTGAAGAAACTGAGATAGGCAGAGGTTACAGTGACTTGGTCCAGGATCAAACATGTACTAAGCATTAGAGGCAGACCCAGAAATCCAGCTAGGTGTCACCTAGCTGCCTCTTAGCTGCATGAATAAGTCACTTCAACTTTCTGAGCCTCAGTTTCCCCATCTGTAAAATGCAGATAATAGCACCTACCTTGCAGGGTTGCTGTAAGAGACAACTCGTGTTTTGCCCCCTTGGGCTACCCTCCCAACTTGTACTCACCAGGCCGGGTATCCTGTTGGATGCCTATCCCAGGTTCAAGTCATTCTGTGGGTACATACTCCTAAGATTATAACTCATGAGTTCCCACTGACATGTTCACCTTTCAGTGATTAGCCAGAGGACACAATTATCTCAGAGCACAGACATTTACTGGAATTATGTAATCACAAGAGCAGTACCAAAATCTCTCCCCTTCAACCCAAGGCATATTTTCTCCCTGATAAACATAGGCGGGCAGGAAGAATGGACACCCATAGAGTTTACCAGTGGAGAGGAACATTTATAAGGGATACGTTGTCAAGGCAAGTTAATTTCTGGCACTGCTGCACACCCCACATTGTCTCATAATGTCTCTTTGCTGCTCTTAACAGAGTGTGGCATCTCTACTGGGCTGGTTACTCTGCTGAGCCTGCCTTGGCCCGCACCTGGGCTGGCTTCCTGGTTCCAACACTCGGCTGTGGTCTTAGCTGAAATCCTGGCCTTGGTGGTATCATGAACACTCTGATCTCACTATTTCAAATCTGGGCACAATACTACCTTAGAGTTCTAGGAGTACTCCTGAGACATTGGGGTATCTTTACTGCCTTCAGGTTGAACCCCCTTTTCATTCTGGTGTGATCTCTCCACTCTTAGCCACCAGTGACTAATGCTCTAGTTTTAATTTAACCGATTAACATCAGTTAGCTCTTATAGGGGGCAGCTATGTAGCATAGAGTCAGGAAGACTCATCATGCAGTTACTAACTGCATGAGCCTGGGTAAGTCACTTCACCCTGTTTGCCTCAGTTTCCCCATCTGCAAAATAAGCAGGAGAAGGAAATAGCAAACCGCTCCAGTATCTCTGCCAAGAAAACCCCAAATGGTCACAAAGAGTCAGACACAACTGAACAACAACTATAAAGTTGGTTTTTTTAAAGGGGATGTTTACTTAAAAGGTACAGGGAGAACAGAAATACAAATATTTCTCCCCAACACCTTAGGGGCACAGTCTCCCCTATTCCACTTCAGTTTGGGGGGAGATGGGGCTCAGACTTGGTGCAGTCTCTATAGAACGTGGGGCCCACAAACTTCGTGTCCAGATTTGACATCGATGTCCATGTGTCCTTGTCTCAGCTACTGATGGGCTGAATCCCAGAAGGTCACTTCTCCAGCTTTAGGGCATAGATGCTAGGCTGGCTGCAAAAACCCAGTCTGGATTATGACTCCTAGGATCTCTGGCAGCTCGATCTTCTGAACTTTAGGCACACACGAAGTTGTAGCCTCCTGCACCTAAAATGAAATGCTAAGGCAGAGGAGAAATGAGGCCCGTAATCACTGGGCCTTATCTCTCACTCTGTGCCACCCACCAGGAAGAAATCAGCCAAAGAGATGAAATTAAAACCCAGAGAAGGGAGGAGGCCGATGAGTGCCTTAGCCACAACCAATCGAAGGGGCTCCTGTTCACCATGTGGTCATCAGACTAGAACCAGTTACAGAACATCTAGGCATACTTCAAAGTCCCTGGAAGGCCCTTCCTTTGCATGCTATCACAACTCTTCTGGAAGCGGGCTCCCCAGACTTTTCCATGTGGGGAATTGAATCTGTGGCACTTTGTGCACGCTCATAGGGATTGGGCTCAGTGGCCTGACGCCTGTTACACTTGCTACACTCTTTTGGAAAAGAACAAGAATCTAGGACCAGTAGGAATACCTGTTCTGAGCCTGCCACTTACCCAGCAGATCATTCCACTCTTCTTGCTAACTGGACGTGACTCAGTCATTGGATTCTACTCCAGATTCCAAGTTCTCTTTTCTCAAACTTTTCTCTACTCGGGAAGTAATGTCTTTGAATTGCCCCTTCAGGCTGTCCCTTCTGCTTCTGCTCCAAGTTGTTATTGTTGGTAGGTCCATCAATCAAACATTTGTCGTTGAGTCATTTCAATTGTGTCTGACTCCATTTAGGGTTTTCTTGGCAGAAATACTGGAGCGATTTGCCATTTCCTTCTCCAGCTCATTTTACAGATGAGGAAACTGAGGCAAACAGGGTTAAGTGACTTCTCCCGGGTCACCTGTTCAAGGCCGCACTTGAACTCAGGAAGATGAATCTTTCTGACTCCAGGCCTGGTGCGCTATCCACTGTGCCACCTAGCTACAACCAAACATTTATTAAGCACCTGCTAGCTTCCGGGCACTGTGCTAGGTAGAGGATAGAGGGAAGAGAAATCTCTTCTCCCATTGATTTCCCTGTCCTAAAAGCACTCCTAGGAGCTGACTGATTGTCTTGACTTGTTCCATCAGAGACTGATACCTGGCTCTAAAATGGCTCCTGCCAAACGGCACATCAATTGCCCCTGCCGATGCTCAGTTGTATTTCCTGACCCTTTCACATGCAGATGTGAGACTCAAAGTCTGCTGCCTTTATAGAGTGCAAATGGACCACTCAGAATCTCAAACTGGCCTTTCCTTTATGGGATGCCGACCTGAACTTCCGTAGCAAAATGCTATTGCTGAGGGAGGGAGGGGAGTGGGATGGAGAGGGAGGAAAGTGAAATTCTCTCCTCGACCCTGCTTTGCACAAGGAAAGAGGTCAAGAGCTCCATTTAAAAATTCTCGTGGTGGCTATCTCAGGGACATGCCTATTGTCTCTCTCAAGTCTTAGATGAATTTCCTTGCCCTTTCATATGCAAATGGACATTCAAGTCTCAAGCTCTTCATACCAAGCAAATTTCACCATTCAGTGTCTGAAAGGGGCATATCCTTTCATCTCTTTACCTTAGCCTTATATCTGGCAAATGGAGTCCCTGAAAGTCTGCTGTAATTTCATCAAGTGGATTCAGGGACTCAATTGATCCAGGGTTCCTACTACACTTGTGAAATGCTTTTCAAACTTGAAAGCTCTATGGAAATGTCAGTTATTATGACGTGACTTGCCCAGAATCACACAACCGTTATATATCTGTGGCAGGATTAAAACCCATGCCTCTGAAATCTATGCATCACATCACATGGTTATATAATAATAATAATAATAATAATAATAATAATAATATGTTTATATATTATTTATTAGGCATTATTATTTACATATTATAATTCTATTAAATGGCTTACTATATGCCAGATACTGTGCTGACTGTGCTTTATAATTATTATCTTATTTGATCCATGCAACAATACATTTCAGAGCTAGAAGAGACCTTAGAAACATAAGTTAGGTACTATAGAGAATAGAATGCCAGAGCTGGAAGGAACTTGTAGGCTCTCTAGGCCAATTCTGTTTTCCTTTAGAGAAGGAAACTGAAGCCTGGAGAGAAGTGAAGGGATTTGCTTAATGTTACATAATAACATTATGTTAATGACAGAGCTCCAGTACAAATCTTTTGATTTTTGGTACAGTGGTTTTCCAATTTACTCTACAGTCTTTCCTTCAGATTTCTCATTTTACAGATGAAGAAAATGAATGTCAAAGAGGGTAAATGACTTGCCCAAGGTGACTGAGTTAATGTTGTAGTCAAGCCCAGAGTTTCAGGTGGGGACGTTATACACTGTGTCGACACAGTCCCTCTTTTACCATTGGAAGCATTGAAATAAGAAATAAGAAAACTGTCTCTTATATTAGATTACATTAGTGAGAGGCAAATATGATCCCAATACTTAAACCAGGGAGAGACAAAGCAAAGAAAGAACTCTAGACCAATCTCACTAATGAATACTGTGCAAAAATTTTAAATAAAATTTAGAAGGAGACTATTAGCAATATATCCTGAAAATAATTCACCATGTCCAAATTGGATTCATACTGGGATAGGAGAATGGTTCAACATTTAGGAATATTATTGTGATTAATTGTATGAAAATAAAGATTAAATTCTCATTTCAAAAGATGTACAAAAGTATTTGACAAAATATGACACTCATTTGTGTTAAACATCTTTTTTTCAAAAGTATAAGCATAGAAAATCCTTTATTTAAAATGATCAAAAGTATTTATCTCGAACCAAGAGGTGGCATTGTTTGCATAGTACATGTTCTGGGGCTCACTCTTCTAGCCCCTACTTGAACTGACTTGTTGGGTCCCTAGAGTTCAGCTACTACATCCCCTCAATGTTTTATGGGTAGCCTGGAGGAATTGGGGCTGGCTTTCTAATGCTGCAGTTCATGAACCCCACCAGTGTATTTCTTTTACGTGATTATTATATCAATTAGCCAGATTTAATCAGCTATTATAAATGGATATTTACTGCAGTAGTAGAGTTGGCATAAAACACTCCCCACAAAACTCTGTGGCACACAAAATGTCTGTGACATTTGATTGGTGTGTAAAATGGGCATAAAAATCCTTGTATTGCTTTCCTCACGGGGCTATCATAAACCTTTAAGCACTATAGAAATGTGAGTTATTATTAAGAAAGTATTTAGATATGTAAGAGTGGTGGAGTGTGATTGAGTAAATCAAATCATGGTACTCCATTTTAGGTAAGTGATACATCAATGAAGTGAGAATATGTCTCTATCAATCAAAGCCTTTAAGTGGGTTAAAGTCCTTGATAAACTGGAGTTAAGTTTCCTAGGAAGTATTTTTATAGTGGCTGAGGAAAGTTGATCACACCCTAGAGGATGTCTATAAAATATCAAGCAGATTCAGGTTCAGAATGTTTTGTGGGTGCGTGGAGGCAGGAGAGAGAGAGAGAGAGAGAGAGAGAGAGAGAGAGAGAGAGAGAGAGGGACAGAGACAGAGACAGAGAGACAGAGAGAGACAGAGAGAGAGAGAGACAGAGAGAGACAGAGAGAGAGAGAGAGAGAGAGAGAGAGAGAGAGAGAGAGAGAGACAGAGACAGAGAGAGAGAAAGAGAGAGAGAGAGAGAGAGAGAGAGACAGAGAGAGAGAAGAGAGAGAGAGGAGAGAGAGAGAGAGAGAGAGAGAGAGAAGAGAGAGGAGAGAGAGAGAGACACGCACACACACACATCCAGAGAGAGGCAGACACAGAGAGAGGAGACAGAACATAGAGAAAGACACACACCCAGAGAGACAGAGACAGAGAGGGAGGAAGGGTGAGAGAGAGAGAGAGAGAGAGAGAGACAGACAGAGAGAGGAGGAAGGGTGAGAGACAGAGACAGAGAGAGACAGAGACAGAGAGAGACAGAGACAGAGAGAGAGAGAGAGAGAGAGAGAGAGAGAGAGAGAGAGAGAGTCAGAGAGAGACACGCACACACACACACATCCAGAGAGAGGCAGACACAGAGAGAGAGACAGAGACATAGAGAAAGACACACACCCAGAGAGAGACAGAGACAGAGAGGGAGGAAGGGTGAGAGAGAGAGAGACAGAGAGAGACAGAGACAGAGAGAGGAGAGAGAGAGAGAGAGAGAGAGAGAGAGAGAGAGAGAGAGAGAGAGAGAGAGAGAGAGGATGTATATATGCTTGGCAAAGGAGATGGACTACTCCGGTAGAGAGAGTGAGGAGTAACAGATGGGCAGTCTGAGAGCTGTGTTGCCGCCCATTCAGCCCCAAAAGGACCATCCACATTGAGTGTATCGGAGGGTTTGTGGTTGGGCAGGGAAAGGAAGCACACAGGCTGAGAAGACTAGGCTGGATTGGGACGGTCTCAGTGGAAGGCGGTCTAGAGCCCAGGAGTCCATTGAAATGCTGGAGCATCGTCGTAGTAGACAGACACGCTGGTTTTCTTAGTTTCTCACCAACAAGCCCTCCCACAGTTTTACCAAGTGTTTAGAAATAACTAAACCCAGAGAAGCTTAAGGAGCTGAGAGCCGCCCCTTGGCTCTCGCAGCCACAGCTGTTCTATTGCGCGATCCCTCCACGTTGGCACGGACACCTTCTACATTCAGCATTTCACCCGGTTCGACTGGAAAGTCAACGCTCTATCTCTTGCAGGCTTTTATAGCCACCAGCTGGAAAGGAGCAGCGGGACCGGGCTGGAGTCACCGCTGGAGCTGGGGGCATATAACAGTTTTACGTTTCCACGTTGGTCAGGAACCGTGGGCGGTCTGAGAAATCAGAAGACAAGGCCCGCTTACCTCGTCCCTCGCTTTGTCCATAGGGAAACAGTTAGAGACAGCAAGGACCTCGACGTCTGAGGGCCGGAGATTACTGATTACCGGCTCTCAGAGCAGGGAGGGGGCATGGCAGACGGATGGTTTGGATGCGGAAGAGAGTAGAACAATTTATCCGCAGGGGAAGGCAGAAAGGGATCCCTGCCTTCTCCCACACGGGCGCCTCCAACTTAGGAGAGCTGGGCATGCTTAATAGAAAACAATAACAGCATTATAAAGTCAAACATCTTCGAAAGGCTAAGAATAATCCTGATCAGTGTAAAGACCAGCCACAGTTCCAGAGGGACCCATGATGAGAAAGCATTGCATACCACCTCCTGCCGGAGCCCAGAAAGACTCAGGGTGCAGAATGAGACATGCTTTCTGGAGATAGCTGATGGGGTCCTTTATTTTACTTGATTACCTATATGTGTTGCAAGGGTTGTTATTTATTTTTTAAATGGTGGGGAGAGGAGAGATGAGTCAGAAAATAACTTTTTGCTAATTAATTAGATACAATTTTAAAAAAGTGATTATCTAGTTCAAGACCCTCATATATATATATATATATATATATATATAAAGGCAATTGGTGTTAAGTGACTTGCCCAGGGTCACGGCTAGTAAGTGTCAAGTGTTTGATCTGAGGCCAGATTTGAACTCAGGTCCTCCTGACTTCAGGGCTGGTGCTCTATCCACTGCCTCATCTAGCTGCCTCAAGACCCTCATTTTATACAAGATGAAGTTGAAGTCAGAGAAGCTATGACTTGCCAGGGTCACAGGAAAAGGGGCAGAGCCAGGAAGTGAAATTTTCAGTCTCTTATTTATGAAAGTGTGCTGCCTCTTCTCAAACCAGAAGTATGTGATAGGAAAACTCTACAAGGGGTTTTCATTAAAAATCGTCATATTCTTAGCTTTTATACTCTGTAGCTCATAGGGTGTTGTGAGAAAACCGCTATGAACTTTAAATGGCTATAGAAATAAGAATTATTATTACATTTATGCTCACGGGAACCCTGTGACTGACTAATATCCAGCATTTTTTTTTATCATTTTTATAATATTTTTATTGATCTCTGAAAATTCTGGTTCTTGACTTTTTCTCCTCTCAATTCCTTCATACTTCAATGGGCCCCCGCTCATTCTGATCCTGAGTTCTCTCTTCTGTAAAATGAAAACATTGAACTAGATCATCTTGGAAATCCCTTTAAGCTGTGACATCTGCAGTTCTTTTTAAAATTTTTTAACTTTTAGGCAATTGGGGTTAAGTGACTTACTTGCCCAGGGTCAAGTAAGTGCTAGTAAGTGTCAAACGTTTGGTCTAAGGCTGGATTTGAACTCAGGTCCTCCTGACTTCAGGGCCAGGGTTCTATTCACTGCACCACCTAGCTGCCCCAGACATTCTTGTTTCTAAGGTCCCTTTCAGCTGGGGGTGTGCTGGAGCCAGCTCTCTCCAGCTCTCACTGACTCCTGAGAGCAGATAGTTAAATTTTTCAGTGTGAGCCATTTTATACTTCAGAAATTGGCAAGCATTACAAATCAGGGCTTGATTAATTATTTTGTTGATTGTCTAGTCTTAAGTGTTAATAATAATTACATTTAAAAAGTGTTTGTATACATTTGTCTCCCCTACCCTCAGAGTCTAGTTAAACATTCACAGGAACTACTTCCCCCCCACCAAAAAAAATTGCCCTATAAACATCCTTCAAGCTCAGTAGGACTGAGTAGGAAGGAATAAAGTATTCACTGGGGGATTGGTGACTGTAGACTAATAATCATAATAATGATAATAAGCATTTGTATGCTGCTTAGAGGTTCGCAATATGCTTATATCCATTATCTCATTTACACCTTGCAACACCCTGTCTTCTAGCTCTGTCATTCCCTGTCCTAAGGCCGCTTCCAGCCCTGACCTTCCCTGTTCTAAGGCCCCTCTCAGCTCTGACAACCTCTATTCTAAGGGTCCTCCCAGCTCTGACATTCCTTGTTCTAAGGCCCTTCTCAGCTGTGACATTCCTTGTTCTAAGGTCCTTCTCAGCCCTGACATCCCCTGTTCTGAGGCCCCTCCCAGCCTGACATCCTCTGTTCTAAGGGTCCTCCCAGCCCTGACCTTCCCTGTTCTAAGGCCCCTCTCAGCTCTGACAACCTCTATTCTAAGGGTCCTCCCAGCTCTGATATTACCTATTCTAAGGCCCTTCTCAGCTGTGACATTCCTTGTTCTAAGGTCCTTCTCAGCCCTGACATCCCCTGTTCTGAGGCCCCTCCCAGCTCTGACATCCTCTGTTCTAAGGGTCCTCCCAGCCCTGACCTTCCCTGTTCTGAGGCCCCTCCCAGCTCTGACATCCTCTATTCTAAGGGTCCTCCCAGCCCTGACCTTCCCTGTTCTAAGGCCCCTCTCAGCTCTGACAACCTCTATTCTAAGGGTCCTCCCAGCTCTGACATTACCTATTCTAAGGCCCTTCTCAGCTGTGACATTCCTTGTTCTAAGGTCCTTCTCAGCCCTGACATCCCCTGTTCTGAGGCCCCTCCCAGCCCTGACATCCTCTGTTCTAAGGGTCCTCCCAGCCCTGACATCCTCTGTTCTAAGGCCCCTCCCAGCTCTGACATCCCCTGTTCTAAGGCCCCTCCCAGCTCTGACATCCCCTGTTCTGAGGCCCCTCCCAGCCCTGACATCCTCTGTTCTAAGGGTCCTCCCAGCCCTGACATCCTCTGTTCTAAGGCCCCTCCCAGCTCTGACATCCCTTGTTCTAAGGCCCCTCCCAGCTCTGACATCCCCTGGTCTAAGGCCCTCCCAGCTCTGACATCCCTGTTCTAAGGCCCCTCCCAGCTCTGACATCCTTGTTCTAAGGCCCATCCCAGCTCTGACATCCCTGTTCTAAGGCCCCTCCCAGCCCTGACATCCCCTGTTCTGAGGCCCTCCCAGCCCTGACATCCTCTGTTCTGAGGCCCCTCCCAGCTCTGACATCCCCTGTTCTGAGGCCCCTCCCAGCGCTGATGTTTTGTGTTCTAAGGGTCCCTTCTAGGTTCCATTTTAAAGCTTTAAAGAAGTGACCTAGCATTGGCCAGAACACTCCTCTGCTTGGCAAGGTTTCGGATCATGCCCCCAGACAAGCCTGTGGCAGTTTTTCTGGCCTCCCTCTCAGGGAGCATGCGCAGCTCATCAGCGCGTTCAGGAGCCCACTCGAGGCTTTGGAAGCTGTCCCCAGAGCTGTTCTTTAAAGCCTTTCCTGCAGCTGTAGCTTGTCTTTCCAGAAGTCAGTCTGTCAGTCAATCAACACACCTTAGTTGTGTCCGTATACATGCCTGGCAAGGTGGGGGAAACAGAATGATTGCAAGATGGCGCAACAGAAAAAGAGCACAGTCAGGAAGACAGCAGCTCAAATCTGGCCTGGAACACTTATTAGCTGGGTGACCCTATGCAAGTCACTAACCTCTGTCTGCCTCAACTTCCTCACCTGTAAAATGGGCTTAATCACAGCACCTACCTCCCAGGGTTGTTGCAGAGATCAAATTAACTAATATTTGTAAAGACTGGGCACAGTGCCTGGCTCCATGTGCTTATAAATGCTTGTTTTCTTGCCTTTCTCTTCATGGTGGTTATACAGGATTTAGGGCTGGACAGAACCTTTGGCAGAAGGTCTTCCATGTGGGAGGTCTTACTGTTGCCCAGGATAATCCATTTCAGTTTTAGATCACGCTAGCCTTGGTTTCCTCAACTGTAAAATGAGCCAGAGAAGGAAACGGTAAACCACTCTAGTGTCTTTGCCAAGAAAACCCCAAATGGGGTCGTGGAGAGTTGGACACAACTGAAACCACTCAACAGCAAAACCATTAGGAGGTTTTTCCTTGTTTCAAATACACATTTGCTTCTTTGTAACTTCCCACTTCTGTCCTCTGAATGCAAGCATTAGCGGGCCACTCCCTCTTCCTTATGACTTCCACATGACTTTGAAAACAGTTATATTTCTGTACGCCTCTTCCCCCTGAAATGGACTTTTCTCCAGTCGAAAAATCTCCAGTTTCTTCAGCCTCATATCCCATATGAAGCAAGGCTTGGAGGTTTATGTTTGGATGCTGCAGAAGGGATTGATCTCTCTAGCTCTTCCCCACCACCTAGTAGTAAATGCTCTCTAAATGGAAGGTCGTGTGCTAAGTTGGCCAGCATCCCAGAAACACAAAAGGCAGCCAAGAGTTAGGGTTTGGCTTGGTGGAAAGTGCCCTAGGCCTGGGAGTCTAGAAAGCCCTGAGTCCAAATCTGACCGTAGATATTTACTAGCTGTGTGAACCTGGATAAGTCATTTAACCTCTGTTTGCCTCAGTTTCCTTCTCTATAGAATGGGAATAATAATAGTACCTATATCCCAGGTTGTTGTAAAGATCGAATGAGAGAGAACACTTATTCTCTCTAAGTATTGCCTGGCATATGGTAGCTACTATATAAGCATTATTATTATTATGGTCCAGAGATTTAAGCTAACAGTTTTTCTTGGTGCTTCTGGGAATTATGCATCTCACTTCAGGTCTTACATCAGCTGTCTGTGCCAGGATCTTCAAGTGTGTTTGTAAGATGCAGCAGCACACTTTAGCTTCCCAATTTCCCCTTTATTTACAGAATAATTTCATGTCAGAATTTCAGTAGCTCAAAAGAAACATGAGATGCACAAATCTAGAGACATCTCCACTTCAAATGCTCATCTGGACTGTTTGTGGCAGATTGTGGTAGAACCCCCCGGGGTTCGTATTGGTCTGATCGGCCACAGTGGGACATGGTGTGCCTTGGCCCTGACGTAGTGATGTCATTTTGGGCCTCTTCCAGAATAAAGGACAGCAACCAACCAGAACCAATTGCTATGAGCTGGTGGTGGTTTGTGCACTTTTCAAAGGCTTTAGGGCAATGGAAGGTGAGGAGCAAACTGTAAATCTGTGCTTTGTTGCTTGAGAGGGTAAAGAAGGGAGAAGAGGAAGTTGGGGGTGGAGGCAAGAGGAAAGAATCTGCATCCCTCCACGGCTCACTTAGTAAGTGTATTGGGCATGTTCTCAAGGCTGGGACGAGGGCTGGGAAACTTCTTATCTGTACCTTTCTAAGCCCATGGTTCCCTTCAGTCTCATTGAGAGTTTGGGTAAGAGCCACCATACCATAACATACCAGCCACCAGCAAACCTTCCTTTCCTAGTTCTGCCTCCCTGCTCCCCTCCCCAAAGATGCCATTACATTTCTTTTTATGACCTAAATTTCTGTCTTGACTCTTAACTGTCCTGAACCAGCCTCTGGGCTAGGGGTGGGGAACCTGTAACCTCGAGGTCCCATGTGGCCCTCTAGGTCCTCAAGTGTGACTGAAGTACAGGTTCAATTAACAGTATGAGTCTTTTAGGCACTTATTTATGTGTACGTGGTTGCCCTTATTAGGACGAATGAATGAAAAAAAGCTTACTATATGCCAGGCACTGTGCTAAGCTCTAAAAATGAAAAAGACAGTTCCTGTCCTCAAGGAGTTTACATTCTAAGAGGGATAGACAACATGTATGAGAGAAGAGGTGACCAGGGAAAGGAGTCTTGTTCTGGACAGGTCAAAAAGGAAGAGGGGCACATGCCCACTGCCTGGGTATATGGCTGGATGGAGTGTACAGATAAATCACGGTCTGGTGTCTAGGGTCAGCCAGTGTAGACAGAGTGGGCTAAGTTCGCACCCGCTCAGTAACCCCAGAGGGCCAGAGTTGCTTTCACCTTGCTTTGTATCCCCAGCACCAGTGCCAAGCACACAGCAAGCACTTAATAAATGCTTGTTGAACAATAATCAGTATGCCCAAATTTTGGGGGTACCTTGCATCTATTAAATGCATCAACAGGCAAATACAGATAGAACGGAAAATATCTCCATCATATCGTGGTTCCTCTAACCAGTCTGGGAGCCCTCCTCTAGTTCTTAACCTTTTGGGGGGTCATGGAACCCTTTGGCAATCTAGTGAAGCCCCTCCTCAGTGTGTTATTCTCAAGTAATTGAAGAGAATGCTAAATTCTAGTTAGAAGTTAGTGAAAAATAAAGACGTAATTTTTTTTTCTTATGCAAGGGATCTGTGGACCTGGTGTTAACCTCTCCTCTGGACACTCTATAGCTTGTCAATGTCTTCCCTAAAATATGATGCTCAAAGCCCTACATGATACTGTAGGTGTGATCTGGCCAGGGTCAAAGCAATGGGATTGCTTCCCCATTTCAGATGATATAGAGAATGATGGAAAGTAACCTGGGATTTGAATCTGAAAAATCACTGAATCAGACCAAAGTGGAGATAAAACCTCTAAGACATATGTGCTCTCTAACCTGAAAGTGCAGGAAACATCTTTTTTGTTCAAGAAAATTTTTTTTAAAGGCAATCAGGGTTAAGTGACTTGTCCAGGGTCACACAGCTAGTAGTGACTGAGGCTGGATTTGAACTCAGGTTCCCCTGATTTCTGAGTTGGTACTCTGTCCACTAAGCCACCTAGCTGCCCCTTATTTTTAATTTTTAACATTTTTATTTTAAGTTTTGAGTTCCAAATTCTATCCCTCCCTCTTCTCCCCACTCCCTGAGATGGTAAGCAATCACATATAAGTTATACATGTGCAATTGTGCAAAACATTTCTGTATTAGTCATTTTATACAAAAAGATTTGAATAAATTAAAGAAAATTAAAGAAAAAAGTGAAAAATAGCGTGCTACAGTATTCAAACGGTATCAGTTCTTTCTCTGGGAGTGGATAGTATGCTTCATCATGAGTCCTTTGGGATTGTCTCCGATCATTGTATTGCTGAGAAGAACTAAGTCTTTCACAGTTCTTCATTGAACAATGTGGCTGTTACTATGTACAATGTTCTTCTGGTTCTGCTCACTTCACTCTGCATCAGTTCATGTAAGTCTTTCCAGGTTTTTCTGAAATCATCCTACTTGTCATTTCTTATAGCACAATAATATTCCATTACAATCATAGACCACAGCTTGCTCAGCCATTCCCCAATTGATGGGCATCCCTTTGATTTCCAATTCTTAGCCACCACAAAAAGAGCTGCTATAAATATTTTTGTACAAATAGGTCCTTTTCCGTTTTTCTTTGGATGTCTTTGGAATATAGACTTAGCACTGGTATTGCTGGATCAAAGGGTATGCACAGTTTTACAGCCCTTTGGGCACAGTTCCAAATTGCTCTCCAGAATGGTTGACTCAATTTACAACCAACAATGCATTAGTGTCCCAGTTTTGCCCTATCCCCTCCAACCTCCATCATTTTCCTTTTTTTTCATATTAGCCAATCTGACAGGTGTAAGGTGGTACCTCAGAGTTGTTTTCATTTGCATTTCTCTAATCAATAGTGATTTAGAGCATTTTTTCATATGGTTATAGATAACTTTGATTTCTTTGTCTGAAAACTGCCTGTTCATATACTTTGGCCATTTATCAATTGGGGAATGACTTGCATTTTTATAAATTTGACTCAGTTCTCTATATATTTGAGAAATGAGGCTTTTATCAGAGATACTAGTTGCAACCCCCCCCTCCCAGTTTTCTGCTTTTCTTGTAATTTTGGTTGGATTGGTTGTGTTTGTGCAAAAAACTTTTGAAATTTTAAATAATCAAAATTATCATTTTACATTTTGTAATGCTCTCTACATCTTCTTTGGTCCTAAATTCTTCCCTTATCCATAAATCTGACACATATACTATTCCATGGTCTCTTAATTTGCCAGAGGAAACATCTTAAGGTCCCTGGTGTTAGGAGGCTGAGGAGACAGAATTAAGGGGACAATAAGAGTTTCCCCCATTTTAGGAACTCCATGGAATCCTAGGGCTACAATCAGTCGGTCAGTCAGCAAGCATTTATTAAATGTTTACTGTATGCCAGGCATTGTGCTAAATGTTGCTGATATAAAGAAGGGCAAACATAGCTTCTAAATTTGAGGAGTTTACATTCTAATGCAAATAATGAGATACATACAGGATACACACAGAGGGCATAGAAGGTAGCTTGGAGAGTAGGCATCAGGAGTGAGGTAGACCAGGAAAGGACTCCTAGGGGGCACCATAGTGCATAGAGCATTGGGCCTGGAGTCAGGAAGACTCATTCATCTTCCTGAGTTCAAATCTGGCTTCAGACACTTACTAATTGTGTGACCCTGGGCAAGTCACCTAACCCTGTTTGCCTCAGTTTCCTCATCTGTAAAATAAGCTGGAGAAGGAAATGGCAAACCACTCCAGTATCTTTGCCAAGAAAACCCTAAATGGGGGTCACAAAGAGTTGGACATGACTGAAACAACTGTATAAGTTGAAGGAAGCCAGTAGGAAGAGGTAAGGAGGAAGGGCATCGTTTGGTGCCTTTCTTTCTTGGGGGTAGGGCCACACCTAACCCCCATGTGAGGAGCTTGGGATGCTGTTACATGGAGAAGAGAGAAACAGGTGTTACCCTTTTCTAAAAATCTCCAACTATTGTCAATGAGTCCTCATCCCTCCCCCATTTTGGGAGTGGTTGGGGGGGAGCAACATGTAATTACAATTCTTCTGGGTCAGTTAGTCAGGCAATAAGCATTTATCAAGCACCTACTATGTGCCAGGCACTGTGAAGGCAAAAGATATTTCCTGCCTTCAAGGAGCTTATAGTCTAATGGGAGGGGGAGAGTGTGAGGAGGTCACTTGCACGCTGGTGTGTGTTTTTTGGTGCCCAGGAAGCTGGCCTGAGAGGGAGGGAGGGAGAGCCAGGGATGTCAGTGAATGAGAGTGTGGGGAGAGAGTCATGAAGGGCTGAGCTGGATTCCTCTCTGGAATGTTTCAGGTGAGAACTGACAGGTAGAAGGTGAATGGTGGCTGTGATGATGGGTTTGTGTGTGCTGACGTGACACCGAGAGCGTGTTTGGAGGGGAGGGATTCGATAAGGGACCTCAGATGCCAGCTAGTTTTGCCTCAGTTTCCTCGACTATAAAATGAGGGACAATACCAGCATCTACCTCACAGGATTGCTGTGAAAATCCAATGAGATAATGGTAAAGTGCTTAGCCCAGTGCCTGGCACATAGAAGGTGCTATATTAACATTAGTTTTTCTTGTTATTGTTATTACTATTATCCAAGGTTACACAAGTGTCAAGGATGAGAAGCAGGCTTGAGCTCTTGGTGGGGATGACCTGACCCAGGAAGGTGAGAGATAGAAGTGACTATAGTGCCTGGTGAGCCTCAGGCACCTCAGGGCTTACCATGGACCTGCTGTTCTGTTTGGGTATCAGGCCCTGCCTCCAGGTGCTCCGTTTCTGCTCCGATTCAAAGGGTCCCCCATTCAGCACATCCCAGCTCGGAGCAAGCAATGACAAGAGACCCAAAGATCAGTTCTCATCTAGTACAACTTAACTGAGTCACTGGCAAACAAGGGTCATCTCTAACATTCTGCTTGGAGACGACTCTGAGTCAGAGCAGTCCCTCGGTCTCCATGGTGTTCTCAGTCCCTTCTACCAGATGGTTGGCTGAGCCGGACCCCAATGATGGAAGAGCAGCTGTTGTGTCCAGAGGGAGATTTCATGGGTAAATGATGTATCTCTGGTAAGTAATGGTTGTTACTGTCATTAGCTCTTATTTATTATCTCTGTAGACATTCAGAGAGGAGACGGCAGGAGTTTGGGCACATCTCCCTCCCCAGATGTCCTCAATAAATGGCAGACACTTTGTGACTTCCCAGAACATAAAACCCCCAATAAATGGACTTTCTCAGAGCCAGCCTTTGTGATGCTGTTACCCTTGTTTAGTTATTATATTAAGTCTCCTGTGATTACAGAGCTGGCAGCTGGCAGAGATTTGCATGTGGCATGAAATTAAGTTAGTTCGTTTGAATGTCTGATCTGTGCAAAGCTGAAATTTGTCTGGGGAGGGCCTCATTCCGTCATAGTTTTGTTTGCTCATCTGTTTTATATGCTGTTTTCTGTCCATCGAGTCACCCTGGGTGGGAGGGGGCTCCAAAGGGGCTGTCCTGCTGAGGCTTCTGGCTCTTATTGACACTCCCCACTGGGAGCCTGGCTTTAATGTGAGCCTGGTCTTGAAGGCAGCCTCCCATTCTGGGCTTCTTCAGGGCAAGGATAATAATTGTAAAGAGCTTAGCACAATCTCTGGCACACAGCCCTTTATTATCATTATAGCTGTGGGTTGGGAGTCAGGAGAGAACTCCTTAGTCACATAAGTAGCTGTATGGCTATGGTGGGCAAGTCATTATACTTCTCTCTGCCTCAGTTTCCCCATCTATAAAATGAGATAATGGTACCTGGTGTGTTTCCTTCATAGGGTTGTATCAACCAAGACCAGGTCTGTCAAGCACTTTGCAAATCTTAGCAAGACGCAGCCAGGCTCACCCAGCTAGTAAGTGTCTGAGGCTGGATTTGAACTCAGGTCCTCCTGACTCCAGGGCTGGTGCTCTATCCATTGTGCCACCTAGCTGCCCCTAAGTCTTTTTTCTTTCTTGCTTTCTTGCTTTTCTTTCTTTCTTTCTTTCTTTCTTTCTTTCTTTCTTTCTTTCTTTCTTTCTTTCTTGCTTTCTTGCTTGCTTGCTTGCTTGCTTTCTTTCTTGCTTGCTTTCTTGCTTGCTTTCTTGCTTGCTTTCTTTCCTTTTCTTGCTTTCTTGCTTGCTTGCTTGTTTTCTTGCTTTCTTGCTTGCTTTCTTGCTTTCTTTTTCTTTTCTTTTTGGTGAGGCAATTGGGGTTAAGTGATTTGCCCAGGGTCACATAGCTAGTAAGTGTCAAGCATCTGAGGCTGGATTTGAACTCTGGTCCTCCTGACTCCAAGGCTGAAAGTCTATTCACTGTGCCACCTAGCTGCCCCCAGACAATTCTTATTCTTGTTTTTACCATTGCCTGCACCTGCTGTTTCACCAGTATGAGAAACTTTTGGTATGGAAAGCCCCCTCCGCCAATACAGATTGACACCTAAGAGAAAGTTCACTGGGAAGGGAAGCGAATGGCTTGGATCCATATGGCCAGTATGTATCTGAGCTGGTGCTTGAACCCAGGTCTTTTTGACTCCAACACTGGCCTTCTGTCCTCTACATGTTATGCTGCCTCTATAGCATTATATTTGTTATTATTGTTACTACTTGGATCTTCAGCATAAAGACTGCTAGGATTGGAGTCAGGAAATCTAAGTTTTGAAATCTCAGAATATGGGGTCTCTCTCAAGTGCGGTCTCCTTTTTAGAGTTGAAAGAACACAGGATTTGGAGCCAGGAGATCTGGGTTTATTCCCCTGGAATTGCTGTTTACTCTCTGTGTGACCTTGGCCAAAGACTTACACTCTCTGGGCCCCAGCTACTCCATCTTGAAATCATATGGCCCTATGATTGAAAATCAACCCATCAACATATAATAGGCACCTACTATATGCCAGGCACTGTGCTAAGTGCTGGGGATACAAAATGAGGCAAAAGATAGCTCCTGTCCTCAAGGAGCTTACGATCTAATGGCAGAGCCAACAAGCAAACATATATACATAGTGAACATAGACAGGATAAATAGAAAAAAGGGGGAAGGCAGTGAAATGAAGAGGGGTCAGGGAAAGCTTCCTGTAGAAGGTGGGATTTTAGCTGGGACTTAAAGGAAGCCAGGAAGGTCAGTAGTCAGAGGGACAGTAATTCGGGAATGGGGGACAGTCAGAGAAAATGCCTCAGCTGAGAGATAAAGTGTCTTGGTGGTGGCACAGCCAGCAAGCTGGTTTTGCATGATTTCATCTTTATAACGGGTATTATATTTCTTGCCTTCTCGATGGGTGGTGAAGGGACAGGAGGGAGAAAGAAAAACTGGAAAAAAAAAAAAGGACTGCAGGCTTCCTGCATCCATCTGCTCTTTGGTCAGGCTCAGTCTGGGTGAACACAAGCTATTTTTGGAAACCCTTACTTAGCCTCCAGACCTCAAACAACTGCTAGACTGAGGGTTGTTCAGCAACTCCAAGTCTTTCTTCCCTCATCTGTGAAATAGAGGTGATAATAGTTGTGCTGTCTGCTTCCTGGGACTCTGGTACACCTCAAATGAGATAATATACAGTAAAGTGCATAGAAACTTGATAAATGTAAGGAATCGGTATTTTAATTTTGCATCTAAAATGAATATTTTGCTTTCGTTAAGCTGTATTTTAGCATGTTCCTATACCTTTAAAACCCATGTTTTGATTTCATAAAACTAGATCTTTAGCATTATCTTTGTGCATTTCAAAATTATAGAACCTCATCCAAAGGAATATTTCTAGATTCTGGATATAAGATGATGACTCACATCTTACTAGCTGTGTGACCCTGGGCAAGTCACTTAACCCCGTTGCCTAGACAAAAAAAATAGGAAAGAGATATGTAATAATAATAACAACAACAATAATAATACACATTGTTGCTTAATGCAATAGAAACTTAACCATTGTACATATTTCTGACATTCATTGTTCTGTGCCTTGATGATGATAGTGAAAACCACCATTCACAGTTTCTAAATTGTCTCTTCTATGTGCCAAGAACTCTAGTGTTTCTCCTCTATCTGTAGTTCAAAGTAATAAATGTCAGCATTTCTTAGAGTTGTGAAAGGTTTCCTATGTATCCTTCAATGAATTACTGCTATATTCCCCTCCTTTTGGGTTGGGTTGACTGAATGGTTAATTAGAGATGAAAGTAGCTTGGGAGACTTGTGTGGATGTTGGGAAGGAGTGCCAAAGGCATCTAAAACTTTTCAATTTCCTGTCATTGTCTTGTTATTCTATTTCATTAAATGTCTTTGTTTTGAATGAATGGTCATTTGGTTGCTATGGTAAGAGAAACACTGATGGGGGCTCATGAACCATGAATTTAAATATAAAAATACCTCAACAATGCCACAAATGCAGACTGAAAAGAGGGGATACATTGAGGATCTCTAGGTTTTGTATGTGCAAACTTTTCTCTTTAAAACTTTACTTCCAGCCTCAGACACATAACACTCACTAGCTATGTGATTCTGGGCAAGTCACTTAACCCCAACTGCCTCACCAAAAAAAAATAATAATAAAAATTTACCTCATCTTCAGCTTTTTTCCTCTTTCTCTCTCTCCTTGTCTCTCTTTTTTCTCTCTCTCCCTCTTCTCTCTTTCTCCTCCTTCTCCTCCTTGTCCTTCTTCTTCTCTTCTTCTTCCTCTTCTTCTTCTTCTTCTTCTTCTTCTTCTTCTTCTTCTTCTTCTTCTTCTTCTTCTTCTCTCTCTCTCTTTCTCTCTTCCCCCCATAGGCACAGTGTTTGAATCAAGACCCTCAGGTCTGAGTCCTGCCCCCCATTTCTTATTAGCTGCACAATCTCAGGCAAGCCGCTTCCCTTTTCCAGCCCTCTACTTCATCCTTTACCAAAGGAGAATAGTGGTGTGAAAAGAGCTTGGGATTTAGAGGGAGGATGCCTGAATTTGAAGCTTGGCTCTTCCACTCACCAGCTGTGTGACCTTGGTGAATCCCTTGACCTCTCCGACAAAACCAGGTTGATTTGGGAGCTCCTCTCCACCACTCAATCTGGAATCCTATGACTTGATGACTCAGTTCTAAAAATCTAAAAGCTTCAGAAGAGAAAAGGACTGACGACACAGTGTGCCCTGCCTGGGAAGGTTTCAGCTCATGTCCACAGGCAGCTGCTGACTTGCCTCTTCTTCCCTTTCCCTCTCTGGTCCCCAGGGAGCTCCACAGACTTCAGATTCTTGTTCATTAGCACATTCATGACAACGTTTACAGGCATGGAAAGGCTTCATTGGAGCCTTTTCTCAGACAGCCTCCCCTGGCAGCTGGAGCTCTGTTTATATCGACACGATCACCTCTTCTGACAACACTTTGGGTTTTGAGCAGTGAGAGCCTGGGGAGATGGGCAGCAGAATTCTCCTATTTGTAACTTGCTAAGTAGGATGTGGGGCTCTGGGCATCAGCTTTGAACAAGCCCACACAACCCACATGAGTCCTCCCATGAAAGAGGGAAGGAACTGGATCGGGCTTGTCTTCCCAAGGCAGGGAAAGAAGCCATAAAACCAAAGGGGCAAACAAGTCATCCCAGAACGACCCGACAGGACTTTCTTGGAGGAGGCAGGGAGGAATTGAGCCAGAGAGAACAGCAGGTGCTCCAGCCTCCGAGGTGGAAATGAATTGTGCTGTAGTCCTATTTTAGAGGCAAAGATGTAAATAAAATAGTAGCAGTGCACTGGGGCCAGGGAAATCCAGGGTCCTGCCTCTGTCACTAACTTTTGCGACTTAGGGCAAATCACTTCTTTCTGCAACTCAGTTTTCTTATCTGTAAAATGTCTGCATCTTCCTTTTGAGCTTTGACATTCTCTATTCTAAGCCACCGCCCCCTCTAGCCCTGACATCCCCTGTTCTAAGGGCCCTCCCAGCTCTGACATCCCTTGTTCTAAGGCCCCTCCCAGCTCTGATATCCCCTGTTCTAAAGCTCTTCCCAGGTCTGACACTCTCTTTTCTAAAGACTAGAACAAAGGACTAGAGAGGACTGGAGAGCTTTTTGGTACTTATCTGAATCTGGGTCTCATGCTTTGCCCCGATCTGCATGGCACGCTGAGTGCTAGCTATAATTTGCATGACTTTTCAGTATCTTCCTTGTATTTCCACCCCACCCCTTTCAATGAGATCTCGTTTTAGGGGTTACTGGATTGGTAGGTATAGATGTGATGCACCTAGATTTTAGAAAAGTGCTCGACTAAGTCTCTTGTGTGTTCTGATAGTGGGAGAGATGGCGTAATGTGGATATTTAGGTAGTATCGTTAGATAGACTGGGGGACTGTTCGAATGGCCAGACCCACAGAACAGTCATGGGTAATTTATTGTCAAGTTTCAGGAGGTCTGCAGCGGAGTGCCCAGGGATCCGTCCTCATGTCTGCACCGTCTAATATTTTTGTCTGTCACTTGGTAATCTATAGATGGTGTGCTTATGAAATTTATAGATGATGGCTGGTTTGTTGCTTGTTAAATTGTGTTTTTTTCGTTGTTAAAAGGCTATTTTGTGTTGGTTTCTTTTTGTTGTTGTTGACAGTTATGAAGCTTATAACACCCCCACCCCCCAATAATGGAGTGTATCACAAAGTTAGGATGAATGGCTAACCTGTTGGATGTCAGGGTCAGAATCTATAAAGATCTCAGTGGGCCAAAATGTTGGGCTAAATCTTGTAAGATGAAATTTAATAAGAATCAATGTAAAAATTTTACATTTGGTTTCACACATATAAAATGAAAGTGTTGGGGGGCGGAGCCAAGATGGTGGAGTGAAAGCAATGACTTGCTGAAGCTCTTCCCTAAACCCCTCCAAATACTCATAAAAAATGGCTCTAAACAAATTCTGAAGCAGCAGAACCCACAAAAAGACAGAGTGAAACACATTTCCAGCCCAAGACAACTTGGATGATTGATCAGAAACGTGTATCGCACCAGGCTGGGAGTGCAACGCAGCACGGTACGGGAGCGCAGGCCTCAGCGAACCTGGAGCAGGCCTCAGAGGACTGAATCTTGGGCAGCTGTGGAGGTTTCCAGACTCCTCAACTCACTAAGGCCAAAGACAACTTAGAAGGTCAGTGGGAAAAATCTGTTTCTGTCGGTTCAGAGAAAGGAAGGCAGGGTCTCAGCTTCATTCCCCAAGAGCGTGGCCCTGGGGGGCAGCTGCTTCCCAAGCTTCCAGCCCACAGACTGAGGGGGAATCCAGTGGCTGACCAGAGAGGGATTTCAGGGATCGCTTTGCCAGTGCTGAGGCAGGAATCTCTTGCTTTGCCCATGTTTGCATCTCAGTCACAGTTCTGGGTAGAGGTGCTGGGGTGAGGAGGAGCGCTGGCGTAGTGGAGCTTGTAGTGGCTGTGGAGAGGAACCCCTCTTCACAGTTACAGAACAGAAAGGAATACTTGTGGTCACAGGCCAGGAAAGGAGTAAACACCTCACCCCTTATCATACCACCTTGGGAGAACTGAGAATTTACAGGTACCTACAAGTATCTCTGAAAACAGCTGTACAAACCCCTGAAGCTTGGGACAGTACATTCTCCACATTGGAAGCAGACTCTTACCTTAACAAAGAGTTTAAAACTCAAGTAATTGGCTGGGATCATGAGCAAGCAGTGCAAAAAGAGTCAGACTATATTATCTTACTTTGGTGACAAAGAAGATCAAAATATACAACCAGAAGAAGACAACAAAGTCAAAGCTCCTACATCCAAAGCCTCCAAGAAAAATATGAATCAGTCCCAGGCCTTGGAAGAGCTCAAAAGGGATTTTGAGAAGCAAGTAAGGGAAGTAGAGGAAAAACTGGAAGAGAAATGAGAGTGATGCAAGAAAATCATGAAAAACAAGTCAACAGCTTGCTAAAGGAGACCCAAAAAAAACTGAAGAAATTAACACCTTAAAAAATAGCCTAACCCAAATGGCAAAAGAGGTCCAAAAAGCCAATGAGGAGAAAAATGCCCTAAAAAGAAAAATTGGCCAAATGGAAAAGGAAGTCCAAAAGATTACTGAAGAAAATACTTCCTTAAAAATTAGAATAGAGCAATTGGAAGCTAGTCACTTTATGAGAAATCAAGACACTGTAAAACAAATCCAAAAGAATGAAAAATTAGAAAACAATGTGAAATATCTCATTGGAAAAACAACTGACCTGGAAAATAGATCCAGGAGAGAGAATTTAAAAATTATTGGACTATCTGAAAGCCATGATCAAAAAAAGAGCCTAGACATCATCTTTCAAGAAATTATCAAGGAAAACTGCCCTGATATAGTAGAACCAGAGGGCAAAATAGAAATTGAAAGAATCCACAGATCTCCTCCTGAAAGAGATCCCCAAAGGAAAACTCCTAGGAATATTAGCCAAATTCCAGAGTTCCCAGGTCAAGGAGAAAATATTACAAGCTGCCAGAAGGAAACAATTCAAGTACTGTGGAAACACAATCAGGATAACACAAGATTTAGCAGCTTCTACATTAAAGGACCGCAGGGCATGGAATATAATATTCCAGAGGGCAAAGGAGATAGGATTACAACCAAGAATCGCCTACCCAGCAAAACTGAGTATAATCCTTCAGGGGAAAAAATGGTCATTCAGTGAAATAGAGGACTTTCAAGCATTCCTGATGAAAAGACCAGAGCTGAATAGAAAATTTGACTTTCAAATACAGAACTCAAGTGGAACATGAAGAGGTAAACAGGAAAGAGAAATCATAAGAGACTTATTAAGATTGAACTGTTTACATTCCTGCATGGAAAGATGATATTTATAACTCATGAGACCTTTGTCAGTATTAGGGTAGTTGGAGGAAAAAAATTATATGTATGTATATAGATAGATAGATAGATAGATAGATAGATAGATAGATAGATAGATAGATAGTAGGCACAGGGTGAGTTGAAGATTAAGGGGTCATATCTGGAGAATAAAATTAAGGGATGAGGAGGATTATACTCGAGAAGAAGAAAGGGAGAGGTAGAATGGGGTAAATTATCTCACAAAAAAAAACAGAAAAGTCTCTTACAGTGGAGGGGAAACGGGGAAGGTGAGAGGGAATGAGTAAATCTTATTCTCATAGGATTTGGCTTAAGGAGGGAATAACATACACATTCAATTGGGTATAGAAATCCGTCTTACCCTACAGGAAAATAGGGGAGAAGGGGACAAGAGAGCAGGGGGATGATAGAGAGGAGGGCAGATTGGAAAGGGTAAATCAGAAGTAAATACTTCTGAGGAGGGACAGGGTCAAAAGAAAGAATAGAATAAATGGGAGGGCAGGATAGGATTAAGGGAAATAGAGTTAGTTTTTCACAACATGTCTACTATGGAAGTGTTTTGCATAACTGCACATGTACAACCTATATTGAGTTGCTTGCCTTTTCAATGAGGGTGGGTGGGGAGGGAGGAAGAGAGAAAATTCGAAAACTGAAGTTTTAAAAACATATGTTTAAAAAAAAAGTTTTCACATGCTATCGGGAAATAAGAAATACAGGAAATGGGGTACAGAAGTCTATCCTGCCCTACAGGAAAATAGAAGGGGAAGGGGATAAGAGAAGGGGGGAGAGAAAGAAAAGAGGACAGACTAGGGGAAGGGATATTCAGAATGCATGGCATCTTGGGGTGGTGGGAGGCAGGAGATGGGGTGAAAATTTGGAACTCAAAAACTTATGGAAATGAATGTTGAAAACTGCAAATAAATAAATTTATATATATATACATATATATATATATATATATATATAAAGAAAGTGCTGTGGTTAGTGGTTCACTTGAAAAAGCTTGGAGGTTGTTAGTGGACCACAAGCTCAAAATATGTCAGCTGTGCAAATGCATTATTTGGTTATAATGGTGGTCAAAGTATCCAGGACAAGATTGGTGATAGGCCTGCAGTATCCTGTGCTGGCCAGATCACTCAGGAGTACTGCATTCTGAGACCATGGAAAGTCAGAGCTGGGAGAGACCTGAGAAATGGAGATTGTTAATGCTGGGAGGGAATTGAGAAAAACATCAGAACTGGCAACTGCCTTAGAGCATAAAATACAGAATGTTAGAGCTGAAAGGGGTCTTGGAACGTAGAAAATGGGATGCCATTTCCAGAACATAGAAAGTTGGAGAGAAAAGTGGTAGGACATACAACATAGAGTTGGAAGGGGCTTTACCAATAATGGAGTCGAATTTTATAAATGAGGAAACTGAGTCTCAGAGAGAGAGATAACTTTCCTGAGGTTATAAAACTAGTTAATGGTACAGTTGGGAATCCAGGTCTTGGGGTCCTTCTGCCAGAGAAGGATGCTTATAGAGGCCCTAAACTTTGACCCAAGTCCCACTTTGTCTCTTCCTCCCCCCTTCTTTTGGATCTATGAGGAGGAGAAGGCAACTAACAATTATTATGTTCCCCTGTGGAGCAGATCCATAATTCGTCCATGTCAAGGGGCTTGGGCATGGAAAGCTGGTTCCTGATGGATAAGCGATCAATGAAAGGTGGGGTGATGTATGGGCTGGCAGCAGGGCCCATACTCAGCTCCTCATAAATCAGAGCGCTGGGGGCCGACCTCCCAGGCTGCTGTCTGGGCTCAGCGTTGGGCTCTGGCTTTATCTAAGCAGCTGCTGAGCCTGGTATCCTAAAGAGATTTCTCAGTTTTATTGGTTCTTTCTTAATGTAACAAGGATGCTTTGGGGCCACTCTGTCAGGGCCAGGCAGGCTACATCTCCCCTCAGAGTTCTGAAGGCACGGTGTCTCTTCTCCAATGCCATTGGCTTAAGCTGTATTTCTCCCCTCCCTCTTTGTTAAGGGACAGGTACTAGCCTCCCAATCCCAATCCCAAACCACTCAACGTCCGCTTTACAAAGGGGTGTTTATTTCAAATATATAATAAGATCAAATACACTAGCATTTCTACCAATACCTTCAGTGCATAGTCTTCTCTATACCACTTTGGTCTCTGGAAATTAGCCTCAAAACTTAGCTTCATAGCGTTGATCCCACCAAGTTCAAGTCTGGACTTGGCATGATTGCTGGGTGAGTCTTTTGGCTTGGCTGACGTCCTGAGGCCACAAGATTCTATAGGAGCTTGTAAACAAATGTCAGTATCACATAGAAAACACTTAAGCCTTTAAGACACCAAGGCAATTCTCCCTTTCTAGTGATTCCTACTTTTCCACTAGAGTCTCAAAGTCCTTTCAACAAGGTGCTACCCTATGGTTTGGACTCTCCTTAGAAGGGCGCTGAACTTAGAATTACCAGTGAGGTAACATCACGATTTGCTTAGTGAATCACTCTCTTCTGCAGCATCCTTCAAACTTGAAGTCCTACAGTGTAGTTTGGACTCTTTCCAGAAGGCACAAACACTTTGGGGTTCTTAGGGAATTCTCTTCTTACTGGACCTTTTATAACACTCTGAGAGTAGAGAGCCCAGAACAGGTTTTCTGTTGTGGCATTCTCCATCTGTAGCCTGCGTGGGGTAATCCCTGATGACTTCTGCATGTCCATACTCTGAGGGGTGAGGCACGGGCAATCAGAAGTTCTGGATGGCGGCTCTTGGTAACATTCTTCAGTGAATCAGGGAACTCCGTAGATCAACATCCCCTCCCCTCACGTACAGAAAAAGAAACCGAGGCCAGGGGAGGTGAGATTGTTGTGGTTTCATGGTGTGTTGTGGTGTCGACTCAAAGAATTCAGACTCAGACCACCTCTAATCCAAATACAGGCATTTATTGAGGATTGATGCCTCTTAGAAGAGGGCTAGGTTCCAAGACGAGCCAGCTACTTAGTAAGACAAGACAGGCGATTTTATAGTGTAATGATGCTGATTATACAAGAGAGATTATAAATATTAAAAAGTAGGAGGGGTTTGTCAAGGGATTAGGTAATGGAGGAGGGATCCCAGCTTCAGTGGAACTGTGCATGCGATTACCCACAATGCATACAGAACAACCCATTGGGGGACATTAATATATGATAATGACGTTATAATAAGCCTCTCTACAACAGAAGTTCACCTAAAGGACAGCTTTTGCTCTCACTGCAAAGGCACCTACTTAGGGAAAGTCCCTTCCATTGTCTTGGGGTCCACATCCTGGTGGTGCTGCTTTCTGATTGCCTGAGACTAGATGGGTGTGGTTGTGGTTGAGTGCGTGGACACACTTGCTGTTTCTGTGGGAAATTTGAGGAGTGGTCCTGGGGGTGGCTTTATTAGGATTCCATCAAGATGACTTGTTTAATAAGGTCATGCAGCTAGTAAATGCCTCCAAACTGAGTCTCCTGGCTCTGAATTCGTATTCCCGGTTGTGCGACTGCGCTGAGGTTGTTTCCTCTCAAGGAGACTCAAGTCCTAGTCATTCCTTTTGGGAGATGGAATCTGTGGTCACCTGCCCGACTTAGACCCCAAGTGTCCCAACTTCCAACTAAATGATCGATCTGGTGATTATTGCATAGTGGGCAGCTAGGTGGCACTGTGGACTTGGAGTCAGGAAGACCCGAGTTCAAATGTGACCTCAGATACTTACTAGCTGTGTGATCCTGGTCAAGTCACTTAATTTCTGTCTGCCTCAGTTTTGTCAAGTGGAAAATGGGGATTAAAACTAGCACCTGCCTCCTAGGGTTGTTGTGAGGAATAAATGGTATCCTTACGGTGAAGCATGTAGGACAGTGGTTGGCACACAGTAGGCACTTAATAAAGACGTCTTCTCTTCCCTTGTCCTTAAATCTTTTGGCCATGGAGGTCATTTTATCTATCACTAAATGTGACAGCTGAAGAACTCTGAATACCTGGAGGCTAGGGGCTTCTCTAAGACCCCTAAGGGAGATGTGGTCTGCTGTTGCTCTGAACTCTGGGCAGAGCCTATCTTCCTGCCTGACTCCCTCCCCGCTTCTCTGGACACTTTTATACTATCAGAGGCTAACCCCATTACTCTACAGATAAGGAGACTAGGTCTCATTTTGGCCTAGATGACCCTGGTGGTTCCTGCTAGCTCTAAATCTACAATCTCATGATTCTGTGTTTTTACTCACCTGAGGGAGGACACCCCTTCCTAAAACACTTACGACCTTCAGCCACCTCACATGAAGGTACTTGGAACTCAGGCAGTCCATAATGAACACCTGAGCTGAAAGGAGTTGGAGATTGCTAGATGCAGAGGTGCAGCGGTAGAACTTTCCAGGCATATGCAAAGGAGCGGAGGTGGGAGATAGAACAGGGAAGAGAAGGAAGGTCCATTTGGCTGGAAAACAGCTTGTGGTGGGGAGTAACAAGATAGGCTTGTGGAGTCAGAATGTGAGGGCCTTTCAATGCTAAACAGAGGAGTGTTTATTTTCTCCTACAGGGGATAGAAAGCCACTGAAGTTTCTCTCTCTCTCTCTCTCTCTCTCTCTCTCTCTCTCTCTCTCTCTCTCTCTCTCTCTCTCTCTGTCTCTCTCTGTCTCTGTCTCTGTCTCTCTCTTCTCTCTCTCTCTCTCTCTCTCTCTCTCTCTCTCTCTCTCTCTCTCTCTCTTTGGTGAGGCAGTTGGGGTCAAGTGACTTGCCCAGGGTCACACAGCTAGTAAGTGTCAAGTGCTTGCTCTGAGGCCTGAGTTCAGGGCCAGTGCTCTATCCACTGCACCACCTCCCTGCCACCTAGCTGCCCCCTAGTTTCTTTCTTTTAACTCAGCTTTACTTCACTGCTGCTTTCATGATTCCTCCCCCACCAGCCAGACTTCTCTGCTCCTTCCTTTCCACGGTATTACTACCTTGACAGTATTTACAGCACACAGAGTGCAACTCTAAGTGTCCAGGGTCCGCTCTGGGTTTTTCCAAACTCCATAAATTTGGCTTCTTCAGTCCCTCTTCCAGGGGCTTTATTCCTAGTGGCTGCTAGTGTCCTGATGATAGCCAACTCCACTTAATTCAACAGGGCTTTAATGGAGCCTGGCTTAAGTAGGGGTGAGGCATGATTTTGAGCTTGGAGTCGGGAGGTCTGGTGTCAAATCCTGGCTCTAATGACCACTAGCTGTGTGATCGTGGATAATTCACTTAATTGAGGCAGCCAGGTGGCACAGTGGATAGAACCCTGAACCTGGAGTCAGGAAGACCTGAGTTCAAATGTGGCCTCAGATGCTACAAGCTATGTGACAATGGAAAAGTTATGTGACCTGTCTGCCTCAGTTTCCTAAACCACAAAATGGGAATAATACCACCACCTACCTCACAGAATTGTTATGAAGATCCAATGAGATCATATTTGTAAAGCACTTAGCACCTAGTAGGTACTATAGAAATGTTTATTCCTCTCCCCTTGTAGCTGCAGAGAATCTAGTTGAAACTGAGGCATGGTCTTTAGTCATTTTCTATAGTGCCTAGCTATTGAAAACAGCTTTCAGGGGTGGGGACCTTCAAAAGGTTAGTAGAGTGAAGCCATTTAGCTCAGGATTCAAAATGGAATTTGAATACACCTTTGCTGTGACCATCTAACCTCTATGTTTTTGCTTCTTCCATCCACAGAATGCGACCACCAGCAACTTTTTCCCCACTGTCTTCCCCTTCATTCCAAAATGGTTAAGGGAGAGAAGAGAATTTTTTGTGACATTTCCCCCCATTTTTAAAATTTAAAATTCTCATTTATGTATTTTCTTTATACATCATCTTAATTTCCCATTATATCCTTCTATCTTCCCCACCCAGAGTAACAAAGAATAAACAAGAAAGAGAAAAAGTAGTTAATTCTCTATCCCTTGTAATAAAAAACAAAAGAGGAAAAAAGTAGTTAATGCAAACTAACCAATGTAAACTGAGTCCAACGGTATATGCGATGTTCTGCACCCATGGCTCCCCACGTCTGCAAAGAAGGGAAGGAGGTACATTCTCATATCTTGTCTTCAGAGATGGGCTTGGCTGTTATATTGCAGCATTCTTAACATTACATTGTATCTATTGTTTTCCTGGTTCTATCTACTTCATTTTGTAACAGTTCATATGAGTCTTCCTATCCTTCTCTGCATTATAATTTCATTTTTAGTTGGAATCTAGAATCCAAGGATCATTGGATCACAGATGTTGGGCTAGAAGGAAACACAGAGATCATCTAATCAAACTGTCTCATTTTACAGATGATGAAACTGAGTTCCATAGAGACTTGCCCAAGGTATCAGGTAATAATACATTGTGATTCTAAGTTCATTTCTTTCTACCTCAACTCATAGCCTTATCATTGTACCCAAGGGCAGATTGGGATGATAACTCCTTTAATTCAGAGCTGAAACAAAAACCGTAGCTAGTTTAGGGGTGTGTGTGTGTGTGTGTGTGTGTGTGTGTGTGTGTGTGTGTGTATATGACAGACAGTAGACTTTAGGACGTGAGATCCTAGAGAAGGACAGACCCTGGGAGAAGACGGAGTAGAAGAGGAGAGGGGCAGGGCTAGGTTACAGAGAAGGTCACAGGGGGTACAACTATGAAGGTGAAGATTAAGTCTCCTTTTTTTTTTAACCTAATTAGTCTTGTGAAGTAAGGAGCTTGACTTGTTACCTGTTAAAGGTATAAGTGTTGTTTGCACCCTCAACATTTCAGCACCCTGGGACATAGTGCCAATCACCTCGCCCTAGTTATGTCTCCCTTGAGGCCACATCCCCCATCTAGTGTGTTCAGGAGCTCTCAGGAGAGAGGGGTTTCTTTGTCTAGCTTTTATAGGAATTCTTTATGATGACTTCTCTCCTTCCCCATTCTAATTGTTCCCCAGGCCACAACAAAGCTTGTCACGGAGCAGCAACACTGTGTGGTTACAGAAATCCTTTCAAAATGATGTGTAAAATGGGGCCATTCTTGAGTAATTTATGTAAAGAGCAAGCAATTCCTTGTACATTTTTATTGGGAAGGTAGAGTTTTATGTACTGTAAAATTTGATATATTATTATAAATTCTGCTTTGGTCTCAAACTCTCTGTGGAAGGCTGAGGTTTCTTGCTTCACTGTCAATAAAGCATTCTATGGGTGTTGGGGGTGGGGGTGTTGGCAGTGAGATTTCCTACTGGGTGTTTTTGCTAATTCTGCAAAGGGATACCCATTTTAAAAAATAAAAAAAATTATTGATTTTTTTTTGTTTTAACATCACTTTTTTTTCCTGACTATATCTCTGCTACTTTGCTTACACAGTGAGCCATTCATTGTGGCAAAGAATAAAATGAAAAGAAAGAAAGAAAGAAAGAAAGCAGTTAGCATATCTGATCAACACATCAGCCAAGTTTAACTGTGTATGTAATATTCCATACCCATAGCGCTCCACTTCGGCAAAGAAGAGAATAAGGAAGCAGTCATTTCTCAAAGCCAAAATCTGAGCTCATCTTCCCTCCCTCCCCTCCTCTCTAGGAATATACGAATGAAGATGGTTTCGATTTCCTAAAATTCAGATTGGTCTAGGTTTCCCAGCAATCTCCTAACCTGAATGGTCCCAAGCTACGAGTCTGGAGACAGGCTCTCTCCTGGGTCTCCCACTAGGTGGCTGTGTGACCTCGGGCTCCTTCTCTGGAGCCTCACATATGTCCCTGCAAAAATGGGAGAATGGAACAGTGGAAAGAAACTTGGAGACTGAGAACCTGGTTTTACATTTTGACTCTGTCCTTGACTAGCTGTGTGCCTCAGTTGTTTAATCTGTAAAATGAGGTGTGGACAAGTTGATTTCTAGCTATTACTCTCACCCTGCCTCCCAGTCAATGCCATTTTGATGGTTCGTTGAGGTCAGTGCCTTTTATGAGCTCTCAGGCCTGGGCAAAAAGGGACTGAGTAGCTTTAGCAAATGTTGATGGCTAGTGTTGGGTCAGAGGGCATTTACTGAATGTCCAGGCAGAGGATAGAGAACTTTAAATTACCAGTGTTTCAACTCAGTGCTCATTCTGCAGTCAGGTGATGGATATTGTGAGAACACAGCTAGCTGGAGGTTGGGATTGATGGCTATCTAGTGGGGTGCTGGACTTTGGTGAGCGTCCTTCTCTGGCCTGTAGCCAGAGGAGTGTGAAGGAGCTGAGCCCTTCCTCCCAGCCACCCCAGCTGCTAAATAGGACCTTAAACATGGCATTCACAAGGTCTACCCAGCACAGGTTTGTTTCAGAACTTACTGATTCTAATACCACCAATTCAGTCAGTTAGTTGGCAGTGAGCCATTCACACCTGGGGATTGTATTGCTGACAGTAGACCCATGGTTCATAGGCTTCAGAGTGGGAAAGCTGATTGTTAGAGATTCTCAAACTCAGGGATTTTTAACTTTTCTCTGTGAGTCAGGGAATCCTTGGGGCAGCCTGGTGAATGAAGCCTATGGACCTCTTTTCAGTATAATGTTTTTAAGTGCACAAAATAAAATGCACAGGATTACAAAGAAAATAAACTTCGTGGAAATAGTTATCAAAACGTAAAAACCCCCAAACAATCCAAGTTCATGGACCCCAGGTTAAGAACCTTGTTCTAGACCTAATCCTTCATCTATCTATCTATCTATCTATCTATCTATCTATCTATCTATCTATCTATCTATCTATCTATCATCTATCTATCTGTCTGTCTGTCTGTCTGTCTGTCTGTCTGTCTATCTATCTGTCTATCTATCTACTCTTTGTGTGTCTGTCTATCCTGTCTATCTATCTTCCTATCTATCCTATCTGTCTGTCTATCCTATCTGTTTATCTGTCTATGTGTCTGTCTATCTAATCTATCACATTTAAATAATAAAATCCAGTATTATCAGTATCATCCAGATGATTTATTTAGCAGTGCCTGTGGTTGCAAAAGAAACCAGGTTCAGGGCTCTTGGTAGCCAAGACCCCAGAACTTTGGTTTTTACCCAGTTAATAAACAGTTCAGAGAGAGTGAAAAACGGATGAAAGGATTAAGACACCTGGTTTCTTATTGGAGGAGGAGATCTGGAGACAATGAATTAAGGGTGAAGGTTGGCTGGAGGGGATTAGGAGACAATCAGGAGACACTGAAAAGAGAAGGAAGAGGAGTAGTTTTGTGATATTTTTAAAGTCAGGTGACTCTTGGGGGAGGGGAGTAATCTTGTAACATCTCCAAAATCAGATGACTTTGAGACTTAACTACACAAAATGGTGGATAAAGGCAAAATGGAGTCACTAATGCTATTTCAATATTATCTTTCTATCTATCTATCTATCTATCTATCTATCTATCTATCTATCTATCTATCTATCTCTTTGTGTCTATCCGTTTATCTATCTATCTGTCTGTTTGTCTACTGGCGTATCTTGTCTATCCCATCTATCTGTCTATCTATCTATCATGTATTTTATCTATCTAATCATCTATGTATCCAATCATCTATCTATCTATCATCTGTTAATCCATCTATCACTTATTTCTTTTAAATTTAAATTTATTTTGTTTTTTATCAATTTACAAAAATCTATTTTCTTTCCATCCCCCCCCACATGGAAAAAAAGAGGAAAAATAAAACTTTTATAACACATATACACAGTCATACAAAAAAAAATTCCTATGCTGGCCATATCCAAAAAAGTCGGTCTCATTCTACACCCTGACTCCATCACCTCTCTGTCAGAGAGTGGGTATCGTGTTCTGTAATCCTAGCTGGTCATTGCACTGGCCAATGCAATGCGATGCCTCCGTCAGCAACGTTGCTGTTATTTTATGTTGTTCTCCTGGATCTGCCCACTTCACTCTGTACCAGTTCATACAGATTTTCCCAGATTTCTCCGAAATCATCTCTTTTGTCATTCTTTATGGCACAGTAGTATTCCATTATGTTCATAGGCCATATTTTATTCAGTCATTCTCCAATTGCTGGGCATCCCCTTAGTCTCCAGTTCTTTGCAAGCACAGAAAGAGCTGCTACACACACACACACACACACACACACACGCGCACACACACACACACACAAACACACACACACACATATTTACAGATGCTTCCTTTTCTTTGCTCTCTTTAGGTTTTAAGCCTGGTGGTATCACTGGGTCAGAGTATGCAGTTTAATGACCCACTTCTCCATGAAGCCTTTCCAGTTCCTCCAGCTGCTAGGGCCTTCCTCCTTGAATACCTTGTATTTAAGCTACTTTGCATGGATTTTCCATATATTTATTTTGTATCTGCTTATATATGTATGTGTCTGCTCTGGTAGAATGTCAGCTTCTTGCAAGAAGGATTAAAAATTCTTTTTTGGTTGTATTTATATCCACAGTGTCTGAATTATTTGGGTCAAATTCCTTTACCATAATAGAGGTACTAAGGACCTCTAGGGAGAGGACGAATTGACAAGATGCAAGGAATGCAGAGGAGAGATGAGAGGTGGGGGTGGGCCAAGGAGCCGGACTTTGCCAACCTTGCCAATTTAGGGAGCTGGCCCTAAGCCCAGGAGTGTCTCCACTGCTCCAAGGTCAGGTTGAACAATCCATTGCAAACCATGGAGAATGTTTCCATGATCATCACCCCTACAATGCTGGTGAGATGCACAGGAGGTCAATGCTGCCCACCAGAACCCAGGGAGCAAGGTAGGCCTCAGGCTGGGTGTGTTTGGGGCAGGGAGAACAGGCTGTGTCCTGCCCCAAGGCTCCAGAGGTCTGACTCTGCTGCCTCCACTTTCTCAGCTGAGGAATGGGCTCTGACTTGGAGGTAAGAGATCCAACCCTCCCTTCCTAGGAAGCTGCTTCTCTTGCAGGTTAGGGCTCCTACCTTTGGCCAGAGTTTCTTCAAGCAGAAGCAGAAAGGGCCCAGGCCCAGTAATTTCTCTGAAGACCGGGGCCAGACATCGTGGTTTTTACTCATAAGAGTACTTGGGTGGTGGTTATCTGGGGAAAGTCCCCATAATTCTCCTCTCACCCAAGGAGACCTTGCTTCTGGAAGCCTGCTGACAAACAGTAAAGTGCGATAGTTATCTCTGTGAATGACAAATTCAATGGAAGTCATTCACAGAGAATTGAGGCGCTTGGCATCCCAGGGGACCAGGCCTTGGGAAAAACTAAACGTGGGAGGCTGAGACTGTTGTGCAAGCGATGTTTTTCCTTAATGCCCTTTTCCTGACATGACAGTCCAAGCAAGTAATGGGCAGCACCATCCTCATGGTACTGATGTGGAAAGTGAAACCCTGAGAGGAAAAACCAAGTAATGTTTGTGTTGCTGGGTGCCTACTGCTAAACCAGGTGCTCTAGAGAATATCGAGGAGGAAAGGACGTCATTCTTGCTCCTGAGAAACTGAGTGTCTACCAGGGAAAATGTCAGCTCTGGAAGAGACCTTAGAACAGAGAACGTCAGAGCTGGGAGGGGCCTCAGAACAGGGAATGTCAGAGGTGGGAGGGGCCTTACAACAGGGAATGTCAGAGCTGGGAGGGACCTTAGAACAGGGAATGTCAGAGCTGGGAGGAGCCTTAGAACAGGGAATGTCACAGCAGGTAGGAGCCTACAACAGGGAGTGTCAGAACTGGGATGGGCCTTAGACTAGAGAATGTCAGGGCTTGGAGGGGCTTTAGGACAGGGAATGCCAGAGTTGGAAGAGAACTTAGAACAGAGAACACAGAACATTAGAGATGAAAGGGACCTGGAACATAGAACATGGAATGTTAAACTTTTAAAATCTGGTATTCCAGGTTTTAGAATCCTTCTCAGCTCTAATATTCTAAGCTAAGTTTGTGATATTCCCTGTTCTAAGGCCCCTTCCACTTCTGACATTTTATGTTCTAAGCTCCCTCCCAGCTCTGACATTCTACATTTTGAGAGTCATTCCAGCACTGCCACTCTACATGCTAAAGTCCTTGCCAGCTCTCACATGCTATATTCTATGTGCCCTGCTAGCACTAATATTCTGTGAATCTAAAATCTAGGCCTGCAGAGGGAGGGAATGTGTTTCTTTTCCCTGATTAGAGGGTGACTCTGCAAACAGTATTTAGAACTTCGTTTCAATAATAAAACAGGAAAACAAATCAAACAAACACAAGTTTTTCATAATGCTAATAACAACAACTTAAAAGAAATCTCCTCCAATTAATTAGCTTTTAAGAACGGCTGCAATTTTCCATCTTTTGTGTACAGCTCTGATAGGAGAAACAGAAGAGCATTAGCTGCGGGGGCCAGGAGAGAAGGAGGGATTTTTTGCCTCAGAAGCTGCCCAAGCAGAGTTTAGAGGAGAAAGGTATGAAGACCTTTGTTTCCCTTCCTGAGATTCTGGATCCTCCTACCCTAGACTTTGGTCCAATTCCAGCTCTGAACCTTGAAGAAGGAAGGGACAGAGGGCAGAACAGGTCACAAATACAGGCCTATTACCTAAATGTTTCAGGACTGTTTTTCCACCGTCACTTCTATTTGACCTTTGCTTTTACCTTGTTTTCTTGTGTAGTTTTAGAAAAAAAAATCTCTTAATGATCTCTCTATTGTTAATTTGTCATTGTTGTTATTGGTTGGGTATTTGTTCACTTGTCTGTCATCTGGGGATGCTTGAAGGACAAATACTTCATCCAGGGCTGGTTTTGTTTCTAAGGATGCATCTTAAAAAAAAAATCTCTCTTTTTAAAAATTGAACACTCATCTTTTTTCATCAATGACGAGGCCCAGGATTGCAGGGGATATCACCTTGGTTTGCATTGTTAGCTCCTTTTGCTCTTTGGAACCCATTTTTCCATTCCCTCTTGTGGTTTCCAGTGGGTGCAAAATAGTCTTGTGTTATTCAGATTTTCTTTCCTTCGTAATTGAAGCTCTTTCTCCTGGTTGCTAGGAGAATTTGTTGGAGCTATTAAATCTAACCATTTTGTATCATGGAGTTTGGAGCATGTCTCCCCCCTCCCTGGGGCAATCTGTTAGTTCTTTCCCTTGGCACTTTGTTTTCTGTGTTCAGAAGTCCTGGGGCAGTTTTCTTGTGTTCTGGTGTTATTTCTTGTGTTCTGGTGTTCTGGCTTTGACTTACATTCTTTTAGGACTTATAATACTTATGTTGTCTCTAGGCATCCTGTCTCTGCGATTAATATGTTTTGCTTGTATGGAGAATCCAAGTTCTACACCTCCAGAGCCAATTCCCTTTCTTTGTTTTCTTTTTTCTTTAATTAAACTTTATTTTTTAAATTAAAAAGTATTTATTTTCTTTTCCTTCTACATCTCCTACCCTAGTAGGAAATAAAAGAAAAACAAAACCCTTGTCCCAAATAGGCATAGTTAAGGCAAAAAAAATTCTTGTATTGGTCCACTTTCTGCAAGAAGCCTTTCCTGATCCCCCTTAATTTTAGTGCCGCCCCTCTGCTGATTATTCCCAGTTTTATACTGTATATATTCTGTTAGAACATAGTTGATTTAACTTTGTCTCCCCCATCAGACTGTGAACTCCTTGAGAACAGTGGTTGTTTTATGCTTTTTTCTACCCCTTTAGTATATCCAGAGATTAACACAGTGCCTGGCACATAGTAGGTGCTTAATAAATGCTTTTGATTAGTCAGGTCCAAAAAGTCTTTCTCATTTGCGTATTGAGTCTTTTACCTCTCTGTTAGGAGGGAGGGGATTTTTCTTTAGTCCTCTGGAATCATGATTGGTTATTGTGTTGATCTGAGTTCTTAAGGATTTCAAGGATGTCTTTATAATGTTATCATTATATAAGTTGTTCTCCTGGTTCTGTTCTTCTTCACTCTGCATCAGTTTATACGTCTTCTCAGGTTTCTCTGAAACCATCCCTTTTGTCATTTCTCTTGGCACAATGGTATTCTATGCAGTCACCCTGATCGTTGAGAGGGATTATAATGAGCTGTAGAAATGTGAGCTATTACTCTTACCTAATTTGGGAGGTAGGGCTGAATTGGCAGTTTTACACAAATCCAGTCCTTTTAATCCAAGGAATGATCTGATAATCAACAGCAAAATCTAATTTTCCTTTTCCTTTATTGCCCCAGGATTTACTGATGCAGTGAGAGGGGTCCTTTCTCTTTCTGGTTGGATCTCTCCTTGCCACCCAGTATTCATCACCAGAAAGGTGAGGTTAGATCAAGAGAGAACAACTTAATGTCTAAGTTTTGGAAAAGGAAGAAATCAGATGTTATTGTTTCATTCAATCTGGGAAAGAAGGCATAAACACTGCCATAGATCAAGTAGCTTTATCTTCCCTCTGAAGGTCATGCACAGATATGCGCATGAAAAGAAAGAAAGAGCGACCAAATAGGCCCTCATGAATGGGGATTGGGAAAGAGAGCCTTGAAGTTCATGGCACTAGACAGACAAGTGGATGAACGTATTAAAGAATGGGAAGGTTTCTTCTTTAAATATAACTCAATATTAAAGGGAAAACTCCATTTCTGTCTGACTTGAGCTACACCTAGCAGCCACAGATGGAGGATGTTTATGGACTAGCCAGGGCAACCTGTCACACATAGATGTCAGACTCATTAGATGCAGATATGCAGCATCTTCAAACCTTCATCGGGAGCCTTTCTTTCCCCAAACGCTACCAGGAATGTTATTAAATCCTTGTATAAACACTTAAAAATAATAACAGCTCACATTTATATAACCTTTACATATGTTTCTCATTTGGTCTCCATGACAACCCTGTGTGAGAGATGCTATTATTATTCCCATTTATTGAAGGGAAAACCAAGCCTGAGAGAGGTTAAATGAGTGCCCAGGGTCACACAACTAGTAAGGGTCTAAGGTAGATTTTGAATTCAGGTCTTCCTGACTATAGGTCCAGTTCTCTATCCACTGAGCCACCTACCTGTTAACCCTGCTCACCCTGGAATGGGTTCCTAGCGTGACATATCAGGGACAAAGGAAGTGGGTACAAGCAGAATGAGGGACCAGAGCTTCCCTTGTTCATTTCCAAGACTTCTCTGTTGGAAACCTTATCAATTATAATCCTAGCGTGGAAAATGTCTTGTCAGCTGGCCTCTAGGCAGGTGTCAAGGAAATAGTCTCTGGCTTGATTATATTACCTGGCTCTTCCCAAAGAGGTGGGAAAATAGGTGGGAATCCCTGGGGCTTTGTGCCTAGTCTCCCTCTCCTTGACTTGCATAAGTCACGGCTGGATCAGGAGATGAATTTTTAGTTTGGCTGCAGCAAGAATGGGTTAGCTGAGGAAAATCACATTAGATGAAGAATTGTGTCGAGAGACAAGGAGGGGGGAAATGCAATTTAGGAGTGTATGTTCTCATTAGGATGACTTTGTGGCTTTAACAGAGGAGCAGCAGGGCCTGGGGAAGACACAAGGCGCATGATGACTGCTTACAGAGTTCCTTCTGCAAAGGGGTTGGGAAGCGCAGCCGTGCTAGGCTTGAGCCAATGTACCAGGTTGCCCCACATCTATCATCAATCAATAAACGATTGGATTTATTAAGTACCTACTCTGTGCCAGGCACTGTGCTAAGTAAGTGCAGGAAATGCAAAGAAAGACAAATGACAGTGTCTGCCCTCAGGAAGCTCACAGTCCAATGGGGAAGAAGACATGTAGATGCCTACACACTACCGAATTACACACAGTGTAAATGAGAGGGAAGAGAGGATGGATAGAGGAAGGCCTCCTTCCCAAGGTGAGATCTGAGCTGAATATTGAAGGAAGCCAGGGAATGTAGGTGTCAGAGGTGAGAAAGGAGAACATGCCAGGCATGGGAGGGCAGCAAGGTGGCGCCATAGAGGATAGAAGAGTGTTGGGCCTAGAGTCAGGAAAACCTAAGTTCAGATCTGACCCCAGACACTTACTAGCTATATCACCCTGGGCTAGTCACTCCACCTTGTTTGCCTCAGTTTCCTCATCCGTAAATTGAGCTAGAGAAGGAAATGGCAAACCACAGTATCTTTGCCAAGAAAATCCCAAATGGGATCAGGAAGAGTTGATCATGACTGAAAATGACTGAACAACAAATATTTATTTCCTCTGACAAAACCAAGCATGGGGGATAGCCAGGGCAAATGTACACAGTTGGGAGATGGAGTTCTATATGTGAGGAACAGCAAAAAGTCCAGTACGTAGATTAAGGGATTTAAGAAGACTTGGGTGAGGAGGAATGGACTGGGGTGAGGAGGCCAAGTGAAGACCAATTCCAGAAACCAACAATAAGGCTCATGCCCATTGGCTGGGTTTTAGGGCCACTTGGTCTGGGTTTAGGCTGAGGTTCTAGAACCCTGGGGTAGCTGATTCCCCCATTGGGCATAGCATTTTGCTAGCCTTAAGGGAGACACAATCATTAAAAAAACCACCTTCAAGTCTTACCCTTATGAAGCTTATTGCATGAGATAAGGATGGATGAACAGTCAATCAATTAACAAGCAACTATGGAAAAATTGAAAGGGGACAACCAATCACTCAATAAGGCATTTATTAAGCATTTACTATATGCTAGGCACTCCCTCTGCCTCTCCACTGTGTATGACTTGGACAAGTCTCTTTGCTTTTGGGTCTTAGCTTCTTCATTTCTAAAATGAATGGATTAGAATTTGGGGCACTTAACTTGGAGAAGAGAAAACTGGGGATTGGGTGGGCAGAAGGAACATGATAGATGTTTTCAAGTGTATGAAGGATTATCATTAGGAAAAGATATTACAGTTGTTCTATTAGTGCCCAGAAGGAAGAACCAGATGAACATTGCAAATCGATCAGTAAAAAAAGCATTTATTAAACACCTACTATGTGTCAGACACTTTGCTAAGCCCTGGGGTTACACTGCTCTCAAGGGGCTTACATTTTAATGGGAAAGACACAACATAAACATCAGCACATACAAGATAAATATGGAGTAAATGGAAGAGAATCTTAGAGGAAGACACTAGCAGCTGGGGTGGGGGGAGGGAGGAAAGACCTCCTGTAGGATGTAGGGCTTCAGCTGCATCTTGAAGGGAGCCAAGGATTCTAAGAGTAGGGAATGAGGAGAAATATCATTTCAGGCATAGGGGATAACCAGTATAAAACTCAGAGATGAGAAAAGGAACCTCGTATGCTGAGGCATGTTGGTAAATGTTTAACAACCAGGCTCTCTGGAATCCCATGACACACATTTAATTTGTCTAACGAACATGTTCTTAACTCAAGACAATCAATAAAACGGTAAAATCAAGCCTTGGTTTGTATGACTCCTCAGGTGTAAATGTGTACACGCTCACTGAAAATTTAACAATGGGCTCTCTCTAGAGTCAAAGCTGGTTCCAGCACGTCCCTGACTGTACGGGAGAAGCAGCAAATGGGGCAGCATAGCTGGACCATAGAGTGTCATGGAGGGGAGTAAAATATGAGAAGATTGGAATATTTGGAAGGTGCTCTAATTGGTCAACAGAAGAGTCTCCCATCTGATCCTAAAGGTCATAGGGAGTCAATGGAGTTTGTTGAATAGAGTGGATGTCAAGGTCAGGCTTATACTGGAGGAAGATCATTTTGGCAGCTGAGCGGAGGATGCTTCGGAGTGGGTCTTGAGGCAGGGAGACCTGTTATGACGAATGTAAGGGTATACACCCCCCTTTCAGGTTTTGATAATGCAGAGACAGTAAGATGTAAGGCACAGTGCCTGGAACAAGTAGGTGCTTAATAAATATTTATTGATTGGATTGGTTGATGTCCCATTTGGTGCACTTGTGTACCTTGTAGAAGGTGAGGCCTTTTTAGATATAAGGATTCTTCTACACCTTATAAATCATGTAAAGGCCCAGTCTAGAGTCAGGAAGACCTGAATTCAAACCTGGTCTCAGACACTTACTAGCTGGGTGATCCTGGGCAAGTCACTTAACCCTGTTTGCCTCAGTTTCCTCATATGTAAAATGAGCTGGAGAAGGAAACGGCAAATCACTCCAGTATCTCTGCCAAGAAAACCCCAAATGAGGTCACAAAGAGTCAGACACCACTAAAAAACTGACTGAAAAACAGTAACAAAATCATGTAAAACTTTGAGTAGGCTTATTTGTTCCTTCCGAAGGATATGAGTAGCTAATAGCCATATGAAAAGACCAGCAGAGACAATGAGCACCCCCAATCCCCTCCAGGTCATAGAATGCCTCAGTATCTTTCTTTCCAATGTATTTCATAGAGCAACAAAAATGCTTTAGTGTTTAAAAAACACTGGAGAGCCTTAAACCCCAGAGCTTTTCGAAGATTTTTGGGCAAATGGCCATTGCTTATGTATGGCCTAGCCTGCAGTGAATAAGATTTGGGAAATGTCCTGGGTGGTCACCATAAGTTAGGTGAGGTCTCTCTTCAAGAGGACCCAGTCCTTAATAAGAAAGCATTGCTTAAAGCAGACCTGGAGTGTTTTTTTCCAGTCCTAGGCTTCTGGTCTCTGGCTTTTTTGGAAAGAGAACAGCAGTGCCCCAAGATAGAGATAAGGGAGAATCCAGCTGCTCATAAAAGAGCAGGTTTCCAGTGGGCTGACCTATTCAGCAGAGATACCATGTCTGCCATTGGGAACAAGTCCAGACTCATGTAGCCCTGATCCTACATACAAATCAACTTTATAAGGAATCAATGAAAACAACCAAGGAGATTCAGGCCCTGCAGGGCCCTTATTCTAAGTAGCTTTGGCCCCTTCTATTCCTTATGTGAGTGTCTCATTGGAGAGGGCAACCCAGGTTTATGAGGGGATGTGTTATACCATTTGAGTAAATAGCTTTATTAAGAGTTTTTTGAGCCGCTTCCGGGAGCCAAGATGGTGGAGTGAAAAGGTAGTCGCTCTCACTCTCCCCTATCAACCTCTGAAAAGCCAGAAGATATCACCCCAGGAAAAAAAAAAACCTGGAACACCTGAACTAGAAGAAAGACAGGGAGCAGCAGCCCAGCAGCCCAGAAACAGGTCTCCCAGTGCCTCAGCAAAAATAAGGGGGGCAGAACTACAAGGGTCCCCAGGCAAATAAGTACCCAGGGGCATTCATCTGAAAGGAGGTGAAGAAAACAAGCTAAAGGCTTCCTAAAGCCTGGGCCTTGCGGATTCCAGCCCAACACGAGGTAAGCTGCCAGAAACCTACAGCTTCCAATTGCCAAAATAAGAGGCCCCAGCACGCAAAGCCAGTGACCAAGACCTAGGCTCCCGACACAAGAAGCTTGGGTCACTGCCCTCTGTTCCCCAGCAGGAGAGCTCAATCTCTGTAAAGGCCAGGGAATAAAGAAACACCATGAGTAAAAAGAAAGGTACCATAGATTCATATTATGAGAAGAGTGAAGATCAAGACAGAAATTCTGAAGAGGACAACATTGTCAACAAACCCACGTCTGCAACAACAAAAGGGAATATGAACTGGTCTGAAGCCCAAAAAGCCTTCTTAGAAGAGCTCAAGAAGGATTTTAATAGTCAAATGAGAGAGGTAGAAGAGTCCTTCAAAAACACAATTGGCCAATTGAAAAAAAAATACACTGAAGAAAACAAGTCCCTAAAAACCACAATTGGCCATTGAAGAAGGAAGTACAAAAACTAACAGAAGAAAACAATCTATTAAAAACTAGAATTGGACAAATGGAAACTAATGTCTCTATGAGAGAGCAAGAATCAGTCAAACAGAAACAAAAAAATGAAAAAATAGATGAAAATGTAAAATACCTCATCAGTAAAACAACCGACCTGGAAAATCGACTCAGGAGAGACAATTTAAAAATTATTGGACTACCTGAAAATCATGATGAAAAAAAGAGCCTGGACAGTATCTTTCAGGAAATCATAAAGGAAAACTGCCCAGAAGTCCTAGAACCAGAAGGGAAAATAACCATAGAAAGAATCCACCGATCACCACCTGAAAGAGATCCCAAATTGACAACACCAAGGAATATAATAGCAAAATTCCAAAATTACCAGATGAAAGAGAAGGTGCTGCAAGCAGCCAGAAAGAAACAATTTAAATATCATGGAACCACAGTCAGGATTACACAGGACCTTGCAGCTTCTACATTAAAAGACGCAGGGCATGGAACATGATATTCCATAAGGCAAAGGAGCTTGGAATGCAGCCAAGGATCAATTACCCAGCAAAAATGAGCATCATTTTTCAAGGGAGGAGGTGGATATTCAACGAAATAGGAGACTTCCAAACTTTCCTGATAAAAAGACCAGAGCTCAACAAAAAATTTGATCTTCAAGTACAGGACTCAAGGACTTAAAAAGGTAAATGGGACAGAAGATACAATATGTTGTTAATGGGGGGGGGCTGTTTAAACCCCTACAAGGGAATATGAGACTTGCAACCCTTGAGAACTGTATTGTTATTACACCTTGTTAAAGGAGTATACATAAAGAGGGTGGATATTAGTTGACTTTGATGTAATGATAAAAAAAAATCTAATCAAGTGGGTTAAATGGATCCAAATAAGTGGATCAATCTGATCTTAGAAAATGTACTGAGAAAGGAGGAGGCAGACAAGGGTAAATTACATTACAGGAAAAGACACAAAATCCTATTACAGCAGAGGGAAAGAAGGGAGGGGGGAGCATTGTTTGAACCTTACTCTCATCAGATTTGGCTCAAGAAGGGCATAATATAATCAGTTAGGTATAGAAATCTAACTTGCCCTATAGGCAGTAGGAGGGAAAAGGGGAAAGAAAAGGGAGGGGGAAAGAAAAGGGGAGGGGGAAAGAAGGGAGGGAAGCAGCAGTAAGACTAAAGGGGAAGAAAAGGGAAAGGGATAATAAAAGGGGGAGGGACTGAAGGAGGCGGTGGTCAAAAGCAAAACACTAGTGAAGGGGGAAAGGAAAAAGGAGAAAGAAAAGCATAAATAGGGGGAAAAAGGATGGAGAAAAGACACAGATAGAATGTGAATGGAATGAAACTCTCCCATAAAATGGAAATGGATTGCAGAATGGATTAAAAACCATAATCCTACAATATGTTGTTTACAGGAAACACATTTGAAAAAGAGTGACACATACAGGGTAAAGGTAAAAGGCTGGAGCAGAATATATTATGCTCAGCTGAAGTAAAAAAGCAGGGGTAGCAATCCTGATCTCAGACAAAGCAAAAGCAAAAATAGATCTAATCAAAAGAGATAAGGAAGGAAACTACATCCTGCTAAAAGGCACCATAGACAATGAAGTAATATCATTACTAAACATATATGCACCAAATGGTATAGCATCCAAATTCTTACAGGAGAAGTTCAGGGAGTTACAGGAAGAAATAGACAGCAAAACTATACTAGTGGTGGACCTGAACCTCCCCCTCTCTGCACTAGATAAGTCTAACCACAAAATAAACAAGAAAGAAGTTAAGGAGGTGAATAGAACATTAGAAAAGTTAGGTATGATAGACCTCTGGAGAAAACTGAATGGGGATAGAAAGGAATATACTTTTTTCTCAGCAGTACATGGCACATACACAAAAATTGACCATGTACTAGGGCATAAAAACCTCACAATCCAATGCAGAAAGGCAGAAATATTAAATGCATCCTTTTCAGATCATGATGCAATAAAAATTATATGTAATAAAGGGCCATGGAAAGATAGACTAAAAAATAATTGGAAACTAAATAATCTAATCCTAAAAAATGATTGGGTCAAACAACAAATCATAGAAACAATCAATAATTTCATTCAAGAGAATGACAATAATGAGACAACATACCAAAACCTATGGGATGCAGGAAAGCAGTTCTTAGGGGAAGTTTTATATCTCTAAATGCTTACATAAATAAAATAGAAAAAGAGGAGATTAATGAATTGGGCATACAACTAAAAAAACTAGAAAAAGAACAAATTAAAAATCCTCAACTAAACACCAAATTAGAAATATTGAAAACCAAAGGAAAAATTAAAAAATTGAAATTAAGAAAACTATTGAACTAATAAATAAAACTAAGAGCTGGTTTTATGAAAAAACCAATAAAATAGATAACCTTTGGTTAATTTAATTAAATAAAGGAAAGAAGAAAACCAAATACCAGTATCAAGAATGAAAAGGGTGAAGCTACCACCAAGGAAGAGGAAATTAAAACAATAATTAGGAATTATTTTGCCCAACTATATGCCAACAAATTTAACAATCTTAGTGAAATGGATACATATTTACAAAAATATAAATTGCCCAGATTAACGAAGAGGAAGTAAAATACTTAAATAACCCCATCTCAGAAAAAGAAATTGAACAAGCCATTGATGAACTCCCTAGGAAAAAATCTCCAGGGCCAGATGGATTTACATGCGAATTCTATCAAACATTTAAAGAACAATTAATTCCAATACTATATAGACTATTTGGGAAAATAGGTGAAGAAGGAGTCTTACCAAATTCTTTTTATGATACAAATATGGTGTTGATACCTAAACCAGGAAGAGTCAAAATAGAGAAAGAAAATTATAGACCAATTTCTCTAATGAATATAGATGCAAAAATTTTAAACAAAATACTAGCAAGTAGATTGCAGCAACTTATCACAAGAATAATAATACACTATGACCAGGTAGGATTTATACCAGGAATGCAGGGTTGGTTCAATATTAGGAAAACTATCAGCATCATTGAGCATATCAACACCAAAACCAACAGAAACCACATGATCATCTCAATAGATGCAGAAAAAGCTTTTGATAAAATACAACACCCATTCCTATTAAAAACACTAGAAAGCATAGGTATAAATGGAGTCTTCCTTAAAATAATAAATAGCATTATCTAAAACCTTCAGCAAGCATTATATGTAATGGGGACAGGCTAGAAGCATTTCCAATAAGATCGGGGTGAAACAAGGATGTCCATTATCACCACTGTTATTCAATATTGTACTGGAAACCTTAGCTTTAGCAATAAGAGAAGAAAAAGAAATTGAAGGCATTAGAATAGGCAAAGAAGAAACAAAGCTATCACTCTTTGCAGATGACATGATGATATACTTAGAGAATCCTAGAGAATCAAGTAAAACACTACTTGAAATAATAAACAACTTTAGCAAAGTTGCAGGCTATAAAATAAACCCACATAAATCATCAGCATTTCTATATATTACCAACAAAGCCCAACAGCAAGAGATAGAAAGAGAAATCCCATTTAAACTTACTGTAGACATTATAAAATATTTAGGAGTCTACCTCCCGAAACAAACCCAGGAACTCTATGAACACAATTACAAAACACTTTTCACACAAATAAAATCAGATCTAAATAATTGGAAAAACATCAGTTGCTCATGGGTAGGCCGAGCTAATATAATAAAAATGACAATCCTACCTAAGCTAATTTACTTATTCAGTGCCATACCAATCAAACTACCAAAAAATTATTTTATAGAGTTAGAAAAAATAATAACAAGATTCATTTGGAAAAACAAAAGGTCCAGAATATCAAAGGAACTAATGAAAAGAAATGCAGGGGAAGGTGGCCTAGCAATTCCAGATCTTAAATTGTATTATAAAGCAGCAATCATCAAAACTGCTTGGTACTGGCTAAGAAATAGGGAGGTGGATCAGTGGAATAGGTTAAATATGCAAGACACAGTAGTCAATGACTATAGTAATCTATTATTTGATAAACCCAAAGACCCCAGCTTCTGGGATAAGAACCCACTCTTTGAAAAAAACTGCTGGGAAAACTGGAAAAGAGTATGGCAGAAATTAGGCATAGACCCAAATCTCATACCATATACCAAAATAAAGTCAAAATGGGTTCATGACTTAGACATAAAGGTTGATACCACAAGTAAACTGGGAGAACAAGGAATAGTTTACCTATCAGATCTATGGAAAACAGAAGAATTCATGACCAAACAGGAGATAGAGAACATTATGAAAAGCAAAATGGATAATTTTGATTACATTAAATTGAAAAGTTTTTGCACAAACAAAGCCAATGCAACTAAGATTAGAAGGAAGGTAGAAAATTGGGAAAGAATTTTTACAACCAGTCTCTCTGATAAAGGCCTCATTTCTAAATATATAGAGAATTAAGACAGATTTATAAGAACACAAGCCATTCCCCAATTGATAAATGGTCAAAGGATATGAAGAGACAGTTCTCAGATGAAGAAATTAAAGCCACCTATAGTCATATGAAAAAATGCTCTAAATTTTTATTGATTAGAGAAATGCAAATCAAAACAACTCTGAGGTACCACATCACACCTATCAGATTGGCCAACATGACAAAACAGGAAAATGATAAATGTTGGAGAAGATGTGGGAAAATTGGAACACTAATACATTGTTGGTGGAGTTGTGAAATGATCCAACCATTTTGGAGAACAATTTGGAACTATGCCCAAAGGGCTACAAAAATGTGCATACCCTTTGGTCTAGCAATAGCACTTCCAGGGCTATATCCCAAAGAGATCAAACAAATGGGAAAAGTACCCACATGGACAAAAATATTCATAGCAGATTTTTTTCTGGAGTCAAAGAATTGGAAATTGAGAGGATGCCTGTCCATTGGGGAATGGCTGAGCAAGTTGTGGTACATGAATGTAATGGAATACTATTGTGCTATAAGAAATGATGAACAGGCTGACTTCAGAAAAACCTGGAAAGACTTATATGGTCTGATGCTGAGTGAAGTGAGCAGAACCAAGAGGACTTTGTACCCAATAACAGCCATGTTATGCAATGACTAAGATTGTTAAACTGAACCCTTCTCAGCATTACGAGGATCTAAGACATCTCCAGAGGCCTCGGGATGGAAAATGCTGTCCACATCCAAAGAAAGAACTATGGAAGTTGAATCGCTATCACTTATTTTTACCTTCTGTTGAGTTTTGTTTCCTCTTTCTGATGGTTCCTCCTATTGGTTTTAATTTTTACTTACAACTTCACTAATGTGAAAATATGCTTAATGGGTATGTAAATGTAAAGCCTATGTCAAATTGTGCGCCATCTTGGGGAGGGTGGGGGGGAGGAAGGGGGAGAAAAATTTTCAACTCAAAAGCATATGGAAGTGATTGTTGATAAATCAAAATAAACTAATAAAATTTTAAAAAAAGTTATTTGAGTCAAGGAAATTTGTTTTGGATGAGTGCACATGTATAATACATATCAAATTGCGCGCCTTCTCAATGAGGGAGGAAAGGGAAGGAGGAAAAAAATTTGGAGCTAAAATTAAAGAAAAAGAATGTTAAAAATTGTTTTTACATGTAATTAGAAAAAAATTAAATATTTTAAAAAAGAGTTAATTGAGTCTACTGGCTGATTGTTAATTGGAAATACACTGGTGGGGGTTCCTAAGCTATTGTATTATAGTACAGGACTACACAGTTACCTGTAGATTCCAGCAAATGGTTACCTTTTAAGGGACCCAACCTTTGAGTTCAAGTTCAAGTTCAAGTTGGGGGAGTACTTCAGGCTAGATCAGGGGTGATCAAGGGTGGGCATGGTGTGTATAGAGGGCAGCAACAAGATAGGCATTATATTTATTTGTAAAGTGTTGGGAGATGAGGAGAAAAGAGGCCCAGGAATAATCTCTTTCCTGGCCTTTGTTCAGCTTGCTCTTGTGAATACCTCATACTACAGTGGAAAGAGCATTGGATTTAGAATCAGGGGACCTGAATTCAAATTTTGCCATGTATGCTAGTTGTCTGACATCAAGCAAATCACTTAACCTCTCAGTGCCTGAATTTCCTCGTGTGTAAAATAAGGCCTTTGGACGAGTTGACTCTGAGGTTCCTTGTAGGTCAGAATCTATGGTCTGCTGAAGCAGAGTTTGGCAAACTATGACTCACTGGCTAAATGTGCCTGCCCGTTTTTGTACTGCAGGGGAGCTAAGAATGGTTTTACGATTTTAAAATAAAAGTTTTATTATATTTACAAATGTACAAAGCAATTTGAAGTCATAGCTGTATAAAAAGCAGGAAGCAGGTGCCTTTGGCCCTGGGGCCATACTTTGTTGACCCCTTCTCTAAAGGTACAGATGGCCTGCTTATCAAATTTGCAGATGACAAAAACATTGGTGGAATATCTAACACACTGAATAAGAGTAAGGATTAAGAAATACCTTGACAATATCAGACACGGGGCTGAGTCTAATAAAATGAAATTTAATAGGGATAAATATAAAGCATGGTGCAGTAGATGGCTAGCTGGTCTCAAAATCAGGAAGACCAGGGTTTAAGGCCTACCTCTGAAACATATTGTCTGTGTTAACTCTTGGTAAGTCACTCCTTAGGGTTAGAGTTAGTCTAAGGGCACCAGAAGACTCTAAGATTGTATGTCATAGCAAAGGCACCAACCTGAATCAGTAGAAGAAATTTCCTTACCTAGAGTTTTATACACCAATGGAATAAAAAACCCAGTTAAAGTAAAGTCTGATAGTTAGGTTCAAAAAATCAACATCACACGTGCAAGGTGAGAGAGGCGGGGCCAGACAGATGTTCATGTGGAAAATATCTGAGGGTTCTAGTGGATTTTAAGTACAATGTAAGTCATTTGTGTATCATTCCAATATCTCACCTGATCAGGGTTCTCATTTATGTTATTCCCTCCAAAGATGTAGATTGCGACCCATTCATGCCTGACTATCCTATGTGACTTTTGGCATATCCTTCCTAAGGGAGCCCCAGGCTAGCCATTCAGTGTCCTGATGTCTTTCTTTGTGTTCTCTTGATGTTGCAAAGGCACCAATGGGATGTGTTGGCTCTCAGTGGTACATCCTTTCATGACTGCCATGTGATTGGCCCATCTTTTTTTTTTTTAACAACAATTTCTTCCCCCCCCCACGTAATAGTATTTTATTTTTTCCAATTACATGTAAAGATAGTTTCCAACACTCACTTTCATGAGATTTTGAGTTCCAAATTTTTTCTTCCTCCTCTCCCCAAGATGGCAAGCAATCTGATTTAGATTATACATGTACAATTATATTAAACACATTTCCACATTAGTCATGTTGTGAAAGAAGAATCAGAACAAAATGGAAAAATTGTGAGAATGAAAAATAAAAAAGTGAAAATAGTCTGCTTCAATCTGCATTCAGACTCCATAGTTCTTTCTCTGGATGTGGATAGCATTTTCCATTACAAGTCTTTTAGAATTGTATTGCTGAGAAGAGCTAAGTCTATCATAGTTGATCATCACCTGTTGCTGTTACCGTGTATGATGTTCTCCTGGTTCTGCTCACTTTACCCAGCATCGGTTCATGTAAGTCTTTCCAGTAATCATACATTTCTTTGATGACATCCCTTATATTGCTTTTCCTTCTTCATTCCTTGTTTGTATGGTGCTGCCTCATTCATACCCGCCACATGGCTCTCCATTACCTGGTGCTTGCTCCTTAGCATCAATTCTTTGGAGACTATAGTGTTGCATGACTCATAGTCATACAAAAACATTGAATGAATACAGAATGTATAAGTTGGGTCTTTGTTTCAGGGAGAAGCTTGGGGCTATTAAAAAAATAGTTTCCCAAAGGCAATTTAGCCTACTCTTCTAGCCAAAAAAAAAAAAAAGAATGTAATCTCAGGCTGCATTGAGAGGTGTAGTGTTCAGGACTAGGGAGGTAATAGTTTTGTTTCATTCTGCCCAAGACAAACCATACCTGGAGCATTGTTTCATTTCTCAGTGACACATTTTAGGAAGGACACCAAGAATCTGGAGTGTGCCCAGAAGAGGGTAACTCAGTGGGCCTTGATCTCATGACATTTTTGGATTAGTTGAGGGAACTGGATGTCTGTAATTTGGAGAAGAGAAGATTTAGAGGGGACTATGATAGCGGTCTTCAAGTATTTGAAGGGCTGTCTCGTAGACAGATTAGCCTTATGTAGCTTGGCCACAAAGGAAGATGCAAAGAGCCAGATTTAGCTTTGATGGAATGTAGCACTTCTTAATAAGCAGAGCTCTCCAGATTACCTGGAGAAGTAGTGGACTTCTCACCACTGGAGGTCTTCAAGCATAATCTGGGTGACCACTTGGAGGAGATGGCCTTTGGGTTCCCTTCTAACTCTGAAGTTATACCATTCTGTAGCCTCATTTTATAGGTGAGGAGACTGAGCTTTGGAAAGGTAAAATGTGACTAGTTCAAGATCACATAACTTTTTTCTTTACATTCATGGAGTTCTCTCTTTAACTCACCCCATTTTTAGAGGTCAAATCAATTTAGACAACTTAATAATTATCTAGCATTCAGAGATTAATAACTAATTTCAAAGAATGATGTTTTTAGACCCTTCCATCTCCTAAAATCTAAGGGAATTGAAAGGACTAATAGCTGAAATGATCTTAGATTAATTTTCTATAAAGAGGAAAATTAGTTGCTGTAATAATCATGAATATTAATGTAGAACCAGTGTCTCTCAATTAAAATAAAGCTCTATGATATTTATAGGCATTATGGAGTCCATCTCTGGCAATGGCCATATGGAAGAAGACCATCTCCAAGCCCAGATTTCCCAGACTCAGATGTAGAAGTGAATTAACCATGCCTTACCACCTTCATCTTTTTTCTTTTGGTTTGTTTCTTAGGTCTTCTTTGAGGAGTTTTCTCAATCCTTGGTGATTTCAGTTTATTTTTAAGGCCCTAGGATCATGTGTTGTTAGTGACCACGCAGTGACTCCTGTTGGTGTGAGACTGGATAATGTCTTATGTAAACTGGATCCATTTCAGTTCTGTTCATATTAATAATCATAGGCTTACAGGATATCAGAGCTGAAAGATACCTTATACCATAGAATATGAAATGTCAGAGCTGGAAAGGAGCTTAGAACAGAGGGTTCCAGGACTCTTAGAATACAGAACATTAAGAGCTGGAAGGGATCTTATAATATAGAATGTCAGAGCTGGGAAGGACCTAGAACATAGAACTCTAGAGCTAATAGGGACTTTAGAATCTAGTATGTTGGAATGTCAGCGCTAGTATAACACTTTGGATATAGAACAAAAAAATCACAGCTAAGAAGGTCCTAGAACATAGAATATCAAGACCTTAGAATGTCATAGCTTGGAGGAAACTTAGAATATTGTATGTCAGAAGGGGGCAGCTAGATGGCGAAGTGGATAGAGCTTCAGCCCTGGATTCAGGAAGACTTGAGTTCAAATTTGGCCTCAGACACTTAACACTTACCAGCTGTGTGACTCTGGGCAAGTCACTTCACCCCACTGCCTTGCAAAAGAAAAGAAAGAAAACAATATTGTATGTCAGAGCTGGGAAGCACCTAGGAAACAAAATGTCAGAGCTGGAAGGAACATTATAACATAGAATATTAGAGCTGGGAGGGGCTTTAGAATATAGCATTCTAGGGCCTTTAGAACATCAGAAGTGGAAGAGACTTTAGAATATAGAAGAGCAAGAAGGGACCTTAGAGTCTACTATATCAGAGCTGGAAAGGAGCTTAGAACATGGAACATCAGAGTTGAGAGGGGCTGAAAAACATGGAATGTCAGAAAATGAAAGAGACCTTAGAACTGAGAATGTCAGAGCTATAAGCAACATCAGAGACCACCCAGTCACCTGTCCCTTCCCTTTTATAAAAGATGATGCTAAGGATAAAAAGGGGAGGGATTTGTTTCTGAGTTAAAGCTGGGAGATCCTTTGGAGGCCATTTTGTGCAATTCTCCCCCCACCCCCTTTTAAGGAAGCAATCAGGGTTAAGTGACTTGCCCAGGGTCACACAGTAAATGTCTGGGGCTAGATTTGAACTCAGGTCCTCTTGACTCTAGGGCTGGTACTGTATCCACTCTGTCACCTAGCTGCTCGTTTTTACAGATGACAAACTTTGAGCCAAGAGAGGTTAGAAGACTTGCCCAAAGGCACATAGAACACCTGGCAATGGTAGGATTTGAACTGATTGTACAACCACTGCTTTTTCCACTGTAGTTTGTAAAAAGAACTGGACTAGTCAATTGGGGAAAGAAAGAAGCATTTATTAAGTACCTACTATGTGCCAAGCACATATTTTAATTGATTCTCACAACTACCTTTGGAGATAGCACTGTTATGACCTTCATTTTACAGTTAAGGAAACCGAGGCAGACATCAGTTAAATGACTTGCCCAGGGTCACACAGCTAGCAAGCATCAGGGGTTGGATTTGAATTCAGTTCTTTCTGACTTGAGGCCCAACACTATATTCATTGTGCCACCTAGTCACCAACTAGGAATTGCAAAGGTCTTATTTAATTCTAAAATTCCCTGAGCATAGCTTTTCCATTTGTTCCCCTCTTCCGAAATCCTCCCCATATTTACCACCTATCCCTGGAAGCACCAAAGGCCAGTAAAAGTTCTGACGCTCTCTGTGGTCCTGAAACCAACCCAGGTTTCTGAGTTAGATATTCTCCTTCCTTCCCAGCCTTGAGACTCATCCAAGCTTTCTTCAGTTGGATGAGATAAGAAACCTGTGCTTTAATCCCACCAGAAGTTACCAGTGCACAGGTTTCCATGGCAGCAGAGATGGGGCCTGGAAGCTTAGATTCTCACTCAAGAAAACATATAAAATGTCACTTCTTAAGAGAAAAAATACACTGATTGGGGGAATATACCTCCTCTGCCTCTTCCCCTTTAATTCCCCAGAACTCTCTTGGTGCTCTGCTGGTGAACCTGGCTGCCCACATCTGGCCTCCCTGGGGCAGGGCTTCAGGTACTGGGGGCTGACAGCTCTGCCTCCACTTACCTGAAACTTATCAGTCCTCTGTGCTCATCACAGAATTCGTTAAGTTAGTCTGGGAGAAGGAGATAATGGCTCCGGGTGATATCCCTCTCAGGGAAAGCCTTCTTATTTCTAGTTCTTTTTCTGATATGATGTAGCTGTGAGCCTACAAGCTGCAGTAGAAAGAATGATCGATTTGAGGGCAGAGGACCCAGGTTCTAATCTGACCTCTGACTGCTGTCTACTTTTGTGACCAAGGGCAGATCACTTAATCTTAGAGCTTTGGAACTTTAACATAGGGGCATTCTAGAAGCCATGGATAAGAGATCACCAAAACTAACCCCTTCATTTTAATCAAGAGGGAAAAAAACCCACCTAAGTAAAGTGACTTCCCCAATTCACATAGTGAATTGTGAGGCATTGTGTTAGTGTTTAGAGAGATGGCCTCTAAGCCATGAAGAGCTGGGTTCAGGTTTTCCCTCTGACGCATACTGGCCATGTGACCCCGGGCAAGTCAGCACCCTGAAAATGCTTTAGGCAAGACAAGGTGCTGATCTCCATTGGCAGGCTACTAAAGAAACCATTGATTTAGAACTTGAAGTGACCTCAAAGACACACCACTCTTGCTTTACAGATGAAGAAATTGAGGCCTAGAGAAATTAAGAGATTTGCCTAGAATGGGATCTGGGGGTATCATACAAGTGCTAGGTGTCTGAGCAGGATTTTAACCTAGACCTTCCTGGCTCCAGGTTACTTCCTACACCACAAATTACAGTCCCTAGTGTTTTCTACAATAAGTTAGTGATAGAAAGAAGACATGAACACAGATCTTTTGGCCTCCAGACCTAAGGTTTAGCATTACATCAGGCTACCTCCTAGCCTAGAAAAAAATTTTCCCTTTAATGTAATAATAATCTCTGCTTGGATTTCTTTGACTATGGCCTTAGATCCATAAATTAACTCACAAGAAGAAGCATGATGAATTGAAAGGAGTGTTGAATTTAGAGTCACAGAATCTGGGTTCAAATCCCAGCTGTACCCTTTACCACATATGTGACCTTGAGGGAGATTAGAAGTAACTTCTCTGGGACTCAGTTTCCTCATCTGTAAAGTGAAGTAGATTTGATGACTTCTAAGATCCCTTTAAGATCTCAATCTATGATCCTATGATCTCAAGGCCTCTTCTGTAAAATAAAGGAGTTGAACTAGGACTAGCTCGCAAGTTCTGTGTAGCTCTAGAACCAGGGTCCTAAAATGCCTTGTCAGAAGCCCTTCTTTGGAATGACTGGGGAAACACACTTTGCTTAATTTTGTGAATCTATTTCGAAAACCGTGAAGGCAGATTGCACTTCCCTCACATCCCTCTGGAGATGCTGTCAAACTCTTGTCAAGGTTGTCAAAGACTGGATCCAGACTGTATATGCTGTGATATAGGCGGCTCTACCCTTACCAACTTCCCCCCTCCAAGGCTCAGCTCCACTCCATTTTACTGCTGTGTTTGACAATGATTATGAAATGAAACTAACCTGAAGCCCAGATCTCTTGGGGCCTTGATTGTCACCCCAAATCATGCTGATTGAGGAAATTGTTGGGATCTGGTGGCAGACCTGTAAAGGTACAAACTGGTTTCCATTGAGCACCTAAAGGACCACCGGGACCTTCTGTTTAGCTGTTTCTGTTCCCAGCTTTACACACTCAAGTCTCAAAGAGGAAAATCCAGTAGCACCAGAGCCAGGGAAGGTGGTTGTTATTGTTGTTAAGTCACATCCAACTCTTGGTGATCCCATTTGGGGTTTTCATGGCAAAGATACTGGAGTGGTTTGTCATTTCCTTTCCAGTTCATTTCATAGATGAGAAAATGGGATTAAATGACTTGCCCAGGGTCACATAGCTTGTAAGTGTCTGAGGCTAGATTTGAACTCATGAAGATGAGTCTTCCTGACTCCAGGTCTGGCACTCTATCCACTGTGCCACCTAGCTGCCTAATTAAGAGCCAAAACCCTAAGCCAAAGAGACTGACCTAAAGGTCCCCGTAGTCATATATAAAGTGGTGGTGGTAGTGGAAACTCTGTTATGGATCATTGGATCATTGATTTTGAAATGGAAGGAACCTCAGAAGTCAAGTGCAACTTCTTCATTTTACTGATGACTCAAGTCAGACTTGCCATGCCCTTTCACCCTGGCCATTTTCTGGTCTATGCTGTGCAAATTTTCTGGTCTATGCTGTGAAAATTGTAATCAATTCAGAACCCAAATCAAAACCCATCTGGGCTTCTTGACTGCTCATACAGATTGGTTGAGATGAAAGTTATCAACTCTTCATTTTGGTGAGGTGGAGGAAAACCAGGTCTTACCATCTGCCCTGCCTCTATGGTTCTCTGATGTTCTCAGACCTGTGGATGTAACTTAAGGACTCCTAGCACCAGATAGCAAGCCCCATTGCTTCACCCTTAGGACTTTCAGGTCTTTCCATTTGTTCCATGTGTTGCCTCTTTCAATTAGAATCTGAGCTCCCTGAGGGCAGGAATAGGCTTGCTTTTTCTATTTGTATAGTTAGTGCTTGGCATAATGCTTCATAAATGCCCTTTTATTCATTCATTATCTGTCTTCCCAACTGTCCACCCATCCATCTATCCATCCATTCACTTTTTTCAAATCAGCATTATCATTGCTATTTGAAAGAACATATCAGTTGATTTCTCCATGGCTCCCCTTACCATCTTCATGGCTCCCCAGACCAAAATGTCCTTCCTTGGCCACAATTCCCCTGTCTGAGTTGTTTCTCTTTATCAGAATGTAATCTCCCTGAGGACAGGGATTGTATTCCCACTGGTTAGAACAATGCCTAGAACATAATAAACGCTTAATAATTTTTTATTTATTCATTTCATTAATGGGGATATAGAGAGTCCTAGAGATGAAGGGTCAGATAGGAAATAAGTAAAAGGAATGAGATTCAGACTTTTTGCCCCTTCAGTTGCCTAGTACCATACCTGGCACACATTGTTGTTGAATGGTTTCAGTCATAGCTGATTCTACATGACCCCATTTGGGGTTTTCTTGGCAAAGACACTAGAGTGTTTCACCATTTCCTTCTCCAGCTCATTTTACAGATGAGTAATCTGAGGCAAACAGGGTGAAGTGGCTTGCCCAGGGTCAAATAGCTAGTAAGCATCTGAGGCTGGATTTGAACTCATGAAGATGAGTCTTCTTGATTCCAAGTCCAAGCTTCAACAAATTGAACTGAACTCTATCTGACTGTGGATCTGGTTTACTTTCTAGTGCACTGTAAGGTTACTTCTATTCTCTGGGCCTCAATTTCCCCATTTGTCAAATGGAGATCCTAGAATCTCAGAATTAGAAGGGGGAATAGTGGTCATCTAGTCCAACTTTTACCCAAACAAGCAAGCCCCCTATGACAATTCATCCTTGGCTTGCAGATCTCAAATGAGGAGAAACTCACTACCTCCTGAGGCAGTCCAGTCCACTTTTGGACACCCCTGATGGTTGGGAAATTTTCCTGATATCAAGCCTCAACTGGCCTCTTTGCCACTGCCACCCAGTGCTAGAAGCTGAATCCTTCCACATGATAGCATTTCCATAGAGTTGTCATGTCCCTTCTAAATCAGGGGTCCTTAACCTAGGGTTCAAGAACTTCAAAATGTGATAATTTGATTAAAAATGGGTAACATTTTATGTCTAGTTCCCCCCCCCCAAGCTGTGAAAAATGACATCCAAAAAGGGACGTATTTTGCTGGATATTATGTATGACCAGGGACAGCTCCTAGGTCTTGAGTACTCTTCCCAGGACCCCATTTCTAGCTCCCTTTGTTATGCTCCCTTCCTGGATCCCTCTTGGGCTCTTCAGAGTGAGGGAGGGGAGAAATTGCTGAGGGAAGGAATGTGAAGACCAAGCCAGGAGACCACAGCCTCCCTCACTATTATTAGATTCCAGCTGTCAAAGTCAGGTGCTTCAGAGGCTGTTGGGCTTTCCAGGTGTGTGGGCAGCCAGCAGCAGTCTGATTTCATCAGTTTGCTTCATTTCCTTGTGCTCTGGCCTTATAGTCACAAATGGCACCTGTTGGAAGATGGATTTCCTTTAGATTGATGGCCATCAAAATGATTCCAAAGCACTCGGCAGGTAGAAGAGCTTTGCCGTGGGAGGAGATGGGAAAGCATGGCCGAAAAGGTCCTAGCTTGATTCAAAAGACACAGGTCCAGCAGTGTGCAGTGGACAGAGCCCTGGGTTTGGAGATGGAAGACCTGAGTTCACATTCAACTCTGCCTTGTATTAACTTAGCGACCCTGGGCAAGTTAATCCCCATTTCCAGGCCTCTGTTCTTTCATCTCTAAGATGAGTATACTGATTAGAACAGGGTTTTTCTTTTTTCTTTTTTTTTGTCATGGACCCCCTTGGCAGTCTGGTGAAGGCTACAGATCCCTTCTCAGAATAAGAGGCGTTGCCTACCTTCATAATCAAAAGAAATGTTGCAAAAATAACTATAATTATGTGTGTGTGTGTGTGTATATATATATATATATATACATATATACATATATACATATATATATATATATGTATATATATAAAACATATGTGTGTGTTTGTGTGTGTGTGTGTACATGGAACTCTTGAAATCAATCCCCAAAGCCCAGACCCAAGTTCAGATGAGGTCTCAGGCATCTTCCAAAGTTAATATATAAAAACCTAAGGTCTCTTCAAGCTCCGAGATTAGGATGGCATTCAGAATTGGAGGTGACCTTGCTGAACACCGTCCTACATCCATCCCTCTTTTAACGTGTAGCATGGATTGTGCCCCATGGAGCACATAATGTGCATGGATGTTAATTCCTGGGAAAAGGGAATGAACTCTTGGGGGTGGGGGTGACTGGAAGGGTTTGAATCTCCAGCTATTTAGGGGGCATCTCTACAGAGCCCCTAGTCACATGTCCTGGCTCCTGACAGTTGATTAAAAGCTCAGCATAAAATCCTCCTGCAGCCTGCCTGTCTCTCTGCAAGGACTCTGAGGGCAGGCTTCATTTGCTAACAGGAATCCTGTGGCTGACACCTGGGGCTTTAAATAATCAGGAGCTGCCATATGCCTTCCTGCCCAGGGCAATTCAGCCTTTAAAGCCCTATATTGCTGGAGTCTCAGTGTGTATGTGGGTATGTCTTAGAGCCCAATATAAATGCCAGCTATCATATCTAGAAGGGACCTCCAAAATCATTGAGTCAAACTCTCTTTCTACAAATATGGAAATTTATCCACAGAGAGAGGTAACGATTTGCCCAAGCTGACATAGTCAATTAGCAGCAGAGCCTGGAGTAGAGTCCAGATATGTGCATGCCACTATCACACAGGCACACACACGTGCACACACATGCACACATGCACATACTCTCACACACATATACACCCACACAATGCACAAACACATCCTCACTCACATCCTCTTTCTCGCTCTCTCACACACACACACACACACACACACACGCACGCGCGCACACACACACACACGCACACACTCACACACGCACATGAACTTTTTTTGTCAAGACCTCTTCACCTTGCTCTGTGAGTCTCAGGGTCAAGTACTCAGAGGACTTGAATGGGTGAGTGAAAGGCCATTCTCAATCCTGTGCAGATGCAATGATAAACAGGGTTTCTAGACCGAAATCCATCATCTGGAAACTTTCTCTTGATGTTTTTATTGCCACAAACCTGTCCTGTTCACCTTCCTGCTTGCCTGCCTGATGGCCCACAGGGCATCACCCTGCTCCTAGGCTACCATTCTTTGAGGCTGTACTGGTCCTGGTTGACAAAGTTTCAGCCTCAGTGGGTTTTGCTTTTCTTCTGTGGCGGAGGTTAATACCTTCCATCCATTACCACATTACCAGTCTGACAAATTGTGTGTGTGTGTGTGTGTGTGTGTGTGTATACTTGGGGGAAGCCCATGGGGTGGGGCTCAGAGTGGGATTACCTGCATGGTACATAAATTGCAATCACAGTGACCCTCTTGTCCAACTGCATCTGAATGAGATACCCTGAAATAAAAATCAAGCCTGAATGGGAATCATAGTTAACAAGTGATTATCCAGCCTTTGCTCAGAGACATCCCCTAACACTGAGGGAAGCCCACCACCCAGTCAACTTTGGCACGGCTCGAATTGTTCAGAAGTTTTCCCTTACTCTGAGCCAAGACATGCTTCTCTACAACATCCTACCTTCTCAGAGTTGGAAGGGCCCTGAGAAGCAGTGTGAAACAGTGGGTAGAGCATTGGACTTGGAGTTAGGGAATCATGAGTTTGAATCCTGCCTCAGATACTTAAGAGCTAGACAGGTTATTTTATCTCTCTAGGTCCTAGTTTTTTCTTCCTTAAAATGGGACTGTGGATTGATGACTTCCAAAGTTCCTTCCAGTGCTAAAGCTATGATTCTCTGACCTCAAAGGCCATTTTGTCTTCTGAAGAAGACTCCCTTCTACAATGTCTCTGACAAGTGTTCAACCAGCTTTTGCTTGAAGTCTTTTCAGAGAAGGGGAACCTACTGTCCTGAGGCAGCTCATTCCACTGTTGAACAGCTCCCTGGGTCACAGCCTTTCAAAAGATGGACCCAGTAGGAGACTAATATTTCTTGTTTGAAAGGGATTCTACCTCTCCAATCATTTGAAAAAGATTAATAAAACAAGATCCTCCAGGCTGTTATTAATTAACAAATTAACTCATCAACATGGCCCTGAAATGATTGGAGGTAAACAGCCATCTTCATGGAACAATATGCCTGTTTAGATTGACTCAGGAGAATCAATCTATCTGAAAACATAGGGCTAAAAGTCTCTGAATCTACTCCCATAATGCCTCTAAATTCTCCTCTTTTTAAGGAAGGAAAGCTTTCGTTTTATAGCACTTGACAGATTACAAAGCACTTTCCTCCAAACAGCTCTGGACTCATGGGATTTTAAATACAGACTTGGGACCTTCTATTCCATTCTCCTCACTGAAAAATTGAGGAAACTCAGGTCCAGGAAGGGTCCGTGGTTTTGACCAAGGGGTTGAGGTAGGTAGGACAATTACATCCAGCACCTTTTATAGATGAGGAAATTAAGGCTCACTTTATAAATAAAGGATGAGAAGGGAAATGACTTGCCCAAGCATGTCAGTGGTGGATTGGAGATTCAGACTCAAGCCTTCTGAGATCTCATCTATCATTTCTGTTATGATGCGCTGCCTAAATGTTTCATTGCTAAAATTGGAGTGAAGAATCATAGCATTTGTGTATATTTAGAGAAGATTTAGGGATTATCTTGTGAAACCTTCTTATTTTACACACCAGGAAAGTGAGGCAGAGAGAGGAGATATAACTGGTACAAGAGTTCATAGGTGGTAAGTGGCAAATCTGAGCCTCACATGTGGGTTCTCTGGTTCCGAATCCAATGCCTTTTCAATTCAAGCTTGGTGTCTCTCCAAGGGAAGGTAAATTATTTTTAGTTGCTGACAGTAAAACCAGGCAACAGCTTGGATTGGAGCCTGGATCATGATTTCATTCTATTGTCATCTCTGAAGGCTTGTGGGAAGTGGTTAGCGATGATGATGACTGACAATCAGGGAATGCTTTCTAGTTCCAAAGCACTTTGTATATGGAATCTCATCTGATCCTTGTAACAACCATATGAGGCAGGGAGTACCCCTGAACACCCCTGCCTTTTATGTGTTTTTTTTTGAAGTTTTATTAATGGCCTTTTTTTTTTGGGCTAGGCAATGGGGTTAAGTGACTTGCCCAGGGTCACACAGCTAGTGAAGTGTTATGTGTTCGAGGCCAGATTTGAACTCAGGTCCTCCTAAATCCAGAGCTGGTGCTCTATCCACTGCACCACCTAGATGCCCCATGCCCTTTGCTTTTGATAATAACAAAAGCTAGGATTTTGAGACCTTTGAGGTTTGCAAAGCACTTTACAAATGTTATCTCTTTTGCTCTTCACAGTGTCCTGGCAGGGAGGTGCTATACAGTTATCCCTGCCATATCATGACTTTCCCCACTGACGTTTTGATATATCACAGGTCAGCATAAGAAATCAAATGGGAATTTTCTGGGAGTTTTATGGAAGCAGCAGATGACACATGAAAGCCAACAGAGGACACAGAAAAAGTTTAGAAACTCAGAAATGCACAAAATAGATGTATGGTATTGTATAATATCCACATATTTTATCTTTTAATACCATAGTAATTCAGACTGCTTTGGTATAATGGGAGGGCCAAAAATTTTTACGTGGATTTTCCAGATCATGGGGGTGCTGTGCCCCCAACCCTTGCAATGTGGAAGGGATAATTGTATTATTCCCATTTTGCAGATGAGGGAACTAAGACAGAAAGAAGTTGTGACTTGCCCAGGGTCACACAGCTAGTGAATGTTTGAGGTTGGATTTGAACTCAGATCTTCCTGACTGCAGGCCCAATGTTCTATTTACTGAGCAATCTAACTGCCCTACTACTTAATAGGTGCCTTCCAAACACTTCTTACCAAAGCCTCTCTCTGTTAACGTATTCGTAATTTTATAGTATCCTCACAAACCACAGTTTCTTGACTCTGAGCTGTGATGATACTGGTAGAATTTCAGGCAATAGGTAAGGGAGTAAGATTTTCAGGTCAGAAAGGGCTTTTATAACTGTGTGTTTTGACTTTTCAAGGGATGATCCTGGTTAAATGTTTTAAGGAAGGGACTGGATGTGAAGGGGTGGCCAGATTGATCAGAACAGACCTCTGTCTATCACTTACTCCCTGTACCTGTCATCTGCCCAGCAAAGAAGCAGAGAGGTATAGGCTATAAAACTCCATCACTTTATTCTGGTGTTATTGAGCTGTCACTTTCCCTTCAAGGTGGCTTCAAAAGAGTTTCCAAATAGAAGTAAGATTTTGAATGCCATCCAGTACCTCTTGACCATCAGTTGATGAGATGGGGATTTCCAGAGCATAGTCCTTTGGCGTTTCAATGGCTTTTGTAAGAAGTGACATGTACTGTACCAAGTAATGTAACTTCTCACTGTTCAAGGAGGAAGATGGCAGGACTTTAGAGCCATAAGATTTGGGTTCCAATCTTGAACACTTAATCTGTGGGTCTCAGTTTCCTCATTTATAAAATGGGATACATTTTCCTGACCTACCTTCATTACAAAGAGGTTGTGATGATGATCCAGTGAGGTTTTTGACCCATTGAGTGTTGCGGCAGAACTGTTTGTTTAGAAAGATTACTTGGCAGTAGTGTAGGGGATGGGTTGGAGGGAGGGGATACTTCAGGCAGGAGACTCAGGATATTAGTAAAGATGAGAGGTGATGGGGATTTGAATTGGGGTGGTGATTATAGGAGTGGAGAGAAGTGCACAGATGTGAGAGATATTGTAGAAGTAGAAATGCCAAGACTTGAAAACTGATTGCATATGGTGGGTGAGTGAGACTGAAGAGTTGAAGATGACTCAAATCCTGAATGCTGAATGTCTGGAAGGATGACAGTCCTCTCAACAGAAATAGGGAAGTTTGGAGGTCCAGGGGAGTTTATAGTGGGAGAGATCAAATTGAAGAAATAATTAGAGTGGAGCTCCGAGGGTTTTACTCTAGGGCACTGAAATTTAGTCACTCTTTATACCACTTACATTCTTTCAATAGCATAGAAAACAAGTGAGCCTAGTACTTTGTTTTGTGTCTGGATTTATTACTTCATTGGCATAAACAAAGGTTACCCAATGATTGTTGAATGATTGGCAAGTGAGGTGAGGAAACTCCCTCTCTCACCACATACTGACAACTGTTCTGCAACTTACAGTCTTATAGAGTTGCCCAGGCCAATTTAGAGAGATTACGTGTCTTGTCTAAGGTCATACAACTGTCAAAGGTGAAACTTGAACCTATGTCTTTCTGATTCTATAGATTAGAAGATCAGAGGACAGCTCTCTATGCACTGTGTCATGCTTTCTCTCCTTATCTAGCTAGCAAGAATAATTAGTTAAAATAAGAACCTCCCTGGTGTTGACCATTTCTCTTCTTTTCCCAGAGAACCAAGATGAGCTCCTCTCTCCCGTCTCATTCTTCTCTCCTCTCCAGGCATCTATAGTCTAGAGGTTTTCAGGGGTCTCTTCTAACATGAGGTTCTACATCCTAGTATCTTTTCCACCACCTACTGCTGCAGAACTCGTCAAGAAATTGACTTGAGGGTGTGTTCAGGGTTATAAGTTAGTCTTTGGATTGGTATCTCATTTTCTATGCTCAGCAGTTCTGGAACGTTCTCTTTTCTTATTTTCTTCATTATGGTGCTAAAGTTTTTTTGTCCTGTTGTGTTCTTCTGAGAGACCTATGATCTTTGGGTTGTCTCTATGCCTTATGTTATTGAGATCCATGTTTTCCTTGCATATTAAGAATATTTTCTTTTAGTGTTATTGTTTTTGCTTCTCTTCTTCAAGACTGTCCTTCACTTCTGTGTAATTGCATTCCCACTCTATAGCTCTCTCTCTTGTTTCTTTGGTGAGGTTTGATATTGCAGATTCAGGTTTTTCTATTCTATTCATATTTTTGATGTGCAGGACATAAATTCTGCTCTTAATTTTCATTTCTCTTTTAAATCACTCAAGAGCAGTGCTTTCATGTTCTCAAATTCCATGAGGTCCTCTGTCTCATCAAATGGTGGATCATTTTCTTTTATTTTGCAATATTTATTCATAGATATGTGAATTTGTTTACTAGATCTGGTGGCCGTATTTCCTTCTTTTGTTATTGTTTTTCCTGTTGATTTATCTGTTTATGTTCAAAGTCTTTGAGTTTTCTTCTTCCTGAAGTCTTTGGCACTTTGATTTTGTTTATCACTCACTTGCTGACTCTCTCCTTTCTGATGGTTGTTTCCTTAGGAGCTAAATCTCAAAGCATCTCAGCCTCCTCCCACATTAAGAAATTCACTGTTCACCAGCCTAGGTCTCTCTCCCAAATGGGGTGGTCTGAACTGGCCCCAGCTGGGAGCTGGGCTCTTCTCTTCAGGCCTAATGGAGTGCTACAAAGCTGACCATTCCTTCCACATGCATGGTGTCCTGTCCTGGCGACCTTTCCCACTCCCTCTGTCTGTCAGTTCTCTGGCCTGGCACTGAAAGCTCAAAGCTTTGCCTCACTGGTGCTATGAGGTTGTCTGCCCTGGCACTGACTCTGCTGTTGGTATGGGGCTGTCTGCGTCTAAACCAGCAGTTCAGAACTTTGCAGCATTGATGCTATGGAGTTGCAGTTCCCAATAAGCTTTTGTTCCCAACAGACTATGGTCATGCTGGTTATCTATTGCCACTAAGCAAAATTCTATAGCCTGGAATCTTCATAGCACTGGAAAAGGTGTGCGTGTAGGGTGTGGGGATAGGTCTTATTGTAAGTCTGTGTTGGGTCCTTGGGTCTGCTAGTGCAGCCTGGCTGCCAGGAGTGGGGGAAGTGGGGGATGGGTGCTGAGTGAACTCAAAGACAGTAAGCATCAGTTCATGGGTTTTCACTTTTTTAACCACTTTTTGAATTTTAGGTGTCCTAGACCATGGAAACAGCTGAATTAGTGTTATATATTGGTGCATAATTTCTGTTTTGGAGAAGTTTGAGAGGTTGTGGGAATCAGACAAAATTCCTAGTCCTCCATCTTGTTGTTTATGTAACCTAAAATATTAAGATCACATAATTCTAGCTAGTGAAGACCTTAGAGGTAGTTTAGTCTGACTCCTTCCTTTTAAAAAAAATAATATTTTAGACCAAACAGGAGATAGAGAACATTAAGAAAAGCAAAATGGTTACCTTTGATTATATTAAATTGAAAAGTCTTTGCACAAACAAAGCCAATGCAACCAAGATTAGAAGGAAGGTAGAAAATTGGGAAAGAATTTTTACAACCAGTCTCTCTGATAAGGGCCTCATTTCTAAAATATATAGAGAATTAAGTCAAATTTATAAGAATACAAGTCATTCCCCAATTGATAAATGGTCAAAGGATATGAACAGGCAGTTCTCAGATGAAGAAATTAAAGCCATCTATAGTCATATGAAAAAAATGCTCTAAATTACTATTGATTAGAGAAATGCAAATCAAAAGGACTCTGAGGTACCACATCACACCTATCAGATTGGCCAACATGACAAAACAGGAAAATGATAAATGTTGGAGAAGATGTGGGAAAATTGGAACACTAATGCATTGTTGGTGGAGTTGTGAAATGATCCAACCATTTTGGAGAGCAATTTGGAACTATGCCCAAAGGGCTGTAAAAATGTGCATACCCTTTGATCCAGCAATAGTACTTCTAGGGCTATATCCCAGAGAGATCATACAAATGGGAAAAGTACCTACATGTGCAAAAATATTCATAGCAGCTCTTTTTGTGGTGGCAAAGAATTGGAAATTGAGAGGATGCCCATCAATTGGGGAATGGCTGAACAAGTTGTGGTATATGAATGTAATGGAATACTATTGTGCTATAAGAAATGATGAACAGGCTGACTTCAGAAAAACCTGGAAAGACTTGTATGGTCTGATGCTGAGTGAAGTGAGTAGAACCAGGAGAACATTGTACACAGTAATAGCCATGTTGTGCAATGACTAATATTGATAGACTTAACCCTTCTCAGCAATACAAGGATCTAAGACATCTCCAAAGGCCTCATGATAGAAAATGCTATCCACATCCAAAGGAAGAGCTATGGAGTTTGAATGCAGACCTCAGCATACTATTTGCTATTTTTTTCTTCTATTGTGTTTTGTTTCCTCTTTCTGGTGGTTCCTCCTATTGGTTCTAATTCTTACTTACAACATCACTAATGTGAAAATATGTTTAATAGGAATATATATGTATAGCGTATATCAGATTGCTTGCCATCTTAGGGAGGGAGGGGGAGAAAAATTTAAAACTCAAAAGCTTATGGAAGTGATTGTTGATAATTCAAAATAAATTAATTAAAAATTTTAAAAAATGATATTTTGTTTCTCCCCAGTTACATGTAAAAGTAATTTAATGTTCTTTTCAAAAAGAATTTTTGTCTTTTTTTTTTTTTTGCGAGACAATTGGGGTTAAGTGATTTGCCCAGAGTCACACAGCTAATGAGTATCATGTGTCTGAGGCCGGATTTGAACTCAGGTTCTCCTGATTCCAGGGCCAGTGCTCTATCTACTGCACCACCTACCTGCCCCACCCCCCCAAAAAAAAGCATTTTGAGTTTCAATTTTTTCTCCCCTCCTCCCTTCCTCCCTCTCTGAGATAGCAAGCAATCTGATATAGGTTATACATATGCAATCATGTAAAACATATTTCCATATTAGTCATTTTATGGAAGAGACTTAAATGAGAGAGAGTGGGAGAAAGAAAGAGAAAGAAAGAAAGAAAGAAAGAAAGAAAGAAAGAAAGAAAGAAAGAAAGAAAGAAAGAAAGAAAGAAAGAAAGAAAGAAAGAAAGAAAGAAAGAAAAAGAGAAAAATAGCATGCTTTGGTCTACATTTAGATTCCATCAGTTCTTTTTCTGGAGGTGAATAGCATTTTTCATTGGGATTGTCTTGGATCATTGTATTGCTGAGAATAGTTAAGCCATTCACATTCGTTCATAGTACAATATTGCCATTACTGTATACAGTGTTCTTCTGGTTCTGCTCACTTTACTCTGCATCAGTTCATGTAAGTCTTTCCAGATTTTTCTGAAATCATCCTGCTCATCCTTTCTTATAGTACAATATTACTCCATTACAAACATATACTACAACGTGTTCAGCCATTTTCCAGTTGATGGGCATCCTCTCAATTTATAATTCCTAACCACCACAAAAAGAGCTCCTATAAAAACCCTTGTACAAATAGGTCCATTTTCCTTATTATTTTTTTTAATCTCTTTCAGATACAGGCCTAGTAATGACATTGTTAGATCAAAGAATATGCACAATTGTATAGCCTTTTGGGCATAGTTCTAACTTGCTCTCCAGAATCAACCTTTTTTTTTTCACAGTTGGAGATACTGAGGCTTAGGAAGTTGAGTAAAATTTTTTGGCTCTCCTTTCATTCCAGAGAAGAAATCTGATTTTTTCTTTTTCTTTTATGGGATGTTTACTGTACCTTACTGTAAAATTTAGGTTATTTGGTCATAGGCTCTGTGTCATCTGCTGGCCTTCATGTGTCATCTGGGGCTTCTGCAAAACTCTCCCAAAATTCCATTTAATTTCTTATGCTGACCCGTAATATATTGAAATCATGATGAGGAAAGTTGCGAAGTGGAAGGGTTAACTGTATTAGAACTGGAAGGGATCTTGGAGATGATCTAGTTCAATCTCCTCCTTTTACAGATGGGGAAGCTGAAGCCCAGAGAGATGAAGTGATCTCCCCAAGGGCACACAGCAATAAACAATAGAATTGAGATTTAAACCTGGTTCTTCTGATCTCAGGTCCAGGGCTCTTTCCACCCCACTATACAGCCTCAAAATCCTTCATGTGGCAGATTAATCAATTACTCAATAAGCATTTTATTAAGGGCTTACTATGTGCCAGGCACTGGAAATACAAATACAAGAAATGAGAGTCCTTGCTTGCAAGTAAGCTACATTCTAATGGAGGAGACACCAGGGACATATCTGTATATATGTACATGGTATAAATACGAAGCGAATAAATCCAGATATTTACAAAGTAATTAAATGTATGGTAGTTTGGGACAGAGAGGACCTAGCAGGTCAGGGATCAGGAAGAGCTTTAGGCAGAAGAAGGTGTCTAAGATTTGACTTGGAGAAAGAGAAGAGTCTTTGAGGCAGAGGTGAAGAGGAAGTTTATTCCAGACACTGGTGATAGCTAATGCAAAGACATGGAGGCAGGAGATTAATTGTCATGTGTGAGGAAAAGCAAGAACACCAGTTTGGCTTGATGGCAGAGTGAGAGAAGGAGAGTAACAGCAAATGAGGCTGGAATGGTAGGTGGGGGACTGGTTATAGATGGCTTTAAAGGCTAAACAGAGGCATTTATAGTTTATCTTAGAGCAATAGGGAGCTAATGCAGTTGACTGAGTAGGGGAGTGACGTGGTCAGATTTGGGCTTAAGAAAAATTACTTAGGCAAATACGAAAACTAAAGAAGGGAAGTGACTCCCAGAACTCCCAGAACTGGGACTCCTAGGTCTTCTCGCCCCCAGCCCAGTGAGCTTTCTGCCACACTGCATAGCCTCATCTTTGCTCAGAGAAGGGGCACAGCAGTGGGTGGTTAGAATTAATCACCGTCCTACTCCTTTCATTTCCCAATTTCATGCATTCTCCCCACTTCCCTTTCTCTCTCTCACTCCCACATGGCAGCTGATCATGGAGCTTTTCCTTCCACATTATACAGTCCTAGTCTTCAGTTCCTTAAGGATATAATTAGCTCAACCTAATCACTTGCTTTAAGGCTTTTATTGGATTTCTTTCACCTTATATCTAAGGAACTTAGGAAAATTGGTTTGCTCAGCCCCAGGAAATTCTGGGGCATTTAAGCATCATACCTCTGTGGTTTCCCTGGGGGCTAAGGCAGTGTCAAGGATGATTTGGAGCTGGTTTGAGGGCAACCCAGGTCATTAGGCAATGGTGTGTGACTTAGTGTTGAAGAGGGGGCTGTGTGTCTGTGTGTGTGTGTGTGGGAGAGGCCTGAAGGTAAGTCACATCAATGCTGTCTTTGTTCCAGGTGTAGATAAGGCCCTGAAGGTCAAGGTCACTCCTTGCAGAAATCTGCAAATATTTGAAGTCTTGTCATGGGAAAGAGGGTCTACCCATGTTCTGCTGATCCCCAAATGGCAGAACTGGGGGAAGTGGGCAGAAGGTTCAGAGTCAGATTTAGGCTTGATGTACCGAAAAAAATTTCCAAAGAACGGAATGATTTTCCTTGGGGTCAGGAAGACCTGTGTTCAAATCCCACCTCAGACACTTCCTAGCTATATGACCTTAGATATTTTAAGTTCTCCTCCTCCTCCTCCTTTCTCCTCCTCCTCCTCCTCCTTTCTCCTCCTCTTTCTTTTTCTCCTCCTCCTCCTCTTCTCCTTCTCTTCCTTCTCCTCCTCCTCCTCCTCCTCTTTTTCCTCCTCTTCCTTTTTCTCCTCCTTCTCGTTCCCTTCCTCATCATCCTCCTTTTCCTCCTCCTCCTCTTCTTCTCCTTCTCTCCTTCTCCTTCTCCTCCTCTGCCTCCTCCTCTTTACGAAAGAACATGCAGCTGAGTGGCAAGCAGGGTGCTGCCTTTTCAATAGGGCTTTCCCTTATCTTCCTAGTCAGAGGTGATTTCTTCCACAGTCTGTTTTTGGTGCCTCTTCTGACCTTCCACATGCTGCTTTGCATTAATAACAGCTAGCGTTTATATAGTGCCTTAACGTCTGCCAAGCCTGTCATTCTCATTTGATCCTCATCACAACCCTTCGAGGTGGGGTCTGTTATTGTTGCCATTTTACAGATGAGACAGACAGAGGTTAAGTGACTTGCCCAGGGTCACACAACTAGTAAGTGACTGAGGCAGGATTTGATGCCCAGGCAGCCCATGGCTCTATCTACTACTCCATCAAACTTCCAATTATGCTTATTTATACGCACATCTCATTTCCCTTCTGTTGACCATAAGCCCTCTCGGTCCAACCCCCTCATTTTATTCGTGAGGAGACCCAGTCCCAGAGGAAGGAGTTGATGTGGGAGATCACAGAGTTATATTTGGAAGGGCCTCTGAGGTCTTGGGGATCACTCTCCCTCGTTTTTCAGATGGAGTGAAGCATCTCCAGTCCCATAAGCATTAAGTGGCAGAGCCAGGAGATGGCCCTAAGTCTCCCAACACTCTTTCTGTCACTCCACAGTTTGGGAACCTTGACTGGAATCCAGCCTGTTGATTTTATTGTCTCTCATCTCTGTGATGAGAACCTCTGTGAAGGAACCTTCAAGACAAAGAGGGCTGGACCGGACTGGAATGGAGGGAGATATTTTTATATTTGAATAAAAGCAGAAACCAATGGCCCTTCAGAAAAATAAATCAGGACCAGCAATCAGGACCAAATTTAATTCATGTCTATGTATTCAGTAGATTTTCCTGGCTGAATGATTAGAATTAGTAGAATGTCTATTTTTTCCTTCTTTTCAAGTTTTCCCTCCCATCCAACCCCCACCTTTAACCTTTCCTATTGTTTTCCCCCTAAAAGTAAAGAATAGTCTTAACAGGGGCCTCAGTGAATGATGTGGCATTCTCTCTGAGTTTCCAATTTAGCTCCATTGATTTATAAGGTCTTTTCAATTACAGAATTCTTCTTGGTGGCACCACAGAGACTGAGTCTACGTGAGTCTCATGCTCTATTGATCCCAGGTACTTATAAGGGGGCATTCTGCATGTCTCGTTCAGATAGATGTGGCCACAAATAATGAAGATTTCCTACGTGGCATTTATTAAATGAAAATCTGGTATTCATTAACACAGGGACCTGTCTTCTGTTAAAAAAAAAGGGACTGGAGAAAAATAGGAACTAACAGAGTTATCATGAACAGAATATATGAAGTAATTTGAATTCAGAGGAAGGTAATTTGGAATCTTATTAAAATTTCCTCTCTGCTTTTTATTGTGTGATCATGGTGTCTGGGGGAGTCATCAGTCAAACCACAGGGATGGGAAAGCAGAGTGAAGAAGGAGAGGGAGGCCAGCTGTGAGAGGCTACCTGGGCTGGGGAGAAAGGAGAGGGCATCAGTGTGGGTTCAAAGGCAATATCATGTAGTGAATAGAGTAATGGACTTGGAATTAGGAGGATCTGGGTTCAAATCGTGCCTATGCTGCTAGCCGTGTGACCATGAGCTAGTAATGTAATCTCTCACTATCTTGGCTTCCTCATTCATAAATGGTCACAATAACAATAATTATAGGGTCTACCCCAGTGGTTGTTGTGGGCATCCAATAAGCTAATGTATGTTGAAGTATTTTTCCAACTTTAAAGAACTATATAAATGTCAGTTACGGTAGTATGTAAAATGTCGGACATTGGACAGCGAAGATTCCTTCTAGCTTGAAATTAGATCTGTGATCTAATCAAGAATGCTGGGCAATTGATCTGTGGCTCAGGAAGGTAGCATCTGTTTCCAATAACCCCAAGGAAGTCTCACTCGCCACATGAGCCTGTCTGGGGCAGTGTTTCTAAACTGCAGAAATGGGTATGTTGTCAGGAGGGAGAGCAAGAGATCCAGGTGAGGGCACTTTGTGGAAGGGCAATGCATTTCCAATGGTTTCCCAAGCAGTTTTCCCTGGGTGTCTGTGTTTGTGGGCCCCCTGTGAGCCCCTAGGAAAGTCTCCTACAATGGACTAGCTTGCAAGCTGCTGGAGTTCTTAGGGCACAGCCGCCACTGAAGGACTAGGTGGTCATGGGGCTGAGTCACAAAGGTAGCAAGAGCTTCGTTCTTGTCAACGCTTCTCCGAGTCATTAAGCTTTTTAGTGTCATGGACGCCTTGGGCAGTCAGTCTATGACCTCTTCTCAGAATTATGTTTTAAAATTCCCAGTCAGTCAACAAGCATTTATTAAGCACCTACTGTGTGCCAGGCACTTCACAAATATTATCTTATTCAGTCCTCACAACAACCTTGGGAGGGAGGGAGGGGCTGTTATTATTCCCATTTTGCAGATGAGGAGATTGAAGTAGACAGAAGCTAAGTGACTTGCCCAGGGTCACACAGCTAGTATGTGTCAGAGGCTGGATTTGAACTCAGGTCTTCCTGACTTCAGGCCCAGTGAGCCACCTGGCTGCCAGATGTTCACATGTACTTTGAAAAGCAGCATCTATACATTTTGTTGTTATTGTTATTTGTTTCAGTCATGTTCAACTCTTTGTGACCCCCTTTGGGGTTTTCTTGGCAGAGATACTGGAGTGGTTGGCCATTTCCTTCTCCAGCTCATTTGGCAGATGAGGAAACTGAGGCAAACAGGGTTAAGTGACCTGCCCAGGGTCACACAGCTAGGAAGTATCTGAGGCTGGATCTGAACTCAGGTCTTCCTGATTCTAGGCCCAGCACTCTAACCACTGCACCATCTCACTGCCATATATACAGATGCGTATTTCATTATTGTAAGAGGTAGCAAGAGGGATGGTTCCAGTGTAACGTGTGTGCAGTCAACCCATTCTCCTATTTTAGCAGAAAGGAATTTTGGCCCAGGGGCTCCAGAGAGAATGTGAGGCACCATTGGCGATAGTGGTCAAGGTCAATGTGAAAGGGGGTATACGGTCCGGAGGCTGTAGCTCAGATCTTCACAGAGTCAGCTGCTCATTTCATACACTGTGCTCCATGAGGGATTAGCTGCAGCCAGACAGGGTCACAGGTCCCAGTCTGTGACCTCTGAGCTGAGATGGGGGCTACCTCTCCCGCTCCAGCTTGCCCTGTCCTGTGGAAGGGAGACAAGACTTTGCCTTCAGGTTTTGTGTATCTGTATCTAATGACTGGTCCTGAGGGAGTTGTAAGCCAAGAATTCCAGGGATCTGTGTAGTTGCATTCCTTAGCCTTGTTCAAGTGAGGACTCAGATTGTACATTGTCTAGAATTCCTGGGTCGAGAAGGATCTGTGGAACTGTGCCTTGAGAGCTGATTGTTAAATTTTTAGTGTAAGCATTTAGACCTCAGAAATGAGTGAATACTGCAAATCAGGGCTTGATTTATTGTTCTGTCTATTGTCTAGAAGACTTAGGAAAGCAATGAAGAAAACGTTAATAATTCAGATCAAATGTAAGAAATGTGTCTTGCTTTTTTGAAAGCTGGTTGTTAGACATTTACCAGTGCACCTGAAGATGGATCCTATGTGTAAGGGGACATTTGGGGGGACATAGCTTGCTGCTAAGATGTATGTGTGTGTGTGTGTGTGTGTGTGTGTGTGTGTGTGTGTGATATATATATATATATATATATATATAAAAATTTATTTTCCATTTATTATTTATATTATATATTTTTAAAGCATTTTGTTCTCTGGTCACTAAGAACTGTTTCTTGATTGATTTTATTCTATACGTAAAAATGACCTGAGGCATTCTAGTATGAATGCCTGTTTCTGTTGGAAAATGATCCAGTGATGGAGGACCATTGCTTGATGGGTAGAAGTCAGAGCTAAGTTTTGATTGAATGGATTTCCAAATCTACATAGTCCCTAGACAACAAGTGATACCACTCTGTAGTAAGAATAGGAACCAAGGGGTGGAAGGTCTCAGGCTATCTGGTAATCATAGAGAGTGCCACACTCCACCAATACTTCTTATGCTCCAGTAGGACATGTCCAAGTTCCAGGATTGACTTTGGACTCCATTACGGGTGTCTATCAGTGCCACCTGGTGGCTAAATAGGGAACCTCCAAAAATATGTCTGGCTGTTGATATGACTCATAGATTCATTCGTTCACTCATGCCTTGAATGCATTTTAGTCAACGATGTGGAGAGCCCTATAATAGGCACGGGGATATGCAAAGTTTAAATAAGTCTCAGTCCTTGCTCTCATGAAGTTTACAATCTAATAGTGATATAAGACACCCCAGTGAGAGAGAATATATAGCATTATATGTTTAATTCAACACAACAAACATTTATATTCTTGGGGTAAGGAAGACTTGATCGAATTCAAATCTAGCCCCAGCCACTTACTAGATGTATGACCCTGGAAAAGTCATGTAACCTCTCTTTGCTTCATTCTCCTCATCTGTAAAATGGAGATATAATAATATACATAGTGTATATATGGTACCTAATAATATTATATATGATACAGAATAATGTTATTATATAAGATGTATAACAATATATTATATATACATGGTATATAATATATTATTATAGGATATATAATAATTTATTATATAAGATGTATAACAATATATTATATATACATGGTATATAATATATTATTATAGGATATATAATAATAAAAATAAAATCACCTACCTCCTAGGATTCTTGTGAGGACCAAATGAGAGTATAATTATGAAGTGTAAGCATACTGCCTAGCACATAATAAGTGCCATGTAAACATTAGCAATTATTATTTATTATTACTATAAAATATGTTTATTATCAAATGAAATATTTACAAAATGCTTAGCATAGTGATTGACCCTAGTAGGTGTGTTAATAAATGCTTATTCCCTCCCCTTCTTCCGTTATTAAGTGCCTACTTCATGCTGAGAACTGTGGCTCTGGCTATGCAAGGACAAAAATGATACAGTCCCTGTCTTCAGGGAGTTTCCATTCTGCCTGGGCAGGTGATTTGACATGTACACAGATGAGTAACTACAAAGTAATTTGAAGAGAAAGAGAGCGCCATCAACTGGAGGGATCAGGAACATTTCTCAGGGGAGGTGGCGTCTGAGCTGGGTCTTAAGGATCATAAAGATTCTAAGAGGCAGAGATAAGGAGCGAGTGCACTCCAGGCATGGGGATATCCCTTTGGATATTAGTATTTAACTCTGTCTTTGCATATGACTTGATAAGCTTTTAACCAAGTTCTTGAATGAAAATGTTTAACAGCCTGGGGCCAAGCTCAGATCCCAGGGCACTCCACTGGGTTTTCAGGTTGACACTGAACCATTAATAACTAGCTGGCCACTGAGATCCACTTTAAAGCCAATGTTCTATGAGGACCACAAAAGGCAGAATGTGTCATAAGTGAGTCACAGACTAGTGAGTCAAGTGACACAAATTGTCATAAGAGAGTGTCAGAGGATCATTGGGGTTTCAGTTGACCATGATGGCAGAGATTAGGGAAGTCTTCATGGGGCACTCAACAGTTGAGTTGGTCCTCAATGAATTAGGAAGCATTTGGACCAATGGACTGTTCTGTCCGGTCAAGTACTTCTTGGGGGTAGGCGTTCTGTTTCTTCTAGCTCCTCTGAGAATCTGTGCTTATGGTTAATGGGAGAGATTTGAGGGTGGTGTGGAGTCTATATTAATGGTGACCTTCTGGAGACAATGCCCACCTTCTCCATGAGTGACCCCAATGATGGGGATTTCAAGCTAGGTAGGTTTTGTTAATGCCAGAGCTGGGAGAAGGAAGTGGGGACTAAATCTGGTGCAGTAGGAAAGTACTTGACGGGAAGTCTAAGGACCTGGGTTCAAAACCTTCTACTTATGACCTGGGTAACCTTGGGCAAATTACTTAACTACTCTGGGCCCCAGATTCTCTGTAAAATGGGGGGATTGGGCTAGATGACCTCTAACATCTCATGCAACTCTAAAACTTACGATCGTATGACATATGGCAATGTGCCTCTTGGAGTGAATGCTAACAAAGGTAACATATATAAAAGTACTTTGTTAACCTTAAAACGGGGGCAGCTAGGGGGCACCATAGAGCATAGAGTGCCAGTTCAAATCCAGCCTCAGACACTGTCACATAGACAGTATCTATGTGACCCTGGACAAGTCACTTAACCCTGTTTGTCTCAGTTTCCTCATCCATAAAATGAGCTGGAAAAAGTAATGGCAAACCACTCCAGTATCCCTGCCAAGAAAACCCCAAATGGGGTCATGAAGAGTTGGACACGACTGAAATGATTAAACAACAAAAACCTTAAAACTTTATAAAAATGCCAGCTATTAGCTACTAGTACAAACTCCACCTACGTGCAGAGGAGGGCCTGCTCTCTTTTGCAGTGGGCCTCTCCGGTACAGCATCAGGGAGGATTTGCCATCTCAGATTCCCATGGAGCCAAGTTTTTGGTCTCTCTCTGATACTCTGGTAGAAAGCCCTTGGCTTCTGAATCTCTGTGTACGAATGGCCCAAAATTGGCCCAGGAGAGGGGATGCTGCAGCAGGACCTCTCCTTCCCTCCTCCGGGCTCTTTGCGTCTGTGGTTGGGATCAAGTGGGGGTGGCTTCTCAGGTTCTCACCAGGAGCTTAGGCTAATGGCTCAGAACACAGTTCAGAAGGTGAACTCACATCCTTCACCAGGCCCCGTCACCTTTAATTGGGCAGATCTCATTACAGCCCAGCCATCACTGAGGACCGAGGAAACCTGATGTTTCTTAGGGCTCCACTGGGAGATGCTTAATTGGGGAGGGGAAGGGAGCCTGGTTCCGGGGATGCAGATGGTCTGAGGTTTGTCAAACACTCTCCCAAGCAGCCCAGGAGGCCCAGCTAAGGGAGTGTCAGCTCTGTGTCTGGAGTGAGACCCCTGAATAAACATGCATGCATACAAATGTGTGCCTAGTCCTCTGACCATGTTTGTAGGTACATCAGGGCCTGGGGCCCTGTGCCAGTCTTGGGGCACCAAATTTGGACAGAAACATAAAGTTTACACCTAATAAAGCCCCTGCTCTCATGAAGTTCCCAATATAAAAGGGGGAGAAGGCAGATGAATGTTTGTAGGCCATGCCTTTGCATTTTCCGTCTCTTTCTTGGCCAGGCAGAATTTCTGCAAGAGGGCTGCCCAGAACTTACTCTAGTCTGTTTCATAGGTCACTGAGTGGCGCAGTTGCTGGGGATTAGCCCCTCTCTTTTTAGCTAGACCAGTCCTCAGACAGATGGCAGACTCTCTCTGGGTCCATACTCCAAAGCTCTCATGCCTGGAAGGACCTGTCAGATTAAGGCTTGTGTTAACACAGGCATGGTCTTTGAGAGGTCAAGGTTAATGTCATCCTATAGTTAGACGTCAAAGGAGGGGGAAGTATAACTTAGAATTATTAATAATATTCAAGTGAAAGGCAGCATGGCTTAGTGGATAGAGCTAGCCTCAATCAGGAATGAAAGAAAGAAAATGCATTTATTAAGCACTTACTGTATACCAATCACTGTATTAAACCCTATGGATTCAAATGCAAAAATGAAAAAAGTCAAAGAATTTACAATTTAGGTGGTGGAAACAACACCGATGAAGAGTGATGGCCAGGGTGGGGTACTTTATTTGGAATATTGCAGGGATGTTGATTAGGGCCATAAGGGGAGTTGACATGCCGTATCCAGCAGCATTGGCAATATTGAATTGATTATGATTCCAGAAATAGGAAACGTGTGGATGTCTCTGTATGCCTGGGGAGAATAGGGAGGTGGGAAATGGAAAACACCAAGATGGTGGCCAAGAAAATTAAGCATGGCTTGAGTGGGCCTGGATATAATGGGCCACATGAGACACTCAGCATTCGGCACAATGGGGGCTCCAGGGTAGGAGTTCTGGGTTTGAAAGGGTTAAGTCCTTCGAAGAAGACCTGGGTTCAAGTCCCACTTCAGCCATGTATCTGTTGAATGACCTCAGAAAATTTCTTAGTACGTCAGTGCTCCTGGCCACTCTGCAAGCTCCAAAGTTCTTGAGAAGAGTCTGACCTGCATTTGAAGAAAGAAATTTAGAGAATTTCCTATGCAATGAAATCACAAATCCAGTTCAACCACAACAATGACAGACTTAGTAAGCACTTACTAGTGCCAGGCATTGTGCTAAGTTCTGGGCTTACAAACAAAAACAAAAAGATAATCCCTCCCGCGATTGTGCAGGTAAATGTTTAACAATCAGCTCTCAGTAAATACTGTATGCACTACACTTTTAAATTTAATCTGCATTATTAATATTTTCTTCATCATTTTCTTAAACCTAGACATTCAACAAAACAATAAACCAAGCTCTGGTTTGTAATGCTTGACAATTTTTGAGGCATAAATGCTCACACTGAAAATTTAATTATCAGCTCTAACGAGAAAACTGGCTCCAGCCCATCCTTAGTCCCTGCCCTCAAGGAGGTTACATTCTAATGGGGAAGAATATAGGAAAGGTTGCTGAATAGTGAGTAGGGGGGGATAAAGAGGGAAGAGAGATGAAAGTTTCGAAGTCGAGAAGGCAGGAACAGGATCAGGAGGGGACCGAAGGCTGGTCTGGGTCCCTCCACAAAGTGGAGGTTCCAGAAGAGCTCATCCTTGGCAGAAGGGGGCAAGACTTACAGAGAGTATTCCACTTCGAGACACTTGCAGGGGTGGGCAGTTGAACGTTCTAGATTGAGGAGGGTGTAGGTGCTGAGGGATGTTCTAGAATGAGACCACATGGCTTTGAAGTCTTGAAGCTAGGAACAGGGTGTTGAGGGGATATAACTGGTGTGTATCATAATCTAGAACTTCTCTCCTAACCCTCATTCTCACTGGAAGGTCTGGTCCCTAGAGCGGAGGCTGCTCCATCCCCTGCCAAGGTTCTAAGGTAACCTCAGAGGGACTGAAGGTTGTTTTTTTTAAGTGCTATAGCTCATGAGCCCCCACTGGTATGCTCCCCTTACTGATTATCAATTAGTTAGCCAGACTTGTTTTTAGCAAAGAGTATTTACTACAGCTATATAAAAAGAAAAGTTGGTACAGAACACCCCCTTCCCCCTTCCCCCCACAAAAGTCTATGATGTGTTCTTATACAAGTACATAGACCTCCAGGGGGAGGTTAGAGAGCACCTCTGAGAAAGGGTTAACTTATAGCTTATAGCTTCTGGTTTCTGGATATCATTTTCTCCCCTTTCTGAGGCACTCATGAAATTCCCTTAAGGCACTCGTCAAAATATTTTGGAGATACCCTGTTTTCCAAAGCTGAGGCCTAGCAAGCAGGTTCTGCCCTGAGCTTTGCATAACAATAATCCTTTGTGCTCTGGATGACATCACCGTCTGGCAAAGGGTATTGGACCAGCACCAGGTGTTCACTGAGGGATTTAGCTCCCCCTGTTTCTCAGGGCCATCCATAGATGCCATGTTCACAATCACAAAGAAGTGCTGCGCTCTGGTTCCTGTCACAGAGCCCTGGTTCTACACCTGGCAGGGTGGCCACGACCCCTAAGCCTTTAGACAATGACTATTCCCACAGGACCCAAGAATTCCTATATTGTCCCAAGAAATGCCAACCAGGGGCAGCTAGGTGGTTCAGTGGATAGAGTACCAGCCCTGGAGTCAGGAAGACCTGAGTTCAAATCTGGCCTCAGACACTTACTAGCTGTGTGATCCTGGGCAAATCACTTAATCCCAATTGCCTAAAAAAAAAAAAAAGCAATGTCCTAGGGGGCAGCTAGGTGGCGCAGTGGATAAAGAGCACTGGCCCTGAATTCAGGAGGACCTGAGTTCAAATCCGGCCTCAGACCAAACACTTGATGCTTACTAGCTGTGTGACCCTGGGCAAGTCACTTAACCCCAATTGCCTTAAAAAAAAAAGAAATGCTAACGTGTATCTAAAGATCTAAGAATGATTGTGTTGTGGGCCAACCCCTTCCCTGTATATAAGTGGCCCCATCCTCAGCAGCCTTAAGCCCTCCTTCTTAGGAGGGGGGGTGTTTCCGCATGCATATGCCATTTTCGTCTCTCTGAAATTAATTGAAGTTCTGTTTGTGTCTTGACTCTCCCGTCTCTAGCCCGCTCAGTGTTTGTCTCTGGTCGCCCCCAGGTTAGAGGCTATAACTTTTTGCTTGGCTCCTTGTAGATTCTGGAAGCTGCCTCTGCTTGGTGTGGAACCAATGCTGTCTCCGGTTACTAGTGTTCCAAGGACACTGCTAGGACACTGATGAAGAAGTCTCCCAGCCTCTCCAGTTCACAAGACCCCCTGCCAAAATGTGCTCTCTCGGTATAACTCTATCATTACTGCTTAGAGCTAAATGGGAGCTTGTCTTTCTCCATGATTCCTGAAAATAGTTATCATCTTTAAATCTTTGAAAAGATGAATGATTTTAGCTCATCTTTAAGACATGCTTGGTTTAAAACCACAAGTTTCATTATGAACAGTGAGAGGAAGTATGGTTTAGTTTGAGGGCAGCTATGTGGGGCATTGGATAGAGCACCAGGCCTGGAGTCAGGAAGACTCATCTTCCTGAGTTCAAAGCTAGTAAGCTGTGTGACCCTGGGCAAGTCACTTCACCCTGTTTGCCTCAGTTTCCTCATCTGTAAAATGAGCTGGAGAAGGAAATGGCAAACTACTCCAGTATTTCTGCCAAGAAAACCCCAAATGGGATCACAGAGTCAGACACGACTGTACAATAAACCAAACTAAACCTAGTAGATATTCATAATCTCCTATACAATCTTCTTTTTTGTTTTTAGTATAGTGAAATCTTTGTGTGAGGTGATGATAGGAAGTCGAGAATTTTAATTTAAGCACTGCCAGACCTGGAGTCAGGAAGACCTGAGCTCAAATCTTTCCTCAGAAACTTACTAGCTGTGTGACCCTGGGCAAATCACTTCCTTCTGTTTGCCTCAGTTTTATCACCTGTAAAATGGGGATAACAATAGCACCTACCTCCTTTGATCCTTGTATGAATGAAATAATATGTATAAAAAAGCTTAGCACATTGTAAGCACTATATAAAGTTAGTTATCATTATTTTAAAAATTCATGTTTAATTAGTAAATAAATGAATGAATAAGAAAACGAGGCCCCTGCTTCTCCTCACAAGCAAGTTCAATTCAAAGCTTCTTTGGGTCGGGGCCTGAAGTCCCTGGCCTCTAATCTTTCCCCAGGCCAAGGAGGGACAGCTCGGGAAGACAGTCCAGTCCCGAATCAGTTACCACTCCCCGGTCACACCAGGGAACTTCCGTCTCTCCTCACTTTTGCCAATTCCATGGCCAGACTGGCATGTTAATGCCACTTCAGCACAGTCAGCAGGCGAGGAGGTAGAAGGGACGTTAGGTTCCGCCGAGGCCTCTGTGGAGTGCTTGGTTAATGAGGCACACTCAAGGAAGCATCCAGAGTGGAGACTGGAGCTGTGAGGTCTCTGGCAGAATCGGAGTCACAAGCTTCGCTTAATAACCCGGAGAAAAATGGGGAAACTTGACGGCTGGTAAGGTCAATTGGTCTAGACGTGCCTCTTCTCTTCACAAGCTCCCTGAACAAGCCCTTCCTCCCCCCTCATTTCTTTTAATGTTTCTGTAGGGAGGTGGGGGCATGGGACAAGCTGGGGAGGCTGTGTTTTCCCTTGCCTTGTCTTGCCTTCCTCAAATCCAGCCTTCTTGGATAGGCATAGAAAAGGAAGAGGGCGCTTGGGTTCAGTGAGCCAACAAGCATTTATTAAGTGCTTACTATTTGCCATACACTGGTAAATCAGGAAAATGTGTTTCAGCAGTCTCTAGACATCTCATTCTGTGCCCACTGACTTAAGCTTGAGCCTATTTTCTCCAGAGACCTTTTGTATACAAAAAGTATACTATGCCCAAAAAGTTTGGGAGTGGGGGGATTGTCCTTTCTATGCCTCCCCAGTAAATAGCCTTTTGTAAAATTGAATTGATATTGGGGGCCCACCAAGGGGGACTCATGAGCATTAGAAGTCTCTAACCCCTCAATGTTATGCCTAGATCCCTGAGAGACCCTCTCTGGGGATTCAACCTGACTGTGCTTGTGGGATTGGGGAGAGGGAGCCCCAAAGTCTCTCTAAGTCACAAGCTAATATGTTTATATCTGGAAGTAACCTTAGAATACTTTAATTTAACCCATTTTACAGACGAGTAAATGGAGGCTCAGGGAGTTGTCACATGCCCAAGGTCAAAGAGAGAATAAGTGAGA